>NC_057806.1:425564362-426164362 GCF_018294505.1 Triticum aestivum | reverse complement strand
TAACCCTCTTGATCGGCTCAAGGCCAAACTCACTAGGGGGCTTCTTGATCGTGTCTGAATCATAGCTTAACCCCTTTTGGGTCCGACTTGGATCGTATTCGAATCAGGGTCGTTAAGAACCTCTCAAGGTCATTTGGGGGCTTCCTATTCAAACATAGGTTGTATTCGAACCAAAGAGAACATAGTTGTCGGTACCCTCTTGATCGACGCAACGCCACACCCACTTGGGGCTATATGGTCGTATTCGAACCTTAGCTTAACCCCTTTGGTCCGGTTTACTGATCGTATTCGAATAAGAAGCCACCAACCTTTAAATATAAGGTTAAATCATACTTGTTAACTGTTATTTGCCTTTGAGTTTCTTGTTGCAAATAGTTAGCATGATCTTCTTCACCGGTTTGTCTATTTTACAACATGGCTACCAAGGTATGATGATCATTGAAGTATTCAAAGGTATTGATTTCTCAGAAAGATTGAGTTATCGGCTTCATTAGCCGGGTTACTCAAGCCGGTGGTCTAAGGATCAAAGGTACAAGTATGGCTATTATTTATATATAATTGCCTGCTGCATTAAGTAAAGAGTTAGTTTCAGCCCTTCTCCTTTATTTATATCTGCTTTCTGTTTTCTATTATGATAAACATATTGGATATAAGCCGGGTGTTTTAACCCGTTCGGTTCTAAGCCGCCAGGCCAGTCTTTCTTGTCTCTACAGGGTACAGATTTAAAGTGTTGCAGAAACAATCATCAAATATAATGCATATATTGCCATCAGGAAACACGGAGTCACATACAGTGTTTTATGCACGATGGCATAAGCAAGGCATTCCGTGTTTTCACAGCTAAACTATTACACGGATTTTTATAAGCCAAATGAAGATGGTTATTATTCCTCCCTCGCCGGTTCACCACCCTCTGTTGGCTGGAAGTTGGGTTTTGACCAGTCAAAACCATTCACGGCGACGAATTCTGATTCATCATCGATCAGGCCTACCGGGTCAACTTTCGGGGCAAATATGTTTTCTCTTACAGGCGGGATCAAATCCGTCACCTTGTACGAGGGAGTCACCATCTTCTTATTTTCAGCATCAAAACTTGGTTGGTATTTGTCAATGTTGGTGTCGTCTCCAAGGGTAGTTGCCTGAGGTCGGACTCCGCGCACGCAGGCCATGAAGTCATCATGCTCAAAGGGAGAACCATCTTCCTTCACGGTGGGATAGCCTCTGGCCACGTCCGCCAGGTCTAGGTCTGGCACCCAAGCCTTGGAGCGGCTCAGGGCAGTCAAAGCCCCGGCTCGTGCACAGGAGCGCTTCACTTCTTGAAATCTGGTAGGCAGGATTGACAGTTTCTTCAGGACGTTGCTGAGCCGGTTGGGTCCTTGATTTGCAGGAGAGATGGCAGCAAGTGCCTGCTGTGCGCCAATATACAGTTGTTCTACCAAAGTATACACTGCCTTCAGTTTAATCAAAGGATCTTGGCTCAGATTTTTGCTTCGTGGGCCTGCACATATTTTATACACAAAGTCAACTGGCGGCTTATGCTCCAGATCAGCAAAAAGCACACAAAATTAAAGTCGGACGGCTTACCAAAGATGGTAGCCACCATTTGAGACACCCGACCCTTTAAACCATTCAGCTCTGTTGAAATCTCTTCAAGGGCTGTTTCGGCCTTCTCAGCGTGTTGGGTCAGAAGCATTTTTTCCTCTTCCCAGGTTTTCTTCTTGGCAGCGAAGCTGGTCTTTAAATTTTCCATCTCAGAGAGACTTATTTGCAGTTTGGAATTAGCAGATTTGATTTCTGCCTCCTAACTCGCTAGCCGGGTCTTTGCATCAGTCAATTGCGAGTTCAATTCAGATAAGGCATTCTGCAAAACATTCAGATGAGTCAAGATTGTGCTTCAAGTTCAAAAATCAAGATTCAAGTCACAAGTACTTTACAAAAAACCACTTGACACTTGGGGGCTAATGTATGCCAAAACAAATTTTTATGATTCTAAAGACATACTTTAAGTCCCAAGTACTTTACAAAGTAACAACACTTGGCACTTGGGGGCTAACGTATGTAGTTCAGCAAGTTTATCAAGGTTAAGCCGGAGTATTAAGTCCTTTGAATACGGTACAAAACAATTTAAAGTACCGGCTCATTTATGATCAAAATGAACCGGCCCTTGGGGACTACAGGTGAAGCTTTGTTCTATTGAATTCAAGAAAAGTTTCAAAGGTAAAGGTCTCGACCTATATTTTAGACTTGGGGGCTGAAGGAATATAGATAAACTGGAAGAACATACCTCGTATTTTAACTGCAGCTGTTTGGCCATTTCAATCTCAGAGTCGCGACTGGAGTGTACATGACTGAGATAGTCGGATAAAATATCATTGGCATTTAGATGGTCATAGTTGGCAACGTCAAAGCGAACTTTCTGACTCTCCAATGCCTCTTATTTCGCAGTACACTGAGTCAGCACAGTTGGATTCCCCGGCTCAATAAAACGGCTCCCGGTGATCTGAACGTCTTGGGAAGACGGTGATGGCGGGTTGGCTGAGCTTGATGGTCCAGTTGCGGAAGGGTTTACAGTGGTCTCATCAAACGACGACTCAGGAGGATTTGCTTCTGCTTCAACAGGCGGGTCTTCTGGAGCGTCGGTTAATGTAGAAGATGGCCTGGCCAAGTCAGATGCAAGCACCGGCGGGTCTTCTGCCGGTTTAGCTACATTTGCCTTCTTGGATTTAGCTTGGCCGCTAAGAGAAATGTTGCAGGATTGTCAGTATAAAGATACAATTTGAACAAATCAGAAAAAGGAGAATTTTCATTACCCAGGGGCAGTCTTGAAGGCCGAAAATTGTGTTTGCGATGAGTTGCCAGAAGAGCGAGACACCTCCTGAAAAGATAAAACAAAGTTAAAGTAAGGCAGGGGAAAGGATCCAGTAAACAGAGTTAAAGACAGAAAGAAGTGAACCTCATTCGGGCGCTTCTGAGGAGTTTGTTGAAGAATGACAGCCGACTCATCTTCAGTCCGAGCTTGACGGCGGCTTTCATGTTGCTGTTTTTTCAAACGAAAGGTGGGATCCAAGTGAGCTAAAGGGTTAGAAAACCTTACTTTATGGATCACTCGTCAAATTTTTTGTCCTGGCAAGGGCTCTGAGTCGGAGGAAATAATAGTTACCTCTGCTTCCACAGCCTGACTGGCCCCAGTGTCATCCTGGTAATGATCAGTGTCAATAAGATTGTTAAAAAATTGGCCAAGGGAATCAAGGTCTACCTCTGAATCAGATGTATCATCAAGCTTCATCAAATCTTCAGCAGTGCTCTTTTTCTTCTTTTTCGACCTCTGGGTCGTTTTCTTGGCGTTTATGGCGGCGGCTTTCGCTTTCTTGGCAGCCTCGTGGTCATACTTAACTTTCCAGAAGTCAAAGTTGGCCTGCAGACAGGTAAAAACAAGATCAAGAGTCAGGCAAGTATTAAAACAATATGTCTAGGAAAATACAAAGGAGAGAAATAACGACATCCTTACTTCTGGCACCGGGTTAAGCTGGCAGAAGGGGTTTAACCCGACGACACTGCAATCTTCGTATTTCCCATTCACTAGAAGAGTTGACATTGAGACAGTATCTTCTTCTGTCAATTGAACGGGGTTGTGACGAAGAGAGTCATCCGGGCCTCCACCATACTCATACATCAGCTTTGACCGGCGGCTCAAAGGGATGACCCGCCATGAGATCCAGCAGCGGGTCAGATCAACTCCAGTTAACCCGTTCCCCAACAGAGCATTGATCCTTTTGATGGATGGTATCAGCCTCTTGCGTTCAGCGATGGTAAGCTTATCAGGAAGCGCGAACTTGGAGTCAAGACGATCGGGGCGATAACCCAGCAGTGGCTTCTCGTTTGCTGGTGAAGTGTCCTGGCAATAGAACCAAGTCTGGTTCTAGTCCTTTGGGTGACTTGGTAAGACAATGAGGGGGGAGACAGCACCCTGCCGGTGCTGAATTGATATGCCTCCAAGCTCTAAGCTAATAAGGCCGTTGGTGCGCTCGTTCTGCCAGTTCAGATAAAAGTATTCTCTAAATAACTCCACGGTCGACTCTTGTTGAAGATATACTTCACAGAGTACTTGGAAGTTACAGATGTTAGATACGGAATTAGGCCCGGTATCATGAGGATGGAGCTTGAAAAAGTGGAGGACCTCTCTGAAGAACTTTGAGTCGGGCGGTGAGAAGCCACAGTTCATGTGGTCAGTGAAAACGATCACCTCGCCGTCTCTTGGATTGGGCCGTTCTTCTTCCGGGTCAGGGGCATGGTAAGACATGACGGTTTTTGCTGGCAGAAATCCTATGGTGAAGAACTCTTTTAAACGTTCCTCGGTTATGGTTGAGGGAACCCAGTTACAGATGGTTGGTGCTTTGGACGGCATGATGTACAAAGAAGAAGTGAAAAGAAAAACAACATGCTGGTTCAGTTTAATGGTGAGATTGACAGTTAAGTGATGAATATGCAAACAAGTAACGGCGGCTTAGTTAAGGTATAATGACATATAAGGAAAATTAAGCTGGCATGATAAGCCGCCATGACTACAGATATTTGAAGAAGGCAATTTCAGCTAAGTGTCGAGACAAACAAGTTTCCTGAATTGTTTGGTATTATTCCAGATCAAATGGCTATTCAAAATGGAAAAAATTCTAGACCTAAAAAAGTTCAGCGCAGAAGAGTATGTAAGTTCTAATGCAGCCCTTGAAACAGAGAAAGGGATCTGTGGATCAAGAAAAGGCACAAAAACACTACCGCGCAAGCATATATATAGCTTTTTTGGATCAGAAAAAGCTTGCGGTGGAAGAACTACGATGAACTCGGAAGGACACGCAGGAGCTCGGAAACCCTAATGCAGATCTGAGAAACGAAGGAAAGAACACTTACGGTTGCAGGTTTTCTGTGGAGGACGCCGCGGTCTCTCTAGATCGGTTCGGGTTGATGCAGCAGCCAAAGTCGACGGAGACAGAGATGAGGCGCGGTGGCGGCAGAGCTCGAGCAGCAGGGGGTGCGCGAGAGGAAGAAGACGGAGCAAGAGAGGATAATGAGAAGGCCGAGGCATGCCTATTTATAAGGGAATATGTGAACAGACGGGTGCGAAAATCGAGGAGAGCCGAATAATGGTTATCCAGCTACACAGACGCCTCGATTCTCGGGAACCATTAAAGATAAAAGATCTGTCGGGAGATGACGTCATGAAAGTTCTTTGCGTTTTCAAGAGATGACATCACATCGGGTTACGAAAACTTCAACGAAGATAAGAAGATGGATTTTTGTCTAAGTATTGAAGATTGACAAAGAATGAAATTCAAAATCAACCTGGGGCCTAATGTTGGGGATATTACTATCAGTCATGACTCGCCCAGGAGGGGCCAGGTCAGCCCCAATGGCGGGTTACGCAAGAAGCCCAGTAAACATTCAAGACGATAGTTTATTAAACCTTATAGAAGGCCCAAGGGCCTGGAGGCGGCTTAAGGCCTGATATTGTAAACCATCGTATGTAAGGAAAGACTTGTAAAGGAAGGCATGTAAAGGAAGACACCGAGCCGAACACAATTATGAGCCGGCCGGGACTCTGTAGGCCACCAGGTGTCAACCCATGTATATAAGGGGACGACCCGGTGGTGACTTAGGGCAAGAAACAACAAATCAATAACCAAGCCGGCGAGTTGAGCCTCTTGGTGATCGAAACCCCAGCAATACCAATACCAATCCCAACTAGACGTAGGCTTTTACCTTCATTGTAAGGGGCCGAACTAGTATAAAACCCTCTTGTGTCCTTTGTCCCAATTAACCCCTTTAAGCTTCGTAGTGCGATGGCCCTACGACTAAGTCCTTGCTCTAGGACATCTGTCGTGACAATTCCACGACAAAATGTCTTGTAACCGGGATTCCGAGACTGATCGGGTCTTCCTGGGAGAAGGAATATCCTTCGTTGACCGTGAGAGCTTGTGATGGGCTAAGTTGGGACACCCCTATAGGGTATAAACTTTCGAGAGTCGTGCCCTCGGTTATGCGGCAGATGGGAATTTGTTAATATCTGGTTCTAGAGAACTTGACACTTGACCTAATTAAAATGCATCAACCGCGTGTGTAGCCGGGATGGTCTCTTCTCAGTGGAGTCCGAGAAGTGAACACGATTCTTGTGTTATGGTTGTGCGTAAGTAGTTTCAGGATCACTTCTTGATCACTTCTAGCTTCACGACCGTTGAGTTGCTCCTCTTCTCGCTCTTATTTGCGTATGTTAGCCACCATATTTTCTTAGTGCTTGCTGCAGCTCCACCTCTTTACCCTATCCTACCCATAAGCTTAAATAGTCTTCATCTCGCGGGTATGAGATTGCTGAGTCCTCATGACTCATAGATACTTCCAAACAGTTGTAGGTGCCGATGATACCAGTGCAGGTGACGCAACCGAGCTCAAGTGGGAGATGAAGATCTTAATCATTGTTGTGTTTCGTTTCCTGTTGATCAGTAGTGGAGCCCAGTTGGGACGATCGGGGATCTAGCATTTGGGGTTGTCTTCTTTTATTTTGGTTCCATAGTCAGAACTTGATTGTATTCTGGATGATGTATGTTTATCTTGTATTTGTGTGAAGTGGCGATTGTAAGCCAACTCTTTATCCCTTTCTTATTCAGTACATTGGATTGTGTGAAGATTACCCCTCTTGCGACAAACCTACCATGCGGATATGCCTCTAAGTCGTGCCCCGACACGTGGGAGATATAGCCGCATTGTGGGTGTTACAAGTTGGTAATCAGAGCCATCCCTGACTTAGGAGCCCCCTGCTTGATCGAATCACTGACGTTCTTGAGTCTAGAACAAAATGTTTTGAGTCTTAGGATTATATATATCGGAGAGTAGGATTCTTTTTACTCCTCAGTCCCTTCGTTGCTCTGGTGAGGCCTCCTGACATAGAAGATTTGACTTTTCTCTCCTCAAATTTCACGAATTTTTTTAGGATCACGCGGGTATCTTGGCATCATTCTGATAGTCTTGTGACGAGAACATTGTTCTTGGTACCTCCTGACATTTAGGGGTTGTGGCAGTGTCCCTGGGAGTTGAGCTCCGAGGTGTTGTCGTCACAATTTTATCGTTGTAGTTCTGGAATACCTGAGTTTCGCCGACATTGAAAATCTCTTTTATGTAGTTGTTGGTGAGATAAACTCGACGCCACCCAGTACTGGGGCGGGAGTTCGGGAGTATTTCCATAACTCGTATATGTTGGAAATATGCCCTAGAGGCAATAATAAATTAGTTATTATTATATTTCCTTGTTCATGATAATCGTTTATTATCCATGCTAGAATTGTATTGATAGGAAACTCAGATACATGTGTGGATACATAGACAACACCATGTCCCTAGTAAGCCTCTAGTTGACTGGCTCATTGATCAATAGATGGTTATGGTTTCCTGACCATGGACATTGGATGTCATTGATAACGGTATCACATCATTAGGAGAATGATGTGATGGACAAAGACCCAATCCTAAGCCTAGCACAAGATCATGCAGTTCGTATGCTAAAGCTTTTCTAATGTCAAGTATCATTTCCTTAGACCATGAGATTGTGCAACTCTCGGATACCGTAGGAGTGCTTTGGGTGTGCCAAACGTCACAACGTAACTGGGTGGCTATAAAGGTACACTACGGGTATCTCCGAAAGTGTCTGTTGGGTTGGCACGAATCGAGACTGGGATTTGTCACTCCGTGTAAACGGAGAGGTATCTCTGGGCCCACTCGGTAGGACATCATCATAATGTGCACAATGTGATCAAGGAGTTTATCACGGGATGATGTGTTACGGAACGAGTAAAGAGACTTGCCGGTAACGAGATTGAACAAGGTATCGGGATACCGACGATCGAATCTCGGGCAAGTATCGTACCGCTAGACAAAGGGAATTGTATACGGGATTGATTAAGTCCTTGACATCGTGGTTCATCCGATGAGATCATCGTGGAACATGTGGGAGCCAACATGGGTATCCAGATCCCGCTGTTGGTTATTGACCGGAGAGTCGTCTCGGTCATGTCTGCATGTCTCTCGAACCCGTAGGGTCTACACACTTAAGGTTCGGTGACGCTAGGGTTATAGAGATATTAGTATGCGGTAACCCGAAAGTTGTTCGGAGTCGCGAATGAGATCCCGGACGTCACGAGGAGTTCCGGAATAGTCCGGAGGTAAAGAATTATATATAGGAAGTGCTATTTCGGCCATCGGGACAAGTTTCGGGGTCACCGGTATTGTACCGGGACCACCGGAAGGGTCCCGGGGGTCCACCGGGTGGGGCCACCGGCCCCGGGGGGCCTAATGGGCTGTAGGGGGTGCGCCTTGGCCTATATGGGCCAAGGGCACCAGCCCCAAGAGGCCCATGCACCAAGAGAAGAGGAAAAGGAAGAGTCCTAAAGGGGGAAGGCACCTCCGAGGTGCCTTGGGGAGGAGGGACTGCTCCCTGGACGCACCCTTCCTTGGAGGAAGGGCCAAGGCTGCGCCCCCCCTCTCCCTTGGCCCTATATATAGTGGGGGGGGGGGGAAGGGAGGGCAACAATACCCAAGCCCTGGCGCCTCCCTCTCCCTCCCATGACACATCTCCCTCCTCCCGCGGCGTTTGGCGAAGCCTTGTTGGAATCCCGCTACTTCCACCACCACGCCGTCGTGTTGTTGGATCTCCATCAACCTCTCCTCCCCCCTTGCTGGATCAAGAAGGAGGAGACGTCGCTGCTCCGTACGTGTGTTGAACGCGGAGGTGCCGTCCGTTCGGCGCTAGGATCATCGGTGATTTGGATCACGACGAGTACGACTCCATCAACCCCGTTCTCTTGAACGCTTCCGCGCGCGATCTATAAGGGTATGTAGATCCACTCCTCCCTCGTTGCTAGATGACTCCATAGATAGATCTTGGTGACACGTAGGAAAATTTTGAATTTCTGCTACGTTCCCCAACAGTGGCATCATGAGCTAGGTCTATTGCGTAGATTCTATGCACGAGTAGAACACAAAGTAGTTGTGGGCGTTGATTTTGTTCAATATGCTTACCGTTACTAGTCCAATCTTGTTTCGACGGCATCGTGGGATGAAGCGGCCCGGACCAACCTTACACGTACGCTTACGTGAGACCGGTTCCACCGACTGACATGCACTAGTTGCATAAGGTGGCTAGCGGGTGTCTGTCTCTCCCACTTTAGTCGGATCGGATTCGATGAAAAGGGTCCTTATGAAGGGTAAATAGCAATTGGCATATCACGTTGTGGTCTTTGCGTAGGTAAGAAACGTTCTTGCTAGAAACCCATAGCAGCCACGTAAAACATGCAAACAACAATTAGAGGACGTCTAACTTGTTTTTGCAGGGTATGCTATGTGATGTGATATGGCCAAAAGGATGTGATGAATGATATATGTGATGTATGAGATTGATCATGTTCTTGTAATAGGAATCACGACTTGCATGTCGATGAGTATGACAACCGGCAGGAGCCATAGGAGTTGTCTCTATTTATTTATGACCTACGTGTCAACATAAACCTCATGTAATTACTTTACTTTATTGCTAACCGTTAGCTGTAGTAGTAGAAGTAATAGTTGACGAGACAACTTCATGAAGACACGATGATGGAGATCATGATGATGGAGATCATGGTGTCATGCCGGTGACAAGATGATCATGGAGCCCCAAGATGGAGATCAAAGGAGCTATATGATATTGGCCATATCATGTCACTATTTGATTGCATGTGATGTTTATCATGTTTTTGCATCTTGTTTACTTAGAACGACGGTAGTAAATAAGATGATCCCTCATTAAAATTTCAAGAAAGTGGTCCCCCTAACTGTGCACCGTTGCGATAGTTCGTTGTTTCGAAGCACCACGTGATGATCGGGTGTGATAGATTCTAACGTTCACATACAACGGGTGTAAGACAGATTTACACACGCAAAACACTTAGGTTGACTTGACGAGCCTAGCATGTGTACAGACATGGCCTCGGAACACAGAATACCGAAAGGTCGAGCATGAGTCGTATGGTAGATACGATCAACATGAAGATGTTCACCGATGTTGACTAGTCCGTCTCACGTGATGATCGGACACGGCCTAGTTGACTCGGATCATGTAATCACTTAGATGACTAGAGGGATGTCTATCTGAGTGGGGAGTTCATAAGATGAACTTAATTATCCTGAACATAGTCAAAAGGTCTTCGCAAATTATGTCGTAGCTCGCACTTCAGTTCTACTGTTTAGTTATGTTCCTAGAGAAAATTTAGTTGAAAGTTGATAGTAGCAATTATGCGGACTAGGTCCGTAGACTGAGGATTGTCCT
This sequence comes from Triticum aestivum, assembly GCF_018294505.1. Lineage (NCBI taxonomy): Eukaryota > Viridiplantae > Streptophyta > Magnoliopsida > Poales > Poaceae > Triticum > Triticum aestivum. The sequence goes on along the minus strand of NC_057806.1, from coordinate 426,154,017 downwards.
CATTGCTTCATAGAAGGCTTATGTCCTGAATGCACCGCTCAGTGTGCTGAACCTCGAACGTCGTTTGTGGATGTTGCGAACATCTGACATACACATTTTGATAACTACATGATAGTTCAGTTAAACGGTTTAGAGTTGAGGCACCGAAGACGGTTTTGAAACGTCGCGAAACATATGAGATGTTTCGAGGGCTGAAATTGGGATTTTAGGCTCGTGCCCACGTCAAGAGGTATAAGACCTCCGACGATTTTCTTAGCCTGCAAACTAAGGAGAAAAGCTCAATTGTTGTGCTTGTGCTCAGATTGTCTGAGTACAACAATCACTTGAATCGAGTGGGAGTTGATCTTCCAGATGAAATAGTGATGGTTCTCCGAAGTCATTACCACCAAGCTGCTAGAGCTTCGTGATGAACTATAATATATCAGGGACATATATGATGATCCTTGAGATATTTGCGATGTTTGACACCACAAAAGTAGAAATCAAGAAGGAGCATCAATTGTTGATGGTTGGTGAAACCGCTAGTTTCAAGAAGGGCAAGGGCACGAAGGGATACTTCATGAAACGGCAAATCAGCTGCTGCTCTAGTGAAGAAACCCAAGGTTGAACCCAAACCCGAGACTAAGTGCTTCTGCAATAAGGGGAACAGCCACTGGAGCAGAATTACCCTAGATACTTGGTAGATGAGAAGGCTGGCAAGGTCGATAGAAGTATATTGGATATACATTGTGTTGATGTGTACTTTACTAGTACTCCTAGTAGCACCAGGGTATTAGATACCGGTTCGGTTGCTAAGTGTTAGTAACTCGAAATAAAAGCTACGGAATAAACGGAGACTAGCTAAAGGTGAGCTGACGATATGTGTTGGAAGTGTTTCCAATGTTGATATGATCAAGCATCGCACGCTCCCTCTACCATCGAGATTGGTATTAAAACCTAAATAATTGTTATTTGGTGTTTGCGTTCAGCATAGACATGATTGGATTATGTCTATCGCGATACGGTTATTCATTTAAGGAGAATAATGGTTACTCTGTTTATTTGAATAATACCTTCAATGGTCTTACGCCTAAAATGAATGGTTTATTGAATCTCGATCGTAGTGATACACATGTTCATGCCAAAAGATATAGGATAGTAATGATAGTACCACCTACTTGTGGCACTGCCACTTAAGTCATATCGGTATAAAATGCATGAAGAAGCTCCATGTTGATGGATCTTTGGACTCACTCATTTTTGAAAAGTTTGAGGCATGCGAACCATGTCTATTGGTGTATATGCATGAAGAAACTCCATGCAAATGGACCGTTTAGACTCACTTGATTTTGAATCACTTGAGACATGCAAATCATACCACATGGGCAAGATGACTGAAAGCCTCGTTTTCAGTAAAATGGAACTAGAAAGCAACTTGTTGGAAGTAATACATTTTGATGTGTGCAATCCAATGAGTGCTGAGGCATGTAGTGGATATCGTTATGTTCTTACTTCACAGATGATTTGAGTAGATGTTGAGTATATTTACTTGATGAATCACGAGTCTGAATTATTGAAAGGTTCAAGTAATTTCAGGGTGAAGTTGAAAGATCGTCGTGACAAGAGGATAAAAGATCTATGATATGATCATAGAGATGAATATCTGAATTACGAGTTTGGCACAGAATTAAGACATTGTGGAAATTGTTTCACAACTAATACAACCTGGAACACCATAGTGTGATGGTGTGTCCGAACATCATAACTGCACCCTATTAGATATGATGCATACCATGATGTCTCTTATCGAATTACCACAATAGTTTATGGGTTAGGCATTAGAGACAACCACATTCACTTTAAATAGGGCACCACGTAATTCCGATGAGATGACACCATATGAACTATGGTTTAGAGAAACCTAAGCTATCATTTCTTAAAAGTTTGGGGCTGCGACGCTTATGTGAAAAAGTTTCAGGCTGATAAGCTCGAACCCAAAGCGGATAAATGCATCTTCATAGGACACCCAAAAACAGTTGGGTATACCTCATGTCTCAGATTCGGAAGCAATAAGAGATTGTTTCTAGAATCGGGTCCTTTCTCGAGGAAAAGTTTCTCTTGAAAGAATTGAGTGGGAGGATGGTGGAGACTTGATGAGGTTATTGAACCGTCTCTTCAACTAGTGTGTGGCAGGGCACAGGAGGTTGTTCCTGTGGCACCTACACCAATTGAAGTGGAAGCTTATGATAGTGATCATGAAACTTCAGATTAAGTCACTACCAAACCTCGTGGGATGACAAGGATGCGTACTACTTCAGAGTGGTATGTAATCCTGTCTTGGAAGTCATGTTGCTAGACAACAATGAACCTACGAGCCATGGAGAAGCAATGGTGGGCCCGGATTCCGATAAATGGCTCTAGGCCATAAAATCCGAGAGAGGATCCATGTATGAAAACAAAGTGTAGACTTTGGCAGAACGGCTTGATGGTCGTAAGGCTATTGAGTACAGATGGATTTTAAAAGGAAGACAGACAATGATGGTAAATGTCACCATTAAGAAAGCTCGACTTGTCGTTAAGATGTTTTCCGACAAGTTCAAGGAGTTGACTACGATGAGACTTTCTCACACGTAGCGATGCTAAAAGTCTGTTGGAATTATATTAGCGATTAGTGCATTATTTATGAAATCTTGCAGATAGGATGTCAAAACATTGTTTCCTCGATGATTTTATTGAGGAAAGGTTGTATGTGATACAACCGGAAGGTTTTGTCAATCCTGTAAGATGCTAATAAGTATGCAAAGCTCCAGCAATCCTTCTAAGGACTGGAGTAAGCATCTTGGAGTTGGAATGTATGCTTTGATGAGATGATCAAAGATTTTGGGTGTATACAAAGTTTATGAGAAACTTGTATTTCCAAAGAAGTGAGTGGGAGCACTATAAAATTTCCGATGAGTATGTGTTGTTAACATGTTGTTGATCGGAAATGATGTAGAATTTCTAGAAAGCATGCAGAGTTATTTGAAAAGTGTTTTTTAATGGAAAGCCTGAATTAAGCTACTTGAACATTGAGCATCAAGATCTATAAGGATAGATCAAAACGCTTAATGGTACTTTCAAATGAGCACATACCTTGACATGATCTTGAAGGTGTTCAAGATGGATCAGTCAAAGAAGGAGTTCTTGCCTGAGTTGTAAGGTATGAAGTTAAGACTTAAAGCTCGACCACGGCAGAAGAAAGAGAAAGGACGAATGTCGTCCCCTATGCTTCTGTCATAGGCTCTATACGGTATGCCATGCTGAGTACCGCACCTGATGTGTGCCTTGCCACATATCTGGCAAGAGGGTACAAAGGTAATCTAGGAGTAGATCACCAGATAGCGGTCTAAATTATCCTTAGAGGAATAAGGATATGTTTCTCGGTTATGGAGGTGATAAAGAGTTCGACGTAAAGAGTTACGTCGATGCAAGCTTAACACCTATCCGGATAGCTCTGAGTAGAGATACCGAATACGTATAATGGAGCAACAATTTAGAATAGCTCCAAGTAGAACAGTTATTTGAAATGGCTCCAAATATAGCGTAGTAGCTGCATCTACAAGATGACATAGAAATTTGTGAAGTACATACGGATCTGAAAGATTCAGACCCGTCGACTATAACATCTCTCACAAGCATAACATGATCAAACCCAGAACTCATCGAGTGTTAATCACATGGTAATGTGAACTAGATTATTGACTCTAGTAAACTCTTTGGGTGTTAGTCACATGGGGATGTGACCTTGAGTGTTAGTCACATATCGATGTGGAATGGATTATTGACTCTAGTGCAAGTGGGAGACTGTTGGAAATATGCCCTAGAGGCAATAATAAATTAGTTATTATTATATTTCCTTGTTCATGATAATCGTTTATTATCCATGCTAGAATTGTATTGATAGGAAACTCAGATACATGTGTGGATACATAGACAACACCATGTCCCTAGTAAGCCTCTAGTTGACTGGCTTGTTGATCAATAGATGGTTACGGTTTCCTGACCATGGACATTGGATGTCATTGATAACGGGATCACATCATTAGGAGAATGATGTGATGGACAAAGACCCAATCCTAAGCCTAGCACAAGATCATGTAGTTCATATGCTAAAGCTTTTCTAATGTCAAGTATCATTTCCTTAGACCATGAGATTGTGCAACTCTCGGATACCGTAGGAGTTCTTTGGGTGTGCCAAACGTCACAACGTAACTGGGTGGCTATAAAGGTACACTACGGGTATCTCCGAAAGTGTCTGTTGGGTTGGCACGAATCGAGACTCGGATTTGTCACTCCGTGTAAACGGAGAGGTATCTCTGGGCCCACTCGGTAGGACATCATCATAATGTGCACAATGTGATCAAGGAGTTTATCACGGGATGATGTGTTACGGAACGAGTAAAGAGACTTGTTGGTAACGAGATTGAACAAGGTATCGGGATACCGATGATCGAATCTCGGGCAAGTATCGTACCGCTAGACAAAGGGAATTGTATACGGGATTGATTAAGTCCTTGACATCGTGGTTCATTCGATGAGATCATCGTGGAACATGTGGGAGCCAACATGGGTATCCAGATACCGCTGTTGGTTATTGACCGGAGAGTCGTATCGGTCATGTCTGCATGTCTCCCGAACCCGTAGTGTCTACACACTTAAGGTTCGGTGACGCTAGGGTTATATAGATATTAGTATGCGGTAACCCAAAAGTTGTTTGGAGTCCCGGATGAGATCCCGGACGTCACGAGGAGTTCCGGAATGGTCCGGAGGTAAAGAATTATATATAGGAAGTGCTATTTCGGCCATCGGGACAAGTTTCGGGGTCACCGGTATTGTACCGGGACCACCGGAAGGATCTCGGGGGTCCACCGGGTGGGGCCACCTGCCCCGGGGGCCACATGGGCTGTAGGGGGTGCACCTTGGCCTATATGGGCCAAGGGCACCAGCCCCAAGAGGCCCATGCGCCAAGAGAAGAGGGAAAGGAAGAGTCCTAAAGGGGGAAGGCACCTCCGAGGTGCCTTGGGGAGGAGGGACTCCTCCCTGGCCGCACCCTTCCTTGGAGGAAGGGCCAAGGCTGCGCCCCCCCTCTCCCTTGGCCCTATATATAGTGGGGGGGGGGGAAGGGAGGGCAACAATACCCAAGCCCTGGCGCCTCCCTCTCCCTCCCATGACACATCTCCCTCCTCCCGCAGCGTTTGGCGAAGCCCTGTTGGAATCCCGCTACTTCCACCACCACGCCATCGTGTTGTTGGATCTCCATCAACCTCTCCTCCCCCCTTGCTGGATCAAGAAGGAGGAGACGTCGCTGCTCCGTGCATGTGTTGAACGCGGAGGTGCCGTCCGTTCGGCGCTAGGATCATCGGTGATTTGGATCACGACGAGTACGACTCCATCAACCCCGTTCTCTTGAACGCTTCCGCGCGCGATCTACAAGGGTATGTAGATCCACTCCTCCCTCGTTGCTAGATGACTCCATAGATTGATCTTGGTGATGCGTAGAAAATTTTGAATTTCTGCTACGTTCCCCAATAGTAAAACGGATGCTTTTCGAAGGTTTAGGTACATGATTTCCGAAGGTTTCTTGGTTATGTGTTGAAGGATGGATACAGCTGGATGTAGGAATTGTTAGTTTGGGTGAGATATAATGCTTCCCCTGTATCCCCAACACCTGATTGCATAACCAGAAAGTTTCGGGAGTTTATAAGTGGGAATTCAAGTATATCATAGGATATCTTTCCAACAGACACATGATACGATATGGGATCTATCATATGTTTGTTTCCAGCTTATTTTGCAAGCCAAATCCTTTGTTTTGTTTTGAGCTGTGGCATTCGAGTTGCTTCAATGTCAAGTGTTGATTCCATACCTTTTCCTAAGCGGTATTCTCGTATTTCTATGTGAATACTAATCCTTCATGATAATCGAGATTGTCATGTCAATCCTTTTCAACCGCCGTGTTTCTCTTCAAGTGGATCCGATCATTTCAACATCCGCAAGATCACCTCTCGGTATTCCCCACGTTGTTCGTTTCATCTGTCCCCAAGTTGCCTTTGTTTTCCCGCCCACCCACCTCTTTTTCTTCAAGGACTCAGAGATGGTTAATCAAGTGTCCTTTTATTAATGTGAAGTCTCTTTATTCTTTTCCGTCAATGTTCTTATCCGGTGATTCTCAGGAAGATACTAACGGAGCTTCAAGTTTATTATTCTTCGTTCTCTTTTCTTCTCCGGTGGATTCAATTCAAGCTTTGTCGATCATATCCTTTTCTCATTTCAAATGTTTTCTCATGTCGGTGCACCTCCTAATCGCTCACCTCTCTCTATTCATATCCGAAGTGCCGAAGATATCTCAGAAGATTTGTGTCTCCACTATCAATTCGTTTGAACTATTTTGAGGTTGTTACCTCATTCAAGCCATTTAATTCAGCCGGTGCAATCTTTCTTTTAAATCGTTCAACGGTGTATCTTTTGAGTGGGCCCTAACCACAGGTATTTTCCCAGGATCTTACCTGACTCTTCTAATTTTACCGGAGTTACTCTCAAATTCTTCTCCAAGTTTGACGTAAGAATGAGTTATCATTAGTCAAATGTCTTTCTCCAAGATCCTTCAAATTCTTTTCATTTTTGGTTCAACCTTTCTAATTTTCATTCTGGAGTACCTCAACAATTCATGGTGGTGTTTCTCGTCGTCATTCTCAGAGTTTGAAGACCGAAGAAGAGTTTTCCCACCAAATCTTATCCGTTCTCTCAAAGATTCGTAGTTCAAGCTTGATGCCATCCTCTTATAATTGTTTGCTATTGTGAGAATTATTTTCAACCATCCGGAGCAATTCAAGAGTCTATTAAGTTTGATTCTTCGGAGCCATCATCTCAGAATTATTCATTCCAGCCTTCAACTCTCGTTCTACAAATCTTACCGGTGCACCGTTCAAATATCCTCTAATCGGTTCATGATCTCTTCATTCTCATGTATCTAAATTCTGTCAAGTATCTTTATTCGTTTTCAAATTCTTCCCGGTGAATTGTGTCTTTGGCACTTTATTTTCCAATTCTTACGGTGGTTCATTCAAGATTCCTCTTCTCTTGGTATCATATCAATTCATTCGTTCTTTCCTAAAGCCTACCGGTGGATCCATCAAGACCTTATTCAAGTATGCGCTATATCTCTCATCGATCCTTTTCTATGAGAATAAGTAGTGTGCCAAATCCGTTGCTTGTCATCAATTTAAATTGGTGAAGGATGCGCATAACATAATTCTTATTCTTGCTTCATCCAAGTGTTTAATTCTTTCTTTCGGAGTTCGTTCATGATATTAATTCTCGGTTTCTAGTTATTCATATTTCTTTTCTTGAGTTCCAGGTTTTCCGCATTATCTCGCCGCGAAGCTCCATCTAAATCATCGCAAGGCTTCACCTTGTGTTTTCAACTTCTCTTTCCTTTCGTTTGATCATCCTTTTGTTACCGGAGTTCTTCATGGAGGCTCTACATGATGGTTCATAAAGGATTTAATTCCTTCTCGAAGTGTTCATCCAGATTCTTTTCAGAGGATTTCAAGCATTCTTCATCTTGCATTCCAAAGTGCAATCTTTCTACCTTATCTTTTGGGATGGTGATATGCCATTCTTGACAATTTTCTTTCATGTTTTCATGATTCACAAGTTGTTAAGGATGAGATATTTTAATCCCATCATTTTCAATTCGTTCATGAGATCCTTTGCAACCCATCAATCTCTTCATTGGAGTTATCTTTGGTTATATTTTACCTAAAGCTTTCCCTAAGGATTTAGCTATTAATGGTGCTCATAAATGACTCAAGTTCTTCATTTATCCTTCCGGTGAAATAAGTTTCTCGTCTCCTTGTTGATATCAATCCAATCTATTGTTTCCGTTAGTGGCAGAATTTCGCCACAATTTTGAGAAGTTTCCCATAATCCCACTACAAGTTTATTTGTTTCGTTGCTGGTTTTTCCAACAACTCTGTTATAACCTTGTTGGAAGGGTGCTCTCCAAGCTCTTTTGTGACAGAAGTTGGCATTTCTTTCTCCATTCTTTCATTCCATTGGTATATCTTCTATTCTTTCTTCCGGAGGCATTGTGATGTTGTTCTCTCCACTCATCATCTCGATTTGTGAGGATCATGTTCTTTCCTTTGCTTATCCGTTTAGCAGGAGTGTTGTGTCCTCTGCTCAAGTTCTTTTTTATCTTATCAAGTCTTGCATCTCTTTTTAACCAGAGTGCTTTTCGAATTTGTTCTTCCTTGTTCCTTGTTTATCTCGTTTCAACCAGAGTGGTTTCAATTCCTTCTTGTCCATTGTGCTCAACATTCATAGTTGTGCAACCTCCAAGGTTCACATAGTGTTCCTTGTTTCTCTTTTCTACCGGAGCGCTCTCAATTGTGTTCATCTCCATTGTATTTTTCTTTCAATTTGTTCAACCTCGCAAGGTTCTTTAGTTTCACTCATTTGTCAAAGAAGCAGCTCAGTTTTACCTCTTCTCTTCCTCTTCCGTTTCCCTCCCGTGCCATCCTAGATCTCGGGACGAGATCCTCTTGTAGTGGTGGAGTGTTGTAATGCCCCGAGACCGGCGCTCCAGATGCCTTCTATGTTTTGTGTGTCAGCTTTGTTGTTTATTTGTTTGTTGCATTGCATCATGGCATCATTTGCATTGCATCATGTCATCATGCAACCTTTTTTTAAATCACTAAATAAACCGTATGGATCTTCGATCCATTTAAATCAGGGGAATTCACATGGTGAAATTCTCTTTAAAACATATAAAAGTCTCCTACTATTATTAGGGAGCTATTATAAATATTCCAGTTATTTGGAATTTACCACAACACACTTGCAAAATATTCCATGCTTTTCTTACTAAAATCCTCGTCTCCAAACTTTGCCCTAAATTCCTTCTTCACTTTCCGGAGTTCCACCAAAAACCTCAACATTTTTGGACCTCCCTATCACCTACTTCCTATGCAAAACCATTTGAATTAAATTCAAATGAGTTCGATTCAAACTTCACCCACATGTTCATTTCCATTTTTCTTGGATCAGGCTCATTTTTGTGAGTTTGAGAAAATTTACTTCCGGCCCAAACTCCACTGCTACCCCTCTCGGCATTTCTTCCAAGTTTCGGTTGCCTTGTATAGTTTAAAAAAAGAGGAGAGAAGCCAGCCCAGCTGGGCCTCCCTACCTCCTGGGCCGGCCAAACCTCCCCTGGGCCATCTGCGCCTAAGGCCCAGCAGCAGCCAGCTACCAAAAGCCCATCCTAACCCTAGCACCGACTGAAACCCCTCTCTCTCCCTCGATCCCTTCCCTCGTCGACCTCCTCGCGCCACCAGGAGAACCCACGCCCGAAACCCTTCTCTCCTCTTCGATCCTTCCTCCTGGCGCCGCAGTAGAGAAAGGAGCAGAGCCCCATGCGCCCGCGCCCGAACCCTCCTCTTGCTCGATCCCCATCTCACCTAATTCCCTCGCTCCCCATCTCTATCCCGATAGTGTCGCCACCAGCGCACTGAAGAGGAGCCTCGCGCGTCCCACCAGCGCCGCCGGCCTCCCCGCCTCTGGCAACGGCCGCCGCCCGCCGCGCCATCTTCTGCATTGTCGCCTCGCCATGGCACCGTGCCCGCGCCATCGCTTCTCCGCCTCGCCTCAACCTCCAAGTCCGACGACAACCTCAGGATCTGCGGTGGCGACCTCAGCCTCCCCGTGCTCGACCTCGGCCTCCTCTGCTTCACCCTCTCGCCAGAGAACGCATCGCCGCGTCTCCTTCACCTCCTGCCCGAGCCCTTGCATCAGCCTCGGTAGCCGCTGTTCCTTGCCGGTGGTCCCCATCACCCCGCTGCACCACCTCTGCTTGCTGTCGCCGCTATCCTTGCTAGCTTCGCGTCCGTGCCGCTCCTGCTGGACTTGGCTACGGACTGCTACTCTCCTCAACTCGAGTCGGCACCGAACCCGAATCCACAACCACCGAACCAGGAAACACCAAGGACATCTTCGGGGTTTTCGTCAAGTCCTGTTCCGATTAACGTACACGCAACACCGACGTCCACGAGCACCTCCTGCTAGCCGTCCACATCGACCACATCAAGCCGGCAAGTCCGAAGACCCCAAAGTACCCCGACGTCGATGACCCTCAAGTTCGTCTAGGTGGTGATGCGCCAAGTATCTTTACCGCCATCTTCGGAATCGCCAAGAACACCAAGACCCCTTTGTGGATTTCGACAAGTACGAACACTATCGCCGAAGACCCCGTGGACGTCAAATTCCTCGCCGTGACCCCAAACATCTATGGAAACTTGTGCGACTAAGAACGTGAATGACTAACGTCACGAAGATCTCTAGTACCACTACCATCGCCGAGGATCGATAGTACCACTACTTCCACTACCGTCGCCACAAGAAGGACAACTTCCCACAACGACCCGTGAACAACTACTTCCACGACGACCGTGTACCACTACCGTCGTGAGAACGCCTACTTCCTTTACTGAACTCGAACCACTCCGTAAATGCACCTTTGAAAGGTATAACCGCCGGAACGATGCCCGCGGATCGTATGCATGTGATGTATTGTATGAGATGCCCATGTTTGCACCGGGTTCGGCTCGTCTGCAGTCGTGTTGTTACTGTACAGGTGCTGTTGGTATTAAAATCTGCCGTCCATTTCTATCCAAGGGCTCTCCTTCCTCTTCCTTAATCATGTGATTAATCGATAAAACCACCCACGACGACGGCGGTCGCCGGAAAAGGTTGAGAACGCCACGAACGTGAGCAGCAGGTTCGCCGGTATGTTTCGCAACGCTACTAATCTCAGCGCGAGTAGGTATGGTACGTCGCCCCAGGATTCTGGAAGAAAAAGAAGACGCTAACATGGGTGCCGAGCGGCGGCTGCGCGAGCCCATCGCCATGGTGCGCGGCTGTGTGAGGAGATGAGATAGGAGAAGCCTGACATTCTGTCACGATTCATGGTGAGCCAGGGCGATACAGACGAGAAGCGCGAGTAGGTTCGATCTCGACAAGCTGAGGGAGATACACTTGCACGCGGCCATCAAAGGAGTCGGTGAAATCGCTACAGGCGCAGGCCGCGGGCGTCCTTCCTGACGGCACAGCCGTATGGCGGGGTGGTTCATGGCGTACAACTCGTACGCGACCGGTCCATCCGTGTGAAGCGAGGACGAGCTGGCGTACATGCGGGAGCAGTGGCTAGACCCAGCGGATGGGACGTTCTCGGCCTTCTGGCCGGAGAGCCCTTCGAGTGCATGGCGTTCGGCGTTCCACGCAAGGCCGAGGATATGCATCAGGACGGCATTGGCGTACATCCAGATGAAGATGTCTATCATGGCGTGCATGTTGGAGGAGTTTCTGGCGGTGGATGGAGCTTCGGCGGCGGCAGGAGGCATCGCTAACGTTGCGGATGACGGACGGGCTCCCAATTAATCACAGGATTAAGGAAGAGGAAGGTGAGTGCTTGGATAGAAATGAACGGCAGATTTTAATAGCAACAGCACCTGTACAGTAACTACACGACTGCAGACGAGCCGAACCCGTTTGCATCATGGTCGAATCGCTGCTTGCTTGGCCCTCCTTGTTTGCCGCTAACCCATGGGAACCCGGTTACCAGGGTCACCCCACCATCTTGCATGACACGCTCACGTCACATTTCCTTTTGCACCGGTATCTCCATGAGCTACCGAAACCGATATGTTGCCGTGGCATCATTTTCGGATTCGTTGCCGTGGCACCCCTTTCATTTCCGCCACGATGACAAATGCTTCATAACATGTCCTTATCAACATTTTCATAAAATTGCGTAAAACTTGCAGATGTCATCCGCATCATGTTAATAACATTTAAATGTTTAAAATTGCTGTTGCATTAAATTGCTAATGCACATGAGGATATATCGGAATTGTTGTTTGATGTTTCCGGCTCATTTAAAAATTCCTAACTGTGTATTTTACTCATGTTTCACCTCTTGCCATGTTAACAACATCTAATATTGTTGAGTACATAACCGAGAGGGAACTAAATAAGTCATATGGTGTTTCGTCAATATGCAACTCGTTGTATATTGAGCTCCACTTAATTTGTAGTATTGTTTGTGCACTTTGCCATGCCATACCTCATTAAACCGGACATGCATCATACTTGGTTGTGCATCATGCCATGTTTATGTGATGGTTGTTTACTATGTTGCTTGCTTCTTTCCGGGTTGCTTCTCTCGTTAGCTTCGGTTCCGTTTCGGAGTTGTGAGGATGCGTTCGACTACGTCCGTTTGCCTTCTTCTTGGACCCGTTCTTCTTCCTTGCGGGATCTCAGGCAAGATGACCATGTCCTCGAAATCGCTTCTATCTTTGCTTGCTAGTTGTTCGCTCTATTGCTATGCCATGTGTGACACCCCCGATTCAATCGTACACTAATCATACACGCAAACGTGTACGATCAAGATCAGGGACTCATGGGAAGATTGTTGGGGAACGTAGCATAAATTCAAAATTTTCCTACGTGTCACCAAGATCTATCTATGGAGTCATCTAGCAACGAGGAAGGAGTGGATCTACATACCCTTGTAGATCGCGCGCGGAAGCGTTCAAGAGAACGGGGTTGATGGAGTCGTACTCGTCGTGATCCAAATCACCGATGATCCTAGCGCCGAACGGACGGCACCTCCGCGTTCAACACACGTACGGAGCAGCAACGTCTCCTCCTTATTGATCCAGCAAGGGGGGAGGAGAGGTTGATGGAGATCCAGCAGCACGACGGTGTGGTGGTGGAAGTAGCGGGATTCCAACAGGGCTTCGCCAAGCGCTGCGGGAGGAGGGAGATGTGTCATGGGAGGGAGAGGGAGGCGCCAGGGCTTAGGTTGTTGCTGCCCTCCCTTCCCCCACTATATATAGGGCCAAGGGAGAGGGGGGCGCAGCCTTGGCCCTTCCTCCAAGGAAGGGTGCGGCCAGGGAGGAGTCCCTCCTCCCCAAGGCACCTCGGAGGTGCCTTCCCCCTTTAGGACTCTTCCTTTTCCTCTTCTCTTGGTGCATGGGCCTCTTGGGGCTGGTGCCCTTGGCCCATATAGGCCAAGGCGCACCCCCTACAGCCCATTAGGCTCCCCGGGGCAGGTGGCCCCACCCGGTGGACCCCCGGGACCCTTCCGGTGGTCCCGGTACAATACCGCTGACCCCGAAACTTGTCCCGATGGTCGAAATAGCACTTCCTATATATAATTCTTTACCTCCGGACCATTCCGGAACTCCTCGTGACGTCCGGGATCTCATCCAGGACTCCGAACAACTTTCGGGTTACCGCATACTAATATCTCTATAACCCTAGCGTCACCGAACCTTAAGTGTGTAGACCCTACGGGTTCGGGAGACATGCAGACATGACCGAGATGACTCTCCGGTCAATAACAAACAGCGGGATCTGGATACCCATGTTGGCTCCCACATGTTCCACGATGATCTCATCGGATGAACCACGATGTCAAGGACTTAATCAATCCCGTATACAATTCCCTTTGTCTAGCGGTACGATACTTGCCCGAGATTCGATCATCGGTATCCCGATACCTTGTTCAATCTCGTTACCGGCAAGTCTCTTTACTCGTTTCGTAACACATCATCCCGTGATCAACTCCTTGATCACATTGTGCACATTATGATGATGTCCTACCGAGTGGGCCCAGAGATACCTCTCCGTCACACGGAGTGAAAAATCCCAGTCTCGATTCGTGCCAACCCCACAGACACTTTCGGAGATACCTGTAGTGTACCTTTATAGCCACCCAGTTACGTTGTGACATTTGGCACACCCAAAGTATTCCTACGGTATCCAGGAGTTGCACAATCTCATGGTCTAAGGAAATGATACTTGACATTAGAAAAGCTTTAGCATATGAACTACACGATCTTTGTGCTAGGCTTAGGATTGGGTCTTGTCCATCACATCATTCTCCTAATGATGTGATCCCGTTATCAACGACATCCAATGTCCACGGTTAGAAAACCGTAACCATCTATTGATCAACGAGCTAGTCAACTAGAGGCTTACTAGGGACATGGTGTTGTCTATGTATCCACACATGTATCTGAGTTTCCTATCAATACAATTATAGCATGGATAACAAACGATTATCATGAACAAGGAAATATAATAATAATCAATTTATTATTGCCTCTAGGGCATATTTCCAATAGTCTCCCACTTGCACTAGAGTCAGTAATCTAGTTCACATCGATATGTGATTAACACTCAAGGTCACATCCCCATGTGACTAACACCCAAAGAGTTTACTAGAGTCAATAATCTAGTTCACATTTACCATGTGATTAACACTCGATGAGTTCTGGGTTTGATCATGTTATGCTTGTGAGAGATGTTATAGTCAACGGGTCTGAATTTTTCAGATCCGTGTGTACTTCGCAAATCTCTATGTCATCTTGCAGATGCAGCTACTACGCTATATTTGGAGCCATTTCAAATAACTGTTCTACTTGGAGCTATTCTAAATTGTTGCTCCATTATACGTATCCAGTATCTCTAATCAGAGCTATCCAGATAGGTGTTAAGCTTGCATCGGCGTAACCCTTTACGATGAACTCTTTTACCACCTCCATAATAGAGAAAATTCCTTAGTCCACTAGTTACTAAGGATAACTTTGACCGCTGTCTATGATCCATTCTTGGATCACTCTTGTACCCCTTGACTAACTCATGGCAAGGCACACTTCAGGTGCGGTACACAGTATAGCATACTGTAGAGAGCCTATGATAAAAGCATAGGGGACGACCTTCGTCCTTCCTCTTTCTTCTGCCGTGGTCGAGCTTTAAGTCTTAACTTCATACCTTACAACTCAGGCAAGAACTCCTTCTTTGACTGATCCATCTTGAACACCTTCAAGATCATGTCAAGGTATGTGCTCATTTGAAAGTACCATTAAGCATTTTGATCTATCCTTATAGATCTTGATGTTCAATGTTCAAGTAGCTTAATCCAGGCTTTCCATTGAAAAACACTTTCCAAATAACCCTATATGCTTTCCAGAAATTCTACGTCATTCTGATCAACAATATGTCAACAACATATACTCATCAGAAATTCTATAGTGCTCCCACTCACTTCTTTGGAAATACAAGTTTCTCATAAACTTTGTATACACCAAAATCTTTGATCATCTCATCAAAGCATACATTCCAACTCCGAGATGCTTACTCCAGTCCTTAGAAGGATAGCTGGAGCTTTGCTTACTTATTAGCATCTTTCAGGATTGACAAAACATTCCGGTTGTATCACATACAACCTTTCCTCAAGAAAATCGTCGAGGAAACAATGTTTTGACATCCTATCTGCAAGATTTCATAAATAATGCAGTAATCGCTAATATAATTCCAACAGACTCTTAGCATCGCTACGGGTGAGAAAGTCTCATCGTAGTCAACTCCTTGAACTTGTCGGGAAACATCTTAACGACAAGTCGAGCTTTCTTAATGGTGATACTTGCCATCATTGTTCGTCTTCCTTTTAAAATCCATCTGTACTCAACAGCCTTACGACCATCAAGTAGTTCTTCCAAAGTCTACACTTTGTTTTCATACATGGATCCTACCTCGGATTTTATGGCCTCGAGCCATTTATCGGAATCCGGGCCCACCATTGCTTCTCCATGGCTCGTAGGTTCATTGTTGTCTAGCAACATGACTTCCAAGACAGGATTACGTACCACTCTGAAGTAGTACGCATCCTTGTCATCCTACGATGTTTGGTAGTGACTTGATCTGAAGTTTCATGATCACTATCATAAGCTTCCACTTCAATTGGTGTAGGTGCCACAGGAACAACTTCCTGTGCCCTGCTACACACTAGTTGAAGTGAAGGTTCAATAACCTCATCAAGTCTCCACCATCCTCCCACTCAATTCTTTCGAGAGAACCTTTTCCTCGAGAAAGGACCTGATTCAAGAAACAATCTCTTATTGCTTTCGGATCTGAGACAGGAGGTATACCCAACTGTTTTGGGTGTCCTATGAAGATGCATTTATCCGCTTTGGGTTCGAGCTTATCAGCCTAAAACTTTTTCACATAAGCGTTGCAGCCCCAAACTTTTAAGAAATGACAGCTTAGGTTTCTCTAAACCATAGTTCATACAGTGTCATCTCATCGGAATTACGTGGTGCCCTATTAAAAGTGAATGTGGTTGTCTCTAATGCCTAACCCATAAACTATCATGGTAATTCGATAAGAGACATCATGGTATGCATCATATCCAATAGGGTGCAATTATGATGTTCGGACACACCATCACACTATGGTGTTCCAGGCTGTATCAGTTGTGAAACAATTTCCACAATGTCTTAATTCTGTGCCAAACTCGTAATTCAGATATTCATCTCTATGATCATATCATAGATCTTCTATCCTCTTGTCACGACGATCTTTCAACTTCACACTGAAATTACTTGAACCTTTCAATAATTCAGACTCGTGATTAATCAAGTAAATATACTCAACATCTACTCAAATCATCTGTGAAGTAAGAACATAACGATATCCACTACATGCCTCAGCACTCATTGGACTGCACACATCAAAATGTATTCCTTCCAACAAGTTGCTTTCTAGTTCCATTTTACTGAAAACGAGGCTTTCAGTCATCTTGCCCATGTGGTATGATTTGCATGTCTCAAGTGATTCAAAACCAAGTGAGTCCAAACGATCCATTTGCATGGAGTTTCTTCATGCATATATACCAATAGACATGGTTCGCATGTCTCAAACTTTTCAAAAATGAGTGAGTCCAAAGATCCATCAACATGGAGCTTCTTCATGCGTTTTGTACCGATATGACTTACGTGGTAGTGCCACAAGTAGGTGGTACTATCATTACTATCTTATATCTTTTGGCATGAACATGTGTATCACTACGATCGAGATTCAATAAACCATTCATTTTAGGTGCAAGACCATTGAAGGTATTATTCAAATAAACAGAGTAACCATTATTCTCCTTAAATGAATAACCGCATTGCGATAGACATAATCCAATCACGTCTATGCTCAACGCAAACACCAAATAACAATTATTTAGGTTTAACACCAATCTCGATGGTAGAGGGAGCGTGCGATGCTTGGTCATATCAACATTGGAAACACTTCCAACACATATCGTCAGCTCACCTTTAGCTAGTCTCCGTTTATTCCGTAGCTTTTATTTCGAGTTACTAACACTTAGCAACCGAACCGGTATCTAATACCCTGGTGCTACTAGGAGTACTAGCAAAGTACACATCAACACAATGTATATCCAATATACTTCTATCGACCTTGCCAGCCTTCTAATCTACCAAGTATCTAGGGTAATTCTGCTCCAGTGGCTGTTCCCCTTATTACAGAAGCACTTAGTCTCGGGTTTGGGTTCAACCTTGGGTTTCTTCACTAGAGCAGCAGCTGAATTGCCGTTTCATGAAGTATCCCTTCTTGCCCTTGCCCTTCTTGAAACTAGTGGTTTCATCAACCATCAACAATTGATGCTCCTTCTTGATTTCTACTTTTGCGGTGTCAAACATCGCGAATATCTCAAGGATCATCATATATGTCCTCGATATGTTATAGTTCATCACGAAGCTCTAGCAGCTTGGTGGTAATGACTTCGGAGAAACATCACTATCTCATCTGGAAGATCAACTCCCACTCGATTCAAATGATTGTTGTACTCAGACAATCTGAGCACAAGCTCAACAATTGAGCTTTTTTCCTTAGTTTGTAGGCTAAGAAAATCGTCGGAGGTCTTATACCTCTTGACGTGGGTACGAGCCTGAAATCCCAATTTCAGCCCTCGAAACATCTCATATGTTTCGCGACGTTTCAAGACGTCTTCGGTGCCTCAACTCTAAACCGTTTAACTGAACTATCACGTAGTTATCAAATGCGTATGTCAGATGTTCGCAACATCCACAGACGACGTTCGAGGTTCAGCACACTGAGCGGTGCATTAAGGACATAAGCCTTTTATGAAGCAATGAGGACAATCCTCAGTTTACGGACCTAGTCCGCATAATTGCTACTATCAACTTTCAACTAAATTTTCTCTAGGAACATATCTAAACAGTAGAACTGAAGCGTGTGCTACGACATGATTTGCGAAGACCTTTCGACTATGTTTAGGATAATTAAGTTCATCTTATGAACTCCCACTCAGATAGACATCCCTCTAGTCATCTAAGTGATTACATGATCCGAGTCAACTAGGCGTGTCCGATCATCACGTGAGATGGACTAGTCAATGTCGGTGAACATCTTCATGTTGATCATATCTTCTATACGACTCATGCTCGACCTTTCAGTCTTCTGTGTTCCGAGGCCATGTCTGTACACATGCTAGGCTCGTCAAGTCAACCTAAGTGTTTCGCGTGTGTAAATCTGTCTTACACCCGTTGTATGTGAACGTTAGAATCAAACACCCGATCATCACGTGGTGCTTTGAAACAACGAACTGTCGCAACGGTGCACAGTTAGGGGGAACACTTTCTTGAAATTTTAAAGAGGGATCATCTTATTTACTACCGTCGTTCTAAGCAAATAAGATGTATAAACATGATAAACATCACATGCAATCAAATAGTGACATGATATGGCCAATATCATATTGCTCCTTTTGATCTCCATCTTCGGGGCTCCATGATCATCATCGTCACCGGCATGACACCATGATCTCCATCATCATGATCTCCATCATCATGTCTTCATGAAGTTGTCTCGTCAACTATTACTTCTACTACTACAGCTAACGGTTAGCAATAAAGTAAAGTAATTACATGACGTTTATGTTGACACGCAGGTCATAAATAAATAAAGACAACTCCTATGGCTCCTGCCGGTTGTCATACTCATCGACATGCAAGTCGTGATTCCTATCACATATATCATTCATCACATCCTTTTGGCCATATCACATCACATAGCATACCCTGCAAAAACAAGTTAGACGTCCTCTAATTGTTGTTTGCATGTTTTACGTGGCTGCTATGGGTTTCTAGCAAGAACGTTTCTTACCTACGCAAAGACCACAACGTGATATGCCAATTGCTATTTACCCTTCATAAGGACCCTTTTCATCGAATCCGATCCGACTAAAGTGGGAGAGACAGACACCCGCTAGCCACCTTATGCAACTAGTGCATGTCAGTCGGTGGAACCGGTCTCACGTAAGCGTACGTGTAAGGTTGGTCCGGGCCGCTTCATCCCACGATGCCGTCGAAACAAGATTGGACTAGTAACGGTAAGCATATTGAACAAAATCAACGCCCACAACTACTTTGTGTTCTACTTGTGCATAGAATCTACGCAATAGACCTAGCTCATGATGCCACTGTTGGGGAACGTAGCATAAATTCAAAATTTTCCTACGTGTCACCAAGATCTATCTATGGAGTCATCTAGCAACGAGGGAGGAGTGGATCTACATACCCTTATAGATCGCGCGCGGAAGCGTTCAAGAGAACGGGGTTGATGGAGTCGTACTCGTCGTGATCCAAATCACCGATGATCCTAGCGCCGAACGGACGGCACCTCCGCGTTCAACACACGTACGGAGCAGCGACGTCTCCTCCTTATTGATCCAGCAAGGGGGGAGGAGAGGTTGATGGAGATCCAGCAGCACGACGGTGTGGTGGTGGAAGTAGCGGGATTCCAACAGGGCTTCGCCAAGCGCTGCGGGAGGAGGGAGATGTGTCATGGGAGGGAGAGGGAGGCGCCAGGGCTTAGGTTGTTGCTGCCCTCCCTTCCCCCACTATATATAGGGCCAAGGGAGAGGGGGGGCGCAGCCTTGGCCCTTCCTCCAAGGAAGGGTGCGGCCAGGGAGGAGTCCCTCCTCCCCAAGGCACCTCGGAGGTGCCTTCCCCCTTTAGGACTCTTCCTTTTCCTCTTCTCTTGGCGCATGGGCCTCTTGGGGCTGGTGCCCTTGGCCCATATAGGCCAAGGCGCACCCCCTACAGCCCATGTGGCCCCCCGGGGCAGGTGGCCCCACCCGGTGGACCCCCGGGACCCTTCCGGTGGACCCCCGGGACAATACCGGTGACCCCGAAACTTTTCCCGATGGCCGAAATAGCACTTCCTATATATAATTCTTTACCTCCGGACCATTCCGGAACTCCTCGTGACGTCCGGGATCTCATCCGGGACTCCGAACAACTTTCGGGTTACCGCATACTAATATCTCTATAACCCTAGCGTCACCGAACCTTAAGTGTGTAGACCCTACGGGTTCGGGAGACATGCAGACATGACCGAGATGACTCTCCGGTCAATAACCAACAGCGGGATCTGGATACCCATGTTGGCTCCCACATGTTCCACGATGATCTCATCGGATGAACCACGATGTCAAGGACTTAATCAATCCCGTATACAATTCCCTTTGTCTAGCGGTACGATACTTGCCCGAGATTCGATCGTCGGTATCCCGATACCTTGTTCAATCTCGTTACCGGCAAGTCTCTTTACTCGTTCCGTAACACATCATCCCGTGATCAACTCCTTGATCACATTGTGCACATTATGATGATGTCCTACCGAGTGGGCCCAGAGATACCTCTCCGTCACACGGAGTGACAAATCCCAGTCTCGATTCGTGCCAACCCAACAGACACTTTCGGAGATACCTGTAGTGTACCTTTATAGCCACCCAGTTACGTTGTGACGTTTGGCACACCCAAAGTATTCCTACGGTATCCGGGAGTTGCACAATCTCATGGTCTAAGGAAATGATACTTGACATTAGAAAAGCTTTAGCATATGAACTACATGATCTTTGTGCTAGGCTTAGGATTGGGTCTTGTCCATCACATCATTCTCCTAATGATGTGATCCCGTTATCAATGACATCCAATGTCCATGGTTAGAAAACCGTAACCATCTATTGATCAACGAGCTAGTCAACTAGAGGCTTACTAGGGACATGGTGTTGTCTATGTATCCACACATGTATCTGAGTTTCCTATCAATACAATTATAGCATGGATAATAAATGATTATCATGAACAAGGAAATATAATAATAATCAATTTATTATTGCCTCTAGGGCATATTTCCAACAAAGATATCACAACACAACTCTACAAATAAAATAAGTCATACAAGCATCATATTACAAACCAGGGGCCTCGAAGGCTCGAATACAAGAGCTCGATCATAGACGAGTCAGCGGAAGCAGCAATATCTGAGTACAGACATAAGTTAAACAAGTTTGCCTTAAGAAGGCTAGCACAAACTGGGATACAGATCGAAAGAGGCGCAGGCCTCCTGCCTGGGATCCTCCTAAACTACTCCTGGTCGTCGTCAGTGGGTTGCACGTAGTAGTAGGCACCTCCCGAGTAGTAGTAGTCGTCGTCGACGGTGGCGTCTCGCTCCTGGGCTCCAACGTCTCGTCGCAGCAATCGGGTATAGAGAGGAGGAAAAGAGGGAGCAAAGCAACCGTGAGTACTCATCCAAAGTACTCGCAAGCAAGGAGCTACACTACATATGTATGCATTGGTATCAAATGGAATAAGGGTATCATATGTGGACTGAACTGCAGAATGCCAGAATAAGAGGGGGATAGCTAGTCCTATCAAAGACTACGCTTCTGGTAACCTCCATCTTGCAGTAGGAGAAGAGAGTAGATGGTAAGTTCACCAAGTAGCATCGCATAGCATAAACCTAACCGATGATCCTCCCCTCATCGCCCTGTGAGAGAGCGACCACCGGTTGTATCTGGCACTTGGAAGGGTGTGTTTTATTAAGTATCCGGTTCTAGTTGTCATAAGGTCAAGGTACAACTCCAAGTCGTCCTGTTACCTAAGATCATGGCTATTCGAATAGATTAACTTCCCTGCAGGGGTGCACCATATAACCCAACACGCTCGATCCCATTTGGCCGGACACACTTTCCTGGGTCATGCCCGGCCTCGGAAGATCAACACGTCGCAGCCCTACCTAGGCACAACAGAGAGGTCAGCATGCCGGTCTAAATCCTATGGCGCAGGGGTCTGGGCCCATCGCCCTTTGCACACCTGCATGTTGCGAACGCGGCCGGAAGCAGACCTAGCCTAGCAGGCGTTCTAGTCCAATCCGGCACGCGCCGCTCAGTCGCTGACGTCATGAAGGCTTTGGCTGATACCACAACGTCGAGTGCCCATAACTGTCCCCGCGGTGATGGTTAGTGCGTATAGGCCAGCGGCCAGACTCAGATCAAATACCAAGATCTCGTTAAACGTATTATTTTAAGTATCCACGGACACCGACCAGGGCCAGGACCACCTCTCTCCTAGGTGGTCTCAACCTGCCCTGTCGCTCCGCCACAAAGTAACAGTCAGGGGCCGTTAGGAACCTAGGCCCACCTCTACCAGGATGGAGCCACCTGTCCTTTCAGCCCCCTCATCAGAATCACTTGCGGGTACTCAACAAGCTGACCCGACTTTAGTCACCACATGTGTCATGTATATAAAGTATATAGTATATACCCGTGATCACCTCCCAGAGTGATCACGGCCCGATAGTATAGCATGGCAGACGGACAAGAATGTAGGGCCACTGATGATAAACTAGCATCCTATACTAAGCATGTAGGATTGCAGGTAAGGTATCAACAGTTGTAGCAACAATGACAGGCTAGGCATCAGGATAGGATTAACGGAAAGCAGTAACATGCTACACTACTCTAATGCAAGCAGTAGAGAGAAGAATAGGCGATATCTGGTGATCAAAGGGGGGGCTTGCCTGGTTGCTCTGGCAAGAGAGTGGGATCGTCAACACCGTAGTCGTACTGGGTAGCAGCGGCGTCGGTCTCGGTGTCTAGCGAGAGAAGAGGGGGAAGAAACAATAAATATTAAGCAGACAGATGCATAGCGATGCATGACATGACAAGTATCGGTGCTAGGGGTGCCCTAACGCGGTACGAGGTGGTACCGATGAAGGGGGAAAACATCCGGGAAATTATCCCCGGTGTTTCGCGTTTTCGGACAGATGAACCGGAGGGGGAAAGTTGCGTGTTTGCTATGCTAGGGATGCATGATGGACGAACGGGCTGCATATTCGGGTTCGTCTCGTCGTTCTGAGCAACTTTCATGTACAAAGTTTTTTCATTCGAGCTACAGTTTATTTTAAATTAACTTTAAAATATTTAAATCATTTTTAGGATTTATTTAATTATTTAAATCAATATTATCCAGAAAAGTGTTTGCTGACATCATCATGACGTCAGCAGTTGACCTGGTCAACCTGACATGTGGGTCCCACGTGTCATAGACTTTTTAGTTAATTAACAGTGGTTAATTAGGTTAATTAGGTTAATTAATCATGATTAGTTAATTTAATCAGAATTAATTAAGTTAATTATTATTATTATTTATTATTTTTTATTCCTTTTTTTGTTCTGGGGCAGGGGCCCCACTGGCGGTGACTTGGGGTACACAGTCAACATGTTGACCTGAGTCAACGCGGTCAAACAGGCCCCTGGGGCCTACCGGGCAGTGACCCAGGGGGGTGGCCCTGGGCTAGGCCAGGTCAGCATGGCCGGCTCTCGCAGCCGGCGACCAAATACACGGCGCTGACCCGCCGGAGTTCACCGGAAAACGTGCACAGGGCATGGATCCATGCGCGCTTGGGCTCGTTCGAACGAGCGTGAAGAGGCGCATCCAGTGGTGTGAGCGGTTCGTCCTGATGTGGCCGGAGATGTCGTCGGCGTCGAGCTGAGCGGCGGTCGCGTGCAGGCGAAAGAGTAACCGAAGCTAGGGGCACTAGGGGCTGCGGGCGTGCGTGTGTTCGACTCCTGGCAGCTCCAGGAGCACGTCTGTGGGCTCGAACGCAAGCGGCGTAGTGGCGTGTGCGACGGCGAAGTTAACGGCGGCGGTGAGCTCGGCCATGGCGGGAGCAGCAGCACGGGGAAAAGGGGAGGAGAGGGGAAGCTCACGGGGGCCGCAGGGAAAAGGCAACGGGCTCGGGGTCGGCCGGTCAGGAGGAGACCGTGGACGGGGCGGCGTCAGCGAGCAGAGGTGACGCAAGGTGGATGACGGCTTGATCCAGCTGGCTTGGGGATCTCCAGCTCGAACGCGTGGTCGGGGAGGAAGTAGAAGTCGTCGGCGGTCCTTCTGGCACTGTCCTAGGTGACAAGGAGGCGACTGGCCACGGTGGTGGTGCGACGATGGCAGCGAGCGCGTCAGAAGAGGGAGAAGTTGCCCCCCGATCCAGATCGGGGGAAGAGGAAGCGAACGTGGGGGGGAGTGGGGCGACGGGATAGGGGGGCTGGCAATGTGGGGCGATGGCTCGGGGCAGTTGCCCGATCTAGATGGGGAGGAGAAGGGGATCGGGGAGAAGTGGGGGGTAGTGGCCGCTAGGGTTCGGGGACAGGGGATAAGGGAGTGAGGGAGGGCGGCCTAGGCCGGTTTGGGCCGGCCCTCCAGCTGGGCCAGTGGGCCAAGGCCCTTGGGAGCCAGGGGGTTTCTTTTCTTTTGTTTTTTTACTTTTTATTTATTTTTCTTTTCTGTTTTATCTCTTACAGTTTTACAAAAAGTGAAACCCTACCTAAAATAGAGTTACAATTATAACTACTACCACAAAAGGTTTTATCCCTGAACAAAATAGTATAGTATTTTATAAAATCCAAAATGCATTTGTTTAATTGTTTTACCTACTATTTTAGTTACTTAAGTGCATTTAAACCTTTTATAAAAATGTGGTTTTCTTCACAACAATTACCTATGTAATATTTGGCACTTACCGAACATTTTTATTTTAATGTTTGAAAACTTATATTATTTACCAAACTTTGAATTTGAATTTTGGACCGGTTTTGATCTAGCGCGAGATTAGCAACAGTAACTGAGGTGACGTGGCATCATTAGCGGAGGTTCACTGTAGCTTAATTATCCGGGCATCACACCATGCTACCTACCACTTGCTTATCATGCCTCCCATATTGCCATGTCAAGCCTCTAACCCACCTTTCCTAGCAAACCGTTGTTTGGCTATGTTACCGCTTTGCTCAGCTCCTCTCATAGCGTTGCTAGTTGCAGGTGAAGATGAAGTTTGTTCCATGTTGGAACATAGATATGTTGAGATATCACAATATATCTTATTTAATTAATGCATCTATATACTTGGTAAAGGGTGGAAGGCTCGGCCTTATGTCTGGTGTTTTGTTTCACTCTTGCCGCCCTAGTTTCCGTCATACCGGTGTTATGTTCCTTGATTTTGCGTTCCTTACGCGGTTGGGTGTTATAGGAACCCCTTGATAGTTCGCTTTGAATAAAACTCCTCCAGCAAGGCCCAACCTTGGTTTTAACATTTGCCACCTAAGCCTTTTCTCTTGGGTACTGCAGACTCAAGGGTCATCTTTATTTTAACCCCCGGGCCGGTGCTCCTCTGAGTGTTGGTCCAAAACAGAGCCACTTGCGATGCCGCCCTAGGCAACTTGGGGTATCGTTGGTTGTCGTACGTAGTGTTCATCCGGTGTGCCCTAAGAACGAGATACGTGTGACTCCTATCGGGATTTGTTGGCACATCGGGCGGCTTTGCTGCTCTTGTTTTACCATTGTCAAAATGTCTTGTAACCGGGGTTCCGAGATTGATCGGGTCTTCCTGGGAGAAGGAATATCCTTCGTTGAACGTGAGAGCTTGTGATGGGCTAAGTTGGGACACCCCTGCAGGGTATAAACTTTCAAGAGCCGTGCCCATGGTTATGTGGAAGATGGGAATTTGTTAATATCCGATTGTAGAGAACTTGACACTTGACCTAATTAAAATGCATCAACCGCGTGTGTAGCCGTGATGGTCTCTTCTCGGCAGAGTCCAGGAAGTGAACACGGTTCTTGTGTTATGGTTGTGCGTAAGTAGTTCAAGGATCACTTCTTGATCACTTCTAGCTTCACGACCGTTGAGTTGCTTCTCTTCTGGCTCTTATTTGCGTATGTTAGCCACCATATTTGCTTAGTGCTTGCTGCAGCTCCACCTCTTTACCCTATCCTACCCATAAGCTTAAATAGTCTTGATCTCGCGGGTATGAGATTGCTGAGTCCTCGTGACTCACAGATACTTTCAAACAGTTGCAGGTGTCGATGATACCACTGCAGGTGATGCAACCAAGCTCAAGCGGGAGCTCGATGAAGATCTTGATCGTTGTTGTGTTTCGTTTCCTGTTGATCAGTAGTGGAGCCCAGTTGGGACGATCGGGGATCTAGCATTTGGGGTTATCTTCTTTTATTTTGGTTCCGTAGTCGGACCTTGATTGTATTCTGGATGATGTATGTTTATCTTGTATTTGTGTGAAGTGGCGATTGTAAGCCAACTCTTTATCCCTTTCTTATTCAGTACATGGGATTGTGTGAAGATTACCCCTCTTGCGACAAACCTACCATGCGGCTATGCCTCTAAGTCGTGCCCCGACATGTGGGAGATATAGCCACATTATGGGTGTTACATCGCCATCCGCGTCCGCCATCTCTTTGGAAAAGGCCGCCACGAGCTGGGCGTGGGTGGACACGATCTGGGCTTGGACGGGCTCCGTCGTCGCAAGGTATGCGGTGGAGGAACGGACGGCTACTCGAACGCTCTCGGCGATTGCCAGCTCTTCGGTCGTGGGATGTCGACCGTTGTCGGAGAAGCTTCGTTCGATTTGTGCGGTGACCGCCAGGAGCTGGGCGTGGGCGGCCTCGACATGGTAGTGGGCGGCTTCCATCAGGGCTAAGGTCGCCACTGCGGAACGGACAACTGTTGTGCTGCTCTCGCCAGTTGTTATCCCCGAGCCAGATGTTGCTGCTGCCACCTGAGAAGCAACAGCGGCCGTTCGGGCTGCCATGGCCGCTCGGTCGCAGATTGCGGCCGCGCTTATGCACCTTGCTAGCACGCGCATGGCGGTTGTGGCCGCGCTCTCGCTGGAGTGGGCCACCGAAGTTGCCCTCACGACGCGGGTCCACGTGCCCATCTTTCACCGGCGAGGGTTGAACAGTGAAATGATATTTGGGGAGCGAGCTAGTGTGATTGAGACGCCGACTATGGACTGTAGCCGACGCACCTTCTCACGTAAGCCATAGGCGTACTATACAGCGACGGTGCTCCGGGATATTTTGTGTTGCATCTCACACGGTTGGTGATAATAAATTGTGTGTGATCTACTTGATTTTTCATCTTGATTTGAATTACATAATGGGGTCACAGCGGCAATGGACGGTGTTTGAATTGCTAGACCTTTTATCTGGAGTGAACATGCAACTATATGTGTGTCGTAAAAGAATTGGAATTGTTCAGGGTTCGTTTGAATATTTTATACATTAAATTGGTTTTCTATCCATTTCAGGTGCACAATTCAAAATTAAACTACATGCACATGCTCCGGTGCACCAACATGGGTTGTGAAATCATATATGTGTCCATGGGTTTATGCTTATTTCCCATGCAAAATACGGGGATAAAATTCAAACACCGCGGCACCGTGGCTCTCCAGCAAATGTCGACGTACTTGCTTTTGTAATTCTAATAAATTCAAAATTTGTCCAAAATTCATGAAACTTGGCATGCTATCATGGAGCGGTATCAAAATGCTGTGGTAAAATTTTTGTCTCATTTGGGACAGGTTTGGCTATATGCTTCTCATAAACCAGAGCTTCTCACACAATAAGTGTGATGGTTTCAGTAGGGAACATTTCACCTTTCTGGACGAAACGATATTATTTTTTTTCCTAGTGTCAACATAGAACAACAAGAGTGTTGTGTTAATTTTTAGGATTTTCGGGGTTCGCTTGGACATTTTTATACATTAACTGAGTTTTCTGTGCATTCATGTGCATAATTCAAATTTGAACTACAGGCACATGCTCTAATGCATATAAATTAGTTGAAAAATTAAATCTGTGTCCTTGGTTGCCTGCTTAGGTCTCATTTAAGAAATGAGAATGAATGTCAAACACCCTGCCACCGTCACTCGGCTGCAAACATTGAGATACCTTGTTTTAAATTTTAGTAAATCCAAAACTCGTCTGAAATTTGGCATGCTATCATGGAATGACACCTGACATGCTATGGTATTTTTCGTGTCCATTTTAAGAGAAGACGCACTCCAATAATGACATCCAACAAAGGCATTTTGAAAAAATAGTTGTCACTTTAATATCTCAAACGTTTGTATAATTCAAACCGTGTGCATTCTATTAACCATTCACATGACGCCACGTGTCTTGGTTTTAACGGTTGTAGGAGGTGCTGTGCGGACAGCTGCTTGACCTTGACTAAACGGGAGGCGTGCGAGCGCAGTCCGCTGCGCAGGCTAGCCGAGAGGAGTGCAAGTTGTCCTCGAATGCACAGGCTCACCGGGAAGCGTGCGAGTTGTACGTTGTGCGGGCTTACTGGGAAGCGAGCCCTTTGACTTCCATGGTCACCCGCCTTACTCTTCATGTGCGCGCCCCCCAGCGGCATGGGACGCCGCCGTCGAACGCTACCTCTCAGCGCCGCCAGCTGCCGTCCTCCCGCCCCCCGCCCGTCGACCCCGGGACGACATGATGCAAAGTGAGAGCAGGATTTGTGCATTTCTTCAACGAAAACGGTTTTTTTGGATGACCCGTGTGCAACCACTTACAAACAATTTGGTGCGATTTGCATCTGTCATATTGGGTATGTTACCATTTGTCAAACTGAAAAATTGACATTTGTTGATCTAGTAACATTGCCATTTGTCAACCTTATAACACTGCGATTTATCAAAATATGAAGCTAAAAATCACTAGCAGTATCTAATTTTTGCAACAAAATTCAGTAATTAAGCATATATTTCATTCATAGATTAAGCGGTCGTTCTTAATTTATACAAACAGTTCAACTAGACAGCTGAACCGACCAAACTTTTCCCCAATTGTTGCCAACCACGTACTGAAATAGCTAGTTCAACATATATACTAGCTAATTTTAAGTACGTTGTACAGTTTCACCAAATCTATAGTCAGATGAACCGAACAAAATAGCCCCTAAATACTACTACTACGGAGGGGCATTGTACTACTTTTGGCTGACTCTCCTCTGCCGAGCGCCCTCAATAAGAGGTGGAGGAGGAGGAGCCTACCGACGAGCTAGGAAATCATAATACGGTGCCTGCCGCTGTTGCAGCTTCAGCGGCGCTCACCTTGAACGCCCTCTGCCGCTCCAGACGACCCCTCTCGAAGCGGTGGTTCTCCTCGCAGATCTCCTGATTCCTCGGCTCTGAGGCGGCGTGTGCTGCGGCCATGGCAGCGGTAAGGCTCTTTGCATGCTCGACGAGTCGCTCCTCCTCCTCCCGCAGGAACTCGGCGTAGCGCGCAAGGTTGATGACGCACATGCGGGCATCCACCTCCGTCTCCCGCCTTCGGGCGGCGGTAGCGGAGCAGGTGATGACCCCGGCGGTCGACGGTGGGCTGGTGGCCATGGCCGCCGACGACGGGATGGCGGCCACGACCACCACCTCCCGCCTTCGGGCCACGATGGCGGAGCGGGTGATGGCCACGGTGGCCGGTAGTGGGGTGGCGGCCACGACGACCACCTCCCGCCTTCGGGCCGCAGCGGCGGAGCGGGCGATGGCCCTGGATTTCGACGGTGGTGTGGCGGCAACAGCTGCCGACAGGCACCGGCGGCGGAGCGTGTGGTGGGTATTCCGCGCACACCCAACAGGGACGCCACACGCACTACACTACGTCGGGGACTGTGCCGCCGCCGTTGTGTAGCCTCCCAGCTGGAGCTGTCCTCTGATGACGGCGAAGTGGCTGAGCGACGACGACGGACCGGTGCCATTGGCGATTGTGGGAGAAGCAGACGAGATAAGCTACAGGAAGGGAGTGGAAAATGCGACGCAGGACTTGCCGGTCGTGAGGGTTTTTATAGCAGGCCGGTAAGCATTGGGATTTTGAAGGATTTCACCGAGTTGGGCAGGAAGCTTGCGCGGGAACCTGCGAGGTTGCGTGGGAATGGGCTCATCGACGATTCATTGGCGTCACCATTTGGCCAAAAGAACGCCCCGTCGCGCTGCGCAAGCTTGCGTTGTAAGCCGTCTACGGCAGCGGGGTGACAAGACGTGCGAGAGGAGGACGAAAAGCCATGTACACATATGGTTAATAAAAAAACGTTTGCAATTTAATTACCTACTATACCCCCATCCTGCTTTATAAGTATGATTTAATTAATAAAATACGAATGCATGTCGCCAAAGATTATATAGTTGGATTCGTATTTGAACATAGTTTTCAATTATATAATTTTTATAACATGCATTAACATTTTGTTGGTTAAATTTGAGGGCAAAGTGTAGCATAAAATATAAAAGGGACTATAGACTAGACGGAGGTGGTAGCACACAATCGCTCTCTACACAGCGATGCAACTGTCGGCCAGCTTGTAGGCGACCATTTCCTGCATGTTCAACTGCTCTATGCGTATGGTTGCTTGCGGTTCAGGCGGCCACAACACGCTCTGCTTGCGTCCCGCCGCGAGGGCTCTGCTCTCACGTCCCTCCGGGTGCTCTGTCCTCGTCCCTCCACGTGCGCTGCTAGTGTTTGGGGCCGGCGCATGATCACGCACGTTCGTGTGCACATGGTTGCGCCGGGCGCGGCGCGACGATGCTGTTACCCGCTGCAAAAAGTACCATGCGGACACGCCGAGAATCCATGCCATTCGGCCTTCTTTTATTCTTGCGGCCATTTACCTTCATCTCTCGTCTTATACGACACAATAAGCACACCCACGAGGACACATACAGAGAGGACATCCAGCGGTGCCAATGGCGCTCCCCGTGGCTCCAATGGCGCTCCCAGCGGCCGACAACGACAACGGCGGGCAGTTCACCACGCAACATGTCATGGACACTCACATGAGTGGGGAGGCTCTCTCGGTGGTGTACACGAACGATCTGGTCTCGGTGGAGAGCTCCATCCAAACTATGGAGCAGTTCCTTGCCGAGGACAAGTACCAAGTGGTCGGCTTTGACCTCGAGTACAACATGGGTCGTGCTGGGCAAGATCAGAAGGTTGTCGTCGCCCAGTTGTGCGTGCGACATGACGTCCTCGTCTACCACTACCACCTGGCCACAATGCCTTGCGAGTGTTTCTCCAGGTTTATCAACAACTCCGACTATATTTTCGCTACGGTGGACACCACCAATGATCTAAAAGCGCTCAAGGTTTCGTGTTTGAAATGCCCGAATCTTGTCAACATCCAAAGCCACTACAAGGTCTGGGGCAGCGACAAAAACAAACTGAACTCCCTGGTTGACCTCGCCTCGGTCATCATCGACCCCTACTACATGAAGATGAAGAATGAGAGCAATAAGGACAGGAACGCCTGGCACAGTGTGTGGCATAAGAGACTGAATGAACAACATGTCAAGTACGCGGCCATGGACGCGTACACAAGCTACGAGATGTACAGGCAAATAGTGACATGAGGAATTGTCTTGTTCCTAACCCAGACGAGGGATCGAGCCACATAGCAGTGACGGGAGCGTCACAAGAAGTAGATGACTAAACGATCGTTTCTCCTATTTTAGAATGCACGCAATTGTTTATTGAGGTGTGTGCGAATGATCTGTATAGTCACTTATGTAATTGGATGTTTATTTTAGTGTTATATATATATACATGTTATTCTACTGTAGACAGAGCAAATCATACGGCTTATTAGCAGCAATCGTCTGTGTTATTATTGGTCTTTGCACACATTTCTGATTACGGACCTATTTGCCGCGTATCACACATATCTTGTTCAGTTGAACCGTTTTCATTGTATTGCCTAATCACGCACAGTTCATCCGAATGAACCGTATGCTATATATCACACACGCCTTCATCTGGCTGCCCGTTTCTTTTGTTCCTCATCATCCCAAACAGTTAATTGAACTGAACCGTATGCCCTGCATCGCACACGCAACTAAAATCTGAACCGTGTTTGATGTATTCGTCATCGCAAACATTTTGCACCTTTTTTGATGGTTTTTTACACCCACGTTTGCGATTATGGCATCGCACACAGTTTCATCGAAGGGTCTATGATCATAGTGTCGCGTTTGGACCATCCTGCAATAGTGTAGGTGCTTGGCTCATTAAACATCTTGGTGTTTCTGTTTAAGGGTCTAGGTTGCATGTTAAATATTGGGGCTTTCTGATTGAACATGTGGGAAAATGTCTTGATGTTCGGATAGGAAACTCTTTGTCCCTGGGTGGCAGATTGGTACTTATCAATTCAACTCTTAGTAGTACTCATGTCTATTACATGCCCATGTTTTTGTTGCATGATACAATACTAGATACAATGAATATGGTCATGAGAAAGTCCTTTTGGCAGAATGGTGGGCTGAATAAAAAATCATATGGTGAAATGGCACTGGATATGTAAATCCATACTTAATGGGAGTTTAGGGGCGGAGAATTTGAAATTTCTTGACATCAGCTTTCTTTGTAAGTGTGGTGGTCGAAATTGGAGCATGGAGAACTTGGTTAGGGCTAAATACAAGATTGATAATGGAATTACGCTGACAAAACACAAGCAGGGTGACTCTGCTATGTGGATTGCTTACCTCAAGGTCAAGAATATTTTACTTGTCACGGAGGAAAATGGTGATTGATGATGGAAAACAAACTCCCTTCTGGTAAGACACTTGGTGAGGAGACTTACTGTTGTGTGATCAATTTCCTCAGTTGTACGAGATTTGCAACATCCAGATTTTTATAGTTGATACTGTGGTAGAAATAAACTGGAATTTGGCATATAGAAGGTGGATGTGCCTTGATTAGTGCTTTCTATCAACTAGGAAGGTGTTGGGCCAACAAGTGCAAGGGTTTGTAGCAAGCAACAATTTCCCCCAAGTGACCTCAAGGTTTATCAAACCAACAGAAGTTTGACTACAAACCAATTATCAACACCTACACACACAAATACAATACTACCTTCGCCACCAACGAAACTAATGAGGTTTTTAACCTCACTAATTTTGCTAGTTATAAGGCTTAAAAATACAAGTATGCGGAAGATTTAATGGTAGCAAGAAAGTAAGCAAGGAATTAAAAGAAATTGTTGATTGGTTCAGTATCTAGGGTTTCTCCTCCAATCGATGCCCCCACCTGTACACCTAGCCTCTGATGGCATTTTACTATGGAGGTGTGGAGGACCCCGGCCCCTCGCCATCGAAAGGGATCCTGCTTTCGTTCTTGTTTGGTCCAGGGTCTCGATTGGGGTTGTGTGGCAGTGGCGATGCCCCTAGTAGGAATAATATCTCCCGCGTTTGATCTCTCTCTCGATGGTGCATCTAGCATCGTCGGAAGGCGTGTGGTGATGTGTCTCCGTCGAATATCACGGGATTCGGTCGATGCAGATCTTCAATGGATACGTTTGGATCCAGTCTTCGATCGTGTGTCTAGCTATAGGTTTGATCAACCTGATCTATGCCTCGTTTTATCAGTGATGATTGTTGTTTTGGTGTGCTACTCCTATGGGGCCTTAGCACGATGACTTCGTGATTGTCTACTACAACAACGTTTGCCCGACTCCGATGAGGGAGGGGCGTTGACGGCGTCACACCTTTAGCTCCCTCCAGTCTTGTAGTCGTCGCTAGGTGGTCCACATACATGCTTGTAATTTTTGTTACCTCTGGTGTACTTTGTACTGCCATGAGAGATGATGAATAGATTGGATATTTCTCCCACAAAACGGTATATGCCAGTCTTTCTTATGAGAAGGACCCTGATCTATTATAAATTTTCACCAGAAGTAGAATGCACCCTAAATATAATAAAAAATACATTGAGATCCTTAGACCATCAAATGACCTCTACCACCGCCAGAACGAGTTGTCGACACGCCGCTATCGTTGCTCCCTTACCCGGCCCGCCTGACCTTATCGTTGACAGTCAGGAAGTCTTCGTGCACGTGCTCTTGAAACCAGCACCCTAGATCCGCAATTCTCGTCGTTGAATCATAGTAAAAAAATCGTCGTTGAACCCTTGAACCAATCTGAAACATCTGACACTAGATCCTAATGAGATGGCGGAAATCTACGTCGGATCTCTGTCAACTCCATGCCGATGGATGAATTCAAGGAGGATCGGTGCTCAAGACCAACATGATGATGAAGCGCCACCATCCACCTAAGCGTTGCCCATGCGAGGATTATTTTTTAAAAATCCTTGCCTAGACTACTAGCCAAAACCAAAGCACCGGTATCCCCCTCCCTGCCGCTGGAGCAGCTGGCAGAGGAGAGAAGAATTCACAGGCTCACCGGCGGAGGGTGTAGGGAAGGAGTACGCCCTAGCGGCCGCTATGCAAGAAAGCATCAGTAGATCATGATGTCCGGGTATATGTCATAGTTGTCACTGAAGGGGGGAATCACATAAAAATATTGCTTTTACAGAATTATATACGTAGTGTATCATATTAAAAAATGATGAGAACTATAATCCTTCAAAAGTATTATAAATTCGTTTTGAACCAAACAGATCCCAAGGACAAGTCTGAATGCTCCATCGCTCTCAGTGACAACACCATCATCCCACCTTTGGCGCGGTGGCGCTAACCAAATTGAATCAATTTATATAGTAGGAGCACCACTACATTGGACAATTATTTAATGAAAATAGCTTTTGTAAGCAGGCCATGCTGCCCACTGCATCGAGTGGTGTCGCGCCTACCACGTTGTTTTCCCTTCGAATTCACATTTGCCTACAATGGGATTAGCACCATGGTTAGACATAATGATGGGTGGATTTAAATATCATCGATTTAACCATGATCGAATATTTCCCGTGGAAAAAACTCAGTCCAATATTGTAACTCTAAACACATTCATGTAGCAGAAGCTGCAGCCTGCATGCATCATTAATGTGTAAACGGTAAGAACTTGAACTTGCAAAATAATACAAAATCGACGAACTCCCTATAGGAGCAATATGAAAATACTTACAAGGGAAAACCCAGCAGAGGTAGGAGTAACAATAATTCTCGGACGATATACATACGTCCTCGCAAGAACATAAGATGATGTTTTATTGGAGCACAAGATCGTCCTCTCTTCGGAAAGCTAAATAAAGCTATTGTGGTGCTCAATTGTATTTTTACCGGTGCTGACATGTGGAAGGTTCTTCAAATCTAATATTTGCACCACAAAGATATGATTCCTGCCTGTAGTGGAGCAGCCAGTGCTACTTCCCAAGTCGGCATGAATTTTTGCTTTCGCAGGATTCCTAATACACCTATCATTTCATCCATTTTCTAGTCTAGGGAGGGCAACATCCATAATCTTGATTAACTTTTAATGACCTCCTGATTTGCAGGATTCTGTAAAATCTCAAAAAGATGATATGCCAGCTCAGTCTTTCGTGGGTGCTCATAGAGGATAGGGTGTGCGTATGTGCGTTTATAGAGGTAAGTGTATGCGTATTTATATGAGTGTTTGCGTCTGTATTGTGTTAAAAAAACACGAAAGAAAACACATGACTCTACTGAGTCTTTTGACACCACAGAAAAAACAGAAGAATTGTAGATATAGGTTTAAGTGGATGAAAAATTCCTCCAAAAATAATGCAAAGCAATTCTTCGGGAAGAAAAAAAATCATGTGAATCAAACGATGTACTCCCTTCATTTTTATTTACTCCACATATTAGTTTTGACATGAGTAAATTGCACAAATCACCATAATTGAGGTCATGATTTGTCATAACCACCACTTCATTAATATTCCCTCCAGTCCTTTTTACTCTGCATATAAGAATGAGTTAATTACACAAAACCACAACTTCAGGTTAACTTATAACACTTTACCATAACTTTTTAGTTTTTAAATAAAAAACCACAACTTCAAGTCAATTTATAACACTTTACCACAATTTTTGAGTTTCTTTAACACAAAACCACAACTTCTGAACTAATTCTCAACATTGAGCCCAAATCTATCGGTCAACTTCTTTTAATAGCCAATCTGATTGATTGGGCCCACATGTTAGGACCTAAGTTGGAAAAAGGTGGCATGTGCGCATCTCCTATGTGGCCTACCATTTCCTCCTCTTGCCATCCCGTACCGGCGCTATCAACTCCACTGACGCATTGAGCAGGGAGCTGGTTGTTGGTGGGGTGGTCGAAATTCTGCGACAAGATGATCACTCCGAGCATCCTTGAAGGCGAGGTTCCTAGTGTTGCAAAGCCGCACCCGTCCGGACTATGGCATGGTCAGGCGGGGCACGCGAACTAGACAGAGAGGTCTTGGGGAGCTGCAGGTGAACGCATCGTCGAGAATACGATGATGTCGTATGCAGACTGCTATGTTACACATATCCAGTCAGCGCCACGTAGGAGGGAACTTGCTACCTAGAGCCTGACATGTGGGCCAAATCATTCAGATTGGCTATTAAAGTAGTTGACCGATAGATTTTGGCTCAATGTTGAGAATTAGTTCAGAAGTTATGGTTTTGTATTAAAAAACTCAAAAGTTGCGGTAAAGTGTTATAAGTTGCCCCGAAGTTGTGGTTTTGTGTTAAAAAACTCAAACGTTGTGGTAAAGTGTTATAAGTTATCCTGAAGTTGTGGTTTTGTGTAATTAACTCTATAAGAATTGCCTGAAGTCAAACTTCGTAAAGTTGACCATATTTATATGAAAAAATATTAACATATACAATGTTAAATTTATACAATATGAAAACTAAAGTCATGACGCATCTAATGATGTTAATTTCACATTCTTAATGTTGGTATTTTTTCTATAAATTTGGTCAAAGTTCACGAGGTTTGACTGTAAATCTTATATGCGAATTAAAAAGGACCGGAGGAAGTATTTTACTGAAAACCACCAATATTTGGACATGTCATTGCATTCTAAGATAGGAACAATTATGACTCTGTTGAAATAACCCAAACGGACACTTGAATAGTTTTTTGACTGAATAATTGGTTAGTTTGGGTTGAAGTTTCAATAAACCCACTCAGTAGACCATTTACGATTCTGGAACTTGTTCCAGATATTCTAGAGCATTTCAGTTTTCAACCAAAGTTTGAAGCTTCAGACTTTCGTAGTCTTCTGACTATATAAGATAAATTTTAACAGTCCGCTTGAAAGACAGTTTATGATTTCCTAAAAAAATCAGATTTTTCTAGAAGGGTTAAATCTCCAGCCAAAGCTAATGCATGCCTGTCAAAATCACTAACCCACATTTTAAGCACTCATTTGGGTTATGTGTAATAGCCCTGGTGGTTATCAGCAACATGTTAACAGAGTGGGAGTAATCATAGCCCTAATTGTGGTGTAATTATTTTTATCAAAATGGTCTAACCCCTTGCCAGGAATTAATCCTATTTAATCATAATGTAACATAGGAATTTCGACGTTTCATTTCTTTAAACCAAAAAAGGACCCTACAAGCAAATTTTCTGTGGACTGGACTAATGGGCCCCTGAAACAAACCAGGATGCTGATGAATATAAAATGAGAGTAAAGAAGTTCATCAGGTTCATTTTTATGCAGAAAAACACAACATACGTTGTGTGACCAGGCAAGTTTTACTTCAGGACTTCTTTTTGAGAGGTTGATGGACATTCTTTCTTTTTTTTAGGGAAACAGATACTACACTTGATCTTAGCCAAAAGGCCGAGAAAGGTATAGATTGACGGACATTCATCAAGATCTTAACGTTTTGCACAACGGCCTGAAGGCTACGATCTCCTTTTATTTCGAGCAGTCCGATCTCAAGGTAGCATGCGTAAAATGTTACTCTCACCGGAAGATATGCTATTTTTCCAGTTTATTAATAGACTAGGTCCAGGGCACAGATGGCTAAACATGCCAAAAGGCATGAACAATGCATACATGAGATCAACACATCTCTTATTATATGTACTCAGCAGCAGCGTCGCAATTTGGGTGCAATGATCGACACAGAGAATTTCCTGAAGATGATGGCTGCACGCTCCAGATATCTCAACACATTATCCCCAATCCCCATGCTGCAGCACGACGTTTCACTGGCAGTCCTTCAGCACCAAACTAGCCAAAGTTAATTCCCTGTGCTAGAGGCAGCTCGCTTCCATAGTTGATTGTACTGCAAATATTTGTAACCAACATCAGTAAATGAAAACAATTGCAAAACCTTGATACATGAGCTTTAGCATACTGGATAGTTGAGGTCAAACTATAACAAAAAAGCAATAGTAACCAATCGGTCTTGCTTGTTTCTGTCCCAAATACAAATAAAAAATGCATTTACAATGTCAAACCAATGAGAAGCTTGGTAAAAGTCCCATTTCAGAATCAAAGTAACATGAGGTTGCTAGTGGTAGCTAGCAGTCACTAGAGCTTGGTTACGTAAAAATATTTCTCCCTAGTAACAAGACAGGAGCTTCAATTTTACGGGCTTGCACCAGCTCCACAGGAAGAGAACAATACTAACTACATACTAGAGTCTCAATGATGTTCCTATGTTTGTCCACTATGCTCCAACAAGGCATATTCCTATGCTTGTTATAACAAACTAGAATCTCAATGATGCAACTTTATTAGTCTAAAACTTGGGAACTGATGGCAATGAGCATGTACATTATTCATTAAAGGCTTGGTTGCATCATTTTAGCATACAGCTGGTCCAAGTTAATAAGCTTCAAATGACAACTTAGAGGAAAGCAAAATTAAGTATTGGTTGTACCATTTGTAATTCCCAGAAAAGATTTGCCTACTTACCAAGTGGCCCTCCTCATGTACTGCTTCCAAGAATCACTTCCAGCTTCTCGCCCACCACCGGTTGCTTTTTCTCCACCAAAAGCTCCACCAATTTCAGCACCATTAGTGGGTATGTTTACATTCACTATACCACAATCACTGCCATGAGGCCTGCATATCAAGGAGAATAAGAACAATCACTACTGGTTTACTAATAATTGTGTCTCGGATGTGTCAGCCATCAAGATAAGCCAGTGGGGTACATACAACCAGATGTAACTGTCTTCGCAGGTGGATCAATTGTTTTAAAATACAATTTACAAAAGATAAACTTCTAGCACATATAGCTCTAGTAGAGTTGTTATCTTATGAGTATCATTTCAATAGATGACTCTTGAAGTGTCAATGAACATGAATAATCAACTAAAAAAGGAAAAAAATGCACAGTGTATATATAATATACTGAAAAATACTAAAACCTTTAGTTGAATCTTAAAATTGGTTTAATTTGCTGGACAGGAAAAATGATGATCACAAAGTGTCCAACTTTAGACCTTCAGAAAACAAAGTCAGTGCGACAAAGGTAAGATCACAGTGCGACTGATGTGCCAGTACAATCATACCAACTGTCCGAATGGATGTTCAGATGCCAAAAAAAAAGGTAACAGTACAGCTCTCTGGGTTATTGAACCAAAGCTTACCCAATCCACTTGAAAATAGCATCCGGTTTCCTTGTAAATATAGAACTGCTCAATCCTTGAGGAACAGAATTGTTGATTTCAATTGCTTCCTTCAGTGTCTGCAGGATAATTGTAACCAGGATGTGTATACTTATGAAAATGACATAAGACAACGGCATACAATCAATGCCACATAGAGCAGGTGAATAACACACAAGTTTACTACCAGAAATTTCATGGCATAAAGGACAGGACCAAACAATTCTTCCCTCACAACTGGCGCATCAGGTGAAATTTCCACAATTGTTGGCTGAACAAAGTTCCCTTCTGATTCAATAGCAGATCCTCCTAAAAGGATTTTTCCTCCCTGAATGATTTAGCATGTAGTCAAATTAGATTATTTGAACTTCATGCTAAATAATAAATGATATTTTCTAATAGATTTTGCTACTGAGAGATTATGATGGAAGTAGATTCTACTGTAAAATTACTGTTGCTGTATCTGAAAGTTATATAAATTTTCACCTGGGATTTGATAGTTTGGATGCCTTTCAAAAAGCTTTCCTTTGATGTAGTAGTGTGCAGTGGTCCCAGCAAGGTGCCCTTTTCCATAGGATCCCCAATACGGACTTGTTTATAAACCTCAACAAGTTGATCAAGAAATGTTTGATATATGCTTTCGTGAAGAAGCTGTATTAACAAAGAAAAATGCACTTAGACCACTCAAATAACTACCATAAGACAAATGAAGAAATATTGTTTTTATCATACCAGCCTACGACATGTAGTGCATCGCTGTCCTGCTGTGCCAACAGCAGCAAACAGAACAGAACGCACAGCTAGTGGAATGTCTGCATCATCCATGACAATAATGGCGTTGTTCCCACTAAGTTCAAGAAGGCATTTACCAAATCTCGCGCTAACCTGTTGCTGAACCATTTGACCTACCTGCATTGAATAATCATTGTTTCAAATTTTATAATAGATCTGCACGGCTACGTAAATGGAGTACATAATTAGCAAGTGCTCCAAGGGCCTCCCACAAGAAAATGGACCTCAAACAACATACACAAAATACTAACGCAGGAAATCTAATGATATTGCAAGATCAAAATAGATTTAGATCAGGGCATTCTCATAGTGGCTAGTGCATTTAGATCAGGAGCGAAATCTAGGAAGCAAGATGTAGAACATGAGGGTAGAGCTGAACAGATGTTCAGTACCTTTGTACTTCCTGTGAATGAAACCAAAGGTATCCTTGTGTCAAGAGCAATTGCTTGGCCAATTTCAGCACCCCCACAAAAAGCTGTGAAGATTGCACTTGGCAAGTTGTTCTTTTCAAATACACTAGCCACTATTTTAGTCATTGCGATAGTGATCAATGGAGTAGTTGGAGCGCCCTTCCTGTAATAATTGGAACATGGTTAAAGAAAGAAATTGTACCAGTCTTTGAGAGATTGACAGAACATGCTACCACTGAAGAAAACAAAACCACTAGGTGAGATCTGGGATGTACTGAACAAACAAAACAACAATCAGTTTAGCATGCTAGTGTTCTTGCATCAGCATATCATTGATCTATTGATACATATGCTGAAGAACCCAGATTCACCTTTTTTTCTGCCTGTTATAACTATTTATCTTGTTCAATAAAAAATAAGTAGTATTTATCATTCAGCTTCTCTGCCAAACTTTTCCTCCATCCGCGACAAACCTATAAGCATGTCACATGTTGCATTTGCCACAAATAGTATGTTCAGTTTATCCAGGGCAGGACTTTGTTTCCATTCTATGAAGCAGACAACTAGGTCAAGTCACAACAATGAACACAAGGATACTGGATACATGCCAAGGTTGCATGGACTTCTACATATTTTTTACATACAACAAACTATATAAAGTTAAGATAAATTAAAAAATACAACATCTGCCATCATGTAAGCCAAGTAAACCATTTACCAATATGAATGAGGAACAGTGTTAAAAATTAGTAAAAGGTAAACCATTCTTACGGTCTTACCAGACAACACAGTTGCCGCACACCAAAGCAATGCAAGCATTCCAACCTAGAACATGACAAAAGGAAGATTACCATAATTTGCATGCAGTTTTAAACGAAGTAAATGAAACTGAGTACATGGTAAAGGTTGAGAGCAACATAACGTTTGAAAATGAGCAATACACATGGCATACATGTATTGTGTATAGCAGTAGAGTGAACATTTAAATTGTCACCTTGATGATTGCAGCAATAACCATCGGTAGGTGCAGGAAAACAAGATGAATTGTACAAATTACCATTCGATTGTTGAACTCTTGTCAGTTATACATTCCAGATAACAAGAGCATGTAAACACCACGTGTAGATACAGTGAACTACGTGGATTGACATTGTAGTCACATTCCAAAAGGGTGCAATGCAAGAATTATCTAAGTGGTTGACTTACCCAGCACGGCGCAAGGGAAATTGAATGCAGTGATGACACCAACAACTCCAAGAGGATTCCAGACCTATTCGGATAAGGATTAGTCATTAGCATGTCCCATGATGATACCTGGGAATGTGATACTGGTTCCACTTACCTCCATCATCATATGGTTTGGGCCTGTAAAGATATACAGAAGGCGGCATTAGCAATAGCAAACTTTCAATGTTCTCTTCAAACTGTGTGCACTGGTGCATTTACAATTGATTCGAAGAATTGCAAAGAAAGATTTCTCTACAATAGACAACTCAACCAGTACACAATCTTTTCTATAACAAAATCAGAGGCAATGCTGAAAATTTGGCAGGTTTCTCTAAAACCTTGACCAAGCAAATCAGTGAATATTTTACCATGATCCTTTACTGTGTGAATATCATACAGAACGTAATGCAACATGTCAGGGTACATAAGCTTGTACAGAACAGCAATCCGCATTAACAAGTCAATCACTCATATTAGTGTAAGATTGCAATAAATTATGAACTTACTGATTCCAACTGAAATACTTTTTTCCATCAGACAACTAAGGCAGATACATTATTAGAGATATAGTATGAAATACAAAAATCTTTTAATTTCTCTCAACCAGTTGCAACAAATATGGTAAAAAGGGCACATCTCATTACTGATTATGTTGCATCCTTGCTTTGAACCTATCATCAGAATATAATATGATTAAAAGAAAATGGTCTTACGTTCAGATGGTATGATGGATCCATTTAGCTGACGACTTAGCCCCACAGCATAATCACACATGTCAATAATTTCCTGCAAAAATTGTTGTGTTGATGACATAATGTGCAGAGTAGGAAAACCAATGGTGCATTGCATTTATGCTTATATGATCATTCACTCTCTCAATTAGAAGATACAACCTTAGAGCACATAGTTTGTTGGCAGTTTGGCACAAGGTTGATTAATCTAGAGATGAAGAAAGATAACAACAAGAAACCACTCCCTGTTCCGATACTGCTTCATGTCATGCGTATGTTGTACTAATTGGCTAGGTTGCCTTTTCAGCAGACAATGCAATGGTACCATAATGATAATGCAGTTGTTAGGGAGTAATAAGTAATTAATTTCCTAAACAGGAACATAAACATGTGTTCTGAAACAGATAAATTCATCATCTGAGGCTTCTATTGATGGCCTAGCAGCAATTATGCTCCAACCTGAACCTCGTTAGGAATTGAGCCTAGCTCAGATAGTGGGAGGTGTGGGTGGTTCTTACTTCCCACGTATCTGAAACCCCCCACCACCCTGTTTCAAGAACTCTCTATCTTAAATTTGTGTGTCTAATTCCAAGGTATTCATCATATTTTTTTTACCTGAACCTCCCCAATTCCTTCAGGGAGAATTTTCCCCATCTCGAGTGAGAGAAGTCTGCCAAGGTGATGAAGCTTTGCTCTCAGTGCATCACCAATCTGCCTAACAATTTCTCCTCGTTTTGGTGCCGGAACCTGGACA
Source organism: Triticum aestivum (assembly GCF_018294505.1). NCBI lineage: Eukaryota > Viridiplantae > Streptophyta > Magnoliopsida > Poales > Poaceae > Triticum > Triticum aestivum. Next base: position 426,110,703 of record NC_057806.1, on the reverse strand, counting down.
TGTTGGTATACCATATAAGTACAAATTTAGTAACATAATGATATCACTAAATTATTTGATAGACCAAAAAATCTAATAAGTCAGCAGTGCTCCATGAATATATGGGATTTCACTTGGTCACAGCACTGCTGACCTTCAGTACATAGGCAGGCATTTAGCAAAACACTGATAAATCCAAACAATTGGATGGCCTCTGAAATTGCAGTGTGAAAACAAATGTCGTACTCAATTGTCTCAGCATTTTAGTAGTGACACTTGATTAGCTAGCAAACTCGCATATTATGCTTCATTATCCTGTTCTCCGATCAAAATGAGAGCCCATAAAGCGTCTACCAAATCGTGAACAGTCACTGGTAATACTACAAACTTCCTGAAAACTAAAAAGCTGCAAGGGACTAGAATCGCCAACATTTGGGGGTAACGGGGAAAGCACAGCAGCAGCATACTACTAGCACATCGTCATGGGGGCCAAATTGCTGCGAGGCTAGCGGGCATTTCGATCCGTGGAACTTACAGCCATCCAGGTCTTGGCGGCGTCGAAGCAGGCGCTCATCCCCTTCTCGTAGTCGTCCATGGACGCCTCGACGACCTCAGCAATGACCTGAAACACAGACACACACAAAATCACTCAAAATCCGCCGAGAACACAGCGAGTCCCCAAAAATCCAGACGAAATCGAGCGGATCGGAGAGGCACCTCGTTGTTGCTAGGGTTGGTGGTGGTGACGACGGGGCCCGAGCCGCCCCAGGCGCCGCAGGCGAAGGAGCCCGGGTTGCGCGGCGCGAGGCCGAGCTCGGCGAGGAACTGGTGCTCCTGCCTCGCGAAGCTCGCCATGGCGGGCGGGCTGGTTCTGGAAGGCGGGCTCTGGCTCTGGCTGCTTCGCCGTGCGAAGCGAGGGGATTGTGGAAGGGGGGGAGTGAGGAACTGAGAACGGGACGAGGAATGGTGGCGATGAGGAAACTTATAGGTGGGAGGTGGAGTGGAGACTGTGAACTGCTCCGGAGTGGGAGGTGGAGGTGGTGGGTGGGGCGGTCCGGCACGGGACGGCGGAACGGGACGAGACGAAAGGAAACCGAGAGCGTGAGGTTGATCAGTGAGGACGAAAAGGTTTTAACTTTTCAGCTTTGCACGTCAACAAGTTTTTTTCCCTTGTTGGAAAGAAAAACAATGTTCCACTAAAAAAATATTAGTCTCTCTCTAATAATAAAGCACCGATTGGGTCTCCGGGTTCACCGTCGCGCCTTTTTTGCAAAAAAGCACTTACAATTCTGAGTAATTGAACCCGCAGTTCAGTAAATTAATAAAAAAAACGTTTCGCACTGCTCCTTCGGGGCGAATCTGCAGCCCGCTGAGACCCATATCGGGCCTTGGGAAATTCACCGAGCCCGAGCTACGCCAGTACCCCGCCGCCCGACCGTGCCGGTCGGACCTCCTCCACCTCGCCTCGCCGCCGGCGCCCGGACCCTGGCCGGACCAGCGGATGAGCAGCGCATCTCTCTCTCTCCCTTCCTTCTTCTTCATCTCTCTCTCTCCCTTCCTTCTTCTTCATCTCTCTCTCTCTCTCCAGGACGCCAGGAGCTCCACAGCCGCCGCCACGAGTCGTCCGTGCTCGGATCCGGCGAGATCCGGCCGCGGGCAACCCATCCCCGCCACTCCTACGCTAGATCTGCACGGCCCCTTGCCGTCCCCGTCGGAGTTTGCCTCGAGCGCCGCCGCAGGCCACATCCAGCCTCTGCCCTCGTTCGAGGAGAACGACACGACAGCCTCTGATGCTCGCTCGTGTGGGCCGCGTGACCCTTCGAGGCCCAGCACAGCGCTCGCGCCCAAGCCCAGCCTCCCTGGCCCAGCTGAGCAGCCACCATGTTCTCAAAAAAAAAAAGCTGCGCAGCCACCTCATGGATGGCTGTTAATTAAAGCTGATTGGATTGTCTCAAAAAAACACTAAAGTTAAAAAAGTGCTTCTGTACGCCCAATATTTGCTAGGAAAAATGTGTCTGCACATCCATAAAAGTAGGGACAAATGTATGTGCGCGACTAGAGCAACGTCGCCACAAAAAAAAGTAGAAGAAGATAATAAACCTGACAAATATGAAAATCCAAGTACATACCAAATTTCAATAAATTAAAAAGAAAAAATCCAGCAAAAACAATTTGTTTTTTTTGCACGTAATTGTCTTCCTTTTGATCTTTCACATACAAACATGAAATTTGACGAAAATTCACACAAATATACTACATTTTTATACTTTTTGGATAAAAATATGTTTCTAAAAATGACTACAATGTGCCCGTGCTCCAAAGTGACTTTTCGGATTAATCAAAAACCCTATATGAAGTACGGTTAAAAAAGTGAAGTGATGTAAATGTGGAATCACCACGGGGCATACATGATACTAATATGATACTGTGATACTAATATTTGACGTATCAGAATTGTTTAACTCAGGAGCAAAATATTGCAATAACACATGCAAAAATAACTATGTCTAAATCACAATAGAAACTTTTCATTATTTTTTGGTCATATGCTATATTTTTCTACGAACAAAAAAAATTTCACTCTTATTTTTCAGCTCGACCCACTAGCGCCTGTCACCAAAGTACAAGGAGTCGGGACTTGGAACTGTGTGCGACACAAACTCCGCTCTTTTCTCTGTTATATTAGCCAAAGATGGGGGATCTTTGGACAGCGCTCCTAATATTTTTTTTGTTTCTCGTGTAGTAGTGTGGAGGATTTCAAGGAGTTTCTTGATGATGTCATGTCTGGTGATGGGCCATGGGGAGAGGAGGAAGTCTTGAGCCATTGGGTTACTGAAGTGAGGTTTTTTATCTCCCGTTGCAACGCACGGGTATTTGTGCTAGTATTTATTTATTTATACCAATATAAAAAGATCCAAAGAGATGTCATCAAACTAAGTCAATCCAACACCCTAGACTGTTCCAATGGCGAGCGTTCAACGTGTTTAACGTGCAATTAATATCTATATCTATATCTATATCAATATAAAAAGACCCAAAGGGCAGATCCAACTGATCTCGGCCATCAAACTAAGTCAATCCAACGACCTAGACTGTTCCACTGACGGGCGTTCAACGTGTTTAACGTGCAATTAATATCATACCAAATATTGCACTAATCACAAAATTAACATGCAAATAATAGCATACCTAATATCCACGTGCAATTAATATATTGCCTAAATATTAACGTGTGTTGCACTGCGCATTTACTAGTTTATTCAAGAAAACTTCCAATATATTTATTCTCAATCATGGCGGTACAAGAAACATCGGAGATAATAAAAATTACAACCAGTTTCATGGACCACCTAGCGACGACTACAAGCACTAGGACGAGCCGAAGACGCGTGGCTATCATCGCCCCTCCCTCACCGGAGTGGGGCAAAATTTATTATAGTAGACAGCCGGAAAGTCGTCGTGCTAAGGTCCATAGGGCCAGTGCACCAGAGTAGCAACCATCGGCGATGAAAAAAGTCGTAGATTGAAAAGATCCAACCTATAAACACACAAACAAGACGAGCGAAAACTAAATCCAAACTGATCCACCGAAGACCAACACCGATCGAATCTCACGAGATCCGACGAAGACACACCTTCACATGCCCTCCAATTAAGATAGACGCACCATCGGAACAAGGATAAAACGTGGGAGACATTATTCCTACTTTAGGACATCACCTCTGTCACACAGCCCCAACCAAGACGTTGAGACTAACAAGAACGAGAATAGGGTCCCTCCCGCCGGCGAGGGGCTGAGGTCCTTGGCACCTCCACGGCCCAAAGGCCATCGAAGATGAGGCGGACCAGCGGCGGCACCGACAGGAGGAGGAGAAAAGACCTTGTAAGAAATGAATTGGCCGAAGACTTGCGCCGATAATATAAAAACCAATACTATGAGGAAAATTATGGAGCGAGTGATGTTATTATCGTTCTTTTTCATTAATTTAACTAGAAAAATATGAACTACAATATTATTATACCATGTGAAACATCTTTCGAGCATAAATCCAACGATATACCTTTTGTAGCATACATCTTGCATTTATTAGTTACTGTATATAGGAGTAGATGATTAAGATTTAACATAAAATATGAGTGAAAGGTGGAAGTAGCAAGCAAGTGTTCTGGTCTAAAAGATAACCATCGCCCATCCAAAGCGTGCAAAGAACGGCTAAGCTTTCATAGCAACTTCAGTTGAGTAGTGTTCCTCGGAAAGCGATTTGCCCAGGCTTTCCCGAGGGAACCATCCACGCGTGTGAAAACCCAGCACTGCTCCGTAGGATATCATGGATCGATCCCTGTCACATGCCACGAAGCCAGTAGGAGTAGTAGTACTAGGCAAGTTCGAAAACGACGGGTGACTCATCAGTGTGATCACAGCTCACAAGCAACGCCGTGTGTCGATGGCGATGCTCCTCCGGCTTTTGCTACTGTTTGTCCGTCGCCTTCTGTGATCCGTGCCTAGCTTGGCCTCTCTCAAGATAGGAAGGAACGCACGGGATCCACGTCGGAGAGACGTCTCCGATCGCCTCTCTGAGCGGTGAGCGCCTCAAAGATAAATTAATCTTCTCTCCTCTGGAAACGATCCTTCTCTCTTTCATTTCGAAAATTGGAAAGAATATATTCTGATAACAAATGCGACAGTATAGTAAGAGCATCTCCAACAGCCGCGCTAAGCGCCGCGCGCAAAAAACATGTTTGCCGCGCGCGCTTCGGCTGGTTTAGCGCGCCCGCCTGCGCTGGCTCCAGCAGCCGCACTATAATGCAGCGCGCACGCGCCGCTTCAGCAGAGCGCAAAAATACAGCGCGCGCGCCGCACAAACCACATATACATATATTATGAGCAAAAATGATCAAACAAATAAAATAAATCAACAATAAATAGTTCAATTTCGTTATCATTACAACTCAAACAAATAGTTTATCGTTCAGTACAATAAATGCAATAAACACAACAAATAGTTCATGAACAATATAATGTCGAATGCAGATATCATCATGCTCTTTGTCGTCCATGCCATGCTCACCACTTTTCAATCAAATCATTCTGAAGTTCATTGTGCGTTGCGGGACGCCGAATGGCATGATAGGAGGCAATAAAACGGGCTACTCTTTCAGCCCTCCGTCGCACTCGCACGGGATATCCCAAGAGCTCATACTGTGAGTAGTCTAAATCTTGGCCACGCTCATTCTCGATGATCATGTTGTGCATGATCACACAAGCGTGCATGATGTACCAAAGCATTTTTTAATCCCAAAATTTAGCCGGTCCTCTCACAATAGCAAATTGGGCTTGCAAAATCCCAAATGCTCTCTCCACATCTTTTCTAGCCGCCGCATGAGCATTGTGGAAGTCAAGATTTTTCTTACCTTCCGGCTTTTTCAACGGCTTCACGAAGGTTTGCCACTTTGGATAGATGCCATCCGCTAGATAATAGCCATAATTGTACGTTACGGCCATGCTACAAACTACACCGGTGGCAACTCACCGTTTGCAATCTTACTCATCAGTGGTGACCGGTTGACAACATTGATGTCATTCAAAGATCCAGGCATTCCAAAGAATGCAAGCCAAATCCAAGTCTCTTGATCGGCCACTACTTCAAGGATTATAGTGGAACCCTTTTTTTGGCCGTGGAATTGCCCATGCCATGCCTTTGGATAATTCTTCCAACTCCAATGCATGCAATCTATTGAGCCAAGCATGCCAGGAAAACCGCGAGCTTTGTTCATCGCCAATAGCCTTGTGACGTCTTCAGCATTGGGAGATCTCAAATACTCCTCGCCAAACACTTGCACAATTTCCACTGCAAAGCGCTTGACACACATGATGGCTTGGCTCTCACCCATAACCAAGTGATCATCAACAAGATCAGCCGGTATACCGTATGCCAACATACGCAAAGCGGCTGTCACCTTCTGAAAGGTGCTATGCCCGAGCTCTCCGGCGGCATTCCTCATTTGCTAAAAAAACGGTCATGGCTCGCTAGTTTCTCTGCAATGCGCTGAACAACTCGGTGCTCATCCTAAACCGGCGACGAAAATACGACTCGGGGTATATGGAATTCTCCGCAAAATAATGCCTGATGAATCTGTTGTGGGCATCGATCCTATCCCTCCAAATTTTCTGCCGACCCATAACCAAACCATCGTGCTTCGGTTTTTTTTATATGCATAGCTAGGATCATTGCAAGATCCTCCTCCTCTTCCATATCAAATTCTTCTTCGGAAGAATCATACGACGAACTCATCTACAATGTTCAATACTATACTATAAAAACTACAATTCAAAACATGCATCAAATTCATGAAGTTTGAGCAATACATACCTTGTAGGCGTTTTGTCAAACACCTTGCGGGCGCGGCGCGGCAGCGAGCGCTCGGGCGCTGTTCCTCGGACGACGGAGGCGCGCGAGCGCCGGCGGGACTAGGAGGGGATGGGGCGGAAGCGCGGGCGCGCGGGGATAGGCCGGGGAAGCCTGAACGGTCGCCGGGGGGCGCGGACGGCGGCGGCGGTGCGGCCGGACGGGGGATGGAAGTGGGAGAGGAAGTGCGGGCGCGAGCGCTGGAGTGTGCCGCGCGCTGCAGCGGGCGCCCGAAATACACCGCGCGGCTAAGTGTTTTCGACCGCGCGTCCAACCCGTTATAGCGCGCGCGCCTTTTTTGCGCGCCCGCTGGAGCGACCCGCCGCGTTGCGCGCGCGCTAAAACGGCCTAATTTGAGGCGCGACACTAGTTTAGCGCGGCTGTTGGAGATGCTCTAAGCTATCTAAAGCTTGAAGCTTTGCGCAGATCGAAGCATGGGAAACATGCTGCAACTGTTCTGTTGTTCTTAGTTTATTTAGGCGAATGAAAAAAAGGCAGAATCCACACTCCATACTAGTGTATACAGACAGCCAGTCCACAATCCCTTCAGGCGTTCTCTTTTTTCTTAAATGTTCTCTTTTCTGCTTTTTTTAGGGGTACGTTCTCTTTTCTGCTGTTGCTGACAGAAATATGAATTGTCACTTTTCTATGCGCTAACCAGCAAATGGGCCGGCTCAGTGCCGAGGTCATTCACGTTGTTTCCAGTGCTGGGCCTGAAATATTTTTTTCGAAACAAAGGCAAAAGATTTGCCTCATCGATTAGATAAGAGGAGAATAGAGTTACTGTTGGAAATATGCCCTAGAGGCAATAATAAAAGCATTATTATTATATTTCCTTGTTCATGATAATTGTCTTTATTCATGCTATAATTGTGTTATCCGGAAATCGTAATACATGCGTGAATAATAGACACCAACATGTCCCTAGTAAGCCTCTAGTTGACTAGCTCGTTGATCAACAGATAGTCATGGTTTCCTGACTATGGGCATTGGATGTCATTGATAACGAGATCACATCATTAGGAGAATGATGTGATGGACAAGACCCAATCCTAAACATAGCATAAGATCGTATAGTTCGTTTGCTAGAGTTTTTCCAATGTCAAGTATCCTTTCCTTAGACCATGAGATCGTGTAACTCCCGGATACCGTAGGAGTGCTTTGGGTGTACCAAACGTCACAACGTAACTGGGTGACTATAAAGGTATACTACGGGTATCTCCGAAAGTGTCTGTTGGGTTGACACGGATCAAGACTGGGATTTGTCACTCCGTATGACGGAGAGGTATCACTGGGCCCACTCGGTAATGCATCATCATAATGAGCTCAAAGTGACCAAGTGTCTGGTCACGGGATCATGCATTACGGTACGAGTAAAGTGACTTGCCGGTAACGAGATTGAACGAGGTATTGGGATACCGACGATCGAATCTCGGGCAAGTAACATACCGATTGACAAAGGGAATTGTATACGGGGTTGCTTGAATCCTCGACATCGTGGTTCATCCGATGAGATCATCGAGGAGCATGTGGGAGCCAACATGGGTATCCAGATCCCGCTGTTGGTTATTGACCGGAGAGCGATCTCGGTCATGTCTACATGTCTCCCGAACCCGTAGGGTCTACACACTTAAGGTTCGGTGACGCTAGGGTTGTAGGGATATGTATATGCAGTAACCCGAATGTTGTTCGGAGTCCCGGATGAGATCCCGGACGTCACGAGGAGTTCCGGAATGGTCCGGAGGTAAAGAATTATATATAGGAAGTGCTATTTCGGCCATCGGGACAAGTTTCGGGGTCACCGGTATTGTACCGGGACCACCGGAAGGGTCCCGGGGGTCCACCGGGTGGGGCCACCTGCCCCGGGGGGCCACATGGGCTGTAGGGGGTGCGCCTTGGCCTATATGGGCCAAGGGCACCAGCCCCAAGAGGCCCATGCGCCAAGAGATAAGAAGGGAAGAGTCCCAAAGGGGGAAGGCACCTCCTAGGTGCCTTGGGGAGGAGGGATTCCTCCCTTGGCCGCCGCCCCCCTAGGAGATTGGATCTCCTAGGGCCGGCGCCCCCCCTGGACTCCCTATATATAGTGGGGAAGGAGGGCCTCTCAACCACGCCTTTGGTGCCTCCCTCTCCCTCTCCAACACATCCTCCTCCTCCATAGTGCTTGGCGAAGCCCTGCCGGAGTACTGCAGCTCCATCACCACCACGCCGTCGTGCTGCTGCTGGAGCCATCTTCCTCAACCTCTCCTTCCCCTTGCTGGATCAAGAAGGAGGAGACGTTACGCTGACCGTACGTGTGTTGAACGCGGAGGTGCCGTCCGTTCGGCGCTAGGATCTCCGGTGATTTGGATCACGTCGAGTACGCCTTCCTCATCCCCGTTCTTTGAATGCTTCCGCGCGTGATCTACAAAGGTATGTAGATGCAATCCAATCACTCGTTGCTGGATGAACTCCTAGATGGATCTTGGTGAAACCATAGGAAATTTTTTGTTTTCTGCAACGTTCCCCAACAGTGGCATCATGAGCTAGGTCTATGCGTAGTTCTCTTGCACGAGTAGAACACAATTTGTTGTGGGCGTTGATGTTGTCAACTTTCTTGCCGCTACTAGTCTTATCTTGCTTCAACGGTATTGTGGGATGAAGCGGCCCGGACCAACCTTACACGTACGCTTACGTGAGACCGGTTCCACCGACTAACATGCACTAGTTGCATAAGGTGGCTGGCGGGTGTCTGTCTCTCCCACTTTAGTTGGAGCGGATTCGATGAAAAGGGTCCTTATGAAGGGTAAATAGAAGTTGACAAATCACGTTGTGGCTTTCACGTAGGTAAGAAAACGTTCTTGCTAGAACCCTATTTCAGCCACGTAAAACTTGCAACAACAATTAGAGGACGTCTAACTTGTTTTTGCAGCAAGTGCTTTGTGATATGATATGGCCAAAGTTGTGATGAATGATGAATGATATATATGTGATGTATGAGATGTTCATGCTATTGTAATAGGAATCACGACTTGCATGTCGATGAGTATGACAACCGGCAGGAGCCATAGGAGTTGTCTTTATTTTTTGTATGACCTGCGTGTCATTGAGAAACGCCATGTAAATTACTTTACTTTATTGCTAAACGCGTTAGCCATAGTAGTAGAAGTAATAGTTGGCGAGCAACTTCATGGAGACACGATGATGGAGATCATGATGATGGAGATCATGGTGTCATGCCGGTGACAAGATGATCATGGAGCCCCAAGATGGAGATCAAAGGAGCTATGTGATATTGGCCATATCATGTCACTATTATTATTTGATTGCATGTGATGTTTATCATGTTTTTGCATCTTGTTTGCTTAGAACGACGGTAGTAAATAAGATGATCCCTCATAATAATTTCAAGAAAGTGTTCCCCCTAACTGTGCACCGTTGCGACAGTTCGTTGTTTCGAAGCACCACGTGATGATCGGGTGTGATAGATTCTAACGTTCACATACAACGGGTGTAAGACAGATTTACACATGCAAACACTTAGGTTGACTTGACGAGCCTAGCATGTACAGACATGGCCTCGGAACACAGAAGACCGAAAGGTCGAGCATGAGTCGTATAGAAGATACGATCAACATGAAGATGTTCACCGATGTTGACTAGTCCGTCTCACGTGATGATCGGACACGGCCTAGTTAACTCGGATCATGTTATACTTAGATTACAGGAGGGATGTCTATCTAAGTGGGAGTTCATTGAATAATTTGATTAGATGAACTTAATTATCATGAACTTAGTCTAAAATTTTACAATATGTCTTGTAGATCAAATGGCCAACGTAGTCCTCAACTTCAACGCGTTCCTAGAGAAAACCAAGCTGAAAGACGATGGCAGCAACTACACGGACTGGGTCCGGAACCTGAGGATCATCCTCATAGCTGCCAAGAAAGATTATGTCCTACAAGCACCGCTAGGTGACGCACCTGTTCTCCCTGCAGAACAAGACGTTATGAACGCTTGGCAGGCACGTACCGATGACTACTCCCTCGTTCAGTGCGGCATGCTTTACAGCTTAGAGCCGGGGCTCCAAAAGCGTTTTGAGAGACACGGAGCATATGAGATGTTCGAAGAGCTGAAAATGGTTTTCCAAGCTCATGCCCGGGTCGAGAGATATCAAGTCTCCGACAAGTTCTTCAGCTGTAAGATGGAGGAAAACAGTTCTGTCAGTGAGCACATACTCACTATGTCTGGGTTACATAACCGCTTGACTCAGCTGGGAGTTAATCTCCCGGATGACGCGGTCATTGACAGAATCCTTCAGTCGCTTCCACCGAGCTACAAGAGCTTTGTGATGAACTTCAATATGCAGGGGATGGAAAAGACCATTCCTGAAGTATTTGCAATGCTGAAATCAGCAGAGGTAGAAGTCAAAAAGGAACATCAAGTGTTGATGGTGAATAAAACCACTAAGTTCAAGAAGGCAAGGGTAAGAAAACCTTCAAGAAGGACGGCAAGGGAGTTGCCGCGCCCGGCAAGCAAGCTGCCGGGAAGAAGCCAAAGAATGGACCCAAGCCCGAGACTGAGTGCTTTTATTGCAAGGAAAGTGGTCACTGGAAGCGGAACTGCCCCAAATACTTAGCGGACAAGAAGGCCGGCAAAACGAAAGGTATATGTGATATACATGTAATTGATGTGTACCTTACCAGTACTCGTAGTAGCTCCTGGGTATTTGATACCGGTGCAGTTGCTCACATTTGTAACTCAAAACAGGAGCTGCGGAATAAGCGGAGACTGGCGAAGGACGAGGTGACGATGCGCGTCGGGAATGGTTCCAAGGTCGATGTGATCGCCGTCGGCACGCTACCTCTACATTTACCTACGGGATTAGTTTTAAACCTCAATAATTGTTATTTAGTGCCAAGTTTGAGCATGAACATTGTATCAGGATCTCGTTTAATTCGAGATGGCTACTCATTTAAATCCGAGAATAATGGTTGTTCTATTTATATGAGAGATATGTTTTATGGTCATGCTCCGATGGTGAATGGTTTATTCTTAATGAATCTCGAGCGTAATGCTACACATATTCATAGTGTGAGTACCAAAAGATGTAAGATTGATAATGATAGTCCCACATACTTGTGGCACTGCCGCCTTGGTCACATAGGTGTCAAACGCATGAAGAAGCTCCATGCTGATGGACTTTTAGAGTCTCTTGATTACGAATCATTTGACACGTGCGAACCATGCCTCATGGGTAAAATGACCAAGACTCCGTTCTCAGGAACAATGGAGCGAGCAACCAACTTATTGGAAATCATACATACTGATGTGTGCGGTCCAATGAGTGTTGAGGCTCGCGGTGGCTATCGTTATGTTCTCACCCTCACTGATGACTTGAGTAGATATGGGTATGTCTACTTAATGAAACACAAGTCTGAGACCTTTGAAAAGTTCAAGGAATTTCAGAGTGAGGTTGAGAATCAACGTGACAGGAAAATCAAGTTCCTGCGATCAGATCGTGGAGGAGAATACTTGAGTCACGAGTTTGGCACACACTTAAGAAAATGTGGAATAGTTTCACAGCTCACGCCGCCTGGAACACCTCAGCGTAATGGTGTGTCCGAACGTCGTAATCGCACTCTATTAGATATGGTGCGATCTATGATGTCTCTTGCCGATTTACCGCTATCTTTTTGGGGCTATGCTTTAGAGACTGCCGCATTCACTTTAAATAGGGCTCCGTCGAAATCCGTTGAGACGACACCGTATGAATTATGGTTTGGGAAGAAACCTAAGCTGTCGTTTCTAAAAGTTTGGGGATGCGATGCTTATGTCAAGAAACTTCAACCTGAAAAGCTCGAACCCAAGTCGGAAAAATGCGTCTTCATAGGATACCCTAAAGAAACTATTGGGTATACCTTCTACCTCAGATCCGAAGGCAAGATCTTTGTTGCCAAGAATGGATCCTTTCTAGAGAAGGAGTTTCTCTCGAAAGAAGTAAGTGGGAGGAAAGTAGAACTTGATGAAGTATTACCTCTTGAACCGGAAAATGGCGCAACTCAAGAAAATGTTCCTGAGGTGCCTGCACCGACTAGAGAGGAAGTTAATGATGATGATCAAGATACTTCTGATCAAGCTCCTACTGAAATTCGAAGGTCCACAAGGACACGTTCCGCACCAGAGTGGTACGGCAACCCTGTCTTGGAAATCATGTTGTTAGACAACGGTGAACCTTCGAACTATGAAGAAGCGATGGCGGGCCCGGATTCCGACAAATGGCTAGAAGCCATGAAATCCGAGATAGGATCCATGTATGAAAACGAAGTATGGACTTTGACTGACTTGCCCGTTGAGCGGCGAGCCATAGAAAATAAATGGATCTTTAAGAAGAAGACAGACGCGGATGGTAATGTGACCATCTATAAAGCTCGGCTTGTCGCTAAGGGTTATCGACAAGTTCAAGGGGTTGACTACGATGAGACTTTCTCACCGGTAGCGAAGCTAAAGTCCGTCCGAATCATGTTAGCAATTGCCGCATTCTATGATTATGAGATATGGCAAATGGACGTCAAAACGGCATTCCTTAATGGTTTCCTTAAGGAAGAATTGTATATGATGCAGCCGGAAGGTTTTGTCGATCCTAAGAATGCTGACAAGGTGTGCAAGCTCCAACGCTCGATTTATGGGCTGGTGCAAGCATCTCGGAGTTGGAACATTCGCTTTGATGAGATGATCAAAGCGTTTGGGTTTACGCAGACTTATGGAGAAGCCTGCGTTTACAAGAAAGTGAGTGGGAGCTCTGTAGCATTTCTCATATTATATGTAGATGACATACTTTTGATGGGAAATGATATAGAACTCTTGGACAGCATTAAGGCCTACTTGAATAAGAGTTTTTCAATGAAGGACCTTGGAGAAGCTGCTTATATATTAGGCATCAAGATCTACAGAGATAGATCAAGACGCCTCATAGGTCTTTCACAAAGCACATACCTTGATAAGATATTGAAGAAGTTCAATATGGATCAGTCTAAGAAGGGGTTCTTGCCTGTGTTGCAAGGTGTGAAATTGAGCTCAGCTCAATGTCCGACCACGGCAGAAGATATAGAAGAGATGAGTGTCATCCCCTATGCCTCAGCCATAGGTTCTATTATGTATGCCATGCTGTGTACCAGACCTGATGTAAACCTTGCCGTAAGTTTGGTAGGAAGGTACCAAAGTAATCCCGGCAAGGAACACTGGACAGCGGTCAAGAATATCCTGAAGTACCTGAAAAGGACTAAGGAAATGTTTCTCGTTTATGGAGGTGACGAAGAGCTCGTCGTAAAAGGGTTACGTCGACGCTAGCTTCGACACAGATCTGGATGACTCTAAGTCACAAACCGGATACGTGTATATTTTGAATGGTGGGGCAGTAAGCTGGTGCAGTTGCAAGCAGAGCGTCGTGGCGGGATCTACATGTGAAGCGGAGTACATGGCAGCCTCGGAGGCAGCACATGAAGCAATTTGGGTGAAGGAGTTCATCACCGACCTAGGAGTCATACCCAATGCGTCGGGGCCGATCAAGCTCTTCTGTGACAACACTGGAGCTATTGCACTTGCCAAGGAGCCCAGGTTTCACAAGAAGACAAGGCACATCAAGCGTCGCTTCAACTCCATTCGTGAAAATGTTCAAGATGGAGACATAGATATTTGTAAAGTACATACGGACCTGAATGTAGCAGATCCGTTGACTAAACCTCTCCCTAGAGCAAAACATGATCAACACCAGAATTCCATGGGTGTTCGATTCATCACAATGTAACTAGATTATTGACTCTAGTGCAAGTGGGAGACTGTTGGAAATATGCCCTAGAGGCAATAATAAAAGCATTATTATTATATTTCCTTGTTCATGATAATTGTCTTTATTCATGCTATAATTGTGTTATCCGGAAATCGTAATACATGTGTGAATAATAGACACCAACATGTCCCTAGTAAGCCTCTAGTTGACTAGCTCGTTGATCAACAGATAGTCATGGTTTCCTGACTATGGACATTGGATGTCATTGATAACGAGATCACATCATTAGGAGAATGATGTGATGGACAAGACCCAATCCTAAACATAGCATAAGATCGTATAGTTCGTTTGCTAGAGTTTTCCAATGTCAAGTATCCTTTCCTTAGACCATGAGATCGTGTAACTCCCGGATACCGTAGGAGTGCTTTGGGTGTACCAAACGTCACAACGTAACTGGGTGACTATAAAGGTATACTACGGGTATCTCCGAAAGTGTCTGTTGGGTTGACACGGATCAAGACTGGGATTTGTCACTCCGTATGACGGAGAGGTATCACTGGGCCCACTCGGTAATGCATCATCATAATGAGCTCAAAGTGACCAAGTGTCTGGTCACGGGATCATGCATTACGGTACGAGTAAAGTGACTTGCCGGTAACGAGATTGAACGAGGTATTGGGATACCGACGATCGAATCTCGGGCAAGTAACATACCGATTGACAAAGGGAATTGTATACGGGGTTGCTTGAATCCTCGACATCGTGGTTCATCCGATGAGATCATCGAGGAGCATGTGGGAGCCAACATGGGTATCCAGATCCCGCTGTTGGTTATTGACCGGAGAGCGATCTCGGTCATGTCTACATGTCTCCCGAACCCGTAGGGTCTACACACTTAAGGTTCGGTGACGCTAGGGTTGTAGGGATATGTATATGCAGTAACCCGAATGTTGTTCGTAGTCCCGGATGAGATCCCGGACGTCACGAGGAGTTCCGGAATGGTCCGGAGGTAAAGAATTATATATAGGAAGTGCTATTTCGGCCATCGGGACAAGTTTCGGGGTCATCGGTATTGTACCGGGACCACCGGAAGGGTCCCGGGGGTCCACCGGGTGGGGCCACCTGCCCCGGGGGGCCACATGGGCTGTAGGGGGTGCGCCTTGGCCTATATGGGCCAAGGGCACCAGCCCCAAGGGGCCCATGCGCCAAGAGATAAAAAAGGGGGAAGAGTCCCAAAGGGGGAAGGCACCCCTAGGTGCCTTGGGGAGGAGGGATTCCTCCCTTGGCCGCCGCCCCCTAGGAGATTGGATCTCCTAGGGCCGGCGCCCCCCTGGACTCCCTATATATAGTGGGGAAAGGAGGGCCTCTCAACCCACGCCTTTGGTGCCTCCCTCTCCCTCTCCAACACATCCTCCTCCTCCATAGTGCTTGGCGAAGCCCTGCTGGAGTACTGCAGCTCCACCACCACCATGCCGTCGTGCTGCTGTTGGAGCCATATTCCTCAACCTCTCCGCCCCCTTGCTGGATCAAGAAGGAGGAGACATTACGCTGACCGTACGTGTGTTGAACGCGGAGGTGCCGTCCGTTCGGCGCTAGGATCTTCGGTGATTTGGATCACGTCGAGTACGCCTTCCTCATCCCCGTTCTTTGAACGCTTCCGCGCGTGATCTACAAAGGTATGTAGATGCAATCCAATCACTCGTTGTTAGATGAACTCCTTGATGGATCTTGGTGAAACCGTAGGAAAATTTTTGTTTTTCTGCAACGTTCCCCAACAGTTACAGAGTGTTATAAAAGGCCGAGAGAACGGCATGATAATTACTCGCGTAATACAAATTTCTCTAATTTATTCGCCCCCGTAGTAACCCAAAGGTTGGCTGATGCGGAGCGTCCTAAGGTCATCCCCATGGACCTACCTACGTCTCCCATGACACCACTTGGACCAATAACAAGAGCACGAGCAAGGGCTATCGAAGATAAGGTGAACTCGCTACTCTCTGAACTACCCCTTTCTATGCATGAGACATGGCTGCTACCTCAAGCGGAAACACTATGTGTGATCAGGTACTTGGAGGAGAGCCATGGAGCATCTACATCCATCGGACAAGACGGCAAGGACACCAAGCATCAAGCCCAAGGAAATCTGGCCGAAGAAGACTACAGCGGCCGGACGTCCGACAACTCTCAAGCCACGGACGACTGTCCATCTCCGGACGACCGGCACCCCGGCAACCGAACGGAAACTACGGAAGTCCGTGAAAGACCGGACAAACGGCGACCGTACCCCTACGAACGTCCGACGCCACGGCAACCGAGCGTAATCAACGGAAGTCCAAAGATCTACGGACGTCCGAACCGTCCCGAGCCTCCGGACATCCGACGCCCACCGGACGTCTGGCCCCTGGTTGTGTCCAGTTGCGAGCTGAGGCCCATGTACCCCTTCACTTTACCCCTTTTTGTACTACGACTATAAATAGACCTCGCCCTCCTCCTAGCTAGGGTCAGCAAAGGATTAGCTCATATTCGTGTGAGAGCTTTGCTCATCCACTTGGTTACCTTCTCCTCAAAGATCGCGCCTCCTCGGAGAAGATCCCCCAAGCGGATTCAAGACCCCTTCATGGGAAGAACCTCAAGACCTCCTCACGGAGAAGATTGTGCTAGTTGTATCGTCCCTAGTTGACTATGGATCTTGTATCTCTTTTGTGTTCGAGGATCTATCATATGTGTGATCATTCTTGTTGGTTTTAGTGTTTCTTTCGAGTTTTCCCTCGCGTTTCCCCTCGTGTTTCCCCTCGGGTTCCTCATGTTCCTCGCGAGATCCGCTTCTTTCATGAAAGATCGGCCCTCTAGGGTTCCACCCTACATCATCTTGGTATCTAGAGCCACGTTGATCACGATTTTGGAGCCTCCCCGTTGTGTTTTCTAGCCTTGTTTTGTTGATTTTGTCCCTAATTCGAAAATTCCCCACAAAAATAGCCCTATTTTTTATTTGTGATTTGTTGGTGTGATGAAATTTTGTTGGATTTGATCCGTGGATTTGCTTTGCCTTGAGTGGATCTAGCTTTCCCCCATCATCTCCACCTTTTCCATCCACAAAATCGCCCGGATTCGACGGATTTTGACCTCTCCACCTCGAACCCTAGCAGTTCATCCCGTGCCCGCATTTCGCACAGGCACCGGATGTCCGACAGCTTACGGACATCCGACGACTGGACGACCGGCCCCCTCCCGGACGTCCGTAAAACCCTGACGAAACTGAATTCCCCCCCCCCCAAAAAAAATCAGCCACCGCCCCACTTCCGCATACGCATTTTTGTACTACCTCCATTTTCCGCAACCACCACTGCTTACTCGTCTTGCACCCCGATACGTTTTTGCCACATTGAGCTTTGAGAATTTGAGTTGCGGTTCCGTGTCCTATTGTGTTTCGGCTATTTAGGTATGTTTTGTCATCAACATCACCGTCGCTCATCTTCACCACGGATTCGTCATCGACAACAACCACTCCACCACTCCACCATTTTGACACCATACCGTAAGCAAGAATCGGCAACCTCATCGTGGTATCGTGATACATCATTCTTGCCATTACATTGATAGCCATCATAGCTTTACTTTTTGCGTCGCTTACCCATCGAGACTAGCCTTTGAGTATTGCCGACAACGTGACTTGTGCACATTAGTGATCATACTTCCCATAGCATAAATACCATATCATTGGTGCATATCTTGGTATCATCTCTTGTGTCACAAAGTTGTCATTGCATACACAATTGCTATCTTGATTCGTGAAGCATTGCATGAGTAAAGAGCTCAAAAGAAAAGATCCAAACAAGCTTTTAAGCAAAATAGGAAAGATACGCAAAGAGCTTTTAAGCAAGAACCATAGCATCATACAACATTAAGATTGTCATACTAGATCATCTTGGATCATATCATCGGAATACCATACATAGAGCATACTTAGGAGAGAAACCATTGCATTTTTGCTTAGTAGGTTGTGCACAAGTTTTCATATCCGCCTGTTGTGTAATCGTGCTAGCATCTCTCTAGTGTTGTGCAATAAGAGCATTTTCGTGGATTCCACATTTTGGATCATCCTTCGTTGCGCGACCCCATTTATCTCTTTGTGTGTGTGTGTGTGTGTGTGTTTCCGTGTACCACATTTTTCTATTGGTCTACTTGTTGCATTGCAAACTTGAGAATCTTTTCCAACATTATTGAAGCTCACTAACAATTGCATCAAATTTTGTGCCACCATCCTAACCGAACTCCACCATAAGCTTTTACTTGTGTAGGTGTGAGAACCCGACAAGAATTGGTACCAATTGTGCTATTTCCTTGTTCCACATTGGAGTGATCATTGATCCATCTTCAACTTCGGTCAAGGTACATTTGGTATTGTTCTTCTTCTACCACTCACACAATTGTTTGGAATGATGGATAGGCCAAGTACTTCTACCAACCCACTCTTCCTCGAGCAAGACGACGACATGTCTTTATACGTCACAAAGAGCCACCTCTTTGGTGCACAACGTGCTTTGCATCAAGAGCAACAAGTAATGAGTGAACGCATCGACAACCTCGCCACCGACTTGCGACTCTCCGAGCAACGTACAAGAGACTATTTCGACAACAAGCTCGACGACCACAAGCAAGAGAACGACACAAGAATGGACGAGATTCGTGCTTCGTTGCTCAACCGCTCTCCTTCCACTTCGTCCTCATCAAGACGGAGCCGCTCAAGTCGACACTCCAACTACACCATCTCTGGCTCAAGTACACCTACATCGAACACTCTTCGTCGTGCCGCTCGTCAAGATCGTCACGCGAACCGCAATCCTCTACACGACAACGACTATCAAGAGCAAGCTCGTGCGCAAGAACATCGACATCGTCAAAACCAAGCAACTCTCGATCAAGCACAAGAACGGAAACGACAACGCCAACAAGAAGAGGAAGAGTGAGCGCGTCTACACCAAGATGCACAAGATGCCGAGGCACAACACCAAGAACAACAATTGCGAGAATCTAGAGCACTAGAGGCGCAACATTCACTCTACAATACGAATCATGCCGTTTCCCAACACAACCGCCATAGGCGCGAAGAGGTTCAAGAGAGGAACTACCAATCACGTGTGCATCGTCAAGTTCCTCAAGATCGTCCTCAACCTCGCCAAGAACCTCAAGTTCAACAAGAACAAGTTGAGAGAGACGACCCTCCTCGTCAATGACGTCATCATCCCTGACCCCAACACAATGAAGAGCAACGCTACGACAAGCTAAAGTTCACCATGCCCAAGTTCAATGGAAGCAATGATCCCGAAGAGTACCTTTCATGGGCATTGAAGGTCGACAAAATCTTCCGCTTGCACAACTATGAAGAAGAGAAGAAGATCACGATGGCATCCCTTGAGTTCCAAGATTACTTCCTCATTTGGTGGGAACAAGTCATTGAGTGTTGAGAGGCAAGAGGTGAACCACCCATCTCTACTTGGGCGCAAATGAAGGATGTCATGAGAGCACGCTTCGTGCCAACCTACTACAACCGCGACCTCTTCAAGAAACTCCAACTACTCAAGTAAGGAACCAAGAGTGTTGAATAATACTACAAGGAAATGGAGCTTGCAATTATACGAGCCAATGTCACGGAAGATGATGAGCAAACTATGGCACGTTTCTTGAATGAACTCAATCATCCTATCAAGAAGATCGCTGATACGTCTCCGTCGTATCTATAATTTTTGATTGTTCCATGCCAATATTCTACAACTTTCATATACTTTTGGCAACTTTTTATACTATTTTTGGGACTAACATATTGATCTAGTGCCCAGTGCCAGTTCCTGTTTGTTGCATGTTTTTTGTTTCGCAAAATATCCATATCAAACGGAGTCCAAACGGGATAAAAACTGACGGGATTTTTTTTGGAATATATGTGATTTTTGGGAAGAAAAATCCACGTGAGACGATGCCCGAGGGGGCCACGAGGCAAGGGGTCGCGCCCCTGACCCTTGTGGCCACCCCGTAAGGCAGTTGGTGCCCTTCTTTCGCCGCAAGAAATCTAATATCCGGATAGAGATCGTGTTAAAATTTCAGCCCAATCGGAGTTATGGATCTCCGGGAATATAAGAAATGGTGAAAGGGCAGAATCGGAGAACGCAAAAACAGAGAGAGACAGAGAGACAGATCCAATCTCAGAGGGGCTCTCGCCCCTCCCATGCCATGGAGACCAAGGACCTGAGGGGAAACCCTTCTCCCATCTAGGGAGGAGTTTAAGGAAGAAGAAGAAGGTGGGGGTCTCTCTCCCCCTCGCTTCCTGTGGCGTCGGAGGGCCACCAGGGGCCATCATCATCACCGCAATCTTCACCAACAACTTCACCGCCATCATCACCAACTCTTCTCCCCTCTATGCAGCGGTGTAACCTCTCTCTTACCCGCTGTAATCTCTACTTAAACATGGTGCTCAATGCTATATATTATTTCCCAATGATGTATGGCTATCCTATGATGTTTGAGTAGATCCATTTTGTCCTATGGGTTATTTGATGATCGTGATTGGTTTGAGTTGCATGTTTTATTATTGGTGCTGTCCTATGGTGCTCTGTGTGTCGCGCAAGCGTGAGGGATCCCCACTGTAGGGTTTGCAATATGTTCATGATTTGCTTATGGTGGGTGGCGTGAGTGACAGAAGCACATATCCGAGTAAGTAGGTTGTTTGTGTATGGGATAAAGAGGACTTGATACTTTAATGCTATGGTTGGGTTTTACTTTAATGATCTTTAGTAGTTGCGGATGCTTGCTAGAGTTCCAATCATAAGTGCATATGATCCAAGTAGAGAAAGTATGTTAGCTTAAGCCTCTCCCTCAAATAAAATCGCAATAATGATTACCGGTCTAGTTATCGATTGCCTAGGGACAAATAACTTTCTTGTGTGACAACAAGCTCTCTACTAAAACTAACTTAGTTGTGTCTTTATCTAAACAACCCCTACTTTTTATTTACATGCTCTTTATTACCTTGTAACCCTATCCAACAACACCTACAAAATACTTCTAGTTTCATACTTGTTCTAGGTAAAGCGAACGTCAAGCGTGCGTAGAGTTGTATCGGTGGTCGATAGAACTTGAGGGAATATTTGTCCTACCTTTAGCTCCTCGTCGGGTTCGACACTCTTACTTATCGAAAACTGTTGGTTCCGTTGATTCTTTTGAAATATCCCTTTTTGATGATGCTTGCTATGCTTGTGGCCAAGATGCCAATATATATTATGCTTATGGAGATGAACTTGCTATAGTTCCTTATGTTAAACATGAAATTGTTGCTATTGCACCCACGCATGATAGTCCTATTATCTTTTTGAATTATCCCGACTACACTATATCGGAGAAGTTTGCACTTATTAAAGATTATATTGATGGGTTGTGTTTTACTATTACTTTGATGAATATAATATGCATGTGCTTGCTGCTCCTACTTGCAATTATTATGAGAGAGGAACTATATCTCCACCTCTTTATGTTTCCAATACGATAAAATTGCAAGAAACTGCTTATACTATGCATTGGCCTTTACTATGTGTGCATGAATTGTTCTTTTATGACATGCCGATGCATAGGAAGAGAGTTAGACTTCATCATTGCTTGATTTATGTTACTTTGTGCTCAGTACTAAATGTCAAATCATTGCTAATTAAAATTGGCTTCGATATACCTTGGGATCCTAGTGGATCCATTACCTGAGCACTATATGCCTAGCTTAATGACTTTAAAGAAAGCGCTGCCAGGGAGACAACCCGGAAGTTTTAGAGAGTCATTTATTTCTGTTGTGTGCTTTTATAAAGTTTAAAAATAAAAATAATGTGCCAAGATTTGCCTTTAGGATGTTTACTTTGCTTGTTGGTTTGTACGGTGCATGACAGAAACTTTGGCTGTAGTGCGTGATTTTACATTTTTTACTGGAACGTCAAATGGTTCTGAAACTTTTTGCACTGTCTTTCTATACAAATATTTTATTTTTACTAATTTTGGTAGAATTGTTGGAGTACCAGAGGTATGGTGAATGTTCAGATTATTACAGACTGTTCTATTTTAGACAGATTCTGTTTTTGATGCATAGTTTGCTTGTTTTGATGAAACTATCAATTTATATCAGTGGATTAAGCCATGGAAAAGTTATATTACAGTAGACACAATGCAAAAACAAAATATGAATTGGTTTGCAACAGTACTTAGAGTAGTGATTTGCTTTATTATACTAACGGATCTTACCGAGTTTTCTGTTGAAGTTTTGTGTGGATGAAGTGTTCGATGATCGAGAAGGTCTCGATGTGAGAAGAAGGAAGAGAGGCAAGAGCTCAAGCTTGGGGATGACCGAGGCACCCCAAGTAAATATTCAAGGAGACTCAAGCATCTAAGCTTGGGGATGCCCTGGAAGGCATCCCATCTTTCTTCAACAAGTATCAGTATGTTTTCGGATTCGTTTCGTTCATGCGATATGTGCAATCTTGGAGCGTCTTTTGCATTTAGTTTTCATTTTTATCTTATGCACCATGCTGGTATGAGATAGTCCTTGGTTGATTTATAGAATGCTCTATGCACTTCACTTATATCTTTTGAGTATGGCTTTATAGAATGCTTCATGTGCTTCACTTATATCATTTGAAGTTTGGATTGCCTGTTTCTCTTCACATAGAAAACCGCCATTTGTAGAATGCTCTTTTGCTTCACTTATATTTGTTAGAGCGTGGGCATATCTTTTGTAGAAAGAATTAAACTCTCTTGCTTCACTTATATCTATTTAGAGAGATGACAGGATCTGGTCATTCACATGGTTAGTCATAGAATCCTACATAAACTTATAGATCACTGGATATGATATGTTTGATTCCTTGCAATAGTTTTGCAATATAAAGATGGTGATATTAGAGTCATGCTAGTGGGTAGTTGTGGATTAGTAGAAATACTTGTGTTGAGGTTTTTGATTCCCGTAGCATGCACGTATGGTGAACTGTTATGTAACGAAGTCGGAGCTTGAGGTATTTATTAATTGTCTTCCTTATGAGTGGCGGTCGGGGACGAGCGATGGTATTTTCCTACCAATCTATCCCCCTAGGGGCATGCGTAGTAGTACTGTGCTTCGAGGGCTAATAAACTTTTGCAATAAGTATATGAGTTCTTTATGACTAATGTGAGTCCATGGATTATACGCACTCTCACCCTTCCATCATTGCTAGCCTCTTCGGTACCGTGCATTGCCCTTTCTCACCTCGAGAGTTGGTGCAAACTTCGCCGGTGCATCCAAACCCCGTGATACGATACGCTCTATCACACATAAGACTCCTTATATCTTCCTCGAAACAGCCACCATACCTACCTATCATGGCATTTCCATAGCCATTCTGAGATATATTGCCATGCAACTTCCATCATCATCATATACATGACTTGAGCATTTATTGTCATATTGCTTTGCATGATCGTAAGATAGCTAGCATGATGTTTTCATGGCTTGTCCGTTTTTGATGTCATTGCTATATGCTAAATCATTGCACATCCCGGTACACCGCCGGAGGCATTCATATAGAGTCATATCTTTGTTCTAGACATCTAGTTGTAATATTGAGTTGTAAGTAAATAAAAGTGTGATGATCATCATTATTAGAGCATTGCTCCAGTGAGGAAAGGGTGATGGAGATTATGATTCCCCCACAAGTCAGGATGAGACTCCGGACAAAAAAATAAAAATAAAAAATAAAAAAAGAGAAAGGCCAAAAAAAGAGAAGGCCCCAAAAAAGAAAAAAAAAGAAAAAAATGAGAGAAAAAGAGAGAAGGGGCATGATACGTCTCCAACGTATCTATAATTTTTAATTGCTCCATGCTATATTATCTACTGTTTTGGACATTATTGGGCTTTATTATCCACTTTTATATTATTTTTGGGACTAACCTATTAACCGGAGGCCCAGCCCAGAATTGTTGTTTTTTGCTTGTTTTAGGGTTTCGAAGAAAAGGAATATCAAACGGAGTCCAAATGGAATGAAACCTTCGGGAACGTGATTTTCTCAACAAACAAGACACAGGAGACTTGGACCCTACGTCAAGACACAAAAGAGGAGGCCACGAGGTAGGGGGGCACGCCTACCCCCCCGGCGCGCCCTCCACCCTTGTGGGCCCCCTGTTGGTCCACTGACGTACTCCTTCCTCCTATATATACCTACGTACCCCCAAACAATCAGATACGGAGCCAAAAACCTAATTCCACCACCGCAACTTTCTGTATCCACGAGATCCCATCTTGGGGCCTGTTCCGAAGCTCCGCCGGAGGGGGCATCGATCACGGAGGGCTTCTACATCAACACCATAGCCCCTCCGATGAAGTGTGAGTAGTTTACCTCAGACCTACGGGTCCATAGTTATTAGCTAGATGGCTTGTTCTCCCCCTCTCTTGTGGAGAACTATTCGATGTAATCTTCTTTTTGCGGTGTGTTTGTTGAGATCGATGAATTGTGTGTTTATGATCAAGTCTATCTATGAACAATATTTGAATCTTCTCTGAATTCTTTTATGTATGATTGGTTATCTTTGCAAGTCTCTTCGAATTATCAGTTTGGTTTGGCCTACTAGATTGATCTTTCTTGCAATGGAAGAAGTGCTTAGCTTTGAGTTCAATCTTGCGGTGTCCTTTCCCAGTGACAGTAGGGGCAGCAAGGCACGTATTGTATTGTTGCCATCGAGGATAGCAAGATGGGGTTTTCATCATATTGCATGAGTTTATCCCTCTACATCATGTCATCTTGCTTAAGGCGTTACTCTATTTTTAACTTAATACTCTAGATGCATGCTGGATAGCGGTCGATGAGTGGAGTAATAGTAGTAGATGCAGGCAGGAGTCAGTCTACTTGTCTCGGACGTGATGCCTATATACATGATCATACCTAGATATTCTCATAACTATGCTCAATTCTGTCAATTGCTCAACAGTAATTTGTTCACCCACCGTAGAATACCTATGCTCTCGAGAGAAGCCACTAGTGAAACCTATGGCCCCCGGGTCTATCTTTATCATATTAATCTCCTACTACTTAGTTATTTCCTTTTCTTTTTTACTTTGCCTTTATTTTACTTTGCATTTTTATCACAAAAATACCAAAAATATTATCTTATCATATCTATCAGATCTCACTCTCGTAAGTGGCCGTGTAGGGATTGACAACCCCTATTCGCGTTGGTTGCGAGGATTTATTTGTTTTGTGCAGGTACGAGGGACTCACGCGTAGCCTCCTACTGGATTGATACCTTGGTTCTCAAAAACTGAGGGAAATACTTACGCTACTTTGCTGCATCATCCCTTCCTCTTCGGGGGAAACCAACGCAGTGCTCAAGAGGTAGCAAGAAGGATTTTTGGCGCCGTTGCCGGGGAGGTCTACACAAAAGTCAACATACCAAGTACCCATCACATACCCTTATCTCCTGCATTACATTATTTGCCATTTGCCTCTCATTTTTCTCTCCCCAACTTCACCCTTGCCGTTTTATTCGCCCTCTCTCTCTATCCTCCCTCTCTTTCTCTATTTGCCTCTTTTTGCTCGCTTGCTTTTTTGTTTGCTTGTGTGTTAGTTCATTTGCTTGTCGTTATGGCTAGTCCCTTATCTTCTACGTTGTCTCCCGAGAGTGAAATTCTAAATTTTAAGCAAAGGGAGGGAGAAAATCTAAAATATGCTTGGTATAGAATTTGCAATGCTCAAAATAGATCCACTAGGAAGCAATCTACTTCCGTTCTTCTTTGCAATTTTTATGTAGGCATTACTCCTTAGCACAAATATGTCCTTGATACTATTACTGGAGGGAACTTCTTGGGTAGCCATACTTTTGATTCTTATAATGCTATGATAGATTTGTTTGGCTCACCCCCTCTTTTGGTTAATGGAACTGTATTAACTTTGGAGCATGTAATGCAAATACTTGAAATTATTGAAAATAAGGTTGCTACTGTAGAGTTAATTGAAAATTTGGATAAAAAGATCCACAACCGAATCTCTCAATATGGATCTAAAGTAGGAGTCACTTTGAAAAATATTAAAGAGAAGGAACCCATAGTTAATGAGAAAATAAACCACGATTCCACTAGAATTGATAAAATTGAGGATATTATTACCAACTTGGGAACCACTTTTTCTTCCATAAAGAACACTCCAAGTACTCCCACTAAAATTTCCAAGCTTATGTATGTTCCTAAGAATAAGGGTGAATCCTCTAGTAAGGAAACTGCGGATCTCAAATCTATAAGTGTTCATCCCAATCTTTTTGCTATCAATAAGGAACCATTTGTTACAAACGATTTTTTCGATCTTGTGCCTAAAAATTTGATAATCAATAAAAAGAAAGAAATTCCTAAAGATGGTAGATGACCCATTGAAGAATTGCCTACCAAAGATGGCAATACCTAGATCTATCCTTGTTTGTTATGCCTAGCTAGGGGCGTTAAACGATAGCGCTTATTGGGAGGCAACCCAATTTTATTTTTTATTCCTTGCTTTTTGCTCCCGTTTAGTAATAAATAAATAATTTATCTAGCCTCTATTTTGGTTGTGTTTTTTGTGTTTAATTAGTGTTTGTGCCAAGTAGAACCGTTGGGAAGACTTGGGGAAAGTCTTGTTAAACTTGCTGTAAAAAAACAGAAACTTTAGCGCTCACGATAACTGCTGCCATTTTTATTTGGAAAGTGATATTTAGTTAATTATTTTTGCAGATGATTAATAGATAAATTCCTCACGTCCAGCAATTTATTTTATAATTTTTGGGGTTCCAGATCTTACGCTAGCTACATATTACTACAGACTGTTCTGTTTTTGACAGATTCTGTTTTTCGTGTGTTGTTTGCTTATTTTGATGAATCTATGGCTAGTAAAATAGTTTATAAACCATAGAGAAGTTGGAATACAGTAGGTATAACACCAATATAAATAAAGAATTAGTTCATTACAGTATCTTGAAGTGGTCTTTTGTTTTCTTTCGCTAACGGAGCTCACGAGATTTTCTACTTTAAGTTTTGTGTTGTGAAGTTTTCAAGTTTTGGGTAAGGATTTGATGGATTATGCAACAAGGAGTGGCAAGAGCCTAAGCTTGGGGATGCCCATGGCACCCCTAATATAATCTAATGACACCTAAAAGCCAAGGCTTGGGGATGCCCCGGAAGGCATCCCCTCTTTCGTCTACTTCTATCGGTAACTTTACTTGGAGCTATATTTTTATTCGCCACATGATATGTGTTTTGCTTGGAGCGTCTTGTATGATTTTAGTCTTTACTTTTTAGTTTACCACAATCATCCTTGCTGTACACACCTTTTGAGAGAGTCATACATGATTTGGAATTTGTTAGAATACTCTATGTGCTTCGCTTATATCTTTTGAGTTATGTAGTTTTGCTCTAGTACTTCACTTATATCTTTTAGAGCACGGTGGTGGATTCGTTTTATAGAAACTATTGATCTATCATGCTTCACTTAGATTATTTTTGAGAGTCTTAAATAGCATGGTAATTTTCTTAAAATCCTAATATGCCTGGTATACAAGATTAATAATAAAACTTTCTTATGAGTGTGTTGAATGCTATGAGAAGTTCGATGCTTGATAATTGTTTTGAGATATGAAGATGGTGATATTAAAGTTGTGCTAGTAGAGTAGTTGTGAATTTGAAGAATACTTGTGTTAAAGTTTGTGATTCCCGTAGCATGCACGTATGGTGAACCGTTATGTGATGAAGTCAGAGCATGATTTATTTTTTGATTGTCTTCCTTATGAGTGGCGGTCGGGGACGAGCAATGGTCTTTTCCTACCAATCTATCCCCCTAGGAGCATGCGCGTAATACTTTGCTTTGATAACTTGTAGATTTTTGCAAGAATTATATGAGTTCTTTATGACTAATGTTAAGTCCATGGATTATACACACTTTTCTCACCTTTCCACCTTTGCTAGCCTCTCTAATACCGCGCACCTTTCGCTGGTATCATACACCCACCATATACCTTCCTCAAAACAGCCACCACACCTACCTATTATGGCATTTCCATAGCCATTCCGAGATATATTGCCATGCAACTTTCCACCGTTCCGTTTATTATGACACACTCCATCATTGTCATATTGCTTAGCATGATCATGCAGTTGACATCGTAATTGTGGCAAAGCCACCGTTCATAATTCTTTCATACATGTCACTCATGAGTCATTGCATATCCCGGTACACCACCGGAGGCATTCATATAGAGTCATATTTTGTTCTAAGTATCGAGTTGTAATTGTTGAGTTGTAAGAAAAATAAAAGTGTGATGATCATCATTATTAGAGCATTGTCCCAGTGAGGAAAGGATGATGGAGACTATGATTCCCCCACAAGTCGGGATGAGACTCCGGACAAAAAAAGGGAGAAAGAAAAGAGGCCATAAAAAGAGAAAATGCCCAAATAAAAAAATGAGAGAAAAAGAGAGAAGGGACAATGTTACTATCCTTTTACCACACTTGTGCTGCAAAGTAGCACCATGATATTCATGATAGAGAGTCTCCTATGTTATGACTTTCATATACTAGTGGGAATTTTTCATTATAGAACTTGGCTTGTATATTCCAATGATGGGCTTCCTCAAAATGCCTTGGGTCTTCATGAGCAAGCAAGTTGGATGCACACCCACTTAGTTTCTTTTTGAGCTTTCATATACTTATAGCTCTAGTGCATCCGTTGCATGGCAATCCCTACTCACTCACATTGATATCTATTGATGGTCATCTCCATAGCCCGTTGATACGCCTAGTTGATGTGAGACTATCTTCTCCCTTTTTGTCTTCTCCACAACCACCATTCTATTCCACCTATAGTGCTATATCCATGGCTCACGCTCATTTATTGCGTGAAGATTGAAAAAGTTAGAGAATGTCAAAAGTATGAAACAATTGCTTGGCTTGTCATCGGGGTTGTGTATGATTTAAATATTTTGTGTGGTGAAGATGGAGCATAGCCAGACTATATGATTTTGTAGGGATAACTTTCTTTGGCCATGTTATTTTGAGAAGACATAATTACTTTGTTAGTATGCTTGAAGTATTATTATTTTTATGTAAATATTAAACTTTTGTCTTGAATCTTTCGGATCTGAATATTCATACCACAATTAAGAAGAATTACATTAAAATTATGCCAAGTAGCACTCCGCATCAAAAATTCTGTTTTTATCATTTACCTACTCGAGGACGAGCAGGAATTAAGCTTGGGGATGCTTGATACGTCTCCAACGTATCTATAATTTTTGATTGCTATATTATCTACTGTTTTGGACATTATTGGGCTTTATTATCCACTTTTATCTTATTTTTGGGACTAACCTATTAACCGGAGGCCCAACCCAGAATTGTTGTTTTTTGCCTGTTTTAGGGTTTCGAAGAAAAGGAATATCAAATGGAGTCCAAACGGAATGACACCTTTGGGAACATGATTTTCTCAACGAACAAGACCCAAGAGACTTGGACCCTACGTCAAGACACAAAAGAGGAGGCCACGAGGTAGGGGGCGCGCCTACCCCCCCCCCCCCCCCCCCAGGCGCGCCCTCCACCCTCATGGGCCCCCCTGTTGCTCCACCGACGTACTCCTTCCTCCTATATATACCTACATACCCCCAACAATCAGATACGGAGCCAAAAACCTAATTCCACCGCCGCAACTTTCTGTATCCACGAGATCCCATCTTGGGGCCTGTTCTGAAGCTCCGCCAGAGGGGGCATCGATCATGGAGGGCTTCTACATCAACACCATAGCCCATCCGATGAAGTGTGAGTAGTTTACCTCAGACCTACGGGTCCATAGTTATTAGCTAGATGTCTTCTTCTCTCTTTTTGGATCTCAATACAATGTTCTCCCCCCCTCTTGTGGAGAACTATTCTATGTAATCTTCTTTTTGCGGTGTGTTTGTTGAGATCGATGAATTGTGGGTTTATGATCAAGTCTATCTATGAACAATATTTGAATCTTCTCTGAATTCTTTTATGTATGATTGGTTATCTTTGCAAGTCTCTTCGAATTTTCAGTTTTGGTTTGGCCTACTAGATTGATCTTTCTTGCAATGGGAGAAGTGCTTAGCTTTGGGTTCAATCTTGCGGTGTCCTTTCCCAGTGACAGTAGGGGCAGCAAGGCACATATTGTATTGTTGCCATCGAGGATAACAAGATGGAGTTTTCATCATATTGCATGAGTTTATCCCTCTACATCCTGTCATCTTGCTTAAGGTGTTACTCTATTTTTAACTTAATACTCTAGATGCATGCTGGATAGCAGTCGATGAGTGGAGTAATAGTAGTAGATGCAGGCAGGAGTCGGTCTACTTGTCTCGGACGTGATGCCTATATACATGATCATACCTAGATATTCTCATAACTATGCTCAATTCTGTCAATTGCTCAACAGTAATTTGTTCACCCACCGTAGAATACCTATGCTCTTGAGAGAAGCCACTAGTGAAACCTATGGCCCCGGGTCTATCTTTATCATATTAATCTCATACTACTTAGTTATTTCCTTTGCTTTTTTACTTTTGCCTTTATTTTACTTTGCATCTTTATCACAAAAATACCAAAAATATCATCTTATCAGATCTCACTCTCGTAAGTGGCCGTGTAGGGATTGACAACCCCTATTCATGTTGGTTGCGAGGATTTATTTGTTTTGTGCAGGTACGAGGGACACGCGCGTAGCCTGCTACTAGATTGATACCTTGGTTCTCAAAAACTGAGGGAAATACTTACGCTACTTTGCTGCATCATCCCTTCCTCTTCGGGGAAAACCAACGCAGTGCTCAAGAGGTAGCAGGGCAATGTTACTATCCTTTTACCACACTTGTGTTTCAGAGTAGCACCATGTTCTTCATATAGAGAGTCTCTTGAGTTATCACTTTCATATACTGGTGGGAATTTTCATTATAGAACTTGGCTTGTATATTCCAACAATGGGTTTCCTCAAATGCCCTAGGTCTTCATGAGCAAGCAAGTTGGATGCACACCCACTTAGTTTTCAGTTTGAGCTTTCATACACTTATAGCTCTTAGTGCATCCGTTGCATGGCAATCCCTACTCCTTGCATTGACATCAATTGATGGGCATCTCCATAGCCCATTGATTAGCCGCGTTGATGTGAGACTTTCTTCCTTTTTTGTCTTCTCCACATAACCCCCATCATCATATTCTATTCCACCTATAATGCTATATCCATGGCTTGCGCTCATGTATTGTGTGAGGGTTGAAAAAGCTGAAGTGCATTAAAAAGTATGAACCAATTGCTCGACTTGTCATCGGGGTTGTGCATGATGTGAATATTTTGTGTGGTGAAGATGGAGCATAGCCAGACTATATGATTTTGTAGGTGTCGTAGAACCGTCACGGCAGATGTCCTAGTGTGAGGACTTAGTCGTGAGGCCAACACATCTATGTGGTAGCTTGAGAGGGGTTGAGCGGAATCGAGGGAGGCAACACAAGACAAGGATTTAGACAGCTTCGGGCCCCGGGAAACATCATCCGGTAATAGCCCTACGTGCTGTTTGTGGATAGATCTCATTATGATCATGAGGAAGTCGCCGTAAACCGGCTCTTCCAGTTAACCCTAACCCTTTAAGATTGTTTCTTCCTACTTGTCCCTCTTTGGGGAGTCCCACCCCTCCTTATATATGTTGAAGGGGCGGGTTACATGTAGAGTCCAACTCGGACTTAAGACTTAACTATTATAACTTCTCTTCTTGGGATTCTTAACACCTTGGGCTTCATACCGTCTCGGGCTTCATAACTCCTGGCAACCCAGTTACCACTGCCTGCCCGGGAGTTAACTGGTGCCGGTTTAACATGGTCTGCCGGGAGTTAACTGGTGCCGGTTTAAGAATGTCTGCTGAGTTATCATCTGACTTAACTCCTGTCTTAACTGTCAGCCGGTTTAACAACCGACCCGTTTACCGTCTGGGTTAACTGCCTGTTTTACCTGTTTGTCTTAACTGTCACCCGGTTTACCGTCTGACTTAACACCAATTGGTTTACCACCTGCCTTAACACCTGCCGGTTTACCACCTGCTTTAACACCTGCCGGTTTACCACCTGCTTTAACACCTGCCGGTTTACTAAGTCCCAGTCGGGTTATAACTCCGGCCGGATCATACCGCGGGGTATATCCCCGACATTAGCCCCCAGTTTAATTTGGATTTATCCATGTTAAATTGATCCTGATCATCCTTAAGTCTTTGTCACTTCCTTCTTTTATAAAATCTGAGTCAATGGGCCAGCTTCATAATCAATTTGCTGACATTGGTTTGTCATAGAGAAATATTGTGAAGAATAACTCCTTTTGACTTCAGCTCCCAATGCTCAAAAATATTGGCCTTTGAAATACTCATCTGATCTTCAGCCGGTTTAAGAATGTAGAACTTGTCGGTTCCGGTTTAAGAATGTAGAACTTGCCGGTTTAAGAATGTAAAACTTTACCGGTTTACCATTGCCAAAATTGCTGGTTTAAGAATATTGATGGTACCGGATGATACATCTCCATCGTATCTACTTTTCCAAACACTTTTGCCCTTGTTTTGGACTCTAACTTGTATGATTTGAATGGAACTAACCCGGACTGACGCTTTTTTCAATAGAATTACCATGATGTTGTTTTATGTGCAGAAAACAAATATTCTCGGAATGACCTGAAACTCCACGGGAGGTCTTAGAAAAAATAATAAAAAATCCTCGCCAAATATGAAGACCAGGGGCCCACACCCTTCTCACGAGGGTGGGGGGCGCCCCCCCTAGGGCGCGCCCCCTACCTCGTGGGCCCCCTGGAGACCCTCCGACGCCAACTCCAACTCTATATATTTGCTTTTGGAGAGAAAAAAATCAGAGAGAAGAAATCATCGCGTTTTACGATACGGAGCCGCCGCCAAGCCCTAAAACCTCTCGGGAGGGCTGATCTGGAGTCCGTTCGGGGCTCCGGAGAGGGGGATTCGTCGCCGCTGTCGTCATCATCAACCATCCTCCATCACCAATTTCATGATGCTCACCGCCGTGCGTGAGTAATTGCATCGTAGGCTTGCTGGACGGTGATGGGTTGGATGAGATTTATCATGTAATCGAGTTAGTTTTGTTAGGGTTTGATCCCTAGTATCCATTATGTTCTGAGATTGATGTTGCTATGACTTTGCTATGCTTAATGCTTGTCACTAGGGCCCGAGTGCCATGATTTCAGATCTGAACCTATTATGTTTTCATGAATATATGTGAGTTCTTGATCCTATCTTGCAAGTCTATAGTCACCTACTATGTGTTATGATCCGGCAACCCCGAAGTGACAATAATCGGGACCACTCCCGGTGATGACCATAGTTTGAGGAGTTCATGTATTCACTATGTGCTAATGCTTTGTTCCGGTTCTCTATTAAAAGGAGGCCTTAATATCCCTTAGTTTCCAATAGGACCCCGCTGCCACGGGAGGGTAGGACAAAAGATGTCATGCAAGTTCTTTTCCATAAGCATGTATGACTATATACGGAATACATGCCTACATTACATTGACGAACTGGAGCTAGTTCTGTGTCCCCCTATGTTATGACTGTTACATGATGAACCGCATCCGGCATAATTATCCATCACTGATCCGGTGCCTACGAGTTTTCCATATAGTGGTTTACGCTTATTTACTTTCCCGCTGCTACTGTTACAATCACTACAAAATACCAAAAACATCACTTTTGCTGTCTTTACTTTTGTTGCCGCTACCGCCACTATCATATTACTTTGCTACTAAACACTTTGCTACTAAACACTTTGCTACTAAACACTTTGCTACAGATACTAAGTTTCCAGGTGTGGTTGAATTGACAACTCAGCTACTAATACTTGAGAATATTCTTTGGCTCCCCTTGTGTCGAATCAATAAATTTGGGTTGAATACTCTACCCTCGAAAACTGTTGCGATCCCCTATACTTGCGGGTTATCAAGAAACTTTTTCTGGCGCCGTTGCTGGGGAACATAGCTCTATTCTTTGTGTCACTTGGGATTTATATCTGCTGGACACTATGAAGAACTTGGGAGATCCAAAAACCAAGATCTATCCCTCAACTACGAGGGGAGGTAAGGAACTGCCATCTAGCTCCGCACTTGATTCACCTTCTGTTATGAGTAAATTTGCGACACCTATACCTCTTCTGCTATTCGTTCTGATATGTCGCATGTTATTGATGATGCCACTTCTGCTATGCACGATACTTATGATGAAACTACCTCTATGCCTGATACTACTATGCCACTTAGTGATTTTCTCGATGAACAACTTGCTAGGGCTAGAGAAAGAGAAATTATTGAATCTGAATACGATGATGATAGTGATGATGAAAATATGCCTGTTATTCCTGAGGGTTATTTATTTGATCGAGATGCTTCTTTAGCTATTTTAACTTGCAGAGATAGATATGAGCTTAAGAGGTTATTAATTAAATGGAACAAAGAATCACTTAGAGATAAAATGAAACCGACCCTGCTTTTGCTACTTCACCTATATGTGTTCCTGATAAAGATTATGAATTCTCTGTTGATCCTGATATAATTACTTTAGTTGAATCTGATCCGTTTTATGGCTATGAATCTGAAACTGTTGTGGCACATCTTACTAAGTTAAATGATATAGCTGCCCTGTTCACTAATAATGAGAGATCACATTACCTCTATTTACTCAAAATATTTCCATTCTCATTAAAGGGTGATGCTAAGATATGGTTTAATTCTCTTGATCCTGGTTGTGTGCATAGTCCCCAAGATATGATATATTACTTCTCTGCTAAATATGTCCCTGCTCATAAGAAACAAGCTGCTTTGAGGGAAATATACAACTTTGTGCAAATTAAAGAAGAGAGTCTCCCACAAGCTTGGGGGTGGCTTCTCAAGTTACTTAATGCTTTGCCTGATCATCCTCTTAAGAAACCTGAAATACTTGATATCTTTTATAATGGACTAACCGATGCTTCCAGAGATTACTTGGATAGTTGTGCTGGTTCCCTTTTCAGGGAAAGAACACCAGATGAAGCTGAAATTCTATTGAATAATATGTTGACAAATGAAAATAATTGGGCACCTCCTGAGCCAGCTCCTGCTCCAATTATTGAGCCTGTCCCTAAACCAACTCCGAAGAAGAGAGGTATTCTATTTCTCAGTCCCGAAGATATGCAAGAGGCAAAGAAATCTATGAAATAAAAAGGTATTAAAGCTGAAGACGTTAAGAATTTACCTCCTATTGAAGAAATACATGGTCTTAATTCACTGCCTGTTGAAGAAACTTATGATCTCAATTATTTATTTACTGAAGAACCTCCTGATCCCGATATCCCGACACAGGTAGTAAAGGTAAATTCTGTCTATAGATATGATAAAGCTGAAGTCCCTCCTACTAAAATTGCTAGTCAATGCTTGGATGAGTTTGATAACTTTATGTATAAGCAAGATGATTTCAGTGCTTATTTTGGTAGACAATTAAAAGAAAATGCTTATATGATTAGACGCTTGGGTGATTATATGGCTGATATTAAAGGTGAATTTAAACTTGTTAGCAAACATGCTTCTATGGTTACCACTCAAGTAGAACAAGTACTTAAAGCTCAAAAAGAAGTGCTTAATGAAATGAATAGTAAGAAAAATGATTATGCTGTTAGAGTGGCTACTAGAACTGGTAGAATGACTCAGGAACCTTTGTATCCTGAAGGCCACCCTAAGAGAATCGAGCAAGATTCTCAAAGAAATAATATTGATGTCCCTAGTTCTTCTAAAAAGAAGAAGAAGAAAAATGATAGAACTGTGCAAACTTCTAGTGAACCTATTGCTGAACCACCTGATAATCCAAATGATATATCTATGTCTGATGCTGAAACACAATCTGGTAATGAACATGAACCTAGTAAAAATATTAATGATAATGTTCATGATGATGCTCAACCAAGTAATGACAATGATGTAGAAATTGAACCTGCTGTTGATCTTGATAACCCACAATCAAAGAATCAACATTATGATAAAAGAGACTTTGTTGCTAGGAAACATGGTAAAGAAAGGGAACCTTGGGTTCAGAAACCCATGCCTTTTCCTCTGAAACCATCCAAGAAAAAGGATGGTGAGGATTTTGAGCGCTTTGCTGAAATGATTAGGCCTATCTTTTTGTGTATGAGATTAACTGATGTGCTCAAAACAAATCCTTATGCTAAATATATGAAAAATATCATTACTAATAAAAGAAAGATACCGGAAGCTGATATTTCCACCATGCTTGCTAATTATACTTTTAAGGGTGGAATACCAAAGAAACTTGGAGACCCCGGAGTACGTACTATACCTTGCTCCATTAAAAGAAATTATATTAAAACTGCGTTATGTGATCTTGGAGCCGGTGTTAGTGTTATGCCTCTCTCTTTATATCATAGACTTGACTTGAATAAGTTGACACCTACCAAAATATCTTTGCAAATGGCTGATAAATCAACTGCCATACCTGTCGGTATTTGTGAGGATGTGCCTGTAGTGGTTGCAAACGTTACTATTTTAATGGACTTTGTTATTCTTGATATTCCTGAGGATGATAGTATGTATATTATTCTTGGAAGACCTTTTCTTAATACTGCAGGGGCTGTTATTGATTGCAACAAAGGCAATGTCACTTTTCATGTTAATGGTAATGAGCATACGGTACACTTTCCGAGGAAACAACCTCAAGTTCATAGTATCAACTCTATTGGAAAAATTTCATCGACTATATTTGGAGGTTTTGAATTTCCTCTTCCTACTATCAAGAATAAATATGATATTCTTATTAGGGGATGTGCATATCCTCGTTGAGGTAACTTAGTGTTATTCGAAATTTCTCTGGTTTCATGATTATCGGAATGAGTTTGTTAACAAGACTTGATCAACCTTGTTAGTGGGATTCTTTTTGATGAGTATGAGATGGATGAAACTAGAAGCACAAACTTTTGTACCCCACTTTTACTTTTTGTTATTTAAATAAAGTAAAAATAGTATTATCTGTCTGTTTCCTGACTTATCCGTACAATATAAAAATATCCCAAAAATAAAAGTCCTCATAATGCCATGCCAATTTAATATGATTTTTTCAGGAATATTTGAGAATTTACTGTGCAAAAATTACCGCGGGAGGAGCTGCCACCTCGCCACGAGGGTGGTGGGCGCGCCCCCTGCCTCGTGGGCCCATGGTGGCCCTCCTCCACTTATCCCAACACCCATCTTCTTCCTCTATCTCACACAAACCCAAAAAACCAACTCAAGCACGAGTTCCAGCCACTTTTGTTGTGATTTTTGATCTCCTTACTCAAGGCACGTCTCTCAAAACTGCTTGGGGAGATTGTTCCTTAGTATGTGACTCCTCCATTGGTCCAATTAGTTTTTGTTCTAGTGCTTTATTCATTGCAAATTTGTGCTGCATAGGTGACCATGTTCTTGAGCTTGCATGTCAAATTTATATGGTTCCAAGTAGTTCTAATCCTTGATATAGGCTCTAGGCACTTGTAGGAGTAGTTACTATCAGTTTTATTGAGTGTGGTTTACTTTTATTTTGGAGTTACTAAAAATTTCAGATTGTTTCAGAAAAATGATGAGGAGATTATTGAGGGGCTCATCAAGCCAAAGCTCGAAGGAAAAGGCACCAAAGCCTAAGTATAATTTGCCACGCACCGCGGAGATTCGGGCGTGTGAATGGCCTTCTGATGATTCCTTGAGAGCGGCCGGTATCTATGAAGATTTTCATGAATTGGCTCACAATGCAGGCCTCACCGCTTTCCTCCATGACCAATGCGATCAGTATCTCTTACTCACAAATACCTTTGTGCAAAACTTTTATTTTCATCCTAGGAACTCACCACCTACGGTGGAATTTCATTTATATGATGAGCCTAAGGAGATGTCACTTTATGATTTCTGTCAGATTTGTTTAGTCCCTTTTGAGGGCAAGACAGAAAAACCACATCATGATGATGTGGCTGGGTTTATTGATAATATCACTGTAGGAGAAACCAGGAAGGTTTCCGATGCACGAATCACTAGCATACATTTTCCTGTTTTGCGTTACTTTGCATTATTTGCTAGTCGTTGTTTAATTGGACGTGGAAATTCTGGAAACCTTAGTATCCCTGATTTAATTATTCTGCTCCAAGGTTTATATAGTGATAACACTTTTAGTTTGGGTAGTATTATTGCTAGACGGTTGAATATGAACCGTACTAAGGGCCCCATCTTTGGAGGCATTTATGCCACACGCCTAGCAGCACATTTTAACATACCTATTAGGCATGCTGAGAAGGAAGAGAAAGTGCTACCCCGTGTTTATCTAGATCATAAAAGTATGGTGGCGCATGATTTTATTGTTAAAAATAGGGCAGGGGAGCTTAGATATCAATTGTTCTTTAATAAACATCATCCTGAGACTATTACCTTGCCTGCTCCTTCTTTGTTTGATTTGACTATAGGCATGTACCTTGTTCCGTTGACGGCTATTCACGCCTACCGGAACCCTGCACCAATCGAGGAGCCAGAACAGGAACCACAAGATGAGCCTCCGCGACAATCTGTTTATTCTTGGGATCCAGAGATGACTGTTAGCCAGTGGCAGTCAGAGTCTTCTTGTTCATCATAGTATGATCCCAACTATCCTTCCTCATCATAGTACGACCCCAACAACTATTATTATGGATATCCGCCAGGCCAGCCGTGGCCATAGACCAACTTAGGCCAAAAGCCTAAGCTTGGGGGAGTATGTATTTCTCACCGACATTACATTTATGTTCACACACACTCATTGCTAGATGTCGGTGCTCATACTTTTTCACTGTAATATCCATGCTAGTTTATTTTCCTTTTCCTGCTTTCTTCTTGTGTGTTTGTTAAACCTTAAGAAAAAACCAAAAAATTAGTAGTAGTTTATTTTTCTGCTGTAGTAGTAATAATTAAAAAGAAAACCCAAAAATATTTCCCGTTCTTCTTTTGCTTGTTGGAAGCTTTCCCGTGTAAATGGTTTTATTTCTTTTCTTTTCTTTGGGGGTCAGTAGGAGAAGACCATAATTAAATTGTTGAAGTGGCTCTTAAATGCATTATTGTTGATTTAACCGAGAGCCCATTTGCCTTGTCTTCTCCTGTTTATTGAATGCTCACAGATTCCAGCTTAGTCCAATGCACATGCACTCTTATTATTATTCACACCGTTCGGTCGTGCAAGTGAAAGGCAATTATGATGATATATGATGGACTGACTGAGATGAGAAAAGCTGGTATGAACTCGACCTCTTTTGTTTTTGTAAATATGATGAGCCCGTCGTCCTTGATTCAGCTTATTATGAGTAAACATGTTTGCAATAACAATTAAGATCAGAGTTGCTTGTGCCATGCTTGATTAGCTATGAGTTATAATGATTTACCTTGTATGCCAACATGCTATTGAGATGATTATGATGTGGTATGATGGGGTGGTATCCTCTTTTGAATGATTTAAGTGACTTGACTTGGCACATGTTCACGCATGTAGTTGAAACAAAATCAACATAGCCTTCACGATATTTATGTTCATGGTGGATTATATCCTATTCATGCTTGCATCCAATGTTTATTAATTTTAATGCATGTACATGGCTGTTGTCGCTCTCTAGTTGGTCGCTTCCCAGTCTTTTGCTAGCCTTCACCTGTACTAAGCGGGAATACTACTTGTGCATCCGATCCCTTAAACCCCAAAGTTATTCCAGATGAGTCCACTATACCTTCCTATATGTGGTATCTACCTGCCATTCCAAGTAAATTTGTATGTGCCAAACTCTAAACCTTCAAATAAACATGCTGTTTTGTATGCTCGAATATCTCATGTATCAACAAAGGTTGTCCTTATCTTCCGTGTTAGGCGGGTTATTCTCAAGAGGAGTGGACTCCGCTCCTCACTCACGAGAAAATGGCTGGTCACCGGGATGCTCAGTCCCATGCTTTATGCAAACTAAATCAAAATTAATTGCAAACAAAACTCCCCCTGGGACCTGATGTATGTTGGAGGCACTCGTTGTTCCGAGCAAGCCATGGATTGATGCCTGTTGGTGGAGGGGGAGTATAAACTTTACCATTCTGTTTGGGAACCGCCTGTTTAGCATGGAAGATATCGCCATCTCTTAGTTGTTACGTTGACAATGAAAGTATACTGCTCAAAATACAATTTATCTCTATTTCAAAACCGAGCTCTGGCACCTCTGCAAATCCTTGCTTCCCTCTGCGAAGGGCCTATCCATTTACTTTTATGCTGAGTCATCATCCTCTTATTAAAAAGCACTAGCTGGAGAGCACAGCCGTCATTTGCATTCATCACTGTTAATTTATATTGGGTGTGACTATGATTGGATCTCTTTTACCATGAATTACAATGTCTAGTCAGTCCTTGATCTTTAAAGGTGCTCTGCATTTATGTTTTGCGGTCTCAGAAAGGGCTAGCGAGATACCATCTTGTTATATCATATTGTGATCGTTTTGAGAAAGTGTTGTCATCCGAGATTTATTATTATGACTTGCTAGTTGATTATGCTATTGATATGAGTAATGATGAGACCTGAGAATTATTGCAAATGTGGTTAGTTATGATTTATGCTGAAAACTTGAATGCTGGCTTGACATAGTTACAACAACAAGAGCAAACAGAGTTTGTAAAAGTTCTTCTTTCTTTCTTTCTTTCAGTTTGTCAACTGAATTGCTTGAGGACAAGCAAGGGTTTAAGCTTGGGGGAGTTGATACGTCTCCGTCGTATCTACTTTTCCAAACACTTTTGCCCTTGTTTTGGACTCTAACTTGTATGATTTGAATGGAACTAACCCGGACTGACGCTGTTTTCAGCAGAATTACCATGATGTTGTTTTATGTGCAGAAAACAAATATTCTCGGAATGACCTGAAACTCCACGGGAGGTCTTAGAAAAAATAATAAAAAATCCTCGCCAAATATGAAGACCAGGGGGCCCACACCCTTCTCACGAGGGTGGGGGGCGCCCCCCTAGGGCGCGCCCCCTACCTCGTGGGCCCCCTGGAGACCCTCCGATGCCAACTCCAACTCTATATATTTGCTTTCGGAGAGAGAAAAATTAGAGAGAAGAAATCATCGCGTTTTACGATACGGAGCCGCCGCCAAGCCCTAAAACCTCTCGGGAGGGCTGATATGGAGTCCATTCGGGGCTCCGGAGAGGGGGATTCGTCGCCGTCGTCATCATCAACCATCCTCCATCACCAATTTCATGATGCTCACCGCCGTGCGTGAGTAATTGCATCGTAGGCTTGCTGGACGGTGATGGGTTGGATGAGATTTATCATGTAATCGAGTTAGTTTTGTTAGGGTTTGATCCCTAGTATCCATTATGTTCTGAGATTGATGTTGCTATGACTTTGCTATGCTTAATGCTTGTCACTAGGGCCCGAGTGCCATGATTTCAGATCTGAACCTATTATGTTTTCATCAATATATGATTGTTCTTGATCCTATCTTGCAAGTCTATAGTCACCTATTATGTGTTATGATCCGTTAACCCCGGAGTGATAATAATCGGGATACTTACCGGTGATGACCATAGTTTGAGGAGTTCATGTATTCACTATGTGCTAATGCTTTGTTCCGGTTCTCTATTAAAAGGAGGCCCTAATATCCCTTAGTTTCCAGTAGGACCCCGCTGCCACGGGAGGGTAGGACAAAAGATGTCATGCAAGTTCTTTTCCATAAGCACATATGACTATATACGGAATACATGCCTACATTACATTGACGAACTGGAGCTAGTTCTGTGTCACTCTATGTTATGACTGTTACATGATGAACCGCATCTGGCATAATTATCCATCACTGATCCGGTGCCTACGAGTTTTCCATATAGTGGTTTACGCTTATTTACTTTCCCGCTGCTACTGTTACAATCACTACAAAATACCAAAAACATCACTTTTGCTGTCTTTACTTTTGTTGCCGCTACCGCCACTATCATATTACTTTGCTACTAAACACTTTGCTGCAGATACTAAGTTTCCAGGTGTGGTTGAATTGACAACTCATCTGCTAATACTTGAGAATATTCTTTGGCTCCCCTTGTGTCGAATCAATAAATTTGGGTTGAATACTCTAACCTCGAAAACTCTTGCGATCCCCTATACTTGTGGGTTATCACCGGATCAGAACTGTTTGTTAACATTAGTTTTGAAAATATACCTCTTATATGCCTATCACTTGTAGCCCCCAAGTCTTAAGAAGGTAGCATAGCAACAACTTAAGACTTGCTTCAATATGAATGTCACAAGCTTGAAGAAATCCAGGTTGTTCATCTCAATCACCAGTCAGAACTGAGTATTCCACATATATAGCCCCCAAGTGTCAGGTTGTCCTGCTTGCAGCAACCTGGGACTTGTAATTGCCTGATGCTCATAAAAACTTCAACCAGTGTAGCCCCCAAGGGCCGGGTTATTATGCAATAATGAGCAGGGACTTTATAAATATGATCATGTAAACTTGAGCAGCAATGTGTAGCCCCCAAGGGCCGGCTCATCAAGATAATATTGAGCTGGGACTTTATATATACTTCATTGAGAATAACATTTTTACGATGTAACCCCCATCATGGGGCTTGAACCCACGTCCACAAGGTTGAGAGCGTTGTGCTTTACCAACTGAGCAGTGGATCCTTCAATAATATATGAAAATTTGTGTACCTTGAATTGTTGATAGGAGCAACTGGTAGCCCCAAGGGTCGGCTCATTACGATGTGATGAGTCGGGTCTTCAATAAGTGAGAAAATAATGACTTTGCATTAGCCCCCAAGTGTCATGGTACATGCTTGCAGCGACATGAGACTTGTGTATTTGATGTAATCCCAACTTGAATAATGTAGCCCCCAAGTGCCGGGTCGTAAGCCTGCAGCGACTCGGGACTATTCCTTCAATTGTAGAATAAATCATATCCATTGATAATATGATAGTCACTGCGCTAAAGCGACTTTGAAAACCTTAATTATAATACTGGTTATTGATAACCATGATAAAATCCAGCCATGTTGGCTATTAAAGATTTGAATAATATGACCTGGCTTGAAAACCGATTCCTGCCCTATAAGCCGGTATATCCATGCACATATGATACATGCTATGATGATGTAATGATGATGTATGATGTAATATATGATGATGTATATGTATGATCAATAGGGTTTAAGCTATGGTTCGGATACGACCAGAGCCCCCATGTAGTCATAATTATGGCATTGCGCCGATCAAGAGGTGTAGCTATGGTTCGAATACGACCAAGCCCCCAAGTGATTTCCCTAGTGCCCTTACGCCTATCAAGAGGTGTAACTATGGTTCGAACCCATAGCCCCCAAATGATTTTCCTGGTGGCCTTGTGCCTATCAAGAGGTGTAGCTATGGTTCGGATACGACCAAGCCCCCAAGTGATTTTCCTGGTGCCCTTATGCTGATCAAGAGGGTATAAGCTGTGGTTCAGATACAACCAGAGCCCCCAAATGATTTCCCTGGTGGCTTTAAGCCTATCAAGAGGTGTGACTGTGGTTCGAACATAGCCCCCAAGTGATATTGTGAGCTGTGCTCAAGGGATACCCATGTTTGAGTTGTGCTGTGCAGCAGACTCTCTTTGGCCCCTTATGATAATATTTGGCTTGATAGACGGATTACCGAAGTAACCAGAGCTGTGCTCTTATGATAATTTTGGCTTGATAGCCGGAATCAAGAGGTGTAGCTATGGTTCGAATACGACCAAGCCCCCAAATGATACTATGAGCTGTGCTCAAGGGGCACCTATGTTTGAGTTGTGCTTTTGCAACAGACTCTCTTTGGTCCCTTTAATTTTTCCTGAGAACTCGAACTTGCGAGAGATTATTCTTTTTGAACCGGAAATTCTTGACCGGCTACTGAGAGCTTCAAAGCTTTGCGGGAGATAGCTTTTCCTTGAGCCGGATTATAAACTGGAATCCTTCTTTTTAAGCCAAAAATTGACGGCCTTTAAATTTTCACCAATATGGCGATTTAGGGTCCTGCATTAGATAATTTTGCAAGCCAAAGTAATTGCTCTTTTAAAGAAAGCAACATATAATATAAAAATATACTAGATGGATTTCACCTGATACGCCAGGCCAGTAGTTATCCACCGTGGAGTTGATGATCACCATGGTGAAGCAGAAATTAATCATGGGTGAGTCCGCCGTAGGAGCAGACAGTTGAGTCGGCCGCAATATTATAGGCCGGCGTGGACGGGCAAGTTGTCCTCCACGTTGTAAATCAATGCGGATGCGTGAACCGGCCGTCCGTTCATCAGGTAATGTGACATGGAGGAAAATACCGTTTGTATAACTTTGCCAGCTCATGGTTCATACCCACAATATAAATATAATTGTTTTGATTTACTCGAGCGACAGCTCTGTATGCAGACCCTGTCTCTATGTCCTGCTTGCCCTTCAAATACTCAATCATGGTCTGCAAACCGACCGGAACGGCACGTGGGCTTCAACTTCTTCTGGTTGCTTATTTCCAGTATGCTGCTCCGGTTTGCAAATGCCTGATCGTGCAATATCATATGCATATTCGCCCCATTCAT
The DNA here is from genome assembly GCF_018294505.1 of Triticum aestivum. Taxonomy (NCBI): domain Eukaryota; kingdom Viridiplantae; phylum Streptophyta; class Magnoliopsida; order Poales; family Poaceae; genus Triticum; species Triticum aestivum. The sequence goes on along the minus strand of NC_057806.1, from coordinate 426,065,890 downwards.
CAATGGGTACTAGCTTTGTCAGTACTTTGTATTGGCTTGGGTCTTCACGTGGGGAGAAAATCCCCTCCTTTCTTTAGCAAGTTCAAAGTGGTGCACGGCACGCAGCGCTAGTAGTTTTGCTCTTCTGCTATTCATTTTAGGAGATGTGATGTTTGTCTAAGTTGATGCCATAGCAGCAGTAGGCACATGCACACCTGATACAACCGACAGCCACCAGCCCACCTCCCTCCTTTTCCCCCATACTTTTGTCTGGATGTGAAGTAACAGTAGCCTTTTAGCTCCAGGTAATATGTATATAACGCCAAAGTATGCACGTGCTTTTCTTTGACAATATGCTGAAATATCATGCCCTGTCTCTCTCTGAATATAATTGTTCCTCTCTTCTTTTTGCATGAACAGCTAATCTCCTTTCCACATCACTTAATTTGACTCAGTCTATTGCGTGCGTCTCTTTTGAACAACAGCTCCTTTTACCTCCATTATGTGACTTAATCAGGTTCTTTAAGCACAAGTCCAAACCAGAAATTCAGCCTATTTCATTGCAACACCCGCCAGACTCGGTGCTTCTGCTGCTTTTGTTGGGGAACGTAGCAGAAATTCAAAATTTTCTACGCATCACCAAGATCAATCTATGGAGTAATCTAGCAATGAGGGGAAGGAGAGTGCATCTACATACCCTTGTAGATCGCTAAGCGGAAGCGTTCAAGTGAACGGGGTTGATGGAGTCGTACTCGTCGTGATCCAAATCACCGATGATCCTAGTGCCAAACGGACGGCACCTCCGTGTTCAACACACGTACAGCCCGGTGACGTCTCCTACGCCTTGATCCAGCAAGGGGAGAAGGAGAGGTTGGGGAAGACTCCATCCAGCAGCAACACGACGGCGTGGTGGTGGTGGAGGAGCGTGGTACTCCAGCAGGGCTTCGCCAAGCACCGCAAGAGACGAGGAGGGAGAGGGGTAGGGCTGCGCCAAGAAGGAGATTGAATCGTGTCTATGGCAGCCCAAAACCTCAATTATATATAGGGGGAGGGGAGGGGCTGCGCCCCCACCTAGGTTTCCACCCCTAGGGGTGGCGGCCAGCCCTAGATCCCATCTAGGGGGGCGGCCAAGGGGGGAGAGAGGGGGGCGCACCACTAGGTGGGCCTTAGGCCCATCTGAGCCTAGGGTTTGCCCCCTTCCACTCTCCCTTGCGCCTTGGGCCTTGGTGGGGGGGGCGCACCAGCCCACCAGGGGCTGGTCCCCTCCCACACTTGGCCCATGCAGCCCTCCGGGGCTGGTGGCCCCACTTGGTGGACCACCGGGACCCTCCCGGTGGTCCCGGTACATTACCGATAAAACCCGAAACTTTTCCGGCGACCAAAACATGACTTCCCATATATAAATCTTTACCTCCGGACCATTCCGGAACTCCTCGTGACGTCCGGGATCTCATCCGGGACTCCGAACAACATTCGGTAACCACGTATATCTATTCCCTATAACCCTAGCGTCATCGAACCTTAAGTGTGTAGACCCTACGGGTTCGGGAACCATGCAGACATGACCGAGATAACTCTCCGGTCAATAACCAACAGCGGGATCTGGATACCCATGTTGGCTCCCACATGTTCCACGATGATCTCATCGGATGAACCACGATGTCGCGGATTCAATCAATCCCGTATACAATTCCCTTTGTCTATCGATACGATACTTGCCCGAGATTCGATCGTCGGTATCCCGATACCTTGTTCAATCTCGTTACCGGCAAGTCTCTTTACTCGTTCTGTAACACATCATCCCGTGATCAACTCCTTGATCACATTGTGCACATTATGATGATGTCCTACCGAGTGGGCCCAGAGATACCTCTCCGTTTACACGGAGTGACAAATCCCAGTCTCGATTCGTGCCAACCCAACAGACACTTTCGGAGATACCTGTAGTGTACCTTTATAGCCACCCAGTTACGTTGTGACGTTTGGCACACCCAAAGCACTCCTACGGTATCCGGGAGTTGCACAATCTCATGGTCTAAGGAAATGATACTTGACATTAGAAAAGCTTTAGCATACGAACTACACGATCTTGTGCTAGGCTTAGGATTGGGTCTTGTCCATCACATCATTCTCCTAATGATGTGATCCCGTTATCAACGACATCCAATGTCCATGGTCAGGAAACCGTAACCATCTATTGATCAACGAGCTAGTCAACTAGAGGCTTACTAGGGACATGGTGTTGTCTATGTATCCACACATGTATCTGAGTTTCCTATCAATACAATTCTAGCATGGATAATAAACGATTATCATGAACAAGGAAATATAATAATAACCAATTTATTATTGCCTCTAGGGCATATTTCCAACAGTCTCCCACTTGCACTAGAGTCAATAATCCAGTTCACATCGATATGTGATTAACACTCAAGGTCACATCCCCATGTGACTAACACCCAAGAGTTCTGGGTTTGATCATGTTATGCTTGTGAGAGAGGTTTCAGTCAACGGGTCTGCAGCATTCAGATCCGTATGTACTTCGCAAATTTCTATGTCATCTTGTAGATGCAACTACTACGCTACATTTGGAGCCATTTCAAATAACTGTTCTACTTGGAGCTATTCTAAATTGTTGCTCCATTATACGTATCCGGTATCTCTACTCAGAGCTATCCGGATAGGTGTTAAGCTTGCATCGACGTAACTCTTTACGTCGAACTCTTTATCACCTCCATAACCGAGAAACATATCCTTATTCCTCTAAGGATAATTTAGACCGCTATCTGGTGATCTACTCCTAGATCACCTTTGTACCCTCTTGCCAAATATGTGGCAAGGCACACATCAGGTGTGGTACTCAGCATGGCATACCGTATGGAGCCTATGACAAAAGCATAGGGGACGACCTTCGTCCTTCCTCTTTCTTCTGCCGTGGTCGAGCTTTAAGTCTTAACTTCATACCTTACAACTCAGGCAAGAACTCCTTCTTTGACTGATCCATCTTGAACACCTTCAAGATCATGTCAAGGTATGTGCTCATTTGAAAGTACCATTAAGCGTTTTGATCTATCCTTATAGATCTTGATGCTCAATGTTCAAGTAGCTTAATCCAGGCTTTCCATTGAAAAACACTTTCCAAATAACCCTATATGCTTTCCAGAAATTCTACGTCATTTCTGATCAACAATATGTCAACAACATATACTCATCAGAAATTCTATAGTGCTCCCACTCACTTCTTTGGAAATACAAGTTTCTCATAAACTTTGTATACACCCAAAATCTTTGATCATCTCATCAAAGCATACATTCCAACTCCGAGATGCTTACTCCAGTCCTTAGAAGGATTGCTGGAGCTTTGCATACTTATTAGCATCTTTCAGGATTGACAAAACCTTCCGGTTGTATCACATACAACCTTTCCTCAAGAAAATCGTCGAGGAAACAATGTTTTGACATCCTATCTGCAAGATTTCATAAATAATGCAGTAATCGCTAATATAATTCCAACAGACTCTTAGCATCGCTACGAGTGAGAAAGTCTCATCGTAGTCAACTCCTTGAACTTGTCGGAAACATCTTAACGACAAGTCGAGCTTTCTTAATGGTGATACTTACCATCATTGTCCGTCTTCCTTTTAAAATCCATATGTACCTAACAGCCTTACGACCATCAAGTAGTTCTTCCAAAGTCTACACTTTGTTTTCATACATGGATCCTCTCTCGGATTATATGGCCTCGAGCCATTTTGGAATCCAGGCCCACCATCGCTTCTCCATAGCTCGTAGGTTCATTGTTGTCTAGCAACATGACTTCCAAGACAGGATTACGTACCACTCTGAAGTAGTACGCATCCTTGTCATCCCACGAGGTTTGGTAGTGACTTGATCTGAAGTTTCATGATCACTATCATAAGCTTCCACTTCAATTGGTGTAGGTGCCGCAGGAACAACTCCCTGTGCCCTGCCACACACTAGTTGAAGAGACGGTTCAATAACCTCATCAAGTCTCCACCATCCTCCCACTCAATTCTTTCGAGAGAAACTTTTCCTCGGGAAAGGACCCGATTCTAGAAACAATCCCTTATTGCTTTCGGATCTGAGACAGGAGGTACACCCAACTGTTTTGGGTGTCCTATGAAGATGCATTTATCCGCTTTGGGTTCGAGCTTGTCAGCCTGAAACTTTTCACATAAGCGTCACAGCCCCAAACCTTTTAACAAATGACAGCTTATGTTTCTCTAAACCATAGTTCATACGGTGTCATCTCATCGGAATTACGTGGTGCCCTATTTAAAGTGAATGTGGTTGTCTCTAATGCCTAACCCATAAACTATCGTGGTAATTCGATAAGAGACATCATGGTATGCATCATATCCAATAGGGTGCAGTTATGATGTTCGGACACACCATCACACTATGGTGTTTCAGGCTGTATTAGTTGTGAAACAATTTCTACAATGTCTTAATCCTATGCCAAAGTCGTAATTCAGATATTCATCTCTATGATCATATCATAGATATTTTATCCTCTTGTCACGACGATCTCTCACCTTCACCCTGAAATTACTTGAACCTTTCAATAATTCAGACTCGTGATTCATCAAGTAAATATACTCAACATCTACTCAAATCATCTGTGAAGTAAGAACATAACGATATCCACTACACGCCTCAGCACTCATTGGACTGCACACATCAAAATGTATTACTTCCAACAAGTTGCTTTCTAGTTCCATTTTACTGAAAACGAGGCTTTCAGTCATCTTGCCCATGTGGTATGATTTGCATGTCTCAAGTGATTCAAAATCAAGTGAGTCCAAACGGTCCATTTGCATGGAGTTTCTTCATGCATATACACCAATAGACATGGTTCGCATGTCTCAAACTTTTCAAAAACGAGTGAGCCCAAAGATCCATCAACATGGAGCTTCTTCATGCGTTTTATACCGATATGACTTACGTGGCAGTGCCACAAGTAGGTGGTACTATCATTACTATCTTATATCTTTTGGCATGAACATGTGTATCACTACGATCGAGATTCAATAAACCATTCATTTTAGGTGCAAGACCATTGAAGGTATTATTCAAATAAACAGAGTAACCATTATTCTCCTTAAATGAATAACCGTATTGCGATAGACATAATCCAATCATGTCTATGCTCAATGCAAACACCAATCTCGATGGTAGAGGGAGCGTGCGATGCTTGATCACATCAAGCTTGGGAAAAACTTCCAACACATATCGCCAGCTCACCTTTAGCTAGTCTCCGTTTACTCCGCAGCCTTTTATTTCGAGTTTACTAACACTTAGCAACCGAACCGGTATCTAATACCATGGTGCTACTAGGAGTACTAGTAAAGTACACATTAACACAATGTATATCCAATATACTTCTATCGACCTTGCCAGCCTTCTCATCTACCAAGTATCTAGGGTAATTCTGCTCCAGTGGTTGTTCCCCTTATTACAGAAGCACTTAGTCTCGGGTTTGGGTTCAACCTTGGGTTTCTTCACTAGAGCAGCAGCTGATTTGCCGTTTCATGAAGTATCCCTTCTTGCCCTTGCCCTTCTTGAAACTAGTGGTTTCACCAACCATCAACAATTGATGCTCCTTCTTGATTTCTACTTTTGTGGTGTCAAACATCGCGAATATCTCAAGGATCATCATATATGTCCCTGATATATTATAGTTCATCACGAAGCTCTAGCAGCTTGGTGGTAATGAGTTCGGAGAAACATCACTATCTCATCTGGAAGATCAACTCCCACTCGATTCAAATGATTGTTGTACTCAGACAATCTGAGCACAAGCTCAACAATTGAGCTTTTCTCCCTTAGTTTGCAGGCTAAGAAAATCGTCGGAGGTCTTATACCTCTTGACGTGGGCACGATCCTGAAATCCCAATTTCAGCCCTCGAAACATCTCATATGTTTCGCGACATTTCAAAACGTCTTCGGTGCCTCAACTCTAAACCGTTTAACTGAACTATCACGTAGTTATCAAAATGTGTATGTCAGATGTTCGCAACATCCACAGACGACGTTCGAGGTTCAGCACACTGAGCGGTGCATTAAGGACACAAGCCTTCTATGAACCAATGAGGACAATCCTCACTTTACGGACCTAGTCCGCATAATTGCTACTATCAACTTTCAACTAAATTTTCTCCAGGAACATATCTAAACAGTAGAACTGAAGCGCGAGCCACGACATAATTTGCGAAGACCTTTTGACTATGTTCAGGATAATTAAGTTCATCTTATGAACTCCCACTCAGATAGACATCCCTCTAGTCATATAAGTGATTACATGATCCGAGTCAACTAGGCCGTGTCCGATCATCACGTGAGACAGACTAGTCAATATCGGTGAACATCTTCATGTTGATCGTATCTTCTATACGACTCATGCTCGACCTTTCGGTCTTCTGTGTTCCGAGGCCATGTTTGTACATGCTAGGCTCGTCAAGTCAACCTAAGTGTTTGCATGTGTAAATCTGTCTTACACCCGTTGTATGTGAACGTTGGAATCTATCACACCCGATCATCACGTGGTGCTTTGAAACAACGAACTGTCGCAACGGTGCACAGTTAGGGGGAACACTTTCTTGAAATTATTATGAGGGATCATCTTATTTACTACCGTCGTTCTAAGTAAACAAGATGCAAAAACATGATAAACATCACATGCAATCAAATAATAGTGACATGATATGGCCAATATCATATAGCTCCTTTGATCTCCATCTTCGGGCTCCATGATCATCTTGTCACCGGCATGACACCATGATCTCCATCATCATGATCTCCATCATCGTGTCTCCATGAAGTTGCTCGCCAACTATTACTTCTACTACTATGGCTAACACGTTTAGCAATAAAGTAAAGTAATTTACATGGCGTTTCTCAATGACACGCAGGTCATACAAAAAATAAAGACAACTCCTATGGCTCCTGCCGGTTGTCATACTCATCGACATGCAAGTCGTGATTCCTATTACAAGAACATGATCTCATACATCACATATATATCATTCATCACATCCTTTGGCCATATCACATCACAAAACACTTGCTGCAAAAACAAGTTAGACGTCCTCTAATTGTTGTTGCAAGTTTTTACGTGGCTGCTATAGGTTTCTAGCAAGAACGTTTCTTACCTACGCCAAAACCACAACGTGAATTGCCAATTTCTATTTACCCTTCATAAGGACCCTGTTCATCGAATCCGATCCGACTAAAGTGGGAGAGACAGACACCCGCCAGCCACCTTATGCAACTAGTGCATGTCAGTCGGTGGAACCGGTCTCACGTAAGCGTACGTGTAAGGTTGGTCCGGGCCGCTTCATCCCACGATGCCGCCGAATCAAGATAAGACTAGTAACGGCAAGATAATTGACAATATCGACGCCCACAACTACTTTGTGTTCTACTCGTGCATAGTAACTACGCATAGACCTAGCTCATGATGCCACTGTTGGGGAACGTAGCAGAAATTCAAAATTTTCTACGCATCACCAAGATCAATCTATGGAGTAATCTAGCAACGAGGGGAAGGAGAGTGCATCTACATACCCTTGTAGATCGCTAAGCGGAAGCGTTCAAGTGAACGGGGTTGATGGAGTCGTACTCGTCGTGATCCAAATCACCGATGATCCTAGTGCCGAACGGACGGCACCTCCGTGTTCAACACACGTACAGCCCGGTGACGTCTCCTACGCCTTGATCCAGCAAGGGGAGAAGGAGAGGTTGGGGAAGACTCCATCCAGCAGCAGCACGACGGCGTGGTGGTGGTGGAGGAGCGTGGTACTCCAGCAGGGCTTCGCCAAGCACCGCAAGAGACGAGGAGGGAGAGGGGTAGGGCTGCGCCAAGAAGGAGATTGAATCGTGTCTATGGCAGCCCAAAACCTCAAGTATATATAGGGGGAGGGGAGGGGCTGCGCCCCCACCTAGGTTTCCACCCCTAGGGGTGGCGGCCAGACCTAGATCCCATCTAGGGGGCGGCCAAGGGGGGAGAAGGGGGGCGCACCACTAGGTGGGCCTTAGGCCCATCTGAGCCTAGGGTTTGCCCCCTTCCACTCTCCCTTGCGCCTTGGGCCTTGGTGGGGGGGGGCGCACCAGCCCACCAGGGGCTGGTCCCCTCCCACACTTGGCCCATGCAGCCCTCCGGGGCTGGTGGCCCCACTTGGTGGACCACCGGGACCCTCCCGGTGGTCCCGGTACATTACCGATAAAACCCAAAACTTTTCCGGCGACCAAAACAGGACTTCCCATATATAAATCTTTACCTCCGGACCATTCCGGAACTCCTCGTGACGTCCGGGATCTCATCCGGGACTCCGAACAACATTCGGTAACCACATATATCTATTCCCTATAACCCTAGCGTCATCGAACCTTAAGTGTGTAGACCCTACGGGTTCGGGAACCATGCAGACATGACCGAGATAACTCTCCGGTCAATAACCAACAGCGGGATCTGGATACCCATGTTGGCTCCCACATGTTCCACGATGATCTCATCGGATGAACCACGATGTCGAGGATTTAATCAATCCCGTATACAATTCCCTTTGTCTATCGGTACGATACTTGCCCGAGATTCGATCGTCGGTATCCCGATACCTTGTTCAATCTCGTTACCGGCAAGTCTCTTTACTCGTTCTGTAACACATCATCCCGTGATTAACTCCTTGATCACATTGTGCACATTATGATGATGTCCTACCGAGTGGGCCCAGAGATACCTCTCCGTTTACACGGAGTGACAAATCCCAGTCTCGATTCGTGCCAACCCAACAGACACTTTCGGAGATACCTGTAGTGTACCTTTATAGCCACCCAGTTACGTTGTGACGTTTGGCACAACCAAAGCACTCCTACGGTATCCGGGAGTTGCACAATCTCATGGTCTAAGGAAATGATACTTGACATTAGAAAAGCTTTAGCAAACGAACTACACGCTCTTGTGCTAGGCTTAGGATTGGGTCTTGTCCATCACATCATTCTCCTAATGATGTGATCCCGTTATCAACGACATCCAATGTCCATGGTCAGGAAACCGTAACCATCTATTGATCAACGAGCTAGTCAACTAGAGGCTTACTAGGGACATGGTGTTGTCTATGTATCCACACATGTATCTGAGTTTCCTATCAATACAATTCTAGCATGGATAATAAACGATTATCATGAACAACGAAATATAATAATAACCAATTTATTATTGCCTCTAGGGCATATTTCCAACAGCTTTCTCTATGCGTCTATGCTCAAACTGTGTGCTCAATAGTTATTTTGTTCATAACAGGCAAGGCACTCCTGGAAGAGAATCGGAGAGCAGAACCACGGCCAAGCAGTTATCCAGCGAAGGTGTAGCAGAAGCGGGCGGCAACTCAGCAGAGGCTCTGGTAGGACAAGGCGGTTTAAGGCGAGGCCAGGCGCGGCTCGGGGCCGCCGTGGCGACTCGGAACAGCATAATTCAGCAGGGGCGGGGACTCAGAGGTGGCGACGACTCAGAGGCAGGGTCGCGTGCGGACGGTTGGAGGTAGAGAACGGCAGCGACTCGGCTCGCCGGCTCGAGAGAGACTAGCAACTCGGCCGCGGAGGCGACAACGCCGACTGGCAGCGGTTTAGCGCAACACAACAAAACGACGGTAGAAGCGGCCGGCACATGCAACTCGGGCTGGTTTGGTGCGGCGAAGTAGCTGAATCAGGGGCAGTTGACGGTGGCTCATCGCAGCTTCGGCTTATGATGCGGCTGGGCGGTTTATCGAGCCGGCGGCGAGACGAGGCTGCGCCGGCAAATTGGAAGTGCAAACCGGAGACGACGGAGGCACCGTAACTCAACGAGGCAGGTCACCTGAGGAACCCAAGCCCGCGGACCATCTGTGTCCGGGTCGACGCGAGTTACAGGCGAGGCCATGGGGCCGCGGCGCACGAGGCAACCTATTGCGGCAGGGGCGTAAACCGGCTTGGCACGACAGAGTGCAACTCACCTGCCAGAATGAAAGCGGAGGCTCCAGGGCGTGAACCGGTGGTGGCCCTCGACCGGGATGCGTCGACGGCAACAAGAAACTCCGGGGTGTTGCGGCACCACAGCGGCCGACTTGGTGGAGGCCAGGGCGGTGGAGACCGGCGACCACAGCAGCGCAATCCACGCCAGTGTTCGGGCCCCCAGGCCGGAGTTAACTGTAATGGCCTGGCTTATTAGGGATGATAGACTACTCATATCAATAAGGAATTCCATCTTTTTCGGGAGCCCATTCGGACAGAACTCCAAAGTTAAGCGTGCTCAGCTTGGAGTAGTGTCTGGATGGGTGACCGACCGGGAAGTTGCTCCCGGGTGCGCACGAGTGAGGACAAAGTGCGCAGAAAAGACTAGTATTGATCTGTGGGGCCAGTCTAGATCCCGCCAGGAGTAACGACCACCGGCGGGTATGTCCGGGGCGTTAGGAGCCCCCTGCTTGATCGAATCGCTGGCGTTGTTGAGTCTAGAAAAATGTTTTGAGTCATTTAGGAATTATATATATCGGAGAGTTAGGGATTCTTTTTACTCCCCAGTCCCTTCGTCGCTCTGGTGAGGCATCCTGACATAGAGTTTTGACTCTTCTCTTCTCAAATTTCACTAATTTTTTTAGGATCACGCGAGTATCTTGGAATCGTTTCAATGGTTTTGTGACGAGAACATTGTTCTTGGTGCCTCCTGTCATTTAGGGGTTGTGGCAGTGTCCCGGGGAGTTGAGCTCCAAGGTGTTGTTGTCACAATTTTATCGTTGAGATTCTGGAATACCTGAGTTTCGCCGACATCGGAAATCTCTTTTATGCAGTTGTTGGTGAGATAACCTCGACGCCACCCAGTACTGGGGCGGGAGTTCGGGAGTATTGCCATAACTCGTATAACGGATGTTTTTCGAAGGTTGAGGTAAATGATTTCCGAAGGTTTCTTGGTTATGTGTTGAAGGATGGATACAGTTGGATGTAGGATTTGCTAGATTTGGGTGAGATATTATGCTTCCCCTGTATCCCCAACACCTGATTGCATAACCGGGAAGGTTCGGGAGTTTCATAGGTGGGAATTCTTGTAGCTCTAGTAATTCTTCCGCGGATATTTGGTTTGAGATTGGGTAATCCTTACCGAGTATTCTTTCTTGCCCGTACCTTGTTGGTTTATTCTTCTACCTCTATCTAAGTGGCTTCTTAATTTATGGAAATGTGACCATTTCAATTGGAATGCATTCGTTCATTTTTTTCGGATGTGAAGACTATATGTTGCAATTTCAACCCGTTTGATTCAGCTTCAATATTTGTCTGTCAATATGCTAACGGATGTCAACCTCTTCAGGATGGCTCCTGCTAAGGGCAACAATCAGAATCAGGATCCGCCACCACCACCTCCACCTCCGGAGGCATGGCAAGCTGTGATGGCCGCTACCAATGCAAACACGCAACTAATCATGCAAATTCTGCAAGAGCGCAACCAAGGCCATGGCAACAATCAGAATTAGTTTGCTACACTCAAGCAGTTCCTCGCTAACCATCCAAAGACCTTCAGCAATTGTGTTGAGGCAACAGACGCTGATGATTGGCTTGTGGACATATGCAAGCATTTCGAGTGCAGTAACGTCGGGCCTGGGGACTTTGTCAAGTTTGCCTCCTTCCAACTCAAAGACCAAGCTGCAGAATGGTTTCAGCAGTACAAAGATTCCAAAGGAGGCCGTGTGATTACCTGGGATGAATTCCGTCAAGACTTCAAAGCTCATCACATTCCTCAGAGTGTTGTTGAAAGCAAGCGTGAGGAATTCCGCAACCTGAAGCAAGGCACCATGTCTGTTTACCAGTACAACATCATGTTTCAGAAGCTCGCCCGTTTCGCTAAGCAAGACGTCCCTGACAAGAAGAGCATGATATACCAGTTCAGGGGTGGTCTCAGAGAAGGACTCCAGCTAGCTCTCGTCCTCTTTGAGCCCAAGAAGTACGATGAGTTTTACAATATGGCAATGAAGCAAGAGGCTGCCCAACTGAAGTGCGATGCTTCCAAGAAGTGAGTCAGAGATGCAACTCCTTCTTCCTCAACTCAAGTGGCTAAGCAGCAAAAGTATTGGCTGCCTCCTCCTCCGTTCCATCAGCCTTATCAGCAGAAGAGCAATGGTGGCAATGGATCTTCCCACCCACCCAACCCAGGCTTTCAGAACAAGACTTCGTCTCAAGCTCCAAGATCAAGTGCTCTGTATCACCGTCCGCTCTCGGAGGTCATGTGCAACAAGTGCCAACAGAAGGGCCAATATGCCAACAAATGCTTCAATCAGAGGCGTCTTCCTCCTCCTCCTCCTCCTCCTCCTGTGAGGTCTGCCAACACCGCAGTGGTCAAGCATAACCCCAAGCACGCCAAGGTCAACTTGATGAATGCAGCTTAGGCAGAGGACTCGTCAGATGTCATTATGGGTAACCTTCCTGTTAGCGATATTCCTGCAAGAGTTCTTTTTGACACTGGTGCATCGCATTGTTTCATCTCGAGACCTTTTGCATCTAAGCATGATTTTGTTACTCAAGTGTTGCCGAAACCTTTGGCTATTGTCTCTCCGGCCCGTCAAATGACTTCTCGAGTATGCGTTCCGGATGTTTCAATCACTTTGGGTGACTATAAGTTCTTGTCTTCTCCTAATGTTCTTGGTGACTCGGATATTGATCTTATTCTTGGAATGGACTGGCTTTCTAAACACAAGGCTCAGCTTGATTGTGCTGCCAGGCAGATTCAATTGACTCATTCATCTGAGGATGTAATTGTCTTTGCCGCAAGGGATGATACCATTCGTCTGTTTTCTCTCAATGAGAAGGATGAGCTGGATGCCATCTCTCAAATTCCAGTCGTTTGCGAATATCAAGACGTCTTTCCAGAAGAGCTTCCAGGAATGCCTCCGCACCGGCCAGTTGAATTCGTCATCGATCTTGAGCCTGGCACGGAACCTGTTTACAAATGTCCTTACAAGCTTGGACCTAAAGAGTTGAAGGAGTTGAAGAAGCAACTCGATGAACAAGAGCGTATGGGTCTCATCCGTCCTAGTTCTTCTCCGTGGGGTTGTGGTGTTCTTTTTGTGAAGAAGAAGGATGGAACGGACCAACTTTGTGTTGACTACCGTCCATTGAACAAGAAGACTATAAAGAACAAGTGCCCACTTCCCAACATCAACGAGCTGTTTGAACAACTCAAAGGTGCTCAAGTATTCTCCAAGCTTGATCTCTGTATGGGCTATCATCAGATTCGCATTCGTGAGCAAGATATCCCTAAGACAGCACTCAGAACAAGCTATGGTTCATATGAATACATTGTCATGTCTTTCGGCCTCATCAACGCTTCGCCAACATTCTCTCGCATGATGAACTTCATCTTCAACGCCTACACAAATGACTTCGTCTTGGTCTACCTCGATGACATTTTGGTCTTTTCCAATAACAAGGAAGATCATGCCAAGCACTTGCGTTTGGTTTTGGATAAGCTCAGAGAACATCAGTTCTATGCCAAGTTTTCAAAGTGCGAGTTTTGGCTCGATGAGGTTCTCTACCTTGGGCATATCATCTCTGCCAAGGGCATAGCGGTTAATCCTGAGAAGGTCTCTGCAATTGTGAATTGGGAACCACCTCAGAACGTGAAGCAACTCCGCAGCTTCCTTGGGCTCGCAAGCTATTGTCAAAGGTTCGTTGAGAACTTTTCAAAGATCGCGAAGCCTCTCTCCAACCTTCTCCAAAAGCACGTCAAGTATGTTTGGTCTCCTGAATGTGACATCGCTTTCAACACCCTAAAAGAGAAGTTAGTCACTGAACCAGTTCTGACTCCTCCTGATGAATCGAAACCGTTCGAGGTCTTCTGTGATGCTTCCCTTTAAGGTCTTGGTGCAGTGTTGATGCAAGAGAAGAAAGTTGTGGCTTATACCTCTCGCCAGTTGAAGCCCAATGAAAAGAACTACCCAACTCATGACCTCGAGTTGGCGGCAGTTGTTCATGCTCTTTTAACCTGGAGACATCTCTTATTGGGAAGAAAAGTGGACATCTTCACTGACCACAAGAGTCTCAAGTACATCTTCACTCAGCCTAATCTCAACCTCAGGCAGACTCGTTGGGTCAAGATGATTTAAGAGTATAATCCGAGCATCGAATATACTCCAGGAAAGGCCAATGTAATTGCTGACGCATTGAGCAGGAAGGCTTACTGCAATAGTTTGATTCTCAAGCCTTACCAACCTGAGCTTTGTGAAGCTTTCCGCAAACTCAATCTGCAAGTTGTTCCTCAAGGTTTTCTGGCCAACCTTCAAGTCTCTCCTACTTTGGAAGATCAGATTCGTGAGGCTCAAATTCTTGATGCTATGTTGAAGAAGGTGAAGATTGGGATTGCCAAGAGTCAACCCAAGTACAAGTGCTATCGCCTTGATGACAAGGATACTCTATTCTTCGAGGATCGCATTGTTGTGCCTAAAGGTGAACTTCGTAAAGTCATTATGAACGAGGCTCACAATTCACTCCTCTCTATCCACCCTGGAAGTACAAAGATGTACCATGACCTCAAGCAGTCGTATTGGTGGACTCGAATGAAGCGTGAGATTGCTCAGTTCGTGAATGAATGTGATGTCTGCAGAAGAGTGAAGGCAGAACACCAACGACCAGCTGGTCTCCTCCAACCTCTTGCCATTCCAGAATGGAAGTTTGACCACATTGAGATGGACTTCGTGACTGGGTTTCCAAAGTCCAAGCGTGGCAATGATGCTATCTTCATTGTCATCGACAAACTTACTAAAGTGGCTCATTTCCTTCCTATCAAAGAATCCATCACAGTAGCTCAATTGGCAGAGCTATATACTTCTCGGATTGTCTCTCTGCACAGCATTCCATAGTTGATTTCTTCAGATCATGGCAGCAACATCCGTTTCAGCATAGCTTTTCATCCCCAAACTAGTGGCCAAGTCGAGCGTGTCAATCAGATTCTCGAAGATATGCTCAGGGCTTGCGTCATCTCTTTCGGTATGAAGTGGGAAGATTGTCTTCCATATGCCGAGTTCTCCTACAACAACAGCTTCCAAGCGAGTTTGGGCAAGGCCCCATTTGAAATTCTCTCTGGCAGGAAGTGCCGTACTCCTCTCAACTGGTCAGAGACTGGTGAACGTCAACTTCTTGGAAATGACTTGACCACAGAGGCGAAGAGATGTGCAAAGTCATTCATGATAATCTCAAAGCTGCGCAATCACGCCAGAAGAGCTACTATGATAGTAAGCATCGTGATTTGGCTTTCGAGATCGGAGACCATGTCTACCTCCGCGTCTCTCCAATGAAAGGTACTCGTCGCTTCGGTATCAAAGGGAAGCTTGCCCCTAGATACGTGGGTCCTTTCAAGATCGTCAGCAAGAGAGGCGATCTCGCCTATCAACTTGAGCCTCCCTCTAACTTTGCAAACATGCACAACGTGTTTCATGTCTCTCAGCTCCGCAAGTGCTTCAAGACCACTGACCGCACCATCAACTTCGAAGACATTGATCTCCAAGAAGACCTTTCTTATCGTGAGCACCCAGTTGCTATTCTTGAAGAAACTGAGCGCGAGACTCGCAACAAGTCAATCAAATTCCTCAAAGTCAAGTGGTCACATCATTCCGACCGTGAAGCCACCTGGGAACGCGAGGATCACCTCCGTTCTGAGTACCCAGAGTTTTTCCAGTCCTAGATCTCGGGACGAGATCCTTTCATTGTGGTGGACTGTTGTAACACCCCAGATGTAAAACTTCCCATTTTGGCAATGTATCCATCTTGTTCTTCATCTATTCCAAGTGTTTTTCCTCTTTGTGGGTTTCATTTTGGGTTTGTTTTGTTTGTCTTTGCATTATCTTGTCTTTGCTTTGTCATATTTATTTTGTCATCCATTGTTGCACTATGGCCTCATCATATGTTTGCATCATGTGCATATCTATGTTGTGTTGTGCTTATGTCAACTTGCTTTTCCATGATATTCATGCATGATATGTTGTTGCATGTTCTATGTGTGATCCATGCATCACCACCTCTCCTTCTATTCCTTTCTTTTGACAAGTGCCATTTTACCCTCCTCCTTAATGTTCAGTTTTTGCCTCAATATTCTATCACCATGTCATTTACCTCCCTGGAATATTTCAGCTTTATTTAAGTCGTTTTGGTTAGGTTTTAAAATGGCTGAAGTTTGAATTCAATTCAAACTTGAATTATTTTACTTCCTCTAAAAATTCCCAGGACAATTTTATAAAATAAAGCAACATCTCAGGATCATGAGAATATCTTTATAGATCTCATACACCTGTCCTATGTTCCTGTGCTTTTCTGTTTTTATTTTCTGTCTGAGGAAAATGATTAAAGAGCAGCAGCAGCCCCCCTGGGCCTCGGCCAACCAGGCCGGCCCAGCGAGCACCCGCACCGTCTCAAGCCAGCCCGCGCGTCGCCCGCCTTCTCCTTTCCTCACCCACACTGCGTGCACCCCCGCTAAACCCTCACCACGTGTCATCCGCGGCCCCACCTGTCGGCCTCTGGCTGCAGGCGACCCGCCACCCGCCTTTTCGTCCACCTCCAGCCGCTCGCGCACATGGCCACGTCTGAGAGCGTCGCCGCTCCAAACCCTCGCCCTAGCCCCTACTTGACTCCTCTCCTTGCCCAACCACTCGCTAGGGTTTCCCTCTACCTCCAGCCGCCGCCGCCAGGCTGCCATAACCACCAGATCCACCGCTAGAGCTCTGTCCTGAGCGCACCTGAGAGCGTGACCTTGTCGCGGGGGTGCTCTCCGCCACCTCCACCCCCGGAGATCGTGTTCTTATTCTTCCTCGTCACCGTCTTCATCCACGACGTTGACTACGGTGCCCGGATGACAAGTTCCTTGACGCCCTCTGCTTCCATCTTCTTCCTGGCAAGGACTGTGCCGAGGTTCAGAGATCTACTTCGTCGCCGCTGGCTCGTCTCCGTCGACCCCGTCGTGTCTTTGGGTGAGCTGGGTAACACACCTCCCTCTCCCATCCATCTCTTTTGCGTTTAGGCACCCCTAGGGTTTGTTCGATTCGTGTCCTTGCCGTGCTCTCGGTGATCCGGCGAAACCTGCTGTTATTTGTTGCTCGCGTAGATGCAGTCGCATCTCCGCGCTCCGGTTCTTGCCTAGTGCGCCCCTCCACTGGCCTCACGCCCCATCCTTCACGCGTGCGCTCGAACGCGAGGAGCAGCAGCCTCGCCCAACCTTGCCGCCGCCATACCCGAGACGAGCATGAGCTCTTACTCGAGCTGCACACGCGCACTCGCACCTTCGCAGCAGCTTCGCCTGCACACGCGCACTCACACCACTTATCCACGCGCCCGCTCCCCGCGCGCCCGGTTTTGCCTCACGCCGCCTTGCTTGCTTCCCTGCTCGCCGCGAACGCCGTGGCCCCGAGCAGAGCTACTCTCGTGCTCGAGCGCCCAGTCCTCTATTGCACGCGCGCAACCATGCATGTGCTCCCCTCTCAATCCTGTGCGCCCGCCGGAGCTCCTCTGCTCCACTAGACGCGCTGCCGCTCGCCGGTGCCGTCACCGTCTAACCTGTGCATGTATGGAGAAGATAGCCATGGCCCTGGGTTAAGTCAAGTAGAGCCGAGCCCCTTGCCAACAAGCAAACCGACCCTAGCCTAGTGGTAGCGACCCGTCTCATCCACCCTGCAGAACAGGGTTCGAATCCCCCCAAGGGCAGTTTATTAGAGCCCCCTTTTCTCTCTCTCTTCTGGGATCGCTATTTCTATGACAGAAGGGTCCCACCAGTCAGCCTCTCAGCGCCCTCCTCCTTCTATTTTTTTTCCTTATCCCCGTGTTTTCCATTTATGGCAAGTACCCTTTTTCCATTTCGGGCAAGTCCATATCTAGACGTTTCCAAATAAGGAAAATGCCATTTCTGTCATATTCCATTTAGGGCAGTTTCTAACTTATTGCACTTGTGATGATTTTTCTACAGCAACCCCAACATATTATATATGTTTTTTGGGTAGAAAAATCTCACCAATCTCGTGGTGGCATTAGTTTCTGCATTTGAGCAAGTTCATAAACATGTCATTTCACATCATGATGTTGTTTTGCCATTTTCGTGTGATTTAATTCAATCACGCCATGAGGTTGCTTTGCACATGGATAGCTTCATTTTCATGTCTACTTCATGCTAGATTTTGTTCCATGCCATGACATGCCTTGTAGTGAGTTAATCAAGCTTGTAAATATGCCATGTTGAATCTGTTTTTGTCATGCCCTGGAATTTCACCAAGTCTGAATCTGTTTATGTTTTTGCTATGTTCACATGCTTGCAATTGTATTTTCTGATCCCTTTTGGCTCAAGGTCACTAAGGGACTTTTGTTATATGCTTAGAGTAGCTTCATGCCATGCCTTGCTTTGCCATGATATGTTCCTGTAGCATATAATTATCATGCTCTTATATGCTGATATTTCACTAAGTCTGAAACCTGTTACCTTTTTGCACTTTTGCCATGCTTGTTTGAACCTGTTAATGAGTGAATTAGCCGTAGCTCAGTGTTCATCTTTTGTCAAGCATCATGAGTGGATCCATGACATGTATTTTGTTGTCATGTTTTAGTGCTATAGCATATTTAACTTGATGCATTTAGATGGCTACTTGCTGATTATCGCAGACCGGTGTCATATTTGTTTTGCTTGCCATTTTCAAACCGTGCATCCGATCC
This sequence comes from Triticum aestivum, assembly GCF_018294505.1. NCBI lineage: Eukaryota > Viridiplantae > Streptophyta > Magnoliopsida > Poales > Poaceae > Triticum > Triticum aestivum. The sequence goes on along the minus strand of NC_057806.1, from coordinate 426,047,188 downwards.
CGGTGATCTTTATATCGATTTCAACCGAAATCACCTCACCTTTCCAGTGACACTCTTGGATTTCCAAGTTGAGGCCAGGTTCAATCATTCCTTTCCAAATCTTGCATATGCATCACATATCGCATCCCGCATATCATACCATGTTTGCATCATATTGCTTGAGTATTGCAGGTGGTTGATTGTGTTCTTTTGCTTGTTGTTCTTGCTTGGGTAGAGCCGGGAGACGAGTTCGTGAACGAGGAGACCGTTGAGTACACTTACGAGGATCAAGGCAACTCTGAGCACTTTGCAGGCAAGATGACCATACCCTCGAAATCACTTCTATCTTTGCTTGCTAGATGCTCGCTCTTTTGCTATGCCTATGCTATGATACCTACCACTTGCTTATAATGCCTCCCACATTGCCATTTCAAACCTCTAACCCACCATGTCCTAGCAAACCGTTGTTTGGCTATGTTACCGCTTTGCTCAGCCCCTCTTATAGCGTTGCTAGTTGCAGGTGAAGATTGGAGATCGTTCCTTGTTGGAACATTGTTTATTGTTGGGATATCACAATATTATATTGTTTATCATAATGCATCTATATACTTGGTAAAGGATGGAAGGCTCGGCCTTTTGCCTAGTGTTTTGTTCCACTCTTGCCGCCCTAGTTTCCGTCATATCGGTGTTATGTTCCCAGATTTTGCGTTCCTTACACGGTTGGGTTATAATGGGAACCCCTTGATAGTTCGCCTTGAATAAAACTCCTCCAGCAATGCCCAACCTTGGTTTTACCATTTGCCACCTAGCCTCTTTTTCCCTTGGGTTTCCGGAGCCTTAGGGTCATCTTTATTTTAAACCCCCCCGGGCCATTGCTCCTCTGAGTGTTGGTCCAAACTAGAGCCCCTTGCAGCGCCACCTCGGGGAAACTCGAGGGCTGGTTTTAGTTGTACGGATTTCTTATTCGAGTGTGCCCTGAGAACGAGATATGTGCAGCTCCTATTGGGATTTGTCGGCACATTGGGGCGGTGTTGCTGGACTTGTTTTACCATTGTCGAGGATGTCTTATTACCGGGATGCCGAGTCTGATCGGATTGTCTTGGGAGAAGGAATATCCTTCGTTGACCGTGAGAGCTTGTGATGGGCTAAGTTGGGACTCTCCTGCAGGGATTTGAACTTTCGAAAGCCATGCCCGCGGTTATGGGCAGATGAGAATTTCTTAATGTCTGGTTGTAGATAACATGAAACTTAACTTAATTAAAATGCACCAACCGCGTGTGTAACCATGATGGTCTCTTCTCGGCGGAGTCCGAGAAGTGAACACGGTGTTGGAGTAATGTTTGACATAGGTTGTTCTAGGATCACTTCTTGATCATAGTTGTTCGACCGTGCTTTTGCCTTCTCTTCTTGCTCTCTTTTGCGAATATGTTAGCCACCATATATGCTAGTCACTTGCTGTAGCTCCACATCATACCTTTGTCTTACCTATAAGCTTAAATAGTCTTGATCGCGAGGGTGTGAGATTGCTGAGTCCCCGTGACTCACAGATTACTTCCAAACCAGATGCAGGGACCGATGATACCGCTCCAGATGATATGACCGAGCTCAAGTGGGAGTTCAATGAAGACTCTCGTCGTTACTATGTGTCTTTCCCAGATGATCAGCAGTGGTGCCTAGTTGGGGCGATCGAGGATTTTGTTGCATTTAGGGGTTGATCTTTATTTTGGTACCGTAGTCGGACCCTGAGTGTATTGGATGAATGTAATGACTTATTTATGTATTTGTGTGATGTGGCGAGTGTAAGCCAACTATGTACCTTTCCTCTTTATTTATTTACATGGGGTGTTGTGAAGATTACCTCACTTGCGACATTGCTTTCAATGCGGTTATGCCTCTAAGTCGTGCTTCGACGCGTAGGAGATATAGCCGCATCGAGGGCGTTACAAGTTGGTATCAGAGCCGACCCTTGCGGTTACACGGATGTTTGCGGACAGGTGCGCGGTCATGTTGTTCATGACGTTTGTGACCCGTTGTGGCACCCGACATGACACATGTACCAGACTAGATGCACAGACGTATGTGCCAAGAGGGAACGTTCCTATGGCCCGACGAGGACGTTGGTTCCTCTGAGTGGGGGTGTATGTAATGGCCTGGCTTATTAGGGATGATAGACTACTCATATCAATAAGGAATTCCTTCTTTTTCGGGAGCCCATTTGGACAGAACTCCAAAGTTAAGCGTGCTCAGCTTGGAGTAGTGTCAGGATGGGTGACCGACCGGGAAGTTGCTCCCGGGTGCGCACGAGTGAGGACAAAGTGCGCAGAAAAGACTAGTATTGATCTGTGGGGCCAGTCTAGATCCTGCCAGGAGTAACGACCACCGGCGGGTATGTATGAGGCGTTACATTAACTCAGAAATGGACGGCCGTCGGAGTCGGTTCGGACGGTAGAGACGAGGTCAGCGCGACGGCGGTTTAGCATTGGAGGCAATTTGGACCGCAGGTGAGGGAAGTCCGCGGCCGGGGTGGAGGCCTCGTCACGTGAGGTGGCGATTTGAAAAGCCGTGGAAGTGGAGATGGTCGGCGATGTGGCGGCTCTCCTGCTGCAGCTGAGAGACAGACCAGCGATGACTCGCCGCGAGGGCAGACCGGCCCGGAGCAGTTAACTTGGGCAACTTGAGATGAAGGCAGAGTAAACCGGCGGAGGCCAGGCCAGACTGAGGCCTGGGCGGCCTGGCGCAGAGGCCGGCCGGCTTTGTGCAGCAGCCACAGCTGGGCGGACTAACGGGGTGCAACGGAGCAGCGGTTCGCGATGGCGACGGAGTCCAGCGGTGACTCGGCACAAGAGCGGATCGTGGAGGAATCCGGCTTGTTGACCCACCTCTGTTTCCTCCTCCGAGTCGTGGCCTTCCTCCCCTTTTTTTCAATCAGGATGACCCGGTAGTTGCTCGCGGCATCACAATCGATCTATCCATCAAATCTCCGAAATCATGCATGTACTAGTATTCTGCTCGGTCTTGAGTAAATCTCACGTAGAGTATAAAAAATAGTGTCCATGACTAGTACTCTAGTACTTTTAGCGAGTAGTAGTGCCTGATTTCCTCGGGGCTTGAACCGGCGACCCAGTAGCAGCAACTTGTCAAACTCAGCGGATCAGACAAAAAATAACTATGATTTGGTCCCCTGATGTAGACGCGACGGTAACTTTCGGCGGATTGATTGCATAGGAAATCAAGTTGACCTCTACCGTGATGACTCGGCCAGACTGATTTTTGTGGCAACCGCCTAAAAGTAATCGGACCCGGCTATGTAACAAAATTCACCAATGACTGCGGAAACGCTGTTGTCGATCTCGGCGACTTACGGAAACGAATATGTCGCAGCCTTACTCTTCTTGAATTTTAAATCTCAAACTATAAATCTGGACCGATGAGCTCAAAACTGATATAAATCCTTCCACACCGGTTCTTCTTCCTTCGGAAAATTGCAAGCTCCCTGATCCCTAGGAAAGATCCCTCCAAGAGCTCAACACCACCGTGCGCAGGCCCCACGGTGGGCGCCAACTGTCGTAGAATCGTCACGGCAGATGTCCTAGTGTGAGGACTTAGTCGTGAGGCCAACGCATCTATGTGGTAGCTTGAGAGGGGTTGAGCGGAATCGAGAGAGGCAACACAAGACAAGGATTTAGACAGCTTCGGGCCCCGGGAAACATCATCCGGTAATAGCCCTACGTGCTATTTGTGGCTAGATCTCATTGTGATCATGAGGAAGTCGCCGTAAACCGGCTCTTCTAGTTAACCCTAACCCTTTAAGATTGTTTCTTCTTACTTGTCCCTCTTTGGGGAGCCCTACCCCTCCTTATATATGTTGAAGGGGCGGGTTACATGTAGACTCCAACTCGAACTTAAGACTTAACTATTATAACTTCTCTTCTTGGGCTTCTTAACATCTTGGGCTTCATAATGTCTCGGGCTTCATAACATCTCGGGCTTCATAACTCCTGGCAACCCAATTACCACTGCCTGCCCGGGAGTTAACTGGTGCCGGTTTAAAATGGTCTGCTGGGAGTTAACTGGTGCTGGTTTAAGAATGTCTGTTGAGTTATCATCTGACTTAACTCCTGTCTTAACTGTCAGCCGGTTTAACAACCGACCGGTTTACCGTCTGGGTTAACTGCCTGTTTTACCTGTCTGTCTTAACTGTCAGCCGGTTTAACAACCTGTCGGTTTACCATCTGACTTAACACCAATTGGTTTACCACCTGCCTTAACACTTGCCGGTTTACCACCTGCTTTAACACCTGCCGGTTTACCACCTGCTTTAACACCTGCCGGTTTACTAAGTCCCAGCCGGGTTATAACTCCGGCCGGATCATACCGCGGGGTATATCCCCGATAGTAGGGATAACTTTCTTTGGCCATGTTATTTTGAAAAGACATGATTGCTTTATTGGAAGGCTTGAAGTATTATTGTTTTATGTCAAATGATAGACTATTGCTTTGAATCACTCGTATCTTAATATTCATGCCATGATTAGATATGTGATCAAGATTATGCTAGGTAGCATTCCACATCAAAAATTATCTTTTTTATCATTTACCTACTCGAGGATGAGCAGGAATTAAGCTTGGGGATGCTGATACGTCTCTGTCGTATCTATAATTTTTGATTGTTCCATGCCAATATTCTACAACTTTCATATACTTTTGGCAACTTTTTATACTATTTTTGGGACTAACATATTGATCCAGTGCCCAGTGCCTAGTGCCAGTTCCTGTTTGTTGCATGTTTTTGTTTCACAGAATATCCATATCAAACGGAGTCCAAACGGGATAAAAACTGACGGAGATTTTTTTTGGAATATATGTGATTTTTGGAAGAAAAATCCACGCGAGACGATGCATGAGGGGGCCACGAGGCAGGGGGGCACGCCCTAGGGGGGCAGGCGCGCCCCTGACCCTCGTGGCCACCCCGTAAGGCGGTTGGTGCCCTTATTTCGCCTCAAGAAAGCTAATATCCGAATAGAGATCGTGTTAAAATTTCATCCCAATCGGAGTTATGGATCTCCGGGAATATAAGAAACGATGAAAGGGCAGAATCGAAGAACGGATAAACAGAGAGAGACAGAGAGATAGATCCAATCTCAGAGGGGCTCTCGCCCCTCCCACGCCATGGAGACCAAGGACCAGAGGGGAAACCCTTCTCCCATCTAGGGAGGGGGTCATGGAAGAAGAAGAAGGAGGGGGGGCTCTCTCCCCCTCGCTTCCAGTGGCGCCGGAGTGCCACCCGGGGCCATCATCATCACCGCAATCTTCACCAACAACTTCATCACCATCATCACCAACTCTTCCCCCCTCTATGCAGCGGTGTAACTTCTCTCTTACCCGCTGTAATATCTACTTAAACATGGTGCTCAACGCTATATATTATTCCCCAATGATGTATGGCTATCCTATGATGTTTGAGTAGATCTGTTTTGTCCTATGGGTTATTTGATGATCGTGATTGGTTTGAGTTGCATCTTTTATTATTGGTGTTGTCCTATGGTGCTCTCCGTGTCACGCAAGCATGAGGGATCCATACTATAGGGTTTGCAATATGTTCATGATTTGCTTATGGTGGGTGGCATGAGTGACAGAAGCACAGACCCGAGTAAGTAGGTTGTTTGCGTATGGGATAAAGAGGACTTGATACTCTAATGCTATGGTTGGGTTTTACCTTAATGATCTTTAGTAGCTGCGGATGCTTGCTAGAGTTCCAATCATAAGTGCATATGATTCAAGCAGAGAAAGTATGTTAGCTTATGCCTCTCCCTCAAATAAAATTGCAATAATGATTACCGGTCTAGTTATTGATTGCCTAGGGACAAATAACTTTCTTGTGTGACAACAAGCTCTCTACTAAAACTAACTTAGTTGTGTCTTTATCTAAACAACCCCTACTTTTTTATTTACATGCTCTTTATTACCTTGGAACCCTATCCAACAACACCTACAAAATACTTCTAGTTTCATACTTGTTTTAGGTAAAGCGAACGTCAAGCGTGCGTAGAGTTGTATTGGTGGTCGATAGAACTTGAGAGAATAATTGTCCTACCTTTAGCTCCTTGTTGGGTTCGACACTCTTACTTATCAAAAACTGTTGTGATCCCCTATACTTGAGGGTTATCAATCGCCGACTTACAACCATACTCGAACCTCATCGAGCTAGTGCATCAAGCTACCAAGGCGGAACGTCAAGTGCAAGATGACTTCAAGTATGCCAAGTTCTCATCTAAGTCCTATGGTTTCTCCAACACCCAAGCTTCAATGACTCCAACACTTACTACATCAACCAAGCCTTCTACAAGCAGCAATGACAAGTCGAGTTACAAGAAAGCTTTGACAACTCCAAGCCATCATCCTACTACAAGCAACTTCAAGCCGAGAGCTTCATCATCATCTACCCCAACCGATGAGACCATCAAGACAAGTTCCTTCAAATACTTCACATGCGTAGGCCGAGGCCACAAGTCCTTTGAGTGTACCAACAAGTGGACCATGATCCTCAACGATGAAGGTACATACGACTCCATGAGTGAAGGATAAATGGAAGCCCTTGAGCAAGTGGCAATGCATCGGCAAGTGAACGAAGATGAAGAAGAACAAGTCTTTTGTGACAAAGATTCAAGTCCCGCTCTCGTTGTCTCCAAGGTCTTGACTCTTCACCATCAACAAGAAGAAGACCAAAGATACCATATCTTTCATACTAAGGCCGGCATCAATGGAAGGTCCGTCAAGGTCATCATTGATGGAGGGAGTTGCCATAACTTAGCAAGTGAAGAACTTTGCTCCCAGCTCCAATTGGTCAAGACGAAGCACCGACACCCCTACAAAGTTCAATGGCTAAGCAACTCCAGCACCATCCAAGTCGAGCATAGAGTGCAAGCCTCCTTCAAAATCAGAGCTTACGAAGACACTTTGGAGTGTGATGTCATTCCAATGACCATTGAAAGATCGTGGATGTCGCCTAGAGGGGGAGGGTGAATAGGCGTTTTAAAATATTTATGGTTGAGGCTTGAACAAATGCGGAATAAACCTAGCGGTTAATTTGTCAAGCACAAAACCTACAACAACTAGGCTCACCTATGTGCACCAACAACTTATGCTAAGCAAGATAAACTACTAAGTGATAGCAATATATATGACAAGAAACAATATGGCTATCACAAAGTAAAGTGCATAAGTAAAGGGCTTGGGTAAGAGATAACCGAGGCACTCATAGAGGACGATGTATCCCGAAGTTCACACCCTTGCAGATGCTAATCTCCGTTTGGAGCGGTGTGGAGGCACAATGCTCCCAAGAAGCCACTAGGGCCACCGTAATCTCCTCACGCCCTCGCACAATGCAAGATGCCGTGATTCCACTAACGGACCCTTGAGGGCGGTCACCGAACCCGTACAAATGGCAACCCTTGGGGGCGGTCACCGAACCCGTACACTTTGGCAACCCTTGGGGCGGTCACCGGAACCCGTCAAATTGCTCGAGCGATCTCCACAACCTAATTGGAGACCCCAACGCTTGCTCGGAGCTTTACACCACAATGGTTGAGCTCCAAACACCAACAACCGTCTACGGCGCCCAAGCACCCAAGAGGAACAAGCTCAAGGGTACCAAGCACCCAAGAGTAATAAGCTTCTCAACTTATAACTTCCACGTATCACGTGGATAACTCAAACCGATGCACCAAATGCAATGGCAAGGGCACACGGAGTGCCCAAGTCCTTCTCTCCCAAATCCTACCAAAGCAACTAATGCTAGGGAGGAAAATGAGAGGAAGAACAAGAAGGAAAACACCAAGAACTCCAAGATCTAGATCCAAGGGGTTCCCCTCACATAGAGGAGAAAGTGATTGGTGGAAATGTGGATCTAGATCTCCTCTCTTTTTTCCCTCAAAACTAGCAAGAATCCATGGAGGGATTGAGAGTTAGCAAGCTCGAAGAAGGTCAACAATGGGGGAAGAACATGAGCTCAAAGGATAAGGTTCAATGGGGAAGAACACCCCCTTTTATAGGTGGGGAAAATTTCAACCGTTATGCAGCCCGCAGCCCGCATCTGGGTGGTACTACCATTCATGGAGCGCTAGTACCGCTGCCACAATGGTACTACCGCTGTGGCAAGTAGGCATGGGTCAACCAGGGTTGAGAAAGCAGAAGTACGCACACAAGAACGGTACTACCGCCCTGGGGGCGGTACTACCGCTAGTGAGCGGTACTGCTGCTCCCTATAGCCGCTGGAAAAACAGAGGAGGGCAACAAGATGTGCGGCAGTTGGAGCGAACGTAGTAGCAGTACTACCGCTTAAACAAGCGGTACTACCGCACCCTACTGCCGTCCCTACTACCGCTCCCCTGCGTGGTGTTTTACGAAAACCCGACACGAAAAAGTCGAGACCACAGCAGGGTGGTAGTACCAGCGGTACTAACAAGCGGTACTACCGCCCTGGCCGTGGTACTACCGCGAGAGGCTTTCAAGAACACCACCGAGAAAACAGAGGACACAATAAAGCCGAAACTGCCACAACTTCTGCAGATGAGCTCCGAATTGAGCAAACTCAAGCTCGTTGGATAGAAGACAATGAGAAGCATCCAAAAATGACTGGTAAAAGTACAAAGTGGCAGGGGAGGTATGCCTATGAAATAGAGGAGAGAAACCTCCAACCGAGAAGATCCGTCATAACCTCCAACATCGAAAACATTATAGAAGATGCATGTGTGAACTCTGTCTTCGATGAACTAGAGCTTGTCATGAAGATGACTATAAGCTCTAAAACTCACAAAGAGAAGAACCACACAAGAACCAAGAAAGATGATGCAGGGATGCAATGGTTTGAGCTCTCTATGAATGATACGATCAAGATACTCATCGAGAGCCCCCCTTGATAGTACGACAATCGATCCTATAACCCGGTCTCCCAACTACCACCATGAGACCGGTAAAATAGAAAACCTATCAAGGGCAAACCTTTGCCTTGCGCATGATCCACTTGAGCTAGATGATGAAGATCTTGTCCTCCTCAAGATGGACCACCTTTCTCGATTGCATTGGGTCAATGAAGACAAGTTGATTGCTCCCCCATAAGCCACTATGGGTGAGCCACTCTTTCGCACATCCTCACAAGTCCATTGTCACAACAATGGACATCAAGCTTCAAGCACTTGATCTCTTCGTGATGCTCCACTTGAACTTGCACACGGCAATCTTGATGACGATCACCACTTGGTGTCATCCTCTCCATGGGTTGTATGATATCTTCCTCTTTATGCTATCTCATGGGCACATACCTAACCCCACATAGAACTCTCACATAGACCATGGCTTAGTACACAAAGCTTAATGGATAACACTTACCATACCATGGGATCACTTGATCCCTCTCGGTATATCTTGTCGCTTTGTGAGTTGATCAACTTGATTCACTATTGACTTAGTCTTGATCAACCTTGAATCTTTCCAACTCTCTTCATTTGGATGATGTCTTGAAGGTAAACATGAATGATCACACAATCTTCTTCTTTAAGACATGCTTGCAATAAGCTCAACACTCACATGAGCAATCTTTGCATAATTCCTTATAAGCTCAACACTCACATGAGCAATCTTTGCATAATTCCTTGATAGCACCTTGGTTGACTTATAAACTCCTTGAAACCAACACATGGACTTCAAGAAATGCCTATGGACAAATCCTTCAAATATAACTCAAGGCAACCATTAGTCCATAGAGATTGCCATCAATTACCAAAACCAAACATGGGGCACCGCATGTTCTTTCAATCTCCTCCATTTTGGTAATTGATGACAATCAATTTCAAGAGAGTTTATACAGGGAATTATGCGTCACCATGCAATTCAACAACCAATAATGCATGCGTATGAAATGCAAATGCTTAGGAACAAAACCAAAGCAAGGAGAAAACTCTGAAGACTTCTCCACAAAACTCTCTGAAACTTCTCCCCCATTGGCATCGATTGCCAAAATGGGAGAAAAGCTTAGAAGGCCAATATAAATTGTGTTCCTCCATAAATTGTGTATTTATCAACAAGAGAGTGGAATGCAATACACATATCCAATGGTAACTACTTGGAGGAAGACAAACTATATTGAGGCCCAAAAATTGCAAAAGAAAGATATGCCACAAAGACATAACAAAGAGAGAAACAAGTAATCAAGCAATCAAAAGATATCAATTGAGGAAAGCTATCAACGGATATCAATTGAAACCACTAGACCAAAGATCCTATGAGATATAGAATAAAGGATATTATGATATGAGTAAAGAAGTGTTATAAATAAACTAGAGAAGCTCCCCATGATTTTTGCACACAAGAATTTCTTTTTGTATTTGGATACAAAGTGCACAAAATAGGATCATAGCTCCCCCAAAATCAATAGAAACTTACAACAAGTGCAAGTGAGCATATAGGAAACAAAGCCTAGCACTTGCAACAAGCACATGGTTGAGCAACATGTAAAAGAGGCAACTTAAGAATAGGCTCAACCAAAACTGATGTGTGTGAGTCAAGGCATTGCACTTGAGAAGACTAAAGTACGGATGAGCATTAAGCATCAATTTAGTCTTAAAAGAATGAGATACACGGTGCAAGGCATGTCATGCCCACACACAACAAGCAAACGGGTTCACAAGCTCACCAAAAAGCATATAAAGAACCTAAGCTTGTGACAACCCATGCTGAAGATATAAAAGGAAACTCCGTTAAGAGGAGGGATACCAAATAAATTGGCAAGCCTCATCATAACGAGCAAGAGGAAACTAATCTTCACCACACAAGAGTGCATCAAGATGCAACGGGATATGACCCGCACTCAAGGCACACACTTTTACGGAGCCACCAAATAAATAACATGAGAAAGAACCGGTGGACATGAAAGAAAGGGATATCAACTAGAAATGCAACTTCTCTCAGGTGTAAAACATTCTAGGTAGATGATGATCATGATGATATCAATCCACAGAGAAGGATGTACACACGAAATAGTTACAAAAAGGAAAGAACAAGATATCCACAAGGAAATCATAAATATAACAATAAGACATTTGCATGGAAGCATATCATAGGGCTAGATATGGTCTTATTGTATATAAATGCATTCCTACCACACAACCATCAAAGACATCACAACTAGCAACATGAGATCATCGTTGAGATGCTTTGAGAAAGGAAACAAGTAACACAAGATGGAATTAATATCATGCCAAGATGCAACCTACAAAAGGTTGAATGCAAGAAAAGAGTGCATGAATAAATACTTGTTACCGAGATATCATTGGAAGGATGTAGAAGAAACCAAATGAAGGTAGTAGATATTAGTTCATTGATCATCCTAGCTTGACTCCAATAAGCACATGGTGACACCACATTCCTTGTGAGTGAGCTGAGCATCCAATGCAGCTCCAATGGTTCCTAGAACAACAACACAAACAAAATGGTACCCAAACTTATTGGGACCATAGAGTTAGAAACACCAATACATAGGACAAACTCCACATACATTTGTGCATATAAATATGAAAATTAATTTCATGCACATCTCAGGTGGAGTTTCCCCTATATATTGGGTCAAGGAAAGAAAGCATGCCAACAAAAATTCATGAAGTAAATATGCATGCTCAAGACTTTCAAGAACCGAAACCAAAAGAAAAAGAAATACCAAGTTAAGAAAGGATATCAAATGAATAAATCATGACTTAGAGGATATCATTAAACGATACATCAAGGAATGAGATATCCATTGATAAACAAAAAGAAGGATGTAAAACTCCCAAAAGAGAGAATGGTTCCAAACAAACCAAGTGCTCTACAAAGTTTCATGACGGCACAAAGTACCAAAAGAAACGATTTGCATTCCAGCAAGACACACTTGAAAAGGATCACAAGGTGAGTGTTCTAAGAAAAATAGGATAGCTCCCCCAAGCATTGTGCATTATGGAGAATTTGCATTTGAATACAAAAAGCACAAGATGGGATCACCACTTTCACTATATCTATACAAACACTAGACAAGCTCAAGGAAATAACAAGATCCACAAGTGGTATGGAATACAATGGGAGTTGACACAATCCTAGGCAAGAGATAAGGCAAATAAAAGCAAAGGCTAATGTAAAGATGATCAATAATTTCTACCACAAATAAGTGAGTACCAATTGTCAAAAGACAAGAAGTATTTGGAAATAATTCCCGGTGGTCGATTGCAAGGATATCCAACATCATCTTCACACCAAACACAAGCAAATTGCAACTTGTAGAGCTAACATGTTGATAACCCACAAGTATAGGGGATCGCAATAGCTTTCGAGGGTATTCAACCCAAATTTATTGATTCGACACAAGGGGAACCAAAGAATATTCTCAAGTATTAGCAGCTGAGTTGTCAATTCAACCACACCTGGAAACTTAGTATCTGCAGCAAAGTGTTTAGTAGCAAAGTAATATGATAGTGATGGTAACGGTAACAAAAGATTAACGAAAGCAAAGTAACGTTTTTGGTATTTTGTAGTGATTGTAACAATAGCAACGGGAAAGTGAATAAGCATAAACCAATATATGGAAAGCTCGTAGGCATCGGATCAATGATGGATAATTATGCCGGATGCGGTTCATCATGTAACAGTCATAACATAGGGTGACACAGAACTAGCTCCAATTCATCAATGTAATGTAGGCATGTATTCCGAATATAGTCATACATGCTTATGGAAAAGAACTTGCATGCCATCTTTTGTCCTAGCCTCCCGTGGCAGCGGGGTCCTAATGGAAACTAAGGGATATTAAGGCCTCCTTTTAATAGAGAACCGGAACAAAGCATTAGCACATAGTGAATACATGAACTCCTCAAACTACGGTCATCACCGGTAAGTATCCCGATTATTGTCACTTCGGGGTTAACAGATCATAACACATAATAGGTGACTATAGACTTGCAAGATAGGATCAAGAACACTCATATATTGATGAAAACATAATAGGTTCAGATCTGAAATCATGGCACTCGGGCCCTAGTGACAAGCATTAAGCATAGCAAAGTCATAGCAACATCAATCTCAGAACATAGTGGATACTAGGGATCAAACCCTAACAAAACTAACTCGATTACATGATAAATCTCGTCCAACCCATCACCGTCTAGCAAGCCTACGATGTAATTACTCACGCATGATGGTGAGCATCATGAAATTGGTGATGGAGGATGGTTGATGATGACGACAGCGACGAATCCCCCTCTCCGGAGCCCCGAACGGACTCCAGATCAGTCCTCCCGAGAGGTTTTCGGGCTTGGCGGCGGCTCCATATCGTAAAACGCGATGAATTCTTCTCTCCTATTTTTTTCTCCCCGAAAGCAAATATATAGAGTTGGAGTTGGAGTTGGGAGGTCTCCAGGGGGCCCACGAGGTAGGGGGCGCGCCCTAGGGGGGCGCCCCTGGCCTTCATCTTTGGCGAGGATTTTTATTATTTATTGTAAGATATTCCGTGGAGTTTCAGGTCATTCCGAGAACTTTTGTTTTCTGCACATAAAACAACATCATGGCAATTCTGCTGAAAACAACGTCAGTCCGGGTTAGTTCCATTCAAATCATACAAGTTAGAGTCCAAAACAAGGGCAAAAGTGTTTGGAAAAGTAGATACGACGGAGACGTGTCAACTCCCCCAAGCTTAAACCCTTGCTTGTCCTCAAGCAATTCAGTTGACAAACTAAAAGAAATAAAGAAAAACTTTTACAAACTCTATTTGCTCTTGTTGTTGTAAATATGTCAACCTAGCATTCAAGTTTTCAGCAAAGATTATAACTAACCATATTTGCAATAATTCTCAGGTCTCATAATTACCCATATCAATAGCATAATCAACTAGCAAGCCATAATAATAAATCTCGGATGACAACACTTTCTCAAAACAATCATAATATGATATAACAAGATGGTATCTTGCTAGCCCTTTCTGAGACCGCAAAACATAAATGCAGAGCACCTTTAAAGACCAAGGACTGACTAGACATTGTAATTCATGGTAAAAGAGATCCAATCATAGTCACACCCAATATAAATTAACAGTGATGAATGCAAATGACAGCTGCGCTCTCCAGCTAGTGCTTTTAATAAGAGGGTGATGACTCAACATAAAAGTAAATGGATAGGCCCTTCGCAGAGGGAAGTAGGGATTTGTAGAGGTGCCAGAGCTTGGTTTTGAAATAGAGATAATTAATATTTTGAGCGATATACTTTCATTGTCAACATAACAACCAAGAGATGGCGATATCTTCCATGCTACACACATTATAGGCGGTTCCCAAACAGAATGGTAAAATTTATACTCCCCCTCCACCAACAAACATCAATCCATGGCTTGCTCGAAACAACGAGTGCCTCCAACTAACAATAGTCCTAGGGGGAGTTTTGTTTTGCAATTATTTTGATTTAGTTTGCATAAAGCATGGGACTGGGCATCCGGGTGACCAGCCATTTTCTCGTGAGTGAGGAGCGGAGTCCACTCCTCTTGAGAATAACCCGCCTAGCATGGAAGATACATGCAACCCTAGTTGATACATGAGCTATTCGTGCATACAAAACAGAATGATTATTTGATGGTTTAGAATTTGACACATACAAATTTACTTGGAACGGCAGGTAGATACCGCATATAGGAAGGTATAGTGGACTCATCTGGAATAACTTTGGGGTTTAAGGGATTGGATGCACAAGTAGTATTCCCGCTTAGTACAGGTGAAGGCTAGCAAAAGACTGGGAAGCGACCACCTAGAGAGCGACAACAGCCATGTACATGTATTAAAATTAATAAACATTGGATGCAAGCATGAGTAGGATATAATCCACCATGAACATAAATATCGTGAAGGCTATGTTGATTTTGTTTCAACTACATGCGTGAACATGTGCCAAGTCAAGTCACTTAAATCATTCAAAGGAGGATACCACCCCATCATACCACATCATAATCATCTCAATAGCATGTTGGCACGCAAGGTAAACCATTTAAACTCATAGCTAATCAAGCATGGGACAAGCAACTATGATCTCTAATTATCATTGCAAACATGTTTATTCATAACAAGCTGAATCAAGAACGATGAACTCATCATATTTACAAAAATAAAAGAGGTCGAGTTCATACCAGCTTTTCTCATCTCAGTCAGTCCATCATATATCATCATAATTGCCTTTCACTTGCACGACCGAACGATGTGAATAATAATAAGAGTGCACGTGCATTGGACTAAGCTGGAATCTGCGAGCATTCAATAAACAGGAGAAGACAAAGCAATATGGGCTCTTTTGTCAGATAAACAATAATGCATATCAGAGCCACTTCAACAATTTAATTATGGTCTTCTCCTATCGACTCCCAAAGAAAGAAAAGAAATAAAACTATTTACACGGGAAAGCTCCCAACAAGCAAAAGAAGAACGGGAAATATTTTTGGGTTTTCTTTTTAATTACTACTACAAGCATGGAAAGTAAATTAGTTAAAAGCTACAACTGTATTTTTTGGTTTTTTATTAAGGTTTATTAAACACACCAGAAGAAAGCATAAAAAAGGAAAATAAACTAGCATGGATGATACAATGAAGAAGTATGAGCACCGACATCTAGCAATGAGTGTGTGTGTGAACATAAATGTAATGTTGGTGAGAAATACATACTCCCCCAAGCTTAGGCTTTTGGCCTAAGTTGGTCTATGGCCAGGGATAGCCTGGCGGATACCCGTAGGTGTAGCTGGGGTCGTACTATGACGAAGAAGACTCTGACTGCCATTGGCTGACAGCCACCTCCGGATCCCAAGAATAAACAGACTGTCGTGGAGGCTCCTCTTGTGGTTCCGGTTCCGGGGTTGGTGCAGGGTTTCGGTAGGCGTGAATAGCCGCCAACGGAATAAGGTACGTGCCTGCAATCAAATCAAACAAAGTAGGAGCAGGCAAGGTAATAGTCTCAGGATGATGTTTATTAAAGAACAATTGATATTTAAGCTCTCCTTCCCTATTCTTAACAATAAAATCATGTGCCACCATACTTTTATAATCTAAATAAACATGAGGCAGCACATTTTCTTCCTTCTCATAATGCCTAATAGGTATGTTAAAATGTGCAGCTAGGTGTGTAGCATAAATGCCTCCAAAGACGGGACCCTTAGTACGGTTCATACTTTACCGTCTAGCAATAATGTCGCCCATACTAAAAGAGTTATCACTGTATAAGCCGTGGTGAAAAATGATAATATCAGGGATACTCAGGTTTCCACAGTTTCCATGACCAATTAAGCAATGACTAGCAAATAATGCAAAATAACGTAAAACAGGAGAGTGTATGCTAGTGATTCGTGCATCAGAAACCTTCCTTGTTTCCCCTATGGTGATAGTATCAATAAATCCCTCCACATCATCACAATGTGGTTCTTCTGTATTGCCCCCAAAAGGGACTAAACAAACCCGTCAGAAATCAAAGAATGACATCTCCTTATGCTCATCATATAAATGAAACTCCACCGTAGGTGGCGAGTTCCTAGAATGGAAATGAAAGTTTTGTACAAAGGTATTTGTGAGTAAGAGATACTGATCGCATTGGTCGTGGAGGAAAGCAATGAGGCCTACATTTTGAGCCAGTTCATAAAAATCTTCATAAATATCGGCTGCTCTCAAGAAATCATCGGAGGGCCATTCACACGCCCGAACCTCCGCGGTACGCGGCAAATTATACTTAGGCTTCGGTGCCTTTTCCTTCGAGCTTTGGCTTGATGAGCCCCTCAATAGTCTCCTCATTATTTTCTGAAAAATTCTGAAATTTTTAGTAACTTCAAAATAAAAGTAAACCAAACTTAATAATATTGATAGCAACTACTCCTACAAGTGCCTAGGGCCTATATCATGCATCAAAACTACTTGGAACCATATAAATTTGACATGCAAGCTCAAGAACAGGGTCACCTAAGCAGAAAAAATTCGCAATGAATAAAGCACTAGAACAAAAAATAATTGAACCAATGGAGGAGTCACATACCAAGGAACAATCTCCCCAAGCAGTTTTGTGAGAGGTGCTTTGAGCAAGGAGATCGAAAATGGCAGCAAAGAGGGCTGGAACTCGTGCTTGAGTTGGTTTTTCGTGTTTGTGGGAGGAAGAAGAAGAGGATGGGTGCAGGAATAAGTGGAGGAGGGCCACCATGGGCCCATGAGGCAGGGGGCGCGCCCTCCACCCCCGTGGCCAGGTGGCAGCTCCCCCCGCGGTAAATTTTGCACCATAAATCCTCAAATATTCCCGAAAATATCATATTAAATTGGCATGTCATTCTAAGGACTTCTATTTTCGAGACATTTTTATATTGCACGGATAAATCAGGAAACAGACAGAAAAATACTATTTTTACTTTATTTCAACTAAATAACAGAAAGTATAAAGAGGGTATAGAAGGTTGTGCTTCTAGTTTCATCCATCTCATGCTCATCAAAAGGAATCCACTAACAAGGTTGATCAAGTCTTGTTAACAAACTCATTCCGATTAACATGAAATTTCGAATAACACTAGGTTACCTCAACGGGCATATGCACATCCCCAATAATACAGTAGGAAGAGGAAATTCAAAACCTTCAAATATAATCGATGGAATTTTTCCGATAGAATTTATACTGTGAAATTGAGGTTGTTTCCTCGGAAAGTGTACCGTATGCTCGTTGCCATTAACATGAAAAGTGACATTGCCTTTGTTGCAATCAATAACAGCCCCTGCAGTATTAAGAAAAGGTATTCCAAGAATAATAGACATACTATCGTCCTCGGGAATATCAAGAATAACAAAGTTCATTAAAATAGTAACGTTTGCAACCACAACAAGCACATCCTCACAAATACCGACAGGTATAGCAGTTGATTTATCAGCCATTTGCAAAGATATTTCAGTAGGTGTCAACTTATTCAAGTCAAGTCTATGATATAAAGAGAGAGGCATAACACTAACACCATCTCCAAGATCACATAAAGCAGTTTTAACATAGTTTCTTTTAATGGAGCATGGTATAGTAGGTACTCCAGGATCTCCAAGTTTCTTTGGTATCCCACCTTTAAAAGTATAATTAGCAAGCATGGTGGAAATTTCAGCTTCTAGTATCTTTCTTTTATTTGTAACAATATCTTTCATGTACTTAGCATAAGGATTCATTTTGAGCATATCAGTCAATCGCATACGCAAAAAGATAGGTCTAATCATTTCAGCAAAGCGCTCAAAATCCTCATCATCCTTTTTCTTGGATGGTTTGGGAGGAAAAGGCATGGGTTTTTGAACCCAAGGTTCTCTTTCTTTACCATGTTTTCTAGCAACAAAATCTTTCTTATCATAACGTTGATTCTTTGATTGTGGGTTATCAAGATCAACAGCAGGTTCAATTTCTACAACATTATCATTACTAGGTTGAGAATCATCATGAACATCATCATTAACATTTTCATTAGGTTCATGTTCATTGCCAGATTGTGTTTCGGCATCAGACATAGAAATATCATTTGGATTCTCAGGTGGTTCAGCAATAGGTTCACTAGAAGTTTGCACAGTTCTATCATTTTTCTTTTTCTTCTTTTTAGAAGAACTAGGTGCGTCAATATTATTTCTCTGAGAATCTTGCTCAATTCTCTTAGGGTGGCCTTCAGGATACAAAGGTTCCTGAGTCATTCTACCAGTTCTAGTAGCCACTTTAACAGCATAATCATTTTA
This sequence comes from Triticum aestivum, assembly GCF_018294505.1. Classification (NCBI taxonomy): domain Eukaryota; kingdom Viridiplantae; phylum Streptophyta; class Magnoliopsida; order Poales; family Poaceae; genus Triticum; species Triticum aestivum. Next base: position 426,028,439 of record NC_057806.1, on the reverse strand, counting down.
CTTACTATTCATCTCATCGAGCAATTCTTTTTGAGCTTTAAGTACTTGTTCTACTTGAGTGGTAACCATAGAAGCATGTTTGCTAACAAGTTTAAGTTCACCTCTAATATTAGCCATATAATCATGCAAGTATTTAATCATATCAGCATCTTGTTTTAATTGTCTACCAAAATAAGCATTGAAGTCTTCTTGCTTAAACATAAAATTATCAAACTCATCCAAGCACTGACTAGCAATTTTAGTAGTAGGGATTTCAGCTTTATCATATCTATAGAGAGAATTTACCTTTACTACCCGTGTCGGGCTATCAGGGTCAGGAGGTTCTTCAATAAATAAAGGATTAAGATCATATGTTTTTTCGACAGGCGGTAAATTAAGACCATGTATTTCTTCAATAGGAGGTAGATTCTTAACATCTTCAGCTTTAATACCTTTTTATTTCATAGATTTCTTTGACTCTTGCATATCTTCGGGACTGATAAATAGAACACCTCTCTTCTTCGGAGTTGGTTTAGGAATAGGCTCATTAATTGGAGCAGGAGCTGGCTCAGGAGGTGCCCAATTATTTTCATTTGTCAACATATTGTTCAATAAGATTTCAGCTTCATCTGGTGTTCTTTCCCTGAAAAGAGAACCAGCACAACTATCCAGGTAATCTCTGGAAGCATCAGTTAGTCCATTATAAAAGATATCAAGTATTTCATTTTTCTTAAGAGGGTGATCAGGCAAAGCATTAAGTAACTTGAGTAGCCTCCCCCAAGCTTGTGGGAGACTCTCTTCTTTAATTTGCACAAAGTTGTATATTTCCTTTAAAGCAGCTTGTTTCTTATGAGCAGGGAAATATTTAGCAGAGAAGTAATAAATCATATCCCGGTGACTACGCACACAACCAGGATCAAGAGAATTAAACCATATCTTAGCATCACCCTTTAATGAGAACGGAAATATTTTGAGGATATAAAAGTAGCGAGATCTCTCATCATTAGTGAACAGGGTGGCTATATCATTTAATTTAGTAAGATGTGCCACAACAGTTTCAGATTCATAGCCATGAAAAGGATCAGATTCAACCAAAGTAATTATATCAGGATCAACAGAGAATTCATAATCCTTATCAGTAACACAGATAGGTGAAGTGGCAAAAGCAGGGTCAGGTTTCATTCTAGCATTTAGAGATTGCTTATTCCATTTAGATAATAACCTTTTGAGTTCATATCTATCTTTGCAAGCTAAAATAGCTAAAGAAGCTTCTTGATCAAATAAATAACCTTCAGGAATAACAAGTGATTCTTCATCATCACTTTAATCATCATAATCAGATTCCATATTTTCAATTTCTCTAGCCCTAGCAAGTTGTTCATCGAGAAAATCACTAAGTGGCATAGTAGTAACAGGCATAGAGGTAGTTTCATCATAAGTATCATGCATAGCAGAAGTGGCATCATCAATAACATGCGACATATCAGAACGAATAGCAGAAGAGGTGTAGTGTCGCAAATTTACTCATAACATAAGGTGAATCAAGTGCGGAGCTAGATGGCAGTTCCTTACCTCCCCTCGTAGTTGAGGGATAGATCTTGGTTTTTGGATCTCTCAAGTTTTTCATAGTGTCCAGCAGATATAAATCCCAAGTGACTCAAAGAATAGAGCTATGCTCCCCAGCAACGGCGCCAGAAATTAGTCTTGATAACCCACAAGTATAGGGGATCGCAATAGCTTTCGAGGGTAGAGTATTCAACCCAAATTTATTGATTCGACACAAGGGGAGCCAAAGAATATTCTCAAGTATTAGCAGCTGAGTTGTCAATTCAACCACACCTGGAAACTTAGTATCTGCAGCAAAGTGTTTAGTAGCAAAGTAATATGATAGTGATGGTAACGGTAACAAAAGAGTAAAGAAAGCAAAGTAATGTTTTTGGTATTTTGTAGTGATTGTAACAATAGCAACGGGAAAGTGAATAAGCGTAAACCAGTATATGGAAAGCTCGTAGGCATCAGATCAATGATGGATAATTATGCCGGATGCGGTTCATCATGTAACAGACATAACATAGGGTGACACATAACTAGCTCCAATTCATCAATGTAATGTAGGCATGTATTCCGAATATAGTCATACGTGCTTATGGAAAAGAGCTTGCATGACATCTTTTGTCCTACCCTCCTGTGAAAACGGGGTCCTAATGGAAACTAAGGGATGTTAAGGCCTCCTTTTAATAGAGAACCGGAACAAAGCATTAGCACATAGTGAATACATGAACTCCTCAAACTACGGTCATTAACGGTAAGTATCCCTATTATTGTCACTTCGGGGTTAATGGATCGTAACACATAATAGGTGACTATAGACTTGCAAGATAGGATCGAGAACACTCATATATTGATGAAAACATAATAGGTTCAGATCTGAAATCATGGCACTCGGGCCCTAGTGACAAGCATTAAGCATAGCAAAGTCATAGCAACATCAATCTAAGAACATAGTGGATACTAGGGATCAAACCCTAACAAAACTAACTCGATTACATGATAAATCTCATCCAACCCAGCACCGTCCAGCAAGCCTACGATGGAATTACTCACGCACGGCGGTGAGCATCATGAAATTGGTGATGGAGGATGGTTGATGATGACGACGTCGACGAATCCCCCTCTCCGGAGCCCCGAACGGACCTAAATCAGCCCTCCCGAGAGGTTTTAGGGCTTGGCGGCGGCTCCGTATCGTAAAACGCGATGAATTCTTCTCTCCTATTTTTTTCTCCCCGAAAGCAAATATATAGAGTTGGAGTTGGAGTCGGGAGGTCTCCAGGGGGCCCACGAGATAGGGGGCGCGCCCTAGGGGGGGCCCCACCCTCATGGACAGGGTGTGGGCCCCAGGTCTTCATCTTTGGCGAGGATTTTTTATTATTTATTGTAAGATATTCCATGGAGTTTTAGGTCATTCCGAGAACTTTTGTTTTCTGCACATAAAACAACATCATGGCAATTCTGCTGAAAACAGCGTCAGTCCGGATTAGTTCCATTCAAATCATACAAGTTAGAGTCCAAAACAAGGGAAAAAGTGTTTGGAAAAGTAGATACGACGGAGACGTATCACATGCCACCTAGGAACAAGATAATTTACAATATCAACACTAGGTGACAATGTCTCAAATGTACACATTTTCTAGGCTAGTAATATACACATAGCATATTACTCCCCCATAATGTGATACCAATTAAGGATAAACAAGAGGCAAATAAAAGGATCCAACAAGAGATAATTAATGGACTATTTAGAATTTTAATTTCTCATGAGAAGACATACCACATAGTGGCTAGATAATCTTGAAATATCAATACTAGATGGTATTACTCATGTACACACATTTATAGGATTGTGAGGTGCACAAAGCACATCACTCCCCCGTAATGGGATAGTTCATTAATCTCTCACAAGATCCAACTAATAAATAAACAAGATGCAAAAAGGCTCAACACACAACACACACAAACAAGATGCAAACCAACATACACATACTTGATTTCTCAAGATAAGCAAATTGGAAGCACAACATATACAAGCACATGCAAGGTACAAAACCACAACATGCTAAGGGGCAAGTAACTTTCAATGTAAGCAATTTAAGCATGAGTTACCGCAAGGAGGAACATTGGATATACGATAGAAAGATAATCCGAATGACTTGGCGTGAGACAATATGAATGATGAGGACCCCTTAAATCTCCATAATGTAGCCAAGTCTCCAATGACCTCCAGCAACACATATTTATCAAGTTTGAGCTTGTTGGTCCCCAGCCAAGTTGGGTCCTAAGAGGTTAGTCACAATAGGCTTGGCTACCCAAATGGTTCTTTGCTTGACACCACTTTAAGTACCAACAAACTTGGCAGACACATTGCCAACCTTATCCTTCCCAAGAGAATAGATATCATCAATAATAATTGGGTTGGATAAGTTACCACTAGTGCATGAAGAAGTGACTTGACCTTTCTCACGACATAAGTAGCAACGTCTAGTCTTTATTTTCTTCTCACTTGATTTCTCAGCAAGAGAAGCATGAACTTGAGTCTTCTTGGGAAGTGGCCTTTCTTCAACTTGTGGTTGAGCATGAGATTGAACTTGTGGCCTCTTCCCTTGTTGCTTGTCATTAACGAACTTCTTCTTCAATGGGCAAGATCTAACATGATGCCCTTCAATTTTGCACTTGAAGCAAATAATCTTGGCTGAATTCTTGAGTTGTTCTTGGCCCTTATTCTTGTTGCTCTTGGACTTCTTCTTCTTATTGGAGTTGAATCCAAGTCCACCTTTGTCATTTGGGGATTTTTGCACACTCAAGATATTGTTGAGTGTGGATTTCCCTTCATGACACTTTTCCTAATCTTTCTTCAAAGAAGTGACTTGGGCCTTGAGCTCTTTGATTTCCTCTACATGGTTAGTATCAACACAAGTACTAGAGGAAGTATAAGCTTCATTTTTAGAGCAACAAGGCAAGGAAAGTAATTCATAACTAGATGTACCAATGTTATGAGTAGATGAATTACAAGGACTAGCACATGTCAATATAGCATTTTGACTATATGTAGTGCTTATGTCCACATGAGACTCACTAGATGTTACCTTAGTAATCATAGCCTCATGAGATAACTTTAGCACCTTATGGGATACTAGAAGATCATCATGAGAGCTTGCAAGCTTTACATGACTTTCTTCCAATTTCCCATAATTGCTAGATAGCAACTCAAGTTGAGCCCTTAGCTCAACATTCTCCTTCAAAATGGATGCTTCACTAGAAATAGAGTTAGTAGCACAAGCATCATCATTAACAACAAGAGGAGAAGGCAACTTGGCAAGCTCTTTTGAATATGAAGCTTTAAGTTGTGCATGTGACTCGGTGAGTTTGATGATCTCACTCTTAATGACCCTTGAGCCATTTTTGAGGTGCCCAAAGCCCTCAAGGAGTTTAGCATGCGCAACTTCAAGCTTCTCATTTTTAGTTTCAAAAACATTGGCCACCTCAAGAGCTCTATCATGATATTCCTTCACTCTAGATAATTCTAGAGCAAAAGTCTCCTCAAGAGATTCCTTGGTGGTTTGTTCAAGTTCGAGATCTTGGGAGAGGTCCGCGATCTCATTAGCGTAATCACACTCATGACCTTCCATTTTATCAATGGTGACCTCATGCTCCTCAAGACGAGATTCCAACTCATCAGTATATTTCTTGCCCTCAATAGCAATAGACATGATTTCCATGAAGTTGGAACGAGCAATTTTATTCTTGATAAGAGCTTTAAAAATCATTTCCCCCTTAATTTTTAATTAAGGAGGCAACACCATCATTCTCTTCATCATAATCAACATCATCATCACTCTTGCCATCATCAATATCATCACAAGATATATTGGGATTCAAAGTGGGAGATACCTTTGAAGCCTTGGACATAAGGCAAAATGCAATAGATGATGATGTAGGATCCCTTGAAGCACCATCCAAGACCACATCTTGTTCCATGGAGTGTTGGGTTTCCTCTACATTGTTAGCACAACAACTCGAGGAAATACATGCATTTTTATCATGGCAACAAGATATAGCAAGCATATCATCATGAGATTTAGTCAAGCAGTTTTTACATGATATGCAAGGACTATCAACACAAGCATGTGAAACATTTGGAGTGCTCGAAGTGCTAAAGTCCAAAGATGAAGCATTGCAATAAGAAAGTGATGAAGGATTATCAACAATAAGCCCACTATCATCATTGCAATGAACACCACTACTCACCATGTCATTACCTTGTGGCAAACCACATGTAGGTGAAGTAGAAGAAGTTGAGAACGCAATGCGACCGGAGGTGGAGGGAGAACAATCATCCTTACAAATCTTGGACACACCATATTTATCTTGAAGCTTTGTCCATAACTCATGAGCATCCCGGAACGGCATGAGTTGAAATAAAACTACATTGCTTAAAGCATCGAAAAGCACATTAGAAGCTTGAGAATTGAGTTAAGAGTTTTTCTCATCCTCTAAAGATAATCTTTGGGGATCCTTTGGAGGAGAAAAACCCATATCTACAATTCGCTCTAAATTTGGGTCCATGAACCTAAAGAGATTAAGCATGCGAATTACCCAAACATCAAAATTTGTGCCATCGAAACTAAGAGTGTCAGAGAATCCTAAACCCCTAGTCGACATCATTACTCTCTAGGCGATTAAGCCTAACAAGAGAGACGAGGCTCTGATACCAATTGAAAGATCGTGGATGTCGCCTAGAGGGGGGGGTGAATAGGTATTTTAAAATATTTACGGTTGAGGCTTGAACAAATGCGGAATAAACCTAGTGGTTAATTTGTCAAGCACAAAACCTACAACAACTAGGCTCACCTATGTGCACCAACAACTTATGATAAGCAAGATAAACTACTAAGTGATAGCAAGATATATGACAAGAAACAATATGGCTATCACAAAGTAAAGTGCATAAGTAAAGGGCTCGGGTAAGAGATAACCGAGGCACGCGTAGACGATGATGTATCCCGAAGTTCACACCCTTGCGGATGTAATCTCTGTTTGGAGCGGTGTGGAGGCACAATGCTCCCCAAGAAACCACTAGGGCCACCGCAATCTCCTCACGCCCTCGCACAATGCAAGATGTCGTGATTCCACTAAGGGACCCTTGAGGGCGGTCACTGAACCCATACAAATGGCAACCCTTGGGGGCGGTCACCGAACCCGTACACTTTGGCAACCCTTGGGGGTGGTCACTGGAACCCGTCAAGTTGCTCGGGACAATCTCCACAACCTAATTGGAGACCCCGACGCTTGCCCGGAGCTTTACACCACAATGATTGAGCTCCTAACACCAACAACCATCTTGGGCGCCCAAGCACCCAAGAGGAATGCGCTCAAGGGTACCAAGCACCTAAGAGTAATAAGCTTATCAACTTGTGACTTCCACGTATCACGTGGAGAACTCAAACCGATGCACCAAATGCAATGGCAAGGGCACACGGAGTGCCCAAGTCCTTCTCTCCCAAATCCCACCAAAGCAACTAATGCTAGGGAGGAAAATGAGAGGAAGAACAAGAAGGAGAACACCAAGAACTCCAAGATCTAGATCCAAGGGGTTCCCCTCACATAGAGGAGAAAGTGATTGGTGGAAATGTGGATCTAGATCTCCTCTCTCTTTTCCCTCAAAAACTAGCAAGAATCAACAATGGGGGATTGAGAGTTAGCAAGCTCGAAGAAGGTCAACAATGGGGGAAGAACACGAGCTCAAAGGATAAGGTTCAATGGGGAAGAAGACCCCCTTTTATAGGTGGGGAAAATTTCAACCGTTATGCAGCCCGCAGCCCGCATCTGGGCGGTACTACCATTGATGGAGCGGTAGTACCGCTGGCATGGGTCAACCGGGGCTGAGAAAGCAGAAGTACGCGCATAAGAACGGTACTACCGCCCTGCGGGCGGTACTACCGCTAGTGAGCGGTACTACTGCTCCCTACAGCCGCTGGAAAAATAGAGGAGGGTAACAAGGTGTGCGGCAGTTGGAGCGAATGTAGGAGTGGTACTACCGCTTAAACAAGCGGTACTACCGCGCCCTACTATCGTCCCTACTACCGCTCCCATGTGTGGTCTTTTATGAAAACCGACACAAAAAAGTCGAGACCACAGCAGGGGCGGTAGTACCAGCGGTACTAACAAGCGGTACTACCACTGATGGGCGGTACTACCGCCCTGGCCGCGATACTACCGCGAGAGGCTTTCAAGAACACCACCGAGAAAACAGAGGACACAATAAAGCCTAAACTGCCACAACTTCTATAGATGAGCTCCGAATTGAGCAAACTCAAGCTTGTTGGATAGAAGACGACGAGAAGCATCCAACAACGACTAGTAAAATTACAAAGTGGCAGGGGAGGTATGCCTATGAAATAGAGGAGAGAAACCTCCAACCGAGAAGATCCGTCATAACCTCCAACATCGAAAACATTATAGAAGATGCATGTGTGAACTCTGTCTTCGATGAACTAGAGCTTGTCATGAAGATGACTATAAGCTCTAAAACTCACAAAGAGAAGAACCACACAAGAACCAAGAAAGATGATGCAGGGATGCAATGGTTTGAGCTCTCTATGAATGATACGATCAAGATACTCATCGAGAGCCCCCCTTGATAGTACGACAATCGATCCTATAACCCGGTCTCCCAACTACCACCATGAGACCGGTAAAATAGAAAACCTATCAAGGGCAAACCTTTGCCTTGCGCATGATCCACTTGAGCTAGATGATGAAGATCTTGTCCTCCTCAAGATGGACCACCTTTCTCGATTGCATTGGGTCAATGAAGACAAGTTGATTGCTCCCCCATAAGCCACTATGGGTGAGCCACTCTTTCGCACATCCTCACAAGTCCATTGTCACAACAATGGACATCAAGCTTCAAGCACTTGATCTCTTCGTGATGCTCCACTTGAACTTGCACACGGCAATCTTGATGACGATCACCACTTGGTGTCATCCTCTCCATGGGTTGTATGATATCTTCCTCTTTATGCTATCTCATGGGCACATACCTAACCCCACATAGAACTCTCACATAGACCATGGCTTAGTACACAAAGCTTAATGGATAACACTTACCATACCATGGGATCACTTGATCCCTCTCGGTATATCTTGTCGCTTTGTGAGTTGATCAACTTGATTCACTATTGACTTAGTCTTGATCAACCTTGAATCTTTCCAACTCTCTTCATTTGGATGATGTCTTGAAGGTAAACATGAATGATCACACAATCTTCTTCTTCAAGACATGCTTGCAATAAGCTCAACACTCACATGAGCAATCTTTGCATAATTCCTTATAAGCTCAACACTCACATGAGCAATCTTTGCATAATTCCTTGATAGCACCTTGGTTGACTTATAAACTCCTTGAAACCAACACATGGACTTCAAGAAATGCCTATGGACAAATCCTTCAAATATAACTCAAGGCAACCATTAGTCCATAGAGATTGCCATCAATTACCAAAACCAAACATGGGGCACCGCATGTTCTTTCAACCGTTTGCCACCTTCTTCTTGGACGGCCATGGCAATTTGATAGAGGTGTCATCCACAATGGCCGAGCAAACCACTATATCTTCAAGATGAAAGGAAATGAGTACGTCCTTCGCCCTATGTCTCCAAGCCAAGTGATCGCCGACAAGAAAACCACCCATCATGGAGAGGATAGTGAGAGAGAGAACCACCAAAAAGAGAGTGAGTGCCACATGCCCAAATCGAGTGCCTCCACGATGAGAGAAAAGAAGAACTTAGTTCTATTTGCCACAAAATGTGAGATACAAGAAGTGTGTGAGAACCCATCAAGTGTCCTACACTATGTCCTTTTATGCAAGGATGAGGCACCAAAAGCTAACACCTCTCACACCCTACCTTTAGTGTTGTCTTCTATTTTGTAGGAATTCCAAGATGTTTTCCCCCAACGAGCTACCTCCGGTCTACCTCCACTACGAGGCATTAAGAACCGAATTGACCTCATCTCCGGAGCTCCCCTTCCTAACAATAGCCCCCTACCGCGTCAACCCCAAAGAAACCAAAGAAATACAAAGGCAAGTAATGAAGGAAATATGCCATAGAGGCAATAATAAAGTTATTATTTATTTCCTTATTTCATGATAAATTTTTATTATTCATGCTAGAATTGTATTAACCGGAAACATAATACATGTGTGAATACATAGACAAACATAGTGTCACTAGTATGCCTCTACTTGACTAGCTTGTTAATCGAAGATGGTTAAGTTTCCTAGCCATGGACATGAGTTGTCATTTGATTACGGGATCACATTATTAGGAGAATAATGTGATTGACTTGACCCATTCCGTTAGCTTAGCACTTGATCATTTAGTATGTTGCTATTGCTTTCTTCATGACTTATGCATGTTCCTATGACTATGAGATTATGCAACTCCCGTTTACCGGAGGAACACTTTGTGTGCTACCAAATGTCACAAGTAACTGTGTGATTATAAATGTGCTCTGCAGGTGTCTCCGAAGGTACTTGTTGGGTTGGCGTATTTCGAGATCAGGATTTGTCACTCCGATTGTCGGAGAGGTATCTCTGGGCCCTCTCGGTAATGCACATCACTATAAGCCTTGCAAGCATTGTGACTAATGAGTTAGTTGCGAGATGATGTATTATGAAACGAGTAAAGAGACTTGCCGGTAATGATATTGAACTAGGTATTGAGATACCGACGATCGAATCTCGGGCAAGTAACATACCGATGACAAAGGGAACAACGTATGTTGTTATGCGGCTGGATCGGAGTTCGAGGGACGTCATCGAGCTGAACATGTGCTGAACTCGGAGGTGCCGTACGTTCGGTACTTGGATTGGTCGGATCGTGAAGACGTACGACTACATCAACCGCGTTGTGCTAACGCTTCCGCTTTCGGTCTACGAGGGTACGTGGACACACTCTCCCCTCTCGTTGCTATGCATCACCATGATCGTGCGTGTGCGTAGGTTTTTTTTGAAATTACTACGTTCCCCAACAAGTAAAACATCTCATAGACCATGGACATGTGCGTGAAAGTTTGAGTCCTTGTGCCGCGGCGGTCATTCTTGTGCCAAAAAGAGACGGTAGCTTTCGCATGTGTTCCAATTGTAGACCTATAAATGCTATCACCGTTCGATATAGGTACCCCATTCCACGCCTTGATGATATGCTAGATGAGCTTAACGGTTCCACTATTTTCTCAAAAATTGATCTTAAAAGTGGTTACTATCAAATACGCATACAAGAGGGTGATGAATGGAAAACCACTTTTAAAACAAAGTTCGGTTTGTATGAGTGGTTAGTTATGCCTATGGGTTTATCGGAAGCAGCTGGTACTTTCATGCGTCTTATGCATTATGTGTTTCGCCCTTACATTGGTGAGTTTGTTGTGGTCTATTTCGATGATATCCTTGTTTTTAGCAAATCTCTCAAAGATCATGTCACCCATCTTCGAACCATTTTGCAAACTCTTCGAAAAGAGTGACTCTATGCTAATATGGAAAAATGCCTCTTTGGTGTTGATAAGCTTGTTTTCTTGGGTTTTTTAGTGCCTTCTAAGGATGTTCATGTTGATGAATCTAAGATTAGTGCTATTAAAACTTGGCCACAACCAACCAACTTGCAACAAGTGGGTAGCTTCCTTGGTTTAGCCGGTTTCTACCATAGATTTGTGAAGGACTTTAGCACCATTGCTTCACATTTGCATGCTTTGAGTAAGAAGAATGCGCCCTTTGTTCGGGGACCCTCCCAAGATACTGCATTCAATGAGCTTAAGAATTTTCTTACCCATGCTCCCGTGCTTGCATTACCCAACTTTGACAAACCCTTTGAGATTCATTGTGATGCTAGTGGTAATGGCATAGGAGGTGCGTTAACGCAAGAGAAGCGCCCCATAGCATACTTTAGTGAAAAACTCTCTGGAGCGCAACTCAATTACCCCATCTATGACAAAGAGTTATATGCTTTAGTGCGAGTTTTGCATAAATGGGAACATTATCTTTGCCCTCATGAATTTATCATTCATACCGACCATGAAACGCTTAAATACCTTAAGGGCCAAACTAAGTTGAACAAGTGTCATTCTAAATGGAGTGAATTCATTGAGTCTTTTCCTTATGTCATCAAGTACATTAAAGGTAAGGAAAATGTTGTGGCGGACGCTCTTTCCCGCATATGCATGCTTGTTACTCAACTTGAATTGGATGTTATTGGCTTTGAGCACATAAAAGACGTGTATGCGCATGATCCTACTTTTGCTATTCCTTATGCCAAATGTTTGATGCATACATCTTGGGAATGCTATTACTTCAAAGATGGTTATCTTATGAGAGCTAATAAACTATGCATCCCCGAGTCTTCTCTTCGTTTGTTGCTTTTGCAAGAATCTCATGGAGGAGGACTAATGGGACATTTTGGACGCGACAAGACATTTGCTACGCTCTCCAAGAACTATTTTTGGCCGAAGTTGTTCCGCGACGTCAACCGCTTCACCAACCGATGCTCTACATGCCGCAAAGCTAAGTCTAAAGCTCAATCCCATGGTATCTATATGCCTCTCCCAATACCGTACCAATCATGGGAAGATATTAGCATGGATTTTGTGCTTGGTTTGCCTAGAACTAGAAATGGAAAGGATTCAGTATTTGTTGTTGTGGACCGATTCTCTAAGATGGCACATTTCAGTCCTTGCAACAAGATAGACAATGCTTCACATGTTGTCAATCTCTTCCATAGGGAAATCCTCCGTCTACATGGAGTGCCAAAGACAATTGTCTCTGACCGCGACGTCAAGTTCTTGAGTTACTTTTGGAAGACCCTATGCGCCAAGCTCGGAATCAAACTACTCTTCTCCACGGCTTACCATCCACAAACCGACGACCAAACGGAGGTGACGACCCACACACTCTCCGCTCTACTTCGCGTGCTAATCAAGAAGAACGTCAAGGAGTGGGAGGAGTGCCTACCTATCGCCGAGTATGCCTACAACCGATCAAGACACTCGACTACCGGCAAGTCCCCCTTCGAGGTCGTCTACGGATTCAACCCGTTGTCCCAATTGGACATTCTTCCTCTACCACTACAAGAGCGCAACAATATGGACGCAAGTGCATGTGTGAACAATATCAAGAAGGTGCATGAAGATACAAGGCACACCATCGAGCGCCAAGTACAACGACTTGCGACCAAGCTCAACATCAACAAGCACCCCATGGTATTGAACATTGGAGATTTTGTGCGGCTACACCTTTGCAAGGACCGCTTCCCCAACGAACACAAGTCCAAACTTCTACCACGAGCGGATGGACCCTTCAAGGTGCTTGCACGTTACAACAACAATGCTTACAAGATCGACCTCCCGCGTGACAAGTACAACGTGAGCGACGTCTTCAACGTCAAGGATCTCTCACCATACCATGGTGATGAAGAATTCGATCCGAGGTCGGATCTTTCCCAAGGGAGGGGAGATGATGCGGAGCATCCCAAGGTCATCCCCATGGACCTACCTACATCTCCCACAATATCACTTGGACCAATGACAAGAGCACGAGCAAGGGCTATCAAAGATAAGGTGAACTCGCTCCTCTCCGAACTACCCCTTTCTATACATGAGACATGGCTGCTACCTCAAGCGAAAACACTATGTGTGATCAGGTACTTGGAGGAGATCCATGGAGCAACTACATCCATCAGACAAGACAGCGAGGACACCAAGCGTCAAGCCCAAGGAAATCTGGCCGAAGAAGACTACAGCGGCCGGACGTCCGACGACTCCTAGGCCACGGACGACCGTCCATCTTCGGACGACCGGCGCCCCGGCAACCGAACGGAAACTACGGAAGTCCGCGGAAGACCGGATGACCAGACCCCTATGGACATCTGACGCCACGACAACCGAGCGTAATCTATGGAAGTCCGAAGATCTATGGACGTCCGGCCATTCCGAGCCTCCGGACGTCCGATGCCCATTGGACGTCCGGCCCCTGGCTGTGTACAGTTGCGGGCTGAGGCCCATGTACCCCTTCACTTTAGCCCTTTTTGTACTATGACTATAAATAGACCTCACCCTCCTCCTAGCTAGGGACAGCAAAGGATTAGCTCATATTCGTGTCAGAGCTTTGCTCATCCACTTTGTTACCTTCTCCTCGGAGAAGATCCCCCAAGTGGATTCAAGACCCCTTCACGGGAAGAACCTCAAGACCTCCTCACGGAGAAGATCGTGCTACTTGTATCGTCCCTAGTTGACTATGGATCTTGTATCTCTTCTGTGTTCGAGGATCTAGCATATGTGTGATCATTCTTGTTGGTTTTAGTGTTTCTCTCGTGTTTTCCCTCGCGTTTCCCCTCGTGTTTCCCCTTGTGTTCCTCGTGTTCCTCGCGGGATCCGCTCCTTTCGTGAAAGATCGGCCATCTAGGGTTCCACCCTACATCATTGGCTTCATCCACAATAAGCTTTAGGAGAATTGTTGGCGGTGCATTTTTGTGACGGAACACCCTAGCGTTCCTCTCATTCCATATTGTCCACGACACAAGCATGATAAGAGAGGCCATGGCGCGTCGATCCGGGTTGCTCAAATTGGTTTGCCTATCCCACCACTCCAAAAAGGATCCCGCAAGATGCCAGTCATTAGTGTCGTGTGCACAAGGCCATATTTATCAATGATCAAACGTCAGAGCCTAGTAGTGAAGTGGCACTTAACGAACAGATGGATGTCCGTCTCCTACTCTCGCTTGCAGAGGGGGCAGAGGCCACAGTTAGGTCAGCCTGAAATTTGCAGCTTGCAACGGAAGTACGCTGATTCAGGGCTACTATTTCAAGCGAAATCACTAATTAAAGAGTATTTCTTCAAAGATCATTTTCATTTTGTCAGCTTGCGACAAGTGATGCACCGCATGTGCGTCACTTCTCACAATCTCTGAGTGTTTTCGTAGATTCGTTTATTCAAAATGTTTTACCTGTTAAACCGTGCGTCCAAACCTCGAACTGTCTTCACCATTGGATCTCTCGCCTTGAGATCTTTAAAATTAGATCTCATGTTGATAGGTTTCAACTAACTTTTTTTCATGAAAAATCCGAATCGGGAGCACATTTCTCCCTTTCTGAAGAGCCACGCAATGTTTCCCTTTCCAGGAGGCACGGTTGTGCCTCTCACGGAAGCAAATTCATGCCTCCACAAGAATTAAACTCGTGCCTGTCGCGGAACAAAAAAAACGCATTTTTTTCTTTCTGAGTGGCATGATCGTGCCTCTCGCGGAAGCAAATCCGCGCCTCCACGAGCAGTAAATCATGTCTCTCGCGGAAAAAAAAACATATTTTTTCCTTTTCCGAAAGGCATGATCGTGCCTCTCACAGAATCAAATTTGTGCCTCATGCAGAAGGAAAAACACATTTTTGTGCAAAAAAATTTGAATTTTTTTGGTCCAAATTCTAAGAAAAACCAGGGGGAAATAGAAAAGCTAAAAAGTCATCTAAAGCCGAAAATGCGTACGGAAAAATAAAATAAAAACAAAATCCAGAGAAAACGTTCAAAGCGCGACATGTGACGGCGGCTGAGAGTGCACCAAGTGGCGCACTCCCAGTCCACCTCTAGTGACCGACCCTTGGGAGGCTCCGAAAGGAGTACTCCTCAGTTAGTTGCTCGCTATTTCAGGCTTTAGGCGACTAACTGCCCATATTACGCGAGCTGGGCCGGCCCATGATGACGCCTTTTCCGGTGGAAATTAAGACCACGGGGGTCGTACAGAGGGCAATCCTATTTACCGCGCCGGCCGCTCGTTAGCGACCACGCACCACACAGGTCCCGCCACGTACATTTTTGTCCAGCCCGACTAGTTTTTTCCCGGTTATGGGAAACCTTGTCAGACCTGATTTTCCTTTTTTTCGTATTTTTGCTTCAAGTTTTAATTCAGATTTTTTTATTTCCATTTTTATGTTCATTTTTATTTATTTTTATATTTGTTTTTTATTTCAATTATTTTCTTATTTCTATTTTTTGTATCATCTTTTTTAAATTTTTTGAATTTTTTCTGAAATCATGTATACTTTTCTCATATCATTTTTCGAGTTTGTGAACCTTTTTTTTATCCAATCAAGGAAAAAAAATCAATTTGTGAACATTTTTATAAATTTGTGAAAAAAAAATACATTTGTAAAACTCGAGACATATTTTTATTCAATTCTGGGACATTTTTATAAAATTCTGAACACTTTTTTAATCAGCTAACATTTTTTGGATGGGCAAATATTTTTTGAAAAAAACATTTTAAATTCATGAATATTTTTTGTTTGAATTCGTGGATTTTCCTGTAATTCACAAATTTTATTTTATTTTTGTGAATATTTTAAAAAAATCATGAACACTTCTTTAATCCTTGAAAATTTGTGCAAAATCATGAATATTTTTTTTTAATTCGTGGACATCTGTTAGAATCTAGTGAAGTGAAGATAATATCCAATGGACAAGATTATTAGGATTTGCCACCTTTCAACAGCTGGATTGACTTAATCTGAGGACCAATATTCAATTTTATTCCTACACTATACAATGGCATAAATATACACATAGATATATTCATGTACATATTTTTTCAGTACTTTTGAGATTTCAAAATTCATTTTTTTCATTTAGCTCAGTAGTTGTTGACTTTCTGGTCCACTCCTTTCTTTCTTATCCCTCCATGATGCTCCGGGTTAACAAAGTTGCACATGTTATGTGCTTTCCTTCAATACTTATGCCACTGCTATAGAAGTAGCTTATTAGTGGTGTGTATTTCTTGTTGATAATGGCGTGTGGAGGGTATATCAATAGTATCACGCCACTGGTAACATGTTATCGATAATGTGAGGTCACACGCCACTAGTAACTAGTTAATAGCGACGAGCGCTACTGTATGCATGGCACTAGTAATTACAATACTGGTGACATTCCCTTCAACATACACAGCATTAGTAACTAGTCGTGATTTTTTTAAAGAAACTCTGATTAGTGGTGGCATGCCTTCCAACTTGTGCACCACTAATAACCATTCTTGTGTTTTATAAAAAATACACCATATTTTATAAGTTTCATCCATACATCCAAATGCATACATATGGTTCATCTATACATCTAAAATATTCATGTCGCATGCGCCGTCGCACGTACAGGACTTCGTCATCACCATGTGTGGATGTCGGCATCGTTGCTTCACATGGTGGTAAGTCATTGTCATTGTGGTACATGGTGGTAAGTCATCGTCGCCGCCCCATGGATCCCTTGAAGAAAACAACTTAAGTATTGATCTATCCTTATCAGATGCCTCGGAATTTGCATTGGGATGCTACGCAAGTTCATTATTGAGCAATAAACCAATTTAAGTAGTAATCTGACATTATGAGATGAATAAATGCCTCATGATATTATCCATCATTGGGCAGGCATTTATGCAAGAGTATTATTTGTTCTTATCATACATGAGAGAGAGAGAGAGAGCTAGGAGAGAACAATATATGTTCTTACCAAGAAAAGATGACAACAATAAAGAAGAGGAATACTTGTATTATTGGAAAATAAAGAAGAGTAATACTGACCAAGAAAGAGGGTTAATAAAAGAAAGAAGATAAAAAAACATTTAGGAATTTTAACGTGTTACTCTTAGATTTTACATAGAAATGCTATGCAAGTAATCATCGAGCATTAGGCAGCTGGGTAGTATGTGTTCTTGCTAGGACAGAGGAGAAAAAGAAATTAAGATAGATCGGAGGTGAGCATTTGTTCTAATTAGAATTAGGGGAGAGGGGAAATTTTAGAACAAAGATGATAATAAAGTATATATAACCACTTTGCACCACACATGCACAGATAGGAAAGTATAGAAATCTATGATAAGAGTAGCATTTGTTCTTATCAGAATAAAGAAATTAAGCCACTAAGATCAAGAAATAATATATGTTCTTATCAGAATTTGAATGGAATAGGCCTGGCACATATATATTAGTTTGTTGTTCAACAGAGAACACATTGCACCACACATATACTGTTGGGGAACGTAGCATGCAATTTCAAAAAAATTCCTACGATCACACAAGATCTATCTAGGAGATGCATAGCAACGAGAGGGGAGAGTGTGTCCACGTACCCTCGTAGACCGAAAGCGGGAGGTTATGTTAACGCGGTTGATGTAGTCGAACGCCTTCACGATCCAACCGATCCAAGTACCGAACGTACGGCACCTCCGTGTTCAGCACACGTTCTGCTCGATGACGTCCCTCAAACTCTTGATCCAGTAGAGGGTCGAGGGAGAGTTCCTTCAGCACGACGGCATCGTGACGGTGATGGTGATGTGATCCGTGCAGGGCTTTGCCTAAGCACTACAACAATATGACCGAAGGAGTAAACTGTGGAAGGGGAAACCACACACGACTAAGAAACAACTGTTGTGCCTTTGGGATGCCCCTGCCCCCGTATATAAAGGAGGGGAGGAGGTGGCCAGCCCAAGGGGGGCGCGCCAAGGGGGGAGTCCTACTTGGACTCCCAGTCCAAGTAGGATTCGTCCCCCTCCCTTCCATCCAACGGAGAGGGGAAAGGGGGGAGAGGGAGAAGGAAAGGAAGGGCCGCCCCCCACCCCTTGTCCAATTCGGATTGGGCTTTTGGGGGGGGGGGGCGCCACCTCTTGTGGCAGCCTCCCTCTCTCCATTATGGCCCAATAGGCCCATTAACTTTCCCCGGGGGGGGGGGGGGTCCGGTAGCCTCCCGGTACTCCAAAAAATCCCCGAACCTTATCGGAAGCATTCCGGTGTCCGTATATAACCTACCAATATATCAATCTTTACCTCCCGACCATTTTGAGACTCCTCGTCATGTCTGTGATCTCATTCGGGACTCTGAACAAACTTCGGTCACCAAAACACATAACTCATAATACAAATCGTCATCGAACGTTAAGCGTGCGGACCTACGGGTTCGAGAACTATGTAGACATGACCGAGACACATCTCTGGTCAATAAACAATAGCGGAACTTGGATGCTCATATTGGTTCCTACATATTCTACAAAGATCTTTATCGGTCAAACCGCATAACAACATACGTCATTCCCTTTGTCATTGGTATGTTACTTGCCCGAGATTCGATCGTCGGTATCATCATACCTAGTTCAATCTCGTTACCGACAAGTCTCTTTACTCGTTCCATAATGCATCATCCCGCAACTAACTCATTAGTTAAATTGCTTGCAAGCCTTATAGTGATGTGCATTACCGAGAGGGCCCAGAGATACCTCTCTGATACTCGGAGTGACAAATCCTAATCTCGATCTATGCCAACTCAACAAACACCTTCGGAGACACCTGTAGAGCATCTTTATAATCACCCAGTTACGTTGTGACGTTTGATAGCACACAAGGTGTTCCTCCGGTATTCGGGAGTTGCATAATCTCATAGTCAGAGGAATATGTATAAGTCATGAAGAAAGCAATAGCAATAAAACTAAACGATCATTATGCTAAGCTAATAGATGGGTCTTGTCCATCACATCATTCTCTAATGATGTGATCTCATTCATCAAATGACAACACATGTCTATGGTTAGGAAACTTAACCATCTTTGATAAACGAGCTAGTCAAGTAGAGGCATACTAGGGACACTTTGTTTTGTCTATGTATTCACACATGTACTAAGTTTTCGGTTAATACAATTCTAGCATGAATAATAAACATTTATCATGATATAAGGAAATATAAATAACAACTTTATTATTGCCTCTAGGGCATATTTCCTTCAGTCTCCCACTTGCACTAGAGTCAATAATCTAGTTCACATCGCCATGTGATTTAAGACCAATAGTTCACATCGTCATGTGACTTAACACTCTATAGTTCACATCGCCATGTGACCAATACCCAAAAGAGTTTACTAGAGTCAATAATCTAGTTCACATCGCCATGTGATTAACACCCAAAGAGTACTAAGGTGTGATCATGTTTTGCTTGTGAGAGAAGTTTAGTCAACGGGTCTGCCACATTCAGATCCGTATGTATTTTACAAATTTCTATGTCTACAATGTTCTGCACGGAGCTACTCTAGCTAATTGCTTCCAGTTTCAATATGTATCCAGATTGAGACTTAGGGTCATCCGGATCAGTGTCAAAGCTTGCATCGACGTAACCCTTTACGACAAACTTTTTGTCACCTCATAACCGAGAAACATATCTTTATTCCACTAAGGATAATTTTGACCGTTGTCCAGTTATCCACTACTGGATCACTATTGTACCCTCTTGCCAAACTCATGGTGAGGTACACAATAGGTCTGGTACACAGCATAGCATACTTTATAGAACCTATGACTGAGGCATAGGGAATGACTTTTCATTCTCTTTCTATTTTCTGTCGTGGTCGGGCATTGAGTCTGACTCAACTTCACACCTTGTAACACAGGCAAGAACCCATTCTTTGACTGATCCATTTTGAACTTCTTCAAAACTTTATCAAGGTATGTGCTTTGTGAAAGTCCAATTAAGCGTCTTGATCTATCTCTATAGATCTTGATGCTAATATATAAGCAGCTTCACCGAGGTCTTTCATTGAAAAATTCTTATTCAAGTATCCTTTTATGCTATCCAAAAATTATGTATTATTTCCAATCAACAATATGTCATCGACATATAATATTAGAAATGCTATAGATCTCCCACTCACTTTCTTATAAATACAAGCTTCTCCAAAAGTCCGTATAAAACCATATGCTTTGATCACACTATCAAAGCTATATTCCAACTCCGAGAGGCTTGCACCGGTCCATAAATGGATCACTTGAGCCTACCCACTTTGTTAGCACCTTTAGGGCCAAAAAAACCTTCTGGTTGCATCATATACAACTCTTCTTTAAGATATCAATTAAGGAATGCACTTTTGACATCCATTTGCCAAATTTCATAATCATAAAATGCGTCAATTGCTAACATGATTTGGACAGACTTAAGCATCGCTAGGGTGAGAAGGTCTCATCATAGTCAACTCCTTGAACTTTTCGAAAGCCTTTCGCAACAAGTCGAGCTTTGTAGATAGTAATCATTACCGTTAGTGGCAGTCTTCTTCTTGAAGATCCATTTATTCTCTATGGCTTGCCGATCATCGGGCAAGTCAACCGAAGTCTACACTTTGTTCTCATACGTGGATCCCATCTCAGATTTCGTGGCCTCAAGCCATTTTGCGAAATTTGGGCTCATCATCGCTTCCTCATAGTTTGTAGGTTCGTCATGGTCTAGTAACATGACTTCCAGAACAGGATTACCATACCACTCTGGTGCCTATCGTACTCTGGTTGACCTATAAGGTTCGGTAGTAACTTGATTTGAAGTTTCATGATCATCATCATTAGCTTCCTCACTAATTGGTGTAGGAATCACTGGAATTGATTTCTGTGATGAACTACTTTCCAATTCTGGAGAAGGTAAAATTACCTCATCAAGTTCTACTTTCCTCCCACTCACTTCTTTCGAGAGAAACTCCTTCTCTAGAAAGGATTCATTCTTAGCAACGAATATCTTGCCTTCGGATCTGTGATAGAAGGTGTACCCAACAGTGTCTTTTGGGTATCCTATGAAGATGCATTTCTCCGATTTGGGTTCGAGCTTATCAGGTTGAAGCTTTTTCACATCAGTATCGTAACCCCAAACTTTAAGAAACGACAGCTTAGGTTTCTTGCCAAACCACATTTCATATGGTGTCGTCTCAACGGATTTAGATGGTGCCCTATTTAACCTGAATGCAACTATCTCTAATGCATAACCCCAAAACGATAGTGGTAAATCGGTAAGAGACATCATAGATCGCACCATATATCTAATAAAGTGCGGTTACGACGTTCGGACACACCATTACGCTATGGTGTTCCAGGTGGCGTGAGTTTCGAAACTATTCCACATTGTTTCAAATAAAGAGCAAAGTCGTAACTCAAATATCCGCCTCTGCGATCAGATTGTAGAAATTTCATTTTCTTGTTACGGTGATTTTCTACGTCACTCTGAAATTCTTTGAACTTTCCAAATGTTTCAGACTTATGTTTCATTAAGTATATATACCCATATCTGCTCAAATCATCTGTGAAGGTCAGAAAATAATGATACCCGCCGCGATCCTCAACACTCATCGAACCGTGTACATCGGTATGTATTATTTCCAATAAGTCAGTGGCTCGCTCCATTGTTCGGTATGTCATATATAAGTGTATAATAAAGCCCAATAATGTCCAAAACAGGATATAATATAGCATGGAACAATAAAAAATTATAGATACGTTGGAGACGTATCAATCATTGGCTCGCTCCATTCTTCCGGAGAATGTAGTTTTAATCATCTTGCCCATGAGGCATGGTTCGCAAGCATCAAGTGATTCCAAAAGCCCATCAGCATGGAGTTTCTTCATGCACTTTACACCAATATGACCTAAATGGCAGTGCCACAAATGTGTTGCACTATCATCATCAACTTTGCATCTTTTGGCATCAATATTATGAATATGTGTATCACTACGATCGAGACTCAATAAACCATTCACATTGGGTGTATGACCATAGAAGGTTTTATTCATATAAACAAAACAACAACTATTCTTTGACTTAAATGAATAACCGTATTGCAATAAACATGATCTAATCATATTAATGCTCAACGCAAACACTAAATAACATTTATTTAGGTTCAATTCCAATCCCGAAGGTAGAGGGAGTGTGCGATGGTGATCGTATCAACCTTGGAATTACTTCCAACACACATCGTCACCTCGTCCTTAACTAGTCTGTGTTTATCTTGCAACTCCTATTTCAAGTTACTACTCTTAGCAACTAAACCAGTATCAAATACTGAGGGGTTGCTATAAACACTAGTAAATACCTCGGTGGCCTCCCATACCCCCTCTTTGCACTATAAATTCCAAAATATTATGAAACCTTCGGGGTTAACCTAGATCAGAAGTTCCACCGCCGCAGGCCTGTGTAGCCACCGAAAACCAATCTAGACCCCGTTCGGCACCCTGCCGGAGGGGGGGGGATCATCTCCGGTGGCCATCTTCATCATCCCAGCGGCCACCACGATGAGGCGGGAGTAGTCCACCCTTGGGGCTGAGGGTTTGTACCAGTAGCTATGTGTTTAATCTCTCTCTCTCTCGTGTTCTTGAGATGTCGCGATCTTGATGTATTGCGGTCTTGGTTAATGTAGTTGGATCATATGGTGTTTCCCCCTCTCTATCTTGTTGTGATGAATTGAGTTTTTCCCTTTGAGATTTCGTTGTTATCGGATTGAATACTTTTATGGATTTGAGAACACTTGATATATGTCTTGCAATTGAATACTCGTGGTGACAATGGGGTATCGTATTGATTCACTTGATATATGTTTTGGCACTCAACTCATGGATTCCCGAGGTGACATTGGGGTAATATATGCATAGGGGTTGATGCACGTTCTTGTCTTTGTTTCTCCGGTAGAAATCTTGGGGCACTCTTTGAAGTTCTTAGTTTTGGATTGAGTATTATGAATATGAATTTGCTTTGATGTTACTTTAGTACAAACTCTAGGATAGATCGAAAGAAAAGAATAACTTAGTGTTATTTTAGTACGGACTCTTGAATAGATTGATCGAAAAGAATAGCTTTGAGGTGGTTTCATACCCTACAAACAATTCCGTCTTATGTTCTCCGCTAGATAGGAACTTTGGAGTGATTCTTTGTTGCACGTTGAGGGATAATTATATGATCCAACTATATTAGCACTGTTGAGAGATTGCACTAGCGAAAGTATGGGCCCTAGGCCTCATTTTAAGCATTTAAGTACCGTTTTGTGCCCATTTACTATTTGATACCTTGCTGTTTTCATTTATTTTCAGATTATAAAAAATATATTTCTACCATCTGTATTACACTTTTATCACCATCTCTTCATCGAACTAGTGCACGTATACAATTTGCTGTTGTATTGGGTGTGTTGGGGACACAAGAGATTTCTTGTATTTGATTGCAGGGTCGTTTGAGAGAGACCATCTTCATCCTACACCTCTCACGGATTGATAAACCTTAGGTCATGCACTTGAGGGGAAATTGCTACTGTCCTACAAAACTCTGCGCTTGGAGGCCCAACACGTGTCTACAAGAATAAAGTTGCGTAGTAGACATCAAGCTCTTTTCTGGCGCCGTTGCCGGGAAGGTGAGTGCATGAAGGTATATCTTTAGATCTTGCAACTGAATCTTTTAGTTTCTTGTTTTATCACTAGTTTGGTTTATAAAAGAAAACTACATAAAAATGGAATTGAGGTTGCATCATATTATTGGTCATCTTTATAATTTCTATCTTGAAAATGATGGATCGGAAAATTGTGCTCAATTGATAGAAGAATAATTCAATAGAATGTTTGGCATAAATGATGAGCATGATTGCAATGTTATTAGTATTAATTCTTTGAATATCCATGATGCTAATGATATGCAAAACCGTATGCTTGGGGATGCTATGTTTGATGAAGATGATGTTTTTAGTCCCCCAAGATTTGATGTGCAAATTTTTTATAATGATTGCATGCCTCCTATTTATGATGATTATATTGATGAAAGTGGATTTGGAGAGGTCATGACTTTATTTGATGATGAATCCACTATTTTGGAAGAGGTTGCAATTGATTATGATGACAAAGTTGCTATCTATGATGATTACGGTGATGACATGTATGCTATATTGAATAATGATAACCATGAAACTTGTCATCATGATTTTAATTTTCAATCACATGATAGTTATTTTGTTGAGTTTTCTCCCACCACTATTGATGAGAATAAATTTGCCTATCTGGAGAGTAATAAGTTTTCTATGCTTGTGAATTGTGAAAAGAATGCTTTATGTGATAGCTATATTATTGAGTTCATTCATGATGCTACTTAAAATTATTATGAGAGAGGAACATATGCTTGTAGGTATTGCAATAATATCAAGTTTCCTCTCTATGTGTTGAAAATCTTGAAGTTTTGCTTGTTTTGCCTTCCTATGCTAGTTGATTCTTGTTCCCATAAATTGTTTTATCACAAAATCCCTATGCATAGAAAGTGGGTTAGACTTAAATTTGCTAGTCATATGCTTCATGATGCTCTCTTTGGGTTTCAATTCTTATCTTTTATATGAGCATCATTGAAATCATCATGCCTAGTTTAAAAGGCATTAAAGAAAAGCGCTTGTTGGGAGATAACCCAACATTTAACCCTACTTTTTTGTGTGTTAAAATGATTAGCTAATTTAGTAATAATTTTTTATTGCTTTTGTTTCAATAAAGTGCCAAGTAAAGCCTTGGGGATGGTCTATGGTGATAGTTGATTTGATCTTGCTGAAAAACAGAAACTTTTGCGCTCAGAAAAACAATTCTAATTTTTAACAGAAGCATGATAAAATGCTGATTCTTTTTGAAGAAGATTAATAGACAAATTTCACAAGATTTACTAATTTTTCAGAATTTTTGGAGTAGCATAAGTATGCTTTGAGTACATATTACTACAGACTGTTCTGTTTTTGACAGATTCTGTTTTCAATGCATAGTTTGCTTGTTTTCTAGTTTCTATGGCTTATATTGCTCAATATAAATTGTAGAAATGATTTTCTATAGTATTAATTGTGTGAGAACAATTATGAATCTTGTATTTGGCAGTACCAAAAGTGGAATGGTTTGCTCTTTATCATACTAACCTATCTCAGAAAGTTTCGTTAAGTTTTGTGTGCTTGAAGTTTTCAAGTTTTGCGTGAGATGTTGATATGAGGAGAATAAGGAGTGACAAGAACCTAAGTTTGGGGATTCCCAAGGCACCCCCAAGGAAATATTCAAGGAAGATTCAAGCAACTAAGCTTGGGGATGCCCCGGAAGACAACCCCTCTTTCGTCTCCAACATTATGGGTAACCTCACTTGGAGCTATGTTTTCATTCGTCACATGATATGTGTTTTGCTTGGAGCATCATTTTATTTTGTTAGGATTTGCTTGCCATTATTTAGAATAATGTTTTGCATCTTTTATTTCAATAAAAGTGTCAATGATAGCCTTTGCCATGCTTATTTTGCAAGTATACATGTTGCTGTTTGAAAACAGAAAGTTTACCGCTGTTGAAATTTTTTCCTAGAAAAGTCAGAATGTGATAAAATGTTGAAACCTTTTTCAAAACGAGCTCTGATAAATGTTCTACAGTGTGGTAAATTTTCATAACTTTTGGAGTTAGGGAAGTATTGATACTCTTGCATTCTTTACAGACTGTACTGGTTTGGCAGATTGCTGTTATGTTTGCATTGTTTGCATACGTTTGCTTGTTTAATGATTCTATTTGAGGATAGGAGTATTAAATATGCAGACGAATTTAGTATGCAATGTTGAATAATAATTTTAGTGATTTTCTACAGTAGAGAATGATAAGGTTTTTGCATTGGTTTATACTAACTTATCTCACGAGTCCTTGTTGAGTTTTGTGTGGATGAAGCTTTTGAGATTTAGGAAAACCGTGATATGAGAAGAATTAAGGAGACACAAAAGCTCAAGCTTGGGTATGCCCAAGGAACCCCAAGATGATATTTCAATAAGTCTCAAGCATCTAAGCTTGGGGATGCCCCGGTAGGCATCCCACCTTTCTTCTTCAACAATTATCGGTTACTACCGGTTGAGCCTAAGTTTTTGCTTATTCACGGGATGTGTGCTATCCTTGGATTGCCATTTTACTTTGTTTTTGTTGCTGTTTTAACAAAGTACTTAGATCCGAAAGTTTTTAAATAAAGTAGATTCCTCAAATAGTTGCCGGGGAGGCTAAGTAAGCGGCATTCACACCCTGTCAACAAAGCTCTTTTCTATGTCATTTACTCTTGTGCTTCACTTATATCCTATGTGTAAATTGTTGAATAAATTGAATGTTATGAATTTGAAATCATATCATGCCTAGTGGTAGTTTCACATTGGGTTCAGAAAGTGAAATCTTTTGAGGCTTGAGAATCACAATATTGGTCATACAAGTGAGGGAGTCCTGGACTAAGGAGTCCTCGGGCGTCCGGCCTGTTAAGACATGAAGACCGAAGACTGCACCGTGTCCGGATTGGACTCTACTTGGCTTGGAAGGCAAGCTTGGCGACCGAAGATTCCTTCTTATGTAACTGACTCCATGTAAACCCTAGATCCCCTCGGTGTCTATATAAACCGAAGGGGATAGTCCGGAAAGGACACGACATATGCTCATTACCATACCCATATCACTACAAAAAAATACACTTCCGTGATGATACGTGTTTGTCACAGTAGGTCGCATTTTTTGTCATGCATGTACATCCATGACGATTTTATGACAGAATCAAGATAGTCATACCTGTGCTGTCATAGAAGTGTTCCATGACATCACCAAAATTATCATCACAGAATGTCCACTTCCATGACGATAAATCCCGTGTCATAGAAGTGCTTTCGTCAAGGGTGACCGACACGTGGCATCCACCGTAACAGAACACCGTTAAGCTATCGGGTCGGGTTTTGGATCCGATAACCCGTTAACAGCCCCGACCAATGGGGATTTTCCACGTGTAAAATCATCATTGGCTGGAGGAAACACGTGTCGGCTCATCGTTGGGATAGATGTCATCCACTCATTGGACAGAGGGCGCCTATGATACGTCGACACATGGCACGGCCCAATAGAGGCCCATTCCTGTGAAAGGCCGGCCCGTTTGACTTGGTCAAAAGGTGGCGGGCCGGCCCATGTAAAGCCTATTAACGACATGTTCGCATATAGCCCATTTATAGCCCGCTAACCCAAGGCCCGTTACGCCCTATCCGAATTAGGCCCAGTAGCGTCATCTGGGCCACCCAATATGATTCCAGCCCGTTTTCACTTCTGGCCCATGTATGGCCCATGACGTCTTTCGGCCCATATGAGGCCCTATGTAACTCTTGGCCTATTAACGGCCCGTGGTGAAACTGGCCCGTAATGAACAGTGTATCACTTTACACCCATTAACGGCCCGTGGTGAAACTGGCCCGTAATGAACAGTGTATCACTTTATACCCATTAACGGCCCGTTATTCCGTTGGGCCGTTTCCAGCCCATGTTATCTTTCGGCCTTCTCAGAGCCCATTTATTCTTGGGCTCATTTCCAGCATTCGTTTACTTATGGCCCGTTACTGTCATTTTCTGCTTGTGGGCCAAATTCAGCCCGTGGTTACAGTCGGCCCGTTTGTGGTCCGTTAATACGTTGGGCCGTTTTCATAGCGTCATCAAATACGGCCTATTAACGATGGCCCGTTATGGTCGGCCCATGAACGGACGATTCCAACTCTAGCCCGTTTACGGCCATAATGCGGTCTGTTTGGCCCATGTTTGGCCAATCGATCATACGGCCCGTATAAGGCCCATTGATGATACGGCCCGCAGAAGGCCCATTGTTTCTACGGCCCGTAGAAGGCCCATTGTTTCTACGGCCCGTAGAAGGCCCACTGTTTCTACGGCCAGTAGGAGGCCCAGTGTCACTACAGTAAATATTAGCCCATGGTTATTGTGGCCTAGTTTTAAAAAATAGGTTATTGCAGCCACTAGCTAACCGCGGAAAAAGAACTGCAATGACTACAAGCAAACAAATAAACAAGACAACAAGGAAATAAATAAGCAAGCAACTAACGCTAGGCTATCACGGCTATTACACATATTACATCCACTGGGCATCAAAGTTCGCCACCAGTGCAAATATAGGGAACAAAGCAGCATATCATATACACTGGTTGTCAAAGTTGGCGACCAGCGCAAATAAACGCCGCAGCAAAACAAATCCAGAACTGAAACCACTTCAGAAGATCTCAAGAAACAATATCCTGGGTACCCATAATGCTGGCAAGATGCTTAGCAAGCTTATTAACTTTCTCTTGTTTGGCGCTTAAATCCTCCAGCGCTTGCTGTTGCACCAGAAAATATGCATCTGAATTCTGCAGGGACTTCCTCAGTCCTTCAGCTTCCTGTCGCAGCACATCTGATCGATGTCTTTCAACTTGAAGTTGAGACTCAAGAAGACGAACTGATTCAGGCAGCGAGTTCGAAGAGCTTGTGCCAGCAGTAGTGGCCAGTAACTCGAACACTACATCAAGACAGGACTTTTGGGTTCCCTCACTGTCGTCAAGATAGTTTTTATCAGCTTTCTTGGAGACCAACAGGGATGTCTCACTATCTTGAACCTTATCTGCATTACTTCCTTTACCATTGGATAACGCGGTACTGTTCTCCAATATTTTGTCCGCATTCTAAAAGAGAAACAAGCAGACACATCACATGTTTACCATGTTGTATATGAAACTCATTTTGGTAAATGAGTTCAGTAGTAAAGTGGACAGGATAACAGCATGAAACAAACATATATCTATGTACCATGGTCACTTTATGGTCTATATCATTCTAGTTTTTGTTGCCAAATCAAGATAGAGACACAGTTCAAATAATATTTGTTCAAGACAAAGCAGAATAGACAGAATATAAGTGTGGGTAACTATAGAGCAATAACAACACTTGTAATGTGCATGACATGAGAACATAACTGTTTATTCAATTGAAACTGAAATCAACATAGAGCAGGTTACAACAGCAAACCAGTTAAAGAAACAGGTTTAAAACATACCTGTTGCGCCATTGGAGTTTCAATTCCATCCTTCAAATTTGAAAATAGTTGGTATGAGTAAATACAGTAATGCAAGAGCAAAGGAGTATGAACCATAGCTACAGAACCTGACCTGAGAACAAATCTTCTTCTCCTTTAAGCGTTGAGTTGGGATTCGGAGTGGTGGTCCTCGTGCTTTGGGCACTGCAGTTCCCTTACTAACTGCTCGTGTTTGGGTGCTCTGTGGTGGAGACGGTGCTGTGTCAACTGGAACTGGGTTACTATCTGCCGGGGTTGGGGTTAGAAGGGGTGTAGCTGGTTCTCTGTCCAACTGGGTAGGGGTACAATCTGCGAGAGTCTGGGTTATGTGTGGTGGATCTGGTCCTTGGGCAAGTACAACCGTGGTTCTATCTGCATCAACTGGTAGCACTATCTTTTCTGAAGACCGTGTTGTTACTCCCTTAGATACTGCCATCACGCTCTCCAATTCAAATGGCTGATAAACAAGAAAAGTAATTGAAAGTATAGACATTGTATGATAGACAGGTGCAATGGATAGTGGGGAATAAAAGAGGGCATGAAATAATTCATATTTATGTTGTCTAACCAAACAGGATAGCATGACACAATTTCACATATATGATGGCTAACTAAACAGGATAGCATGACACAATTTCACATTATGATGGCTAACTAAAAAAGATGGAAAGACATAGTTCAAAATATGAGACTATGTAAACAGGATGACATGACATAACTATATAATGTGTTTATTAAATAGGTTGGCATGCCATAATTCACATACATTCACGGATAGAATGCCATAATTCAAAATATGATGACTGTAAACACTAAACAGGATGAGATGATATAACTATATGATGTCTTTATTAAATGGGTTGCCATGCCATAATTCAGATAGATGATGTGTATGTACTATGTAAACATGATGGCATGATATAATTCAAATATATGATTTATATAGTAAGCAAGTAAGCAGATGGCAATCCATATATGATGTAAAAACTAAGCAATGCAAGACAACATGCATGACATGGGTAATATAACCCTGCCAAGTTTGAGCATAGACCTCAGGGGGGAAATAGGACTGGTCATCAGTCTCTGAATCCTCCTCTGAGGAGCTCTCTGTAACCAGCAAGATGTCTGCTTCAGCAGGTAGCATTGTCTGCTCTGAATACCTTGTTTTCACTCCAGATACTTCCATCACCGCTTCAAATGGCTGATGCACAGGAAGAGTAGTTGAATATACAAACGTTGTCGACAAATGGAACACGTAATACAAAAAATGATAGCATGATATAATTCACATACATGATGATTGGCTAAACAGCATGGCATTGCATAATTCACATATATAATGCCTTTGCAACAAGATAGCATTGTATAATTCACATATATAATGTCTTGCAACAAGATGGCAATGCATAATTCACATATATGGTAATTAGACACTGAACAGGTGGCATTCACACAAAGCATGTCTAAACTAATCAAATGACATAGCAATGCGAGACACCATACGCACGATATGAGCAACATAACCCTGCCAAGTTAGAGCATACACCTCGGGGGGGGGAATAGGACTGGTCATCTGTCTCTGAATCCTCCTCTGAGGAGCTATCCGTAACCAGCGAGATATGCGCTTCGTCAGATAGCATAGTCTGCTCTGAAGACCTTGTTTTCACTCCAGAATTTGCCATCACCGTGTCAAATGGCTGATGCACACGAAGAGCAGTTGAATGTACTAACATTGTTGACAAATGTAATATGTAACGAAAAAAAGGATGGCCTGATATAATTTACATATAAGATGACTGGCTAAGCAGGATGGCATTGCAAAATTCACATATATGATGCCTGGCTAAACAAGATGGCGTTGCATAATTCACATAAACGATGAATAAACTAAACAGATGGCATTCGCACAAAGGATGTCTAAACTAAGCAGATGACATATTTGATGTATAAAGTAAGCAATGCAAGACACCATATGCATGATATAACCAACATCAGCATGCCAAGTTAGAGCGAAGACCTCAGGGGGTAAATAGGAGTTGTCTTCTCCTTCTGAATCCCCCTCAGAACAGATATCTTCCTCTCGATTACAATCCGAAAATGCGTGGAGGGGGGCTGCCTTTGCGCCTACCATGGAGCGACGTCTGCATGAAATTTTATTGCCACGCAAGGCTCGTCTCTTTTGCTCTACATGTTCAGTTCCATTGTTTACAATAACTGTCATGCATAGGAATAAAACATAGTGAGATTATGTAAGGAGTGCATGCAGAAATCCAGAGTGATGGTAGCAACCTGTGGATAGACCCAAAACCAATAATAGCAGGCAGATAATGGCTTCAGTTAAAAAATACAGATAATGGCTTCTTTACTGTTTGTTTCCCACCCAACATGAAACTCATAGTAGACACCGGAGATTAACCAGATAGTAGATAGATACTATTGATAGCGGCCCCGATATGTACCCCACAACCATTTAAAAACTCAAGTTTGACCATTAGTTTGGAGCTGACTCAGAGTCTAATCGGTGAACAGGACGATAAAGTAGCATGTAATATTAAGCGATGCATAACGTAAGCAGACACGAAAGAGTGCGACCTCTCTTGCGGACCCGTGTAGTCCTCGAGGTCATCTGCTCGGTTGATGATGGTAATGCAGTTTTCATGGCTGCCAGCGGCGGGGAAGAAGATCTGAGGCGGCGAAAGACAGTCTGGAGGCCGGATCCCTGCTGTGCTGGACCCTTCTGTCGTTGGAGCAGCTGAGCTGGGGTGGACGACGGCGCAGCAGGAGCGGGACAAACCACGCAAGGTTTTCTTTGACAACTATCTGTAAGAGAAGTAATTCTGTAAGGGCTCGTTTGAATTGGAGGATTCCAACAATGCAGGGATAGGAAATAGACAGGAATAGGATAGGAATGCACGTGCAAAACAGAGAATTTAAAAACACAGGATTTCTGCCAATCTGGGTGTTTGATTCACAACAATTGGAAGATCACAGGATGCAAAGAAGCATGGTGAGATTAAGTCAAACCACAAGAAAATGTACGGTTATAATGCTATTATGCTACTATCTCTTAGTCTTGTGCTTCATGAATAGGAATTTGAAAAGGAGGACAAGTGAAAATTAAAATTCCTACGTTTTTTCTTTCAAGGAGACACTAAAGGAACAAATCCGTGTGCTCAGTGGACAATATATATAACATGTAGAGTAAAAAAGAGATGCAACAAGTGTACAACCTCTTTGGCGAAGCCATGTCGATCTCAGCGTGATTGGGTTGGCCGGTGAGGATGCTCCGGCTGACTTTGCTGTCGGAGGAGGGGAAGAAGATCTTAGGCGTCTGGAGATGGAGCCCGAGGTACTGCTCCGCTGTGATGGAGGGTTTCGTCGTTGGAGCAGCTCCGGTGAGTTGTACGACGCCGAGGCTGAAGCAGGACAAGAGAGACAATGAACAACGTTAACCTGAGTGGAATTCTAATAGCATCTCCAATACATGACGTAAAATACATAACCACAAAGTGCTAGATGTAAAATACATCAGCCGCTCATCTCTGAACTTAACTGTCGAAACTGAACTTAACTGTCGAAACTGAACTTAACTGTCGAAACTGAATTTTGCTGTCGAAACTGAATTTTGCTGTCGAAACTGAACGCACTAGCAAGGTGAGGCTACACGTCGGTCGACTGACTTTTTCATCTCTGGTCAGTCGATTTTGCAGCCGTTGGATACGAAATCAAGGGCCTGCGGTTCATCTTCAACCTCCACCCCCCTGAGCCGCCAGCCACCACCGGCCAAACAGCAGCCCCCCGCCGCCCGCGGCCGGCGGTGCGCCGCCCCGCCCGCCCCGAAAACACTCCCCACCGCCGGTCCGCCGCCGCCCCGGCCATCCCTCTAGGCCCCCCGTGCCGAGCTTTTTCTCCGGCGATCCCCACGCCACCGCCCCGCCAACGCCCCGCCACCGCCGGCGACCACCGCCCCCATCCTGAACCCTAAGATAGATAGTGGGGTACCTCTCCGGCGAGCCCCCCTCCCCGCTGCGGCTGGTTCTTCCTTCACCCCGGCGAGCCCCCCCACCCCCCGAAAAACGACTGACCCAAAAGTCGATTCAGTCGACTGAAGTGTAGCCAAATCGGAGCAGCATCGCAAGCAAGAGCAAGAGCGAGAGCAGCAGCGCGAGCAAGAGCAATAGCAAGAGCAGACCAGGCAGGGGACCGAGAGCAAGAGCAGAGCAGCAGCGCGAGCGAGAGCTAAAGCAGCAGCAGCTCCTACTGATGTGGACGTCGCCGCCGAGGGAGCGACGCCGTGGAGGAAGTGGCCGGCGATGCCGCCGTGGATGGAGCCGCGCCGTGTCGGCTCGGGACCGAGCGCCGGCAGCACCGTGAGATCGAATCAAGAAGAAAATGCGGCGATTAGTGTACAACCTCTTTGGTGGCGCCGATTAGGCCGCAGCTTCATCCGAGGAAACGGTGATGATGATGCTCTTCCGGTGGTGCAGGTGAAAACGGCGGTGTGGGAATGGAGGTGGCGCGAAAGACAAGGGGAACATCGGGGCAATTCCTTGGAGGTGGAGGACGGGGTCGCTGAACCGGCGGGACAATGAGATCGACGACAGATCCTCATCCGGTATGGTGGATGAGGGACGTCGAGGTGTTGCTGTGGACGACGTTATCGGGGAAGAGGCTCCGGCTGGGTGGCGGACGGAGCAGGGTGTGGGGTTTCGTCATGGGTTTTCGCGGCCTCGGTGTATGAATGGGTGGGCGGATGGGATGGCAGTGGGGAACCATGGCTTAGAGACGCGCTTGTCCGAAATGTGGGGTATGTTACGAAAGTACCCCCACCGATTTGAGGCGGTTCTTTCGGTTCAGGGGTACCACGGGCATTTCGCGTGTCGGGATTTCATAGGAGGTGGGAGTTTTCGCGCGCGTTGTAATTTCGGAATAGCAAGGCGCGGGTTGAGATGGAGGGAGTTGTCGGAGCACAACGAGACAAAGATATATCTTAAATATTTCGGGCTAACAAGGCGCGGGTTGAAATTTCCGGACAAGCCTAACGTGTACTGTACCAAATCAATGCGCACTACAAATGTCATTCAAAACTTTGAATTCATGTTATGTTCAATTAAAATATTTCGCTACGTGTATAATGCATGCAACCTACTACTCAAATGAACGTTTTAGTGCATTCCAAACGTATATACTACCGCTTCAATATGAACTAAATTTGAATTCGTTTCTCTATTTGAATAAGATCTACAGTAATGATTGTTGTGAAGTCAAAGCATTTGAATTCGTTTCTCTGTTTTAATAAGATCTACAATCATCATTATTGTCAAGTTAAACCATCGTTTGTGTATTATCTTCACAGCACACCACATGATTAGTCTCGAGTTACATATGAACTATGTGTACTATATGAACTCGAACTAGATTTTTTGAATCCACTTTATTTTGATTTCAAGTCACATTACATTTCTAGCTCTAGCTAGATCTTCATAATCTAAACCATGTCTCATATGTATAATGTGTTTATCACATTATGTATGGTGCCCCGCCCCCTACGCCTACAAGTATTTAGATGTGAGTTGCAAACACCACACATTACCACAAATTCAAATAAAATGTGAGAATGTTCGATATATAGTATTGTTTAGATTGTTCGATATTTAGTTGTAAGCTGCAAACGCCACACATTATCACAAATTCAAATAAAATGTGAGATTGTTTGATGTATAGTATGGTTTAGATTGTTCGGCATTTAGCTGTGAGTTGCAAACGCCATGCATTATCACATTATGGTATAACATGTGCACAACACGTGTATCACCGCTATATTCATGCATGCAATGTTTAAAACACTATGATCTCCTATTCAAATATATGAATCCGCTTTCATATCAAATTATGATCTTTGTTAGTCTCTTACACCCACACAATCCTCTAACCTTTGTAGCTACCACTAACTTTCTCTCGTGCATGCACACGCCCTCCTCGCCCTCCCCCTCCCTCGGCATTCTATACACCGGGCACATTCATTTTTTTCTTTAGGTCGTTCTCCCAGAGTCTCCACAACTCCTTTCCGACACACACCGATCGATAAACCTCTCCAGCGATGCCTGCCTACAACATACACACACACACCTTCAATCTCCTCCTTTATGTGTCCTTGCCTCGTGTCTCTCATACGGTCAGACACACGTGTAAACTCTCGCCCCTCTTTTCATCGATCTCACAACCGCACACTCCTCCCCGTATCTAGCTAGTAGTTGGGCCTCTCGCACCACCTCCTAGCTCCATTCTCTCTGTCTATCCGTCTCGCTGGGCCTTATTTGCCTCTAACAAATGGACGTACACCGACCGATCTCTTGCTATACATATAGCTAGCTAGGTCCTTATAACTCGTTTTTACCCACACGTCAATCGATCTACCTCATTAGTTGTGTCTCTCCCTTCCTCTGACAAACAACAATTTATCTACCGATCTAGTTAGGTTTGCTTACCAAACACATGGTTCCCCTTCATCATCCATGGATGCGTCCCGACAGATCTATCACGCACAGGCACACACAGAAACACATCCCCACTCTTATTGATAACATTGCAGTTCCACCCTCAGTTTGTCTAGTAGGCCTCTCCCACCATCTTCGAGAAGCAACTCCATCACCCATCCAACACTCTACCCCTCTCCCTCCCTCTCCCTCCCTCTCTCTCTCTCCTCTCTCTCTGTCCCATCATATTTCCCGTCCTTCAGTTATGTATGGATGTCGACCGATCTCCCTCAAGACATAGCTGGGTCTCTCCTTCTCAACACATATACGAGTCGTTCTACCTCTATAGTTAGGCCTCTGCCTACCCCTCCCCCCACCCCCTCCCCCACACACACCGATACATCGAGCGCTCTAGTCATGTCTCCCTGCCACACACAAACTTGACATGTGCCCTCTAACGTTCCGTTAGGCCAGTCGCCCTATATCTTTGACTTGCACACACACACAATTTCGATGGCTCTCTTCATCGATCTCGCACCCACCCACTTGATCCTCTCTTCGACTCTATCGATAGCTATGACCCCTCCCTCTCTTCTCGTGGATTGCCCGACCCTCTATGTATGATATGGATAGGCCTCCATTTCACACACATTGCATGCAAAATTTTGTTTGAGATGTCATCGACACATATTCCCACAAATAATTCACGAAATCAACCCCCACCCCACCCCCACCACAAAACAAAAAACACTCACGAACGCGGGTTGTATCTCTCACACACACCCACGTAGGTGGGGGACATGCACGAAGAGAAGAGGTGCATGCACGGCGCACGTACTCCCGTCTCTTTCCCAACCACACCCGCGCGGGTACACTGTGGAGCTCATTTCTGTACGAAAAAGGCAGCCCACGTGGTAATTTGGCACGTGTACTGGTTGTCCACTTGGTGGAGGGAGGATCGTCTACCACGGGTGAACAAACAAATTGCGACTTGACGTGTTATGTTAAAAAAGAGGCAAACCATGTGGGGCCTACCTTAGAGGCAAGGCTCTATACACTGGAGTACTTTTGATGTGTCCCGTCAACTCGCAGAACGAGGAGAAGCTTGCTTAGTACGCCGTCTCCCCCGTTCCTAAATATAAGTCTTTGTAGAGATTTCACCATGAACCACATGCGGATGTATATAGATGCATTTTAAGTGTAGATTCATTCATTTTGTTCCGTATGTAGTGGAATCTCTACAAAGACTTATCTACTAGTAATAGCTAGCCCCCACTACTAGGAATTCTCTATCCTCTCCTTGAGCCACATCATCAAAATTGATGTAGCCGTTAGATGAAGTAAATCAGTCCATAATAGCCGTCTGATCTAGACGTTGAGAGGCTCCGCACTAAGCCACATGCAAGCATGCAGAAATACCATGGCACATGCATGTGAGTGTGTTTTAAATCACATCAACATGTCTGCATGCAAGCATGCACCGGTAGCATGCATGTAAGTGAGATTTTAAGTCCCATTAACATGTCAAAAAGAAAAATATAATCCCATTATGCAGTAGGAGTTGGCTGATATTTTTCCTTACGTGGGATGATCTAAATGATGATGGGAGTTTATTTAGTTTGGCTACCACATTTGTCATGCGGTTATAGAGTTTTTTTAGTTCTATGAAATCGATAATTTTGCGCAGAGAGATATACCCTAGTAATATTTAGGAACAGGGGGGGTACTATGTAAAGAGTTAGGTGTCGCACGGTGATAGTGTGAGGTGGGCCATGTAATCACCGAGCCTGTGTGCTTTCACTGCTCTTGCACGCATCCGCTGTAAGAATGGAGAAAATTGTAATCTAGTAGTAGTACCTCCTTTCATCGAAAGCGTGGGACATCCAGCAGTCCTACCACCTCAGTAATAAAGACCAATGAGTCGTCAAATCACATAGACCCAACAGTAACCATCACTCTTGCGCAGTGAGAGGTCGCGTCCGCTCTGCCCGGGCATGAATGCGGCACCGATTCTTTGGAGCGGCGCTGACCGTTTCGGGCGGGAAGCGTGCGCGGGCGATGGAGGGGCTTTGGGTGGGCCAGGCTGGTCAGGAGCGGGCGTGGCATCTGTCCGCATGTCCCTACCGGACACGCCCGGAAATGAGAGGATGCACCGACTCTCGCGGCTAAAATCATACACTACACAACATCTCTCTGTAGGAGTAGGTCGATCTGTCGCTCTCTCTAACACACACATGTTGTTAAACACACACACACACATGTTGTTAAACACACACACACACACACACACACACACACGCACGCACCTTGGTCCCGTTGCACCTTCTAACTTGAGGTCTCGGGTTCGATAACTACACTTGAGCATAATTTGTGCCAGGAGGATTCTTTGACTGGTCAAAATGTTTTCTAGGGTTTGCACGCTTCACACTCTCTCTCCAGTATATATATACACGCTGGAGCCTCAGTGCTTGTAGTTGCTCTCTTCACACTCTCTCACCCTCTCCCTCCGTTCCAAATTACTTGTCACAGGTATGGATGTGCCTAGATGTATTTTAGTTCTAGATACATCCATTTCTTCGACGAGTAATTTGGAACGGAGGGAGTAGTTGCTCTCTTCACACTCTCTCGCCCTCTACAGATCTAAACAAGACTTCGGTGGCCTCTCTCTCCCCTCACTGCTGCTCAAAGAGCCGGCAGAATCCGTCTGTCGGGAAGGGAAGGAGGCTTAATGCTGTCGCCGTCGGCGAGGGACTACCGGCGCAGCTATTCACTTTCCACCCAGCAGCAGCGCGGGAGGGCCTCCGACCCCTTCTTCTTCGCCGCCGTCCCGTCGCCCACCGAACCACGCCCCAAGAACCTTAAGGTATAATTTACTTACTCCACATGCATTGCTCTAGCTGCATGTGTACCATGAATCTAGGACGTGGTTCAAAGAGGAAAGGAGTGGGGGAAAGTAGTGGGAAAAGTTGTATATAGCATGAATCTAGGACGTGGTTCAAAGAGGAAATGAAGGGGGAAAGTTGTATAGCATGAATCTAGGACGTGGTTCAAAGAGGAAAGGAATGGGGGAAAGTAGTGGGGAAAGTTGTATCGCATAAATCTAGGACGTGGTTCAAAGAGGAAAGGAAGGGGCGAAAGTACTAGTTCAAAAAGGAAAGGAAGGGACAAGGCTGTAGAGTTTGAGCAGGACTAGATTTGCTGCGCTCACATAGGGAAAGGTGTCTAAAGATAACAAAACTGGGACCAACACAAATATGCTCCTTGGTTGTTTGTTCTTTGTTGCAACAGACTGTGCATGACCACAGTACATCGGTAGATGCACATGGTGCTGGTGCGTCCACTGTCCCGTGCAACTCATTAGCTGTTGTTAATCTAAGGCCCTGTTTGGTTAAAAACTACCTAGTCCCTACCTGCTTGGTTCCAGGGACTAAACATGGACTAGAGGTTATTAAATGACATGCTAAAAGACCATGTTACCCCTAGTAATGAACTAATAGAGACAAGGTGCGATGCGTGGCAGGGGCAACTATTGGAAAAAGTCCCAAAAAGACTCCCTCGGGTCTTCTTTCTTTAGTCCCAAATGCCCACTTTTAGTCCCTAAAAGTCCCTCCTGTTTGGTTTAGATGGGACTGACACGGAGTTTTTTTAGTCCCTACACCAAAATGTCCCTGTAAACAAACACCCTCTAATAATGCCGCTGGAAAATTGATGCAATGCCACAGTTAAAAGCAAATTACATGTTTAACGAATTTTATTGTTAATATAATCTCTATGTTAATATTAATCAATGCCACCGTTTGAGAAATGCTACTGTCTTGCTTTCTTTCCCATTTAGATAAGGTAGATGCTTCTTTTTGTTGGCTTCTGTGTCATCCACCGTTATTGACCACTAATTGTTTCCTTTGCACCTCTGTGTAAACAGGGTTATCTACTTCACCTCGTTGCCATTGTGACCTTTTGTTGCACTGCACAAAACACTTTTGTTTTAAGAGTGTTTTGTGCAGTTCAACCAAAATGTCACACCGACAACGTTGCTTGATTGCTTGATCTTAGTGGAACTGCACAAGAGGAGATCTTACTTCCTATCCGTTAAGGCGAATTTGGTTCAGATCTTCTTCTTGTGAGTTGTTTGAATTCCGCATCATGAGAGGTCAGTACTAGCCTTCTTTCACATGATTCTGCAGTGTGCTTTCATATGTTGTGCTACTTGTACGATAATGTTGCTTGATTTTAGTGAACTGCACAAATGGAGACAAGACTTCCAATCTGTATGTGCACCGTAATATCCCATTGAGGTAAGATAAGGATATTTCACAACTGCTGGCCTGTATTTTGCCACTTTCATCAGAAAATTAAGTTTAGTACTATACTTGTGCTCCCTAATTGACATGCCAAATCTTACATTGAAGGCGAAGCTTGTCTGTTATTGAACCAAGTGATGAAGGGGAAGAACAAGCGGAAGAAAAACAAAAATCAACTCCCGGTGCTGTAATGAAGCACTGGAACTGTGATGACACAAGTAATGATATAGTTTTGCATCTTAATTTATTGCTATGGCTGGAACGAGCAATTGTTTTGCCACTGATTTGATGCCACTCTTAATGTAATATGTAATTATCTCAACTTGTGCAAACAGGGATCTTCTTTGAAGATACCATATATTTTAGTGGAACTGCACAAGAAGATGTTGGAAACATTAAACTAATCGAGGAGTATATAGTAAGCATGGCCACCACCGTAGATAGCAACAGATGGTTCCGGAGAAGTGCTTCATCTGTATGCTCTACACAATAAGCCTCCTGACAAAGGTTGGTACTCGCCCACTGATTTCATCCATATGATTGAGCTTTGTCATCTCTATTGGTGTTGTGCTACTGTTTAGATACTGTCATGAAAAAGTGGTATTGTCCTTGAGAAGTGCTTCATCTGTGTTGTTTTAAATATTTCCTTTCCTTTTTTCGAGCAAACAGGGATGCTAGCATTTAGTAGTCCTCTTGTCTTTGCACAACAGGATCATCTTCCTCTGAAGAAGAATATGGAGTACGTGAAGTGACTAGTTCCGATTATGCCAGGATGAAGAAGCCCTGTCTATCTTCTCATCAGAAGGAGCAGTTGAAGGATGGTTACATTACTCCCCACAAGACCAAACTAACTTCAGCTCAGAAGGACTGACAAATCTCCATCTTTTTGCTGTGATGCGCGAGTACAATGTTGTTCTAGGATTCTTTCTGGTGAGTTCCATTTTTCTAAAAGTGTGCTCTACATGGACCATGTATGTGCCTGTTGAAACTGTCAATTCATAGTACAGTTTGCTTTATACTAATCACTTTTTGTATTTGTGCAAACAGGGGTGCTCAGCTTGATTTCAATGGGAACTGCACAAAATGTTCATGAATACATCGAATCATTCATTTCCACCACAAGAAAGGAGGTGCCGATAAGTTCAAGGCGTTGCAACATATAAGGGCGAAATCATACAAGCTACGCGCGAATTTGGTTGATTTTGGTGGAACTGCACAAAAAGAATAGCTGGTTTATTTAGCACGAGGTGCCATGTCAATGTCCGAACTGATGGCAAACCCTGCCCATTCCACAATCGTAGGCATTTGATATTTTGGAATGGGACAACCTTGTCAAATTTTGCTCATTGATTTTAGCAAGACATGCGTTTGATATTTTCGAATGGGACGCCCTTTGCTGTTAGCAGCGTCGATCAATTTTTTCTTTATTCTTTAGTTGTGAAGTAAATATTGCCTCTGACATGTGAGTCGCTGAGATGCATAATCATCGATTGTTTTGAATGTTCTCTATGAATTGCCAGACCTGTGTGTTTGATTGCAATGTACAGAAACGCTAAAAAGCTGCTCAAACTCTTTGTACTCCTTCTGTTCCTTTTTACTTGCACATTGTGAAAGTGCATACTCTTTTGTATAAGATTGGTCAAAGTAGAGATACTTTGACTGCAGAAAAAACTTGTATGCAGACTAGAAAGGACCGGAGGGAGTACATGTGAAACTGCTGCAAACGAGGTGATCACCCTGGGAATAATGCTAGTACGTATTGTTTTGCATGTTCATCCAATGCCAGTGATACAGGAAATCGAACTAATCGAAATAAATTCATTCATACACGGTCAGATTTCATATAAACATATCGGCTTTCATTACATTTCATACATTCTTCAACTAAAAAGGGGTACGCTGGAGGTATAATTAATTAACCGAAGCTACCCACCTGTGTCCCGCTGAGCCGACCAGAAGCTTTAGTGACTTAACTCCAGGTGCAGTTGCGTAACTGACATGTGGCCTGTTGGGCCCACGTGTCAGTCAGCCAACTGCACCAATAGTTAATTAGAAGCAGCGTTCTTCTCCAGCGCAGCTCTCCGACTCCATGTTGCTGCCAAGAAGCTAACCGGCCGTCAATGGTCAACCCGCCTAGCTTGGCTTCAACCGGAGGGTAGCAGCGGTGGCCTTACTTGGACCCGAGCGGCGGCGACCTACCGTGTTCTACTCTTCCTCGTTTTTTGTGTGGCGCGGTCTCGTTGGCAGCGGGGTGGGGCCTCGGCGGAGCCGGCGATGTCCTCTGCCTCATTGTTGGCGGGGCGGAGCCTCGGCGGAGCCGGCGGTGTCCTCTGCCTCATTGTTGGCAGGGCGGGGCCTCGGCAGAGCCGACGGTGTCCTCTGCCTCGTTGTTGGCGCTGCGGGGCCTCAGCGGAGCAGGG
This sequence comes from Triticum aestivum, assembly GCF_018294505.1. NCBI lineage: Eukaryota > Viridiplantae > Streptophyta > Magnoliopsida > Poales > Poaceae > Triticum > Triticum aestivum. Next base: position 425,986,014 of record NC_057806.1, on the reverse strand, counting down.
CCTCGTCGACGCCAGCAAAGCAAGGACTCGTCGGAGCCGGCATTGTCCTCTGCCTCATCCTCGGTCTCACCAAACAGCGCCTCGCCCGCATCATCGCCCTCTTTGCTAGCCTCTTTGTAGGCGGACGCAGCCTCTACCACCTGCATGCGGTACCGCCAGCGCTCGAGGGGGCCCTTGCGGGCGGAGCGGTATGAGTCGAGTAGCGCCTCCTGTTCCGCCCGCTCCGCGGCGATCTGCTCCTCCGCCTGCAGGTGCTCCTCGAGGAGATGGTGGTTGTAGGCGGCGTCGGCCTGCACCTCCCGGAACTGCTCCTCACGCATCTGCCTCACCCTGTCCATATATTGAGCACGGGCCTCGCCGATGGTCATGGTGCAATGCACTGTCGAGGATGGCGCGGAGGAGGGGGTTGGCGCCGGATCGTCGACTATCATGTTCTCCATTGGGACGTCCTCGTCCCCCGGCTGCCTGCCGGCCTGCCGGTCGGCAGCAATGGCTGCCATCTCCTTGTGGTCCGTCGTCCGCCCGTCCCGAAGAGCACTGGAGCGCAAGGAAGCCATGGTGGGCAGTAGTGGTGTGGATAGGAGAAAGGGAACAGATGCGGATGACTGCGGCTATGACCGGCGCAGCAGTTTATATTGCAATGGTGGGCGGGCGGAGGGACGGACGTGTGGCGCCGGAGTAGCCGCCTCGGCAACCGCGTATCATTAATGTGGGCGGCAGATGGACGGACGGACGGCACTTGTGTCGTTTGAAGGCGGAGCAATCACGTGCACCGGGAAGCGGGAAGGGCGGCGCTGACTGTTTCGGGCGGAAAGCGCGCGCGGGCGAGGAGATGACTTTACTTGAAGAGGATGACAATGGGGACCCACCAGGTCCATAGCCTCATGTACGCAAGTGCGTCCTTATTATATATGTATATATATATATATATATATATATAACTATAATTTATTTTGCTTCCTCCTGATTTCCTGACATCACGGTCCCACACCATTGTCAACCTATGTAGAGTAGTCAATAAACGAGAGAATTGCACAAGAAGCGGACGACAGCTGGGACCAAGCAGCTCGAGCAGTATTTGTGTTTTTGAGGTGTGAGCACTGTAGAGTTTTTCGATGTTTAGCCCAGATATTAATTTTCCTCCTCTGAACAACAACAAAAACATCTTTGCAGGTATTAACTGGGCGGGCTATGGCCCGTCTAGCCCAGGCCAGATATCCAGCCCAGATATTAATTTTTTTTCAAGATGAAAATGGCTAGCCCAGCTATACTTTTTTTTAGGAATACCCAGGCAAGGTCAAGTTGTTATTCTCCGCCCCACTAGGCTGCAAATCTTTCCTAGGAGGGATGCATTAGGCTTAACAAGAAAATGGGCTTTAAGAAATAATAAATGGGATGTAATTATAAAAACCGGGCAGTAACTATAGAAAAATGCACCAAACACGTGATTACTTTATAAACTATTATTTTTGGTTATTGAAAATTTTGATTTCATTAATTGTTGCGAGCGCAATGTTTCGTTGGATTTTTACGTAATATAAATTTATATTGAAATTGTATTTAATCTGACTAGAAATTTTGGGATAAAAATATTTCAGATCCCATCAAAATGTGGGAAATTTTATTGATTTCTGTTTTGAACGGTTGGTTGAAATGGGTTGTACTTTTAACAAATTGTAAATGGGTTGTAGTAAATTCCATTAGAATTCAAAAATGGGCTACACATTCTTACAAATCTCAAATGGGCTATAAGTTCTGTGCTACACACTTCTGGCCTTACTAAGTTGACGCGTCCACTAAAAAAACAGAGTTGACGCGTATGCAAGGCTTTGTCAACTTATAGTCAACACAAGGTTCTAGTAGTAGTGGCCGTTGGATGTCCATCCAACGGATGCCGTGCTTCTTCTTCAATCTCGGATATTCTAGCTTCATCCACCCAAAAAATGATTCCTTCCCCTGACATCTGGGCAGCACCGTTTCGGAAGCTGACCTGTGGGCCTACTAAGTTGATGTATCAAGGGCTTTGTCAACTTAGTCAATATAAACGATTCTAGCTGCAGTGACCGTACGATGTCCATCCAACGGCCGTCGTACTTCTTCAACCTCTGGTCTTCTTTTGCTCCAGCCGCCCAAAGCAGCGCCGGTCGTGCCGCCTGCTCCTGCCTCCCGTGGTCGGCTGTGCTGTCGCGGAGGCCTCACCGCCCCCTACTACTCCTACTATTGGCCAGGCCATCCCTCCACTCACCCACACCCCCCGTTATTCTGCGGCGACGGCAGTGCAGTCGAACTGGTGATACCTCGTACTCCTCTCCACGTGTGCATCCACTGCGGCGTCTTCCCTGGCTCCGCGCCATCCCCTTCCTGGGCCTCGCTGTCGTCCACCGCCCTGGTGCTCTCGATGCGGCCTGGTCAACATGGTCAAGGAACGACTTCCATCGGATGTGGACTGTATGTGGAGAGGCTGATAGCTGGGTCAATGGCAGCCGCAAGGAAGTGCCTCCTTATTACGCGCAAAATAATTATTCCTCCACCTGACAGCGGGGACCCACCAGACGGGCCACCATATTTCACGAAAAAAAATGATTCGCCCCCTGACTGCTGGGACCCACGAGCTACATCTTCGCACGCAAGGAAGTGCATCCGAAAAAAAATGATTCGCCCCCCTGACTGCCGTGACCCACCAGCTACATCGTCGCACGCAAGGAAGTGCGTCCGAAAAAAAACGATTCGCCCCCCGACTGCTGGGACCCACCAGCTACACCTTCGCACGCAAGGAAGTGCGTCCGAAAAAAAACGATTCGCCCCCTGACTGCTGGGACCCAATAGCTACACCTTCGCACGCAAGGAAGTGCGCCCGGGCAAAAAAAACGATTCACCCCCCTGACTGCTGGGACCCACCATCTACATCTTCATAGGCAAGGAAGTGCCTGACAGTCAGGACCCACCTGGTCGAAGCATACGTAGCGTTGTCATTCTGGTCGCGAACGTGTACGTATATACTGGTCGATGTAGAGGCGCGCACGTGTCATAGTAGAGGCGCGCACATGTCGTAGTAGAGGCGCACACGTAGCATGTACACGTACATACAATGGCCAGGGTGCAAGAAAGAAAATACGACCACGTATGTGTACATACGGGCAGGGTCTCGAACGCCTACTCGCGCATACGTACGGCCAGGGCTCGTGTACATGGCTGGGTTGGAGTGGAGAAACAACGTCGTCATTGTGTTCATGGGGAGACAACGAAATGCGTCATGTTCATGGGGAGGCAACGGAATGCGTCGTCTTCATCGGGAGGCAACGGAACGCGTGGGAGCCAACCGGCTGGGTCGAAACGGAATGCGTGGTCGTGTTCATCGGGAGGGCTTGGACTGAACAGGCGATGGAAACGAGGCCTGGCGTACCGTAGAACGGAGGAAACGGACCTCCTACGGTCGAAACGGGGGTCCTGTTGATCGGGAGGGGTGTGGCATACCGCAAAACGGAGGAAACAGACCTCCTACAGTCGAAACGGGGGTCCTATTGATCGGGAGGGGTGTGGTGTACCGCAAAACGGATGAAACGGACCTCCTACGGTCGAAACGGGGGTCCTGTTCATCGGGAGGGGTGTGGCGTACCGCAAAACGGGACTCCACGGGATACTGTTCATCTCCACCGTCGACCTCCTCCAGCCTCCACGGGCTACCGCCGACCTCCTCCAGCCTCCACGGGCTCCTGTTCATCCAGCCTTCACCGCGCGCTACTCCACCGGCTACTATTCAACCACGCCTCCACCGTCTACTGTTCATCCAGCCCTCCACACCACGGGGTCCTGTTCAACCACCCCTCCACGGGCACCCCTCCACCATCTACTATTCATCCAGCCCTCCACCACACCACGGAGTCCTGTTCATGCAGAGGCAACGCCATCGCTCACTGTTCATCTACCCCCCCCCCCCCCCGCAACGCTAACTGTTCATCCAATCGATCGTCTTCAGTTAGAAGCGGTAGCGAAGGAATCGCTCGATCGGGTTCAGTTAACAGCCATCGATCGATCGCTCAGATTCAGTAACGCGTAGCCTGTAGTGCAATCGCCCGGGTTCAGTTAGAGCCCAACGCCTCGATCGGGTTCAGTTAGAGCCAACGCCTCGCACACACACGCATACGTGTACGAGAGTAACACGCATCGCTCGCCCTCCGACCTCCCACCGTAACGAGGAACTCCCCGAAATTTTCCTCGCCCTCGCTTCTACCTGTTGACGCTCAAAATTGGCACGGTCATAAAGTTAGCATAGGTTATATCAAGACCAATTCAAACTTATGATTGGAAGTCATCTTGGAATGTCTCTCTTCGAGAAGAATAAGATGGATATGAAGATGGTCTAAAACGGAGCTCGGACTCAAAAGTTATGACAAGTTCAGAGATGCTCATGTTGACACCAGAGTAAATAAATGCATAATACTCAATCAAGACGGCCTCTTATGGAAACTGTTCCAACATGAAAGTTTTGCGTCTCGTCGAAACGATTGATTTTTATATAAAAATCATCTTAATCCGAGTTTGTATGCAACCTGTGGAGGCAAAACAAGGTCAGAAACAGAAGCTGCAGAGTCATTTCGGACCGACCGAGTTGATTTGATCGGTGAGACCGAGTTGGTCCGAAAATTTACCAGAGAGTTGGCAATGTTCACTCGGTAGGACCAAAGCAAACCAATCGGTGAGACCGAGTTGATCTGAGAAATTACAGAAGGATACAGAGAGTTGGCAATGTTCACTCGGTGGGACCGAAACGAACCAATCGGTGAGACCGAGTTGGTCCGGGAGATTACCAAAGATTCCTGTCCGAGTTAGGTTAGGGTTTTTGATGTTTTGGGTGGAATTTTTAGTCCTTTTCTTGTACGGGAAGTCCAGCCGCCTCATAAATAGATGAGAGGTGATGGCCGATTGAACAACACACAATCGAACACATCAATATATCATCTTTTACCTTTACCTTTATCTCCCTCGCTTGTTCTTATTCTTCCTCGTTCTTCATTCGTTCTTCTTGTTGCAGGGCGACGAACCACGAGGCCCTAGGGGCGATCAGGTCGACCTAGGGCAGCCCATAGCCGCCGCGCGCCCTGACGGGGTCCCTCCCTGGCGCGTGGGGGTTTCAGGTCCTCAAAAGCGCCCGTCAGATTGCTTGCGTACCGCGCTTCCGGTCGGGTCTCCTTCGACGTGAGCTGCGGTGCATCACCCTCGGCGTTGGAGGTACACGATGACGTGTTCGTGTGCGAACACACTTTTTGGCGACTCCGCTAGGGATGAAGCTTTGAACGGTCTTCAGCCCGTTCTTGCTACGAAGAGATCGTCATCCAGGGTTTGCAATCTACAAAGGTAATATGAATACCCAATTCACATATGTAGATGCAAATAATGCGTATGTTGTTGCTAGATCATCTAATGAGCATAACGTATCGGCTAGCCCTAGCTTTATCAATCATGCATCTAATTATGTGCAAGGGCCGATGCAACAAAATCTTCATGATTCTACTTCATATAATTTTAGCAACATGCAACATATATATCCCAACTCCCATGGATCGGAAACCCCACAAATTTATATGCTGATGAATAACATGATGAGTTTGGTTAATCAAGTTGAGACACCCTATGCAGGAACTTCTAATGGTATGCAACAAAGTGTTTCAAGTTTTTATTCATCGGCTAATAACTTGCAGTATGTTAATCCAAACGTGCCGGTGGATAGGGGAATTGGCCATGTTACTACTAGTTATTTGGCCAATTACCCTCAACCATCATATGCTACACCTCATGTTAGTAATTTTTCAGCATCGTATGCAACTGTAGATGTTCATAATTCAGCCCCGCATCTTCATGGTCATAGCCGAATAAGTGAAAATTTTACAGGAACACATGTGTCGTCATCAAATATTGTAGCATATAATGCATACTCTATGCAATTTGAGAATTTCGGAAACACTCGCGAATCATTGCCGAAAGAATCTGAAAGTATTGCGGAGCAATCTCTTCCAGAAGCGGTTGTGGCTGCATTAAAAAAGAGCTCGGCACAAAACAAGAGGATTAGTGCTCTTTGCCTTGAACAATATGAAAAGGGGTTGTTTCCTGATTATGCTGCAATAAAGGCTAGAGTTTTGCAAGAAGATGAAACTTCATCAATCGATAGAATTGGCGAGAGAGCATATCGTTATACAGAAGTGCATACACCTCCACCTAGTACCGCAACATATTATACACCCCCTACACAGTTGCAAAATTTCGGCAACACTAACAGTTTATTGCCGAAAGATCCTAAAAGCATTGGGGGCAAACTACACTAGAGCGGGCTGAAATTGAGAGGAGAGTTAAAGCTTTGCGCGATAGGGTGCAAGTACTTCGCCAAGAGAGAATTGATAGGGAATTAGCTCAAAGAAAAGAAGCCTTGCCAATTGACATAACCGGTGAAAAGAATGATGATTCGGAAACTAAAAGTGCTTCGGTTGAAAAAGCCGAATCAAGTTATATATATTCCGAATCCATCAATTCCAAAGAGGCAAACATTATTGAGAAAGGGCATGGAAAGTATATCAAGACAGCCATACTTGATTTTTCTGAAGTTAATGGAACCTACTTCCTGCCCTATGAGTTTCGTGCCATAGAAATTGATGAGCTTCAAGAACAAGAACAAGTAGGCGAAGAAAGTTTGGTGGACGAATATCTTGAAACTAATGATGCACCAAATCAAGAAAAAGATGATCACAAGGCATTGGGGAGCTATCCGAAGGCGGAGCAAGATATTCTTCAAGTCACACCACCATCATGCTCTCCCAACATATTTGAAGAGGTATGTCTAGCAATTAATTTACCTGTTTTCAGATTTGGTCATGACTTAGTTGTTGATGCATATATTAGAAAAATCTTCATAAGAAATATTGAGAGACCAATGAAGAAGGGTAATTTATTTGTTAGCAATCAGATTGTCACAAAGCATATCGGTCAACATATTGCACCATTCAGAAAGACCGATAGTGAAAAATTATTGCAGCCAAGGCTTTCCCCATTGCTTTATCTAAAGCTCATATCTAATTGGGTAGTTTTGCTTATTTCTTACTTGGCTTACACTTGGTCTCAACTGAGACGTCTATGTTCTAAATATCTTCGTTTCAGAAATTTAAAGCCAAGGTTAAATTCTATTGAGAAAACCGATGCTAATATAATAACTTGTCCAAAGACATCGGAGATAGAGTGGAAAACAGAATGCATAGCCGAATGGGGAGATTCCAAATTTGAACCATTCATTTGCTTATCTCCAAAGCCGTTCACACAGCAAGATCGGCTAAAAACAAGAAGTATACCTTCAATTCCAGCATGTGTGATCAAATATTTGATTTGTTGCTGAAAAATAATTACATAAGAATTCTTGATCACCATGTCAAGCCATCAATTCAAGGACGAATGTATTGTAAGTTGCATGATTCATTCAAGCATAATTTTGAGGATTGCAACATGTTTCGTCAAATAGTTAAATCGGCCATTGAAAAAGGACGACTGAAGTTTGTTGAAACACCAAGAGATGACAGGTCTATTCCGATTGGTCCCGGTGGAAATTTTTTTTGCGTCAGCTGCTTCTAGCCGATCCATTTAACGAGAAGGTAAAAACTTTAGGTGATGGGATCAAGCATTCAAGTAAAGAAGTTGTTGAAGAGCATAATGAACATGATCTTGAGGGCGAGAATTCCATTGAAGCTACAGTGGAGACGCCAAGGACTGGGGGGCAGCAAGAAAATTCAATGATCGATGAAAGCAAACCAAAAGAAAACAAAGGCCGAAATAAGCACAAGTGTAAGAGATCAAAAATCACCTTCACTGAACTATTGGATAAATATCAAAAGAAGAGTGAAGAGAAGAATGCTTATCAGCCAAATCATGCAAAGAAACCAAGGTCACCCCCAAAGTGCAAATATGAGGGTCGGCATTGGCAAAGTGAGAATCTCAATGCAGCATATTCATATCCTTACTTTGGGCCGCCGATGCCAATGTCGTGGATACCTCCCTATGCTCATGTAAATCCATATCCATCATGGGATAGGTATGATACAAGGACACATTACCCATCTTATTTTGGACCGTCTCACCACATTATGCAGCTCCAAGAAAACCAACATTTGATGAACAATCACATGCCAAAGATCGTTTCAATCACAAGGAATCGATCCGGAGCTCAAGGGACAAGAAAGAGGTGGTCAAGCAAGTTTATCGTGTTAAAAAAGATGGCCGTAAGAGTGCTACTTCAGATTTGATCTCTAATGAAAAAGAGCCAATTAAAGTGTTGACATTGGCTACTAAAGGCGATGAGGCAAGTCAATCAGGTGCCAAATCTGAAGAGAAGAAGTTGAGAGTGCACAAGGTAAAACAAGAGTTGCCATTGCTTCAAACAAAATCACAGCCGGGGTGCCCACTCGGCTTATCATATTGGCAAAAGAAGAAATTGCAAAAACTTAGTGCACAAGAACTTGAGGAAAAGAATATGGCATGGATTCCGAAAGGAAGTGCCCAAAATGAGAATTATGTGCAAGCTTCCATTACAAGAAGTACAATAAAAGTGAAGAGAGAGAAGGATGGAAGCAACAAACAATTAAGTCGAAGGAGCGCATCACAACAACGAAATCTTCGGTTAGCACATCATCCATTTTCTTCAACCATGCCATTGATGTCTTTGCCATGGAACTCATCCCTAGGTATGATCAATTACCCTCCATGGATTATTTTCATCCATGGATACAACATAATCTTCTATATCATGAGAGGGTATTACTAAATAACTATACATTTGATTAGCTACAATTTTGTTGCTGATCCAAAGAGCCGAAATACTTGATTTGCTATTTCATTTGTTTATTTCGGCTATACATGTTTTGGTGGATGAATTCTACATGAACCTTATGGAGGTGGCCGATATTTATTTATCGTCCTAAGAATATGACAAAGCATAGCCGGTGTACCATTCTAAACATCGTCCTTAGTTTGATTGGAGAGCAAGACAAGGTACATGTTCATGGAAATCTATACATATACTTATATTATGCTTGCATGGAGATGAAACATTATGACCGATGCCATTCAAAATATTTTGCATAGACCGATTCATAGAAATTGAGTGGGTTTATGCTTTGATTTAATATATATGATTCGGCCTACGAATATGAGAGGCCAAATCATTGTTGTTTTATTATCGACCATCGGATTTATGACATGCATAATATTGATATTAGCCTTGTACTTCCAGTACTATGGAGATTACATTTTGATGGTTGAATTCATAACAATGGCCAAGGTGTTGGTGTTGTTTATATATCTCCTTATGGTACTATTTTGTGAAGCCTCATGCCACTTAAAATATATTTTTGCACAATAGTCAAAGCCGAATATGCAATGTTATTCGGTTTGGATCTTTTGGGTGCCATAGGTGCTATGCACATTGAGGCTTTGGGTGATTCATTATGTAGTGCAACAAATATCCAAGGGTCATCAATGTTTTGATGAATCACTTATAGTTTACCCTGAGGTATCTCTAGATATAAAATTTACCTTGGGTTGCTTTAATATTTCTCTTATATCTAGACATGAAAATTGAAGAGCAAATGAGTTGGCGCAACAAGCATTCGGATACCATGTTGATCATGGTGTATTGCACATCTATCAATAGCCGATGCTTGATCTCATCGACATAGGTAAGGCCGAACCAAAGCCCATTGCTTCGGCCACAAATGAAATTTGTGTGTAGGTGAAAGAAAGGATTAGAGGGAATTTATTCTTGATTGTCTGCAAAATCCCAGTGAAAGGGTGAACAATATGGTTCGAAGGATGACTTTGAAATACATATCTATGGAAATTTATCACTGGATTGTTAATGAAATTGAGAAGGTTTCACCCAAGTTTGCATCAAGAATTCAAACAAGTAATGGCTGATACATACTTATCGTCCTAAGAAGATGCAGAATGGCCGATGGAGTGTTGACATCGTCCTTAGAACCAACATGGTACAAGTTATTTTTCGGCACGCTAGCTATGTCGAAAAACAGGGGGGCATGTGTTGACGCTCAAAATTGGCACGGTCATAAAATTAGCATAGGTTATATCAAGACCAATTCAAACTTATGATTGGAAGTCATCTTGAAATGTCTCTCTTCGAGAAGAATAAGATGGAGATGAAGATGGTCTAAAACAGAGCTCGGACTCAAAAGTTATGACAAGTTCAGAGATGCTCATGTTGACACCAGAGTAAAAAAATGCATAAAACTCAATCAAGATGGCCTCTTATGGAAACTGTTCCAACATTAAAGTTGTGCGTCTCGTCGAAACGATTGATTTTGATATAAAATCGTCTTAATCCGAGTTTGTATGCAACCCGTGGAGGCAAAACAAGGTCAGAAACAGAAGCTGCAGAGTCATTTCGGACCGACCGAGTTGATTTGATCGGTGAGACCTAATTAGTCCGAAAATTTACCAGAGAGTTGGCAATGTTCACTCGGTAGGACCGAAGCAAACCAATCAGTGAGACCGAGTTGATCCGAGAAATTACAGAAGGATACAGAGAGTTGGCAACGTTCACTTTGTGGGACCGAAAACCAATCGGTGAGACCGAGTTGGTCTGGGAGATTACCAAAGATTCCTGTCTGAGTTAGGTTAGGGTTTTTGATGTTTTGGGTGGAATTTTTAGTCCTTTTCTTGTACGGGAAGTCTAGCCGCCTCATAAATAGATGAGAGGTGACGGCCGATTGAACAACACACAATCGAACACATTAATATATCATCTTTTACCTTTACCTTTATCTCCCTCCATTGTTCTTCTTCTTCCTCGTTCTTCGTTCGTTCTTCTTGTTGCAGGGCGACAAACCACGAGGCCCTAGGGGCGATCAGGTCGACCTAGGGCAGCCCATAGCCGCCGCGTGCCCTGACGGGGTCCCTCCCGGGCACGTGGGGGTTTCGGGTCCTCAAAAGCAACCGTCGGATTGCTTGCGTACCGCGCTTCCGGTCGGGTCTCCTTCGACGTGATCTGCGGTGCATCACCCTCGGTGTTGGAGGTACACGGTTGATGTGTTCGTGTGGGAACACTACCACTGTTTTTTCCATCATGGACGGCCAAAGAATGTCATGCAGCTGCGTCTCCGGCCCGCCCAGGACGAAAAGCCCATTTTCTATCATGATTTTTTGTCATAGAAGTAGGAGCCCACCACATCTATGATGATACCGGGTTTTGTCACAATTATCGTCATAGAAGTGTCATATGTATGACAGAAAAAAAATTCGTTCGGCCCAAAATATCATGGATGTGTCTTTTTTTTGTAGTGTATAGGCTAGAGTTCTAGGGTTTAGCCATTACGATCTCGTGGTAGATCAACTCTTGTAATACTCATATTAATCAAGATCAATCAAGCAGGAAGTAGGGTATTACCTCCATAGAGAGGTCCCGAACCTGCGTAAATATCATGTCCCCCGTCTCCTGTTACCATCGATCCTAGACGCACAGTTCGGGACCCCCTACCCGAGATCCGCCGGTTCTGACACCGACATTGGTGCTTTCATTGAGAGTTACACTGTGCCGTCGAAAAAAGGTTCGATGGCCCCTTCAATCGTCAAAAATGACGCTGTCCAAGGAGGAACTTTCCCCCCGGACAGATCTTCGTATTCGGCGGCTTCGTACTGCGGGCCAACTCCCTTGGCCATCTGGAGCAGATCGACAACTACGCCCCTGGCCATCAGGTCAGATTCGGAAGCTTGAACTACGTCGCGGATATTCGTGGAGACTTGATCTTCGAGGGATTGGAGCCCGTGGCGATCGCTCCCCCTCATCCCGATGAACGTGACTTAAATCTGTCATCAGATCACACCCAGGAGATGGTTCCCGCGGCTGCAACGACCTTAGAGCCGAAGTAGATCAAGCCATCCGAGGCCTCAGAGTCCGCGGTGTTGGAGCCACACATGGACTCGACGGCCTGCAATATTCACTTTAACGGAACTTCGGACTCGTCTCCGGTTATAAGTTCTGGATTGTGTACGCTTGCGGACACCGAGCCAGATCGGTTATCGATCTTCGAGTTCAGTGCCGCTGACGTTTTCCAGCACTCGCCTTTGGGTGATGTGCTAAAATCTTTAAAGAATTTGTCCTTGGAGAAGGACTCACAGCCGAACTCTGTCCGGTTCGAGCTAGACACGGATGATGAGGAATCTTGCCACCCGCCACCCACTTCATAGCCACCGTCGATGACTTAACCGACATGCTTGACTATGGCTCCGAAGACATCGACGGTATGGACGACGATGCTGACAAGGAGCAAGGCCAAGACCCGCCATTCACTGGACGTTGGACGGCTACCTCTTCATACGACGTGTACATGGTTGATACACCTAAAGGATCCGGCGACGACAAAGAAGAGCCAGGTGCGAATAAAACCTCTGAGACGCAGTCCAAGCGTCGACAGCCCAAACACCGCTCTAAGCCCTGCCGCTCAAAGGACGACAACTCTGGCACCGGAGAAAATAGTACTTTGGGCGACGCTGAAAACAATGAAGGCCCTGTCGGGGCTACATCCGAACAGGAACACGACAGCAGGCAAAACAACCCTGACGAACAGGCCATAGAAGGTGACTCGGAGGATCATAGTTACCATCCACCCTCCGAGGAGAAGACAAGCCTTCACAACAAAGACTTCATCGTGCCTGAGGATCCTCTCGAGCAGGAGCGCTTTAAGCTTCAGCTCATAGCCACTGCAAGAAGCCTGAAAAAGAAACAACAACATCTTCAAGCTGAACAAGACCTGCTCATCGATAGATGGACTGATGTCCTGACAGCTGAGGAATACAGCCTCAAGCGCCGAGCCAAGAGGTACCCAAAACGCAGCCTGCTACCTCAGTTCGATGAGGAGACAACAGATCCCATACCTCCCTCGCACAATGCGGACCGGCCACCCCGCGGTCGGGATAAAACGGCAACTCAGACCGAATAGCAGCCCGCCCCACCGCCTCGCAAAACTACGGATAGACCAGCTCGGGACCATACGTACGACCTTCGGCAGGAATTGGACAATAGAGCAGGACACACCAGATCTATATACGGATCGCGAGGACGTTTCCATACTCGGGACGAAAGCTACCGATTCGGACGTGACAAACTTAATCACACCCGGGCCGATAACCACAGATGGACGTCGTCGGAGATACGCCATGACACGAGCCGCTATAGAGGCACTGCACACCCTCTCTGCTTCACAAACGAGGTGTTGGATCATGAATTCCCCGAGGGGTTCAAGTCTGTCAATATTGAATCATACGACGGAACAACCGACCCCGTAGTGTGGATTGAAGATTTTACTCTTCACATACACATGGCCCGAGGAGATGACCTCCATGCCATCAAATACCTCCCATTAAAGCTCAAAGGACCAGCTCGACACTGGCTAAATAGTCTGCCTAAGAACTCCATGGACAGCAGGGAGGACTTGGAAGAGGCCTTCTTCGACAATTTCCAGGGTACATATGTCCGACAACCCGATGTCGATGACTTAAGCCACATAGTTCAACAATCTGGAGAATCAGCCAGAAAATTCTGGACTAGGTTCCTAACCAAAAAGAACCAGATCACCGACTATACGGATGCTGAAGCCCTAGCAGCCTTTAAGCATAGCATCCGGGACGAATGGCTCGCCCGCCACCTCGGCCAGGAAAAGCCGAGATCCATGGCAGCCCTCACGTCACTTATGACCCACTTTTGCGCAGGGGAGGATAGTTGGTTGGCTCACAGTACATACACAGCCAACGAAACAGGCCCCTCCGAGGCCAAAAATAGCACCGGCAAGCTCCGGTGCAACAGACACAAACACCGAAGCAATGGCGATAACACCGATGACACTACAGTTCACACCGGATTCAGTGGCTCCAAGTCCGGCCAGCGAAAGAATCCCTATAAAAGGAGCAACGGAGGACCATCCAGCTTGGACCGCATACTCGATCATCCTTGCCAGATACATGGCACCCCAGACAAACCAGCCAACCATACTGATACGTCTCCAATGTATCTATAATTTTTTATTGTTCCATACTATATTATATTCTATTTTGGACATTATTGAGCTTTAGTATACACTTTTATATTATTTTTGGGACTAACCTATTAACTGGAGGCCCAGCCCAGAATTGTTGTTTTTTTGCCTATTTTAGAGTTTCATAGAAAAATAATATCAAACGGAGTCCAAAAGGAATGAAACCTTCAGGAACGTGATCCAGAGGACTTGGACCCTACATCAAGAAAGCAACCAGGAAGGCACAAGGTAGGGGGGCGCGCCTACCCCCCCCCCTCCCCCAGGCGCGCCCTCCACCGCCTTGGGGCCCATGTTGCTCCACTGACGTACTTCTTCCTCCTATATATATCTACGTACCCCCAAACTACCAGATACGGAGCCAAAACCCTAATTCCACCACCGCAACCTTCTGTACCCGTGAGATCCCATCTTGGGGCCTTTTCTGGAGCTTCTACATCAACACCATAGCCTCTCTGATGATGTGTGAGTAGTTTACCTCAAACCTTCGGGTCCATAGTTATTAGCTAGATGGCTTCTTCTCTCTTTTTCGATCTCAATACAATGTTCTACCCCTCTCTTGTGGAGACCTATTCAATGTAATCTTCTTTTGCGGTGTGTTTGTTGAGACCGATGAATTGTGGGTTTATGATCAAGTTTATCTATGAACAATATTTGAATCTTCTCTGAATTCTTTTATGTATGATTGGTTATCTTTGCAAGTCTCTTAGAATTACCAGTTTGGTTTGGCCTACTAGATTGATCTTTCTTGCAATGGGAGAAGTGCTTAGCTTTGGGTTCAATCTTGCGGTGTCCTTTCCCAGTGACAGTAGGGGCAGCAAGGCACGTAATGTATTGTTGCCATCGAGGATAACAAGATGTGGTTTATATCATATTGCATGAGTTTATCCCTCTACATCATGTCATCTTGCTTAAAGCGTTACTCTGTTCTTTTGAACTTAATACTCTAGATGCATGCTGGATAGCGGTCGATGTGTGGAGTAATAGTAGTAGATGCAGGCAGGAGTCGATCTACTTATCTCGGACATGATGCCTATATACATGATCATACCTAGATATTCTCATAACTATGCTCAATTATGTCAATTGCTCAACAGTAATTTCTTTACCCACCATAATACTTATGCTCTCGAGAGAAGCCACTAGCGAAACCTATGGCCCCCGGGTCTATTTTCTATCATATTAATCTTCCATCAACAAGCTATTTCTTGCACCATTTTTATTTTGCTTTATTTACTTTGCATCTTTATCATAAAAATACCAAAAATATTATCTTATCATATCTATCAGATCTCACTTTCATAAGTGACCATGAAGGGATTGGCAACCCCTTTATTGCGTTGGTCGCAAGGATTTTATTTGTTTGTGTAGGTGCGAGGGACTCGTGTGTGGCCTCCTACTAGATTGATACCTTGGTTCTCAAGAACTAAGGGAAATACTTACGCTACTTTGCTGCATCACCCTTTCCTCTTCAAGAGAAAACCAACGCAGTGCTCAAGAGGTAGCAAGAAGGATTTCTGGCGCCGTTGCCGGGGAGTCTACGCAAAATTCAACATACCAAGTACCCATCACAAACCCTTATCTCCCCCATTACATTATTTGCCATTTGCCTCTCATTTTCCTCTCCCCCTCTTCACCCTTGTATTTCTATTTGCCTTCTCTCTCTGTCCTCCTTCTCTTTCCCTATTTGCCTTCTTTTGCCCGTTTCTTGTTTGCTTGTGTGTTGGATTGCTTGTCTGTCACGATGGCTCAAGATAATACTAAATTGTGTGACTTTACCAATACCAACAACAATGATTTTATTAGCACTTCGATTGCTCCTCTTACTGATGATGAATCTTGTGAAATTAATGTTGCTTTGCTGAATCTTGTCATGAAAGATCCGTTTTCTGCCTTCCTAGTGAAGATACCGCTAACCATCTAAACAACTTTGTTGATTTGTGTGATATGCAAAAGAAGAAAGATGTGGATAATGATATTGTTAAATTGAAGCTATTTCCCTTTTCGCTTAGAGATCGTGCTAAAGCTTGGTTTTCGTCTTTGCCTAAAAATAGTATTGATTCATGGAATAAGTGCAAAGATGCTTTTATCTCTAAGTATTTTCCTCGCGCTAAGATCATCTCTCTTAAAAATGATAATATGAATTTTAAGCAACTTGATCATGAACATGTTTCACAATCTTGGGAGAGGATGAAATTAATGATATGTAATTGCCCTACACATGGTTTGAATTTGTGGATGATTACACAAATTTTTTATGCCGGATTGAATTTTGCTTCTAGAAATCTTTTAGATTCGGCTGCGGGAGGCACTTTTATGGAAATCACTTTAGGAGAAGCTACTAAACTCCTAGATAATATTATAGTTAATTATTCTCAATGGCACACTGAAAGATCTACTAATAAAAAGTGCATGCAATTAAAGAGATTAATATTTTGAGTGGAAAGATGGATGAACTTATGAAATTGTTTTCTAATAAGAGTGCTCCTACTGATCCTAATGATATGCCTTTGTCTACCTTGATTGAGAATAATAATGAATCTATGGATGTGAATTTTGTTGGTAGGAACACTTTTGGTAATAACGCGTATAGAGGTAATTTTAATTCTAGGCCGTTCCCTAGTAATTCCTCTAATAATTATCGTAATTCCTACAAAAATTCCTATGAAAATTATAATAATATTCCCTCTGATTTTGAATCTAATATTAAAGAATTTATTACCTTGCAAAAGAGTTTCAATGCTTTGGTTGAAGAAAAATTGCTTAAGATTGATGAGTTGGCTAGGAACGTTCATAGAATTTCTCTTGATGTTGATTCTTTGAAACTTAGATCTGTTCCACCTAAGCACGATATCAATGAGTCTCTCAAAACCATGAGAATTTCCATTGATGAGTGTAAAGAAAGAACCGCTAGGATGCGTGCTAAGAAAGATTGCTTTATAAAAGCGTGTTCTTCTAGTTTCCATGAAAATAAAGATGAAGATGTAAAAGTTATTGATGTGTCCCCTATTAAATCTTTGTTTTGCAATATGAATCTTTATAATGATGGGACTGAATATGATCCACCTTTACCTAGAAGGCGTTCCAAAAATTCGGAGTCTTTAGATCTTTATGCTAAAATTGTTAAAAGTGGGATTGAAGAGGTCAAAACTTTAAATATCAATGAACCCACTATTTTGGATTTCAAGGAATTTAATTATGACAATTGCTCTTTGATAGATTGTATTTCCTTGTTACAATCCGTGCTAAATTCTCCACATGCTTATAGTCAAAATAAAGCTTTTACTAAACATATCGTTGATGCTTTGATGCAATCTTATGAAGAAAAACTTGAGTTGGAAGTTTCTATCCCTAGAAAACTTTGTGATGAGTGGGAACCTACAATAAAAATAAAAAATAAAGATCATGAGTGCTATGCTTTGTGTGATTTGGGTGCTAGTGTTTCCACGATTCCAAAGACTTTGTGTGATTTGCTAGGTTTCCGTGATTTTGATGATTTCTCTTTGAATTTGCACCTTGCGGATTCCACTATTAAGAAACCTATGGTATGAATTAATGATGTTCTTATTGTTGCAAATAGGAATTATGTGCCCGTAGATTTTATTGTTCTTGATATAGATTGCAATCCTTCATGTCCTAATATTCTTGGTAGACCTTTCCTTAGAATGATTGGTGCAATTATTGATATGAAGGAAGGGAATATTAGATTCCAATTTCCATTAAGGAAAGGTATGGAACACTTACCTAGAAAGAAATTGAATTACCATATGAATCTATTATGAGATCCACTTATGGATTGCCTACCAAAGATGGCAATACCTAGATCTATATTCGCTTTTATGCCTAGCTAGGGGCGTTAAATGATAGCGCTTGTTGGGAGGCAACCCAATTTTATTTTTATTCCTTGCTTTTTTCTCATGTTTAGTAATAAATAATTTATCTGGCATCTGTTTTGGTTGTGTTTTTTGTGTTTAATTAGTGTTAGTGCCAAGTAGAACCGTTGGGAAGACTTGGGGAAAGTCTTTTTAATCTTGCTGTAAAAAAAACAGAAACTTTAGCGCTCACGAGAATTGCTTCCATTTTTATTTTGAAGGTGATATTTAGTTAATTATTTTTTCAGATGATTAATATATAAATTCCTCACGTCCAGCAATTTATTTTAGAATTTTTGGGGTTCCAGAAGTTTGCGTTAGCTACAGATTACTACAGACTGTTCTGTTTTTGACAGATTCTGTTTTTCGTGTGTTGTTTGCTTATTTTGATGAATCTATGGCTAGTAAGATAGTTTATAAACCATAGATAAGTTGGAATGAAGTAGGTTTAACACCAATATAAATAAATAATGAGTTCATTACAGTACCTTGAAGTGGTATTTTGTTTTCTTTCGCTAACGAAGCTCACGAGATTTTCTATTTTGAGTTTTGTGTTGTGAAGTTTTCAAGTTTTGGGTAAAGGATTTGATGGATTATGGAACAAGGAGTGGCAATAGACTAAGCTTGGGGATGCCCATGGCACCCCAAGATAATCTAAGGACACCTAAAATCCAAATCTTGGGGATGCCCCGGAAGGCATCCCCTCTTTCGTCTACTTCCATCGGTAACTTTACTTGGAGCTATATTTTTTTTCACCACATGATATGTGTTTTGCTTGGAAAGTCTTGTATTATTTGAGTCTTTATTTGTTAGTTTTCGACAATCATCTTTGCTGTACACAACCTTTGAGAGAAACACACATGATTTTAAAATTATTAGAACACTCTATGTGCTTCACTTATATCTTTTGAGTTATATAGTTTTTGCTCTAGTACTTCACTTATATTTTTTAGAGCACGGTGGTGGATTTGTTTTAGAGAAACTATTATTCTCTCATG
Organism: Triticum aestivum; assembly: GCF_018294505.1. NCBI lineage: Eukaryota > Viridiplantae > Streptophyta > Magnoliopsida > Poales > Poaceae > Triticum > Triticum aestivum. Next base: position 425,967,069 of record NC_057806.1, on the reverse strand, counting down.
CTTCACTTATATTATTTTGAGAGTCTTAAACAGCATGGTAATTTACTTAAACTGGGAAACTAATCCTAATATGCTAGGCATTCAAGATTAGTAAAAAAATTCTTATGAGTGTGCTGAATACTAAGAGAAGTTTGATACTTGATAATTGTTTTGAGATATGGATATGATGATATTAGAGTCATGCTAGTTTAGTAGAATTTGAGAAATACTTGTGTTGAAGTTTGTTATTCCCGTAGCATGCACATATGGTGAACCATTATGTCAAGAAGTCAGAGCATGATTTATTTAATGATTGTCTTCCGTATGAGTGGCGGTCGGGGATGAGCGATGGTCTTTTCCTACCAATCTATCCCCTAGGAGCATGCACGTAATACTTTGTTTCAATAAATAATAGATTTTTGCAATAAGTATGTGAGTTCTTTGTGACTAATGTTGAGTCCATGGATTATACGCACTCTCACCCTTCCACCATTGCTAGCCTCTCTAATACCGCACACCTTTCACCGGTATCATAGACCCACCATATACCTTCCTCAAAACAGCCACCATACCTACCTATCATGGTATTTCCATAGCCAATCCGAGATATATTTCCATGCAACTTTCCACCGTTCCATTTACTATGACACGCTCCATTATTGTCATATTGCTTTGCATGATCATGTAGTTGACATTGTATTTGTGGCAAAGCCACCGTTCATAATTCTTTCATGCATGTCACTCATGCATCATTGCACATCTTGGTACACCACCGGAGGCATTCACATAGAGTCATATTTTGTTCTAAGTATTGCGTTGTAATTTTTGAGTTGTAAGTAAATAAAAGTGTGATGATCATCATTTCTAGAGCATTGCCCCAAGTGAGGAAAGGATGATGGAGACTGTGATTCCACCACAAGTTGGGATGAGACTCCGGACTAAATAAATAAATAAATGAGAGAAAAAGAGAGAAGGGACAATGCTACTATCCTTTTACCACACTTGTGCTTCAAAGTAGCACCATGATCTTCATAGAGAGTCTCCTATGATATCACTTTCATATAGTAGTGAGAATTTTTCATTATAGTACTTGGCTTGTATATTCCAATGATGGGCTTCCTCAAAATGCCCTAGGTCTTCATGAGCAAGCGAGTTGGATGCACACCCACTTAGTTCTTTTTGTTGAGCTTTCATATACTTATAGCTCTAGTGCATTCGTTGCATGGCAATCCCTACTCACTCACATTGATATCTATTAATGGGCATCTCCATAGCCCGTTGATATGCCTAGTTGATGTGAGACTATCTTCTCCCTTTTTGTCTTCTCCACAACCACCATTCAATTCCACATATAGTGCTATGTCCATGGCTCACGCTCATGTATTGCGTGAATATTGAAAAAGTTTGAGAACACCAAAAGTATGAAACAATTGCTTGGCTTGTCATCCGGGTTGTGCATGATTTAAATACTTTGTGTGGTGAAGATAGAGCATAGCGATACTATATGATTTTGTAGGGATAACTTTCTTTGGCCATGTTATTTTGAGAAGACATAATTGCTTAGTTAGTATGCTTGAAGTATTATTATTTCTATGTCAATATTAAACTTTTGTATTGAATATTTCGGATGTGAATATTCATACCACAATTAAGAGAATTACATTGAAATTATGCCAAGTAGCATTCCACATCAAAAAAATCTGTTTTTATCATTTACCTACTCGAGGACGAGCATGAATTAAGCTTGGGGATGCTTGATATGTCTCCAACGTATCTATAATTTTTGATTGTTCCATGCTATATTATATTCTATTTTGGACATTGTTGGGCTTTATTATACACTTTTATATTATTTTTGGGACTAACCTATTAACCGGAGGCCCAGCCCAGAGTTGTTGTTTCTTGCCTAGTTCGGAGTTTCGCAGAAAAAGAATATCAAACGGAGTCCAAACGGAATTAAACCTTCGGGAACGTGATTTTTGGAACGAACGTGATCCAGAGGACTTGGACCCTACGTCAAGAAAGCAACCAGGGAGGCATGAGGTAGGGGGCGCGCCTACCCCCCCTCCCCCAAGCGCGCCCTCCACCCTCGTGGGGCCCACGTTGCTCCACCGACGTACTTCTTCCTCCTATATATACATACGTACCCCCAAACTACCAGATACGGAGCCCAAACCCTAATTCCACTGGAGGGGGCATCCCATCTTGGGGCCTTTTTCAGAGCTCCGCCGGAGGGGGCATCGATCATGGAGGGCTTCTACATCAACACCATAGCCTCTCCGATGATGTGTGAGTAGTTTACCTCAGACCTTCGGGTCCATAGTTATTAGCTATATGGCTTTTTCTATCTTTTTGGATCTCAATACAATGTTCTCCCCCTCTCTTGTGGAGATCTATTCGATGTAATCTTCTTTTGCGGTGTGTTTGTTGAGACCGATGAATTGTGGGTTTATGATCGAGTTTATCTATGAACAATATTTGAATCTTCTCTGAATTCTTTTATGTATGATTGGTTATCTTTGCAAGTCTCTTAGAATTACCAGTTTGGTTTGGCCTACTAGACTGGTCTTTCTTGCAATGGGAGAAGTGCTTAGCTTTGGGTTCAATCTTGCGGTGTCCTTTCCGAGTGACAGTAGGGGCAGCAAGGCACGTATTGTATTGTTGCCATCGAGGATAACAAGATGGGGTTTATATCATATTGCATGAGTTTATCCCTCTACATCATGTCATCTTTCTTAAAGTGTTACTCTGTTCTTTTGAACTTAATACTCTAGATGCATGCTGGATAGCGGTCGATGTGTGGATTAATAGTAGTAGATGCAGGCAGGAGTCGATCTACTTGTCTCGGACGTGATGCCTATATACATGATCATACCTAGATATTCTCATAACTATGCTCAATTCTGTCAATTGCTCAACAGTAATTTGTTTACCCACCGTAATACTTATGCTCTCGAGAGAAGCCACTAATGAAACCTATGGCCCCCGGGTCTATTTTCTACCATATTAATCTTCCATCAACGAGCTATTTCTTGCACCGTTTTTATTTTGCTTTATTTACTTTGCATATTTATCATAAAAATACAAAAAAATATTATCTTATCATATCTATCAGATCTCACTTTCGTAAGTGACCGTGAAGGGATTGACAACCCCTTTATTGTGTTGGTTGCGAGGATTTTATTTGTTTGTGTAGGTGCGAGGGACTCGTGCGTGGCCTCCTACTGGATTGATACCTTGGTTCTCAAAAACTGAGAGAAATAGTTACGCTACTTTGCTGCATCACCCTTTCCTCTTCAAGGGAAAACCAACGCAGTGCTCAAGAGGTAGCACATACTAACAGGGATTGCCGTGTATTTAAACAAGCCAGCAAGGTCAACAGCAGAAACAAGGAAGGAGAATCACAGAGCGAGGACGATGACGAGGATCCCCGGCAGCTGAACACTGGGAAGCAAAAGAAATTTCCCCCTCAAGTCAAAACGGTGAACATAATATACGCTTCACACATCCCCAAAAGGGAGCGCAAGCGCACACTTAGGGATGTCTACGCGTTAGAGCCAGTCGCCCCGAAATTCAATCTGTGGCTGTCATTTCTGATCACCTTTGACCACCGAGATCATCCAACCAGCATCCGCCATGGCGGTTCAGCCGCACTGGTCCTCGACCCAATCATCGACGGATTTCACCTGACATGAGTCCTAATGGATGGGGATAGCGGCCTCAACCTGCTCTATCAAAATACAGTACGTAAAATGAGCATCGACCCCTCAGGGGTCAAGCCCACGAAGACTACCTTTAAAGGAGTCATACCAGGCGTAGAGGCCCGTTGTGCGGGCTCAATAACGCTGGAGGTAGTATTCGGTTCCCCGGATAACTTACAAAGCGAAGAACTAATCTTCGATATCGTCCCATTTTGCAGCGGCTATCACGCCCTGCTCGGACGAACCACATTCGCTAGATTCAGTGTGGTGCCACATTACGCTTATCTCAAGCTCAAGATGCCCGGCCCACGTGGCATCATTATAGTAAATGGAAACATGGAACGCTCCCTCCGTACAGAGGAGCACACTGCCGCCCTAGCAGCAGAAGTACAGAGCGGCCTTCTCAAGCAGCATTATAATCCGGCTGCCGAGCCCCTGGACATCATCAAGAGGGTCCGGACCACATTGCAGCAGGACAACTTGGCTCATCAAGAGCCGAATTAGCAATTTGACCTCCTTCCCAACCCCGATGAGGCAATGGGACTAATACCGCGCGTACATAAACTACGCACTCAAAACCCCATGGGAATTGACGGAGGCATAACTCGTTCGCAATCCACTGTACGGCTCGACCGACCCTGGGATTTGCACGCTTTTACCTTTTTTCATGGGTTTTCTTCTCTTTTGAAGGTCTATGCGGACAACCTGCTTGCAGAACACACCAAGGAGGCAAGGAGCTCTGGCTTACAAGGGAATCCCCAGGTGGTCTCTACTAAACGATTGCCATACTTGCTTTTCATACCCGCACGTAGCTCGCCCTTGGTTGCGGCATGTTAAATAGCCCTACTTGCTTATCGCATTACTTGTACAAAGTACGCCTTGACATACTAGTTACATCACAATGGTGAATACACGGTAGCGTCAGCTTATTATTCCATTTTTCCGTTTACTCACCTCCGTATTAATTACTCACTGCACACGTACACCATAGTACGTATTACTATGCCAGGGGCTTCATTACACCCAACACTACGGCAATAAAAAGTCCGAACACTTTTATAGTATAGTTCGGCACCCGAACTTATAGCATTATATGCATCGACTCCGAATCATGTCTTTGGTCAATAGTTGGGTTGCCCGGCTCCTATGCTTGCTACCTTACGTTCCGCTATATCGGCTAGGGTAGTAAAGGGAGAACTACTGCGATTGTGTCCCGGTTCTTCCGGACGAGCACCTTAGTAGGGAAAGCCGAAAACTGACTGTCATGATGCGGCGAGAGCCGGTCATCTGTTCGAGAGGTTCCAAATCGTTAGAGATTTTTTTTCCACTTCTTGCGAAGAATCGGTTCCCCCGATTAGGCGTGCATAGCGCCCCTAGTTCGGTCTTTCCGAATACCTGGGGCTTCGCCAACTTTCTTAATTGTCAAACTCCTATGGCTAAGTGAGGGCGGTAAAGGTAGCATAGTCTGATTGCCTTGTTTGTTGCGCTAAACACCTCCTTTAAGGACCAGAATGTGGAGTAAAGCGTGTTTAGATTTATCCCGAACACCCCCGTACTATCTATGTGGGGGCAAAAGCCGACGACTAGTGTGATGGCCTGGCTTATTAGGGATGATAGACTACTCATATCAATAAGGAATTCCTTCTTTTCCGGGAGCCCATTTGTACAGAACTCCAAAGTTAAGCGTGCTCAGCTTGGAGTAGTGTCAGGATGGGTGACCGGTCAGGAAGTTGCTCCCGGGTGCGCATGAGTGAGGACAAAGTGTGCAGAAAACACTAGTATTGATCTGTGAGGCCAATCTAGATCCCGCCAGGAGTAACGACCACCGGCGGGTGTGTCCGGGGCGTTACAACTGGTCAACCCTCAGAGTTAATAAACGGCCGCACAGGAGGTAAATTTAAATCATAAACATTATACTACATAACACCATTGTTTCATATTACAGGGCAAGGTAATACACATGTTCTCATGGGAATATGATATCCTTCGAACATTGCTCCGCCAAAAGGCAGGACCCCTCCAGGACACCATCAAAATAGTGAACATTGCTCCGCCAAAAGGCAGGACCCCTCAAGGACACCATCAAAATAGTGCTCGGGCCGACGATGCTCCTTGCCCTCTGGCGGCCCCTCGGTCATTAGCTTCTTGGCATCCAGCTTCGCCCAATGCATCTTAACGCGGGTAAAGGCCATACGCGCACCTTCAATACAGGCCGACCGCTTCACGGCTTCGAGCCACGGACAGGCACTCACAAACCGCTGCACAAGCCTGAAGTAGCTGCTAGGTATAGGATCGGCAGGCCACAGCCGGACTATCAGCTCCTTCATGGCTAGCTCTGCCAACCTATGCAACTCGGCCAACTGCTTTAGCTAGTCACTGAAGGGCACCGGATGTTCGGATCCAGATATTGGGACCAGAATTGCTTCTTCGTAGACATCCCTTCTTCGACTCTATAATGCTCGGCAGCATTCGACACACTATGCGGCAGATCTATAAACGCCCCTGGAAAATCCAAATTCAGGATAAGTACAAGGAACGTTTCTTCTACACACTTGACATGCATGGTGAAAGATTTCCCCGCCGTAATCTTCTTGGCTGCCTGAATTTCCTGGAGGGTGCTCTGGGCTTCAGCTCGTGCATCCTGCACGCTCTGGCAGGCCTTTGCCAATTTGGACTCTTTCACCTTGCAATCGTGCTCCAAGGACTCAAACCTCTCTATCGCGCCCTGGAGCTGTTGTTGCGCCTTGCCAACCCAGGCCTCGTGCTCCTCGCGCGAGGTGCGTTCCTTGGCCGCTTTGTCCTTGGCCTCGGCTAGCGCCTTCTTAAGGGCCGCCACCTCGGCCATGGCCACTAATAAATATTATGACACTTTAGTCCGGCTGGAGTACTCATTTTTTCGAAATTACCCACAGGTTACTGCATACCTTGGCTATCTTCCAGCTGCTTATTCACGAGGCCGAGCTCCTCCTCGGCCCACTCCAGTTCCCGCTTCAGTCCAGAAACTTCCGCAGCATGAGCAGTGGCAGCCTGCAGTGATACCTGCTTATTCACACATACAACTCATGTTAGACTCCTGCGATATTTATTCTTGATCCTCTGTTTGGCTTTTCCTCCTGAACACCAAACAGAGCATCAGGGGCTACTGTCTATACGGTGATATTTTTCCTACAATCACATTACTTACCTCAAAGCCCGTTAGAAGGCTGGTGTAGGCTTCGGTCAGTCCGTTTTTGACAAATCGAACCTTCTCTATTACCGTGTCCATAAGGACACGATGCTCATCCACGATAGAGGCGCCTCGTAGCGCCTCCAGCAGATTATCCGGTGCCTCTAGTTGGACAGAGGTCACCGATGGAGTAGGAACATTCCCTCCTCGGGGGGAATGCCGCTCGCTGGACCCCGGAGCCATGTAGATCTCCGGAATGGTATCCGGCTGAGGCCCGAAGGGAACTCGGGCCCCGTCACCAGTCCTCGTGGGGACTTTTTTCCCTGTATGTCCGACGGCCGAGGAGTCATCCTGGGACATCACCCCGATGGTCTCCGGAATCTCCCCCCGGCCTGGGAAAGTCTTTTTGGACACCACCTCATTGATAACCCACAAGTATAGGGGATCGCAACAGCTTTCGAGGGTATAGTATTCAACCCAAATTTATTGATTCGACACAAGGGGAGCCAAAGAATATTCTCAAGTATTAGCAGCTGAGTTGTCAATTCAACCACACCTGGAAACTTAGTATCTGCAGCAAAGTGTTTAGTAGCAAAGTAATATGATAGTGATGGTAACGGTAACAAAAGAGTAATGAAAGCAAAGTAATGTTTTTGGTATTTTGTAGTGATTGTAACAATAGCAACGGGAAAGTAAATAAGCGTAAACCAGTATATGGAAAGCTCGTAGGCATTGGATCAATGATGGATAATTATGCCGGATGCGGTTCATCATGTAACAGTCATAACATAGGGTGACACAGAACTAGCTCCAATTCGTCAATGTAATGTAGGCATGTATTCCGAATATAGTCATACGTGCTTATGGAAAAGAACTTGCATGACATCTTTTGTCCTACCCTCCCGTGGCAGCGGGGTCCTAATGGAAACTAAGGGATATTAAGGCCTCCTTTTAATAGAGAACCGGAACAAAGCATTAGCACATAGTGAATACATGAACTCCTCAAACTACGGTCATCACCGGTAAGTATCCCGATTATTGTCACTTCGGGGTTAACGGATCATAACACATAATAGGTGACTATAGACTTGCAAGATAGGATCAAGAACTCTCATATATTGATGAAAACATAATAGGTTCAGATCTGAAATCATGGCACTCGGGCCCTAGTGACAAGCATTAAGCATAGCAAAGTCATAGCAACATCAATCTCAGAACATAGTGGATACTAGGGATCAAACCCTAACAAAACTAACTCGATTACATGATAAATCTCATCCAACCCATCACCGTCCAGCAAGCCTACGATGGAATTACTCACGCACGGCGGTGAGCATCATGAAATTGGTGATGGAGGATGGTTGATGATGACGACAGCGACGAATCCCCCTCTCCGGAGCCCCGAACGGACTCCAGATCAGCCCTCCCGAGAGGTTTTAGGGCTTGGCGGCGGCTCCGTATCGTAAAACGCGATGAATTCTTCTCTCCTATTTTTTCTCCCCGAAAGCAGTTATATAGAGTTGGAGTTGGAGTCGGGAGGTCTCCAGGGGGCCCACGAGGTAGGGGGCGCGCCCTAGGGGGGCGCCCCCCACCCTCGTGGAAGGGTGTGGGCCCCCTGGTCTTCATCTTTGGCGAGGATTTTTTATTATTTATTGTAAGATATTCCGTGGAGTTTCAGGTCATTCCGAGAACTTTTGTTTTCTGCACATAAAACAACATCATGGCAATTCTGCTGAAAACAGCGTCAGTCCGGGTTAGTTCCATTCAAATCATACAAGTTAGAGTCCAAAACAAGGGCAAAAGTGTTTGGAAAAGTAGATACGACGGAGACGTATCAACTCCCCCAAGCTTAAACCCTTGCTTGTCCTCAAGCAATTCAGTTGACAAACTGAAAGAAATAAAGAAAAACTTTTACAAACTCTGTTTGCTCTTGTTGTTGTAAATATGTCAAGCTAGCATTCAAGTTTTCAGCAAAGATTATAACTAACCACATTTGCAATAATTCTCAGGTCTCATGATTACCCATATCAATAGCATAATCAACTAGCAAGCCATAATAATAAATCTCGGATGACAACACTTTCTCAAAACAATCATAATATGATATAACAAGATGGTATCTCGCTAGCCCTTTCTGAGACCGCAAAACATAAATGCAGAGCACCTTTAAAGATCAAGGACTGACTAGACATTGTAATTCATGGTAAAAGAGATCCAATCATAGTCACACCCAATATAAATTAACAGTAATGAATGCAAATGACAGCTGCGCTCTCCAGCTAGTGCTTTTTAATAAGAGGGTGATGACTCAACATAAAAGTAAATAGATAGGCCCTTCGCAGAGGGAAGCAGGGATTTGTAGAGGTGCCAGAGCTCGGTTTTGAAATAGAGTGAATAATATTTTGAGCGGTATACTTTCATTGTCAACATAACAACCAAGAGATGGCGATATCTTCCATGCTACACACATTATAGGCGGTTCCCAAACAGAATGGTAAAGTTTATACTCCCCCTCCACCAACAAACATCAATCCATGGCTTGCTCGAAACAACGAGTGCCTCCAACATACATCAGTCCCAGGGGGAGTTTTGTTTTGCAATTATTTTGATTTAGTTTGCATAAAGCATGGGACTGGGCATCCCGGTGACCAGCCATTTATCTCGTGAGTGAGGAGCGGAGTCCACTCCTCTTGAGAATAACCCGCCTAACATGGAAGATACAGACAGCCCTAGTTGATACATGAGCTATTCGAGCATACAAAACAGGATGATTATTTGAAGGTTTAGAGTTTGGCACATACAAATTTACTTGGAACGGCAGGTAGATACCGCATATAGGAAGGTATAGTGGACTCATCTGGAATAACTTTGGGGTTTAAGGGATTGGATGCACAAGCAGTATTCCCGCTTAGTACAGGTGAAGGCTAGCAAAAGACTGGGAAGCGACCAACTAGAGAGCGACAACAGCCATGTACATGCATTAAAATTAATAAACATTGGATGCAAGCATGAGTAGGATATAATCCACCATGAACATAAATATCGTGAAGGCTATGTTGATTTGTTTCAACTACATGCGTGAACATGTGCCAAGTCAAGTCACTTAAATCATTCAAAGGAGGATACCACCCATCATACCACATCATAACCATTTCAATAGCATGTTGGCACGCAAGGTAAACCATTATAACTCATAGCTAATCAAGCATGGCACAAGCAACTATGATCTCTAATTGTCATTGCAAACATGTTTATTCATAACAAGCTGAATCAAGAACGATGAACTCATCATATTTACAAAAACAAAAGAGGTCGAGTTCATACCAGCTTTTCTCATCTCAGTCAGTCCATCATATATCATCATAATTGCCTTTCACTTGCACGACCGAACGATGTGAATAATAATAAGAGTGCACGTGCATTGGACTAAGCTGGAATCTGCGAGCATTCAATAAACAGGAGAAGACAAAGCAATATGGGCTCTTTTGTCAGATAAACAATAATGCATATAAGAGCCACTTCAACAATTTAATCATGGTCTTCTCCTACTGACCCCCAAAGAAAGAAAAGAAATAAAACTATTTACACGGGAAAGCTCCCAACAAGCAAAAGAAGAACGGGAAATATTTTTGGGTTTTCTTTTTAATTACTACTACAAGCATGGAAAGTAAATTAATTAAAAGCTACAACTAATTTTTTTGGTTTTTCTTAAGGTTTATTAAACACACAAGAAGAAAGCATAAAAAGGAAATAAACTAGCATGGATGATACAATGAAAAAGTATGAGCACCGACATCTAGCAATGAGTGTGTGTGAACATAAATGTAATGTCGGTGAGAAATACATACTCCCCCAAGCTTAGGCTTTTGGCCTAAGTTGGTCTATGGCCACGGCTGGCCTGGTGGATATCCATAATAATAGTTGGGGTCGTACTGCGATGAGGAAGAAGAAGGCTCCGATTGCCACTGGCTGGCAATCATCTCCGGATCCCACTGATAGTTAGACTGTCATGAAGGATCAAATTGTGGTCCCGGTTCTGGCTCCTCGGCTGGTGCAGGGTTCCGGTAGGCGTGGATAGCCGTCAACAAAACAAGGTACTTGCCTACAGTCAAATCAAACAAAGAAGGAGCAGGCAAGGTAATAGTCTCAGGATGATGTTTATTAAAGAACAATTGATATTTAAGCTCTCCTGCCCTATTCTTAACAATAAAATCATGTGCCGCCATACTTTTATAATCTAAATAAACACAAGGCAGCACTTTTTCTTCCTTCTCAGCATGCCTAATAGGTATGTTAAAATGTGCAGCTAGGCGTGTAGCATAGATGCCTCCAAAGATTGGACCCTTAGTACGGTTCATACTTAACCGTCTAGCAATAATGCCACCCATACTAAAAGTGTTATCACTGTATAAACCTTGGAGCAGAATAATTATATCAGGGATACTAAGGTTTCCACAGTTTCCACATCCAATTAAGCAACGACTAGCAAATAATGCAAAGTAACGTAAAACAGGAAAATATATGCTAGTGATTCGTGCATCGGAAACCTTCCTAGTTTCCCCTACAGTGATAGTATTAATAAATCCCTCCACATCATCATGATGTGGTTCTTCTGTCTTGCCCCCAAAAGGGATTAAACATATCCGACAAAAATCATAAAGTGACATCTCCTTATGCTCATCATATAAATGAAACACCACCATAGGTGGTGAGTTCCTAGAATGAAAATGAAAGTTTTGCACAAAGGTATTTGTGAGTAAGAGATACTGATCACATTGGTCGTGGAGGAGAGCGGTGAGGCCTGCATTATGAGCCAATTCATGAAAATCTTCATAAATCCCGGCTGCTCTCAAGAAATCCTCGGAAGGCCATTCACACGCCCGAACCTCCGTGGTGCACGGCAAATTATACTTAGGCTTCGGTGCCTTTTCCTTCGAGCCTTGGCTCGATGAACCCCCCAATAATCTCCTCATCATTTTCTGATAAATTCTGAAATTTTTAGTAACTTCAAAATAAATGTAAACCAAACTCAATAATATTGATAGCAACTACTCCTACAAGTACCTAGAGCCTATATCATGCATCAAAACTACTTTTGACCATATAAATTTGACATGCAAGCTCAAGAACAGGGTCACCTAAGCAGCAAAAATTTGCAATGAATTAAAGCACTAGAACAAAAACTAATTGGACCAATGGAGGAGTCAGATACCAAGGAACAATCTCCCTAAGGAGTTTTGTGAGAGGTGCTTTGAGCAAGGAGATCGAAAATGGCAGCAAAACGAGCTTGGACTCGGGTTTGAGCTGGTTTTTAGTGTTTGGGGGAGGAAGATGAAGTGTGTGGCTGAAAGAATAATTGGAGGAGGGCCACCATGGGCCCATGAGGCAGGGGGCGCGCCCTAGGGGGGTGGGCGCGCCCTCCACCCTCGTGGCAAGGTGGTTGGCCCCCCTGGTGTGTTCTTTGTTCCATAAATCCTCAAATATTCTAGAAAAAAATCATATTTAATTTTCAGGGCATTTGGAGAACTTTTATTTTCGAGGTATTTTTATATTGCACAGATAATTAGATAACAGATAGAAAATTATTTATTTTTACTTTATTTTAACTAAATAACAGAAAGTATAGAGAGGGTACAAAAGGTTGTGCTTCTAGTTTCATCCATCTCATGCTCGTCAAAAGGAATCCACTAACAAAGTTGATCAAGTCTTGTTAACAAACTCATTCCGATTATCATGAAACCGGAGAAATTTCGAACAACACCAGGTTACCTCAATGGGGATATGCACATCCCCAATAATAAGTATATCATATTTCTTCTTGACAGTAGGAAGAGGAAATTCAAAACCTCCAAATATAATCGACGGAATTTTTCTGATAGAATTGATACTATGAACTTGAGGTTGTTTCCTCGGAAAGTGTACCGTATGCTCATTACCATTAACATGAAAAGTGACATTGCCTTTAGTTGCAATCAATAACAGCCCCTGCAGTATTAAGAAAAGGTCTTCCAAGAATAATAGACATACTATCGTCCTCGGGAATATCAAGAATAACAAAGTTCGTTAAAATAGTAACGTTTGCAACTACAACAGGCACATCCTCACAAATACCGACAGGTATAGCAGTTGATTTATCAGCCATTTGCAAAGATATTTCAGTAGGTGTCAACTTATTCAAATCAAGTCTACGATATAAAGAGAGAGGCATAACACTAACACCGGCTCCAAGATCACATAAAGCAGTTTTAACATAGTTTCTTTTAATGGAGCATGGTATAGTAGGTACTCCTGGATCTCCAAGTTTCTTTGGTATTCCACCCTTAAAAGTATAATTAGCAAGCATGGTGGAAATTTCAGCTTCCGCTATCTTTCTTTTATTTGTAATAATATCTTTCATGTACTTAGCATAAGGATTTGTTTTAAGCATGTCAGTTAATCGCATACGCAAAAAGATAGGTCTAATCATTTCAGCAAAGCGCTCAAAATCCTCATCCTCCTTTTTCTTGGATGGTTTGGGAGGAAAAGGCATGGGTTTCTGAACCCAAGGTTCTCTTTCTTTACCATGTTTCCTAGCAACAAAGTCTTTCTTATCATAACGTTGATTCTTTGATTGTGGGTTATCAAGATCAACAACAGGTTCAATTTCTACATCATTATCATTACTAGGTTGAGCATTATTATGAACATCATCATTAACATTTTCATTAGTTTCATGTTCATTGCCAGATTGTGTTTCAGCATCAGAAATAGAAATATCATTTGGATTATCAGGTGGTTCAGCAATAGGTTCACTAGAAGTTTGCACAGTTCTATCATTTTTCTTTTTCTTCTTTTTAGAAGAACTAGGTGCATCAATTTTATTTCTCTGAAAATCTTGCTCAATTCTCTTAGGGTGGCCTTCAGGATACAAAGGTTCCTGACTCATTCTACCAGTTCTAGTAGCCACTTTAACAACATAATTATTTTTCTTACTATCCATCTCATTGAGCAATTCTTTTTGAGCTTTAAGTACTTGTTCTACTTGAGTGGTAACCATAGAAGCATGTTTGCTAACAAGTTTAAGTTCACCTCTAATATTAGACATATAATCACCCAAGTATTTAATCATATCAACATCTTGTTTTAATTGTCTACCAAAATAAGCATTGAAGTCTTCTTGCTTAAACATAAAATTATCAAACTCATCCAAGCATTGACTAGCAATTTTAGTAGGAGGGATTTCAGCTTTATCATATCTATAGAGAGAATTTACCTTTACTACCTGTGTCGGGTTATCGAGGTCTGGAGGTTCTTCAATAGATAAAGGATCAAGATCATATGTTTCTTCGATAGGCGGTAAATTAAGACCATGTATTTCTTCAATAGGAGGTAAATTCTTAACATCTTCAGCTTTAATACCTTTTTCTTTCATGGATTTCTTTGCCTCTTGCATATCTTCAGGACTGAGAAATAGAATACCTCTCTTCTTATGAGTTGGTTTAGGAATAGGATCATTAATTGGAGCAGGAGCTGGCTCAGGAGGTGCCCAATTATTTTCATTTGTCAACATATTATTCAATAAGATTTCAGCTTCATTCGGTGTTCTTTCCCTGAAAAGAGAACCAGCACAACTATCCAGGTAATCTCTGGAAGCATTGGTTAGTCCATTATAAAAGATATCAAGTATTTCATTTTTCTTAAGAGGACGATCATGCAAAGCATTAAGTAACTTGAGAAGCCTCCTCCAAGCTTGTGGGAGACTCTCTTCTTTAATTTGCACAAATTTGTATATTTCCTTTAAAGCAGCTTGTTTCTTATGAGCAGGGAAATATTTAGCAGAGAAGTAGTAAATCATATCTTGGGGACTACGCACACAACCAGGATCAAGAGAATTAAACCATATCTTAGCATCACCCTTTAATGAGAATGGAAATATTTTAAGGATATAAAAGTAGCGAGATCTCTCATCATTAGTGAACAGGGTAGCTATATCATTTAATTTAGTAAGATGTGCCACAACAGTTTCAGATTCATATCCATGAAAAGGATCGGATTCAACCAAAGTAATTATATCAGGATCAACAGAGAATTCATAATCCTTATCAGCAACACATATAGGTGAAGTAGCAAAAGCAGGGTCAGGTCTCATCCTAGCATTTAGAGATTGCTTATTCCATTTAGCTAATAACCTTTTGAGTTCATATCTATCTTTGCAAGCTAAAATAACTAAAGAAGCATCTTGATCAAATAAATAACCCTCGGGAATAACAAGTGATTCTTCATCATCACTTTCATCCTCATAATCAGATTCAATGTTTTCAATCTCTCTAGCCCTAGCAAGTCGTTCCTCGAGAAAATCACTAAGTGGTATAGTAGTATCAGGCATAGAGGTAGTTTCATCAAAAGTATCATGTATAGCAGAAGTAGCATCATCAATAACATGCGACATATCAGAACGAATAGCAGAAGCAGGTTTAGGTGTCGCAAGCTTACTCATAATAGAAGGTGAATCATGTGCAGAGCTAGATGGCAGTTCCTTACCTCCCCTCGTAGTTGAGGGATAAATCTTGGTTTTTTGATCTCTCAAGTTCTTCATAATGATAAGCAGATATATATCCCAAGTGACTCAAAGAATAGAGCTATGCTCCCCGGCAACGGAGAAATTAGTCTTGATAACCCACAAGTATAGGGGATCGCAACAACCTTCGAGGGTAGAGTATTCAACCCAAATTTATTGATTCAACACAAGAGGAGCCAAAGAATATTCTCAAGTATTAGCAGCTGAGTTGTCAATTCAACCACACCTGGAAACTTAGTATCTGCAGCAAAGTGTTTAGTAGCAAAGTAATATGATAGTGATGGTAACGGTAACAAAAGAGTAATGAAAGCAAAGTAATGTTTTTTGGTATTTTTTAGTGATTGTAACAATAGCAACGGGAAAGTAAATAAGCGTAAACCAGTATATGGAAAGCTCGTAGGCATTGGATTAATGATGGATAATTATGCCAGATGCGGTTCATCATGTAACAGTCATAACATAGGGTGACACAGAACTAGCTCAGATTCGTCAATGTAATGTAGGCATGTATTCCGAATATAGTAATACGTGCTTATGGAAAAGAACTTGCATGACATCTTTTGTACTACCCTCCCGTGGCAGCGGGGTCCTAATGGAAACTAAGGGATATTAAGGCCTCCTTTTTATAGAGAACCAGAACAAAGCATTATTATCACATAGTGAATACATGAACTCCTCAAACTACGGTCATCACCGGTAAGTATCCCGATTATTGTCACTTCGGGGTTAACGGATCATAACACATAATAGGTGACTATAGACTTGCAAGATAGGATCAAGAACACTCATATATTGATGAAAACATAATAGGTTCAGATCTGAAATCATGGCACTCGGGCCCTAGTGACAAGCATTAAGCATAGCAAAGTCATAGCAACATCAATCTCAGAACATAGTGGATACTAGGGATCAAACCCTAACCAAACTAACTCGATTACATGATAAATCTCATCCAACCCATCACCGTCTAGCAAGCCTACGATGGAATTACTCATGCATGGCGGTGAGCATCATGAAATTGGTGATGGAGGATGGTTGATGATGACGACGGCGACGAATCCCCCTCTCCGGAGCCCCGAATGGACTCCAGATCAGCCCTCCCGAGAGGTTTTAGGGCTTGGCGGCAGCTCCGTATCGTAAAACACAATGAAATCTTCTCTCCTATTTTTTTCTCCCCGAAAGCAGTTATATAGAGTTGGAGTTGGAGTCGGGGGTCTCCAGGGGGGCCACGAGGTAGGGGGGCACGCCCCCCACCCTTGTGGCAAGGGTGTGGGCCCCCTGGTCTTCATCTTTGGTGAGGATTTTTTATTATTTATTGTAAGATATTCTGTGGAGTTTCAGGTCATTCCGAGAACTTTTGTTTTCTGTACATAAAACAACATCATGGCAATTCTGCTGAAACAGCGTCAGTCTGGGTTAGTTAGATTCAAATCATACAAGTTAGAGTCCAAAACAAGGGCAAAAGTGTTATGAAAAGTAGATACGACGGAGACGTATCACTCATCATCACCCTTGGGTGAGATGGAATGAGCAGGTGGTGGAGACATGCTAGCCATCTCCTACGAGTCCAACGAATCCTCCGTCAAGGATCGCGGGGAGCCATCGCGTGCCGGACTGCAATGACAAGGTTTAAGATGTATCAATATTACAAACCAAGAAGGCCAGATGTTTTTGATTCTGGTACTCACGAGGTGGCCCGGGGCTTGGTTCGGCGAGGTCGCTCCGGACTACTATCAACATCCCACACAGAGCTATCCGCGAGGGAGCCTCTCCCCCTCTTGGGCGCCTCCGCCTCCAAACTCATGGAGGCCTCCCTTTTCTCCCCTCCTCCCGCAGGAGGGGAGTCGCCTCCCTCCTCGTCGTCATCGTTGGTGGTTGAGGGGTCTGTCTCATCGTCAGACGAGATGACCAAGGTGCTCCTTCGGCGAAGCCCACTCTTGGTCCCCTTGGCCGTGGTTTTGACCTTCTTCTCTGGTACGTCGTAAGGCGCCGGAAATAGCATCTTCGTAAGGAGTGGAGTTTCTTCGTCTTCAGGAAGCGGAGCCGGACTATTAATCCGTCCCACTAGGTCGACCCAGGCCTGAAAAATAAATTGATAAGAAGGCTTAGTATCCTTCCTCAAAGCGTGTCCTTAAAGACTAGACCTTGATGGCTTACCGAATTGGCCTGACGCTTAAAGTTGAGCCCGCAATCTTTGGTCAAGGGTGGCGGTGTCTCGCTGCCCTTGAAGAGCACCTTCCAGATATCTTCGTGCATCATGCCAAAAAGCCTTAGCAGCGTCTGGTGCTTGGCCAAATTGAACTCCCACAAATAACAGGTCTGACACTGACACGGAAGGATCCGACGTACAAGCATGACCTGGATCACATCAACAAGCTTGACCTTTCGGGTTACCATATTCTGGAGGCACGTTTGGAGCCCCGTGATCTCTTCCAAAGATCCCTAGGTCAGGCCCTTCTCTTGCTAGGAGGTAAGCCGCATCGGGACTCCGGATCGGAATTGGGGAGCCGCCACCCAGTTGGTGTCGTGCGGCTCGGTGATATAGAACCACCCCGATTGCCATCCCTTCACCGTCTCTACAAAGGAGCCTTTGAGCCAGGTGGTATTGGGCATCTTGCCCTCCATGGCACCTCCGCACTCATCCTGTTGGCCGTGCACCACCTTTGGCTTTATATTAAAAGTCTTCAGCCATAGGCCAAAGTGAGGTGGGATTCGGAGAAAGGCTTCGCACACAACTATGAATGCGGAGATGTTGAGGATAAAGTTGGGGGCCAGATCGTGGAAGTCAAACCCATAGTAAAACATCAATCCACGGACAAACGGATGAAGAGGGAACCCCAGCCCACAGATGAAGTGTGTGAGAAACACAACCCTCTCATAGGGCTCGGGGGTAGGGATGATTTACCCTTTTGCCGGGAGTTGGTGAGCAATCTCCTTGGCTAAATAGCCGGCTTCCCGTAGCTCTGTGATGTCCTTCTCCTCAACGGAGGAGCCCATCCACTTGCCTCCAGCTCCGGATCCGGACATGATTGGAGTGCTTTCTCGAACGAGGAAAAGCTAAAGCATGGGCGCTAGAGCTCTAGGACTGAAGGACTGAAGATGAAGAAGGGTGTGGGTAAAGGGAGAGTGTCCTTATCCCCTTATAAAGGCCGCGAATATCAAGCGCCTCCCCACTCGTCCCAAAACCCGCCTATTCCCAAGGGCTGTATAAACGGCACGGTTGGGTTACCCATGCCCGCATTGATGAGAATCCCGCAATAAGGGGACACGATCTCTGCTTTGACGGGACATGCCAATGGCAACCGCGTCTCAAAACATGGAGCGGCAGACGAAAAGCGGTTCGAAATTATGACCGGACAAATGAAATGTCGTGTTGTGAAAAGCTGTCAGCGGATAGAACTCGTGTGAAAATATATTCTCTCTATGGCTGTGTGTGGTGTGTAACAGATCTGGATACTATCATCGCATCCGAAGACTATCTTGGAGTTCGGAGAAAGGGGAACCCGCCTTGCAATTTCGAAGACAATCTGCACGCCGGACTCCTCGTCATTGAAAGCTAGGTTCAGGGGCTACTGAGGGAGTCCTGGACTAAGGGGTCCTCGGGCGTCCGGCCTGTTATCCATGGGCCGGACTGATGGTCTGTGAAGACATGAAGACCGAAGACTGCACCGTGTCCGGATTGGACTCTACTTGGCGTGGAAGGCAAGCTTGGCGACCAAAGATTCCTTCTTATGTAACCGACTCCATGTAAACCCTAGATCCCCTCGTTGTCTATATAAACCGAAGGGGATAGTCCGGAAAGGACACCACATATGCTCATTACCATACCCATATAGGCTAGACTTCTAGGGTTTAGCCATTACGATCTCGTGGTAGATCAACTCTTGTAATACTCATATTCATCAAGATCAATCAAGCAGGAAGTAGGGTATTACCTCCATAGAGAGGGCCCGAACCTGGGTAAACATCATGTCCCCCGTCTCCTGTTACCATCGATCCTAGATGCACAGTTCGGGACCCCCTACCCGAGATCCGCCGGTTTTGAGACCAACAACAAGCAATTCATGAATAATTAGTATAAGGAAGAGAACTTTCACATATAAATATACTATCATGGAAATCTTTTGCGATTGTGAGCCCCCATCAAAATATTATATGCCAAAATTGTTGACGTTGGACAAGGAAGACAATGTAATGATTTATGTTTGTTCATATTCACATAGAAGCTACATTGTCATAGATCCTTCAACATATGGTGCTTGCCCCCCATCTTTGCTAGCCAAAAATTGCGCACCAAGTAGAGATACTACCTGTCCATCAAAACACCCTTAAACCCAAATCTTATTTACAAGATTCCACCACACCTACCTAAGGATTGAGCAAGATCCTTCAAGTAAGTTGTCATCGGTGCAATAAGGCAATAAAAATTGCTTCTAAAGTGTAAGATCATTTAGTGTAAGAGAAAATTGAGCGTTGTACGAACTTGTGATGGTAAAGCAATAAAAGGAACCGACTACATAATAAAGGTTGCCATCACAAGGGGAAATATAACGTGACGTTCTTTTGCACTAATGGATTGACCATACAAACAAATAAGCGCATGGCAACCTCTGCTTCCCTCTGCGAAGGGCCTATCATTTACTTTTATGTATTTACTTTTATGCAAGAGTCAAAGTTTTTCTCTCTATTCCTTTTTACTTTTCTCTTTTGGCAAGCATCATGTGGTGAGGAAAGATCTAGGCACATATGTCCAGTTGAATATGGGTAGCATGAGTTATTATTGTTGACATCACCCTTGAGGTGAATACGTTGGGAGGCGAAATTATAAGCCCCTATCTTTCTATGTGTCCGGTTAAAACGTTTTGCTCATGTGTACAAGGTGAGTGTTAGCAATCATAGAAAACTATATGATGGTTGAGTATGTGGAGCTCTTACTTAAACTCCGTTGAATAAGTTGAATTGCAATTGCTTGGTGACTAAGAACATAGGTTGTTGAGTTTCAAGAGAGTTCATTGTTTAAACCTTAACGTGTGAATTGCTTGCCACTATAACATGAGAAGTTCTATAAGAAAGAATTGTTGTTATGATGCTAGGGAAAGTGATTGAAATTATCATTGATCAAACTTATGCACTTTGCTAGCATTCACACTTCATAAATTATTTATTTTATCATTTACCTACTCGAGGACGAGTAGGAATTAAGCTTGGGGATGATGATACGTCTCCAACGTATCTATAATTTATCAAATATCCATGCTAATATATTATCATTCTTGGATGTTTTACAATCATTTTATAGCAACTTTATATCATTTTTTGGGACTAACCTATTGACCCAGTGCCAAGTGCCAGTTGTTGTTTTTTGCTTGTTTTTTACATCGCATGAAATCAGTATCAAATGGAGTCCAAACATCGTGAAACTTTTGGAGATTTTTTTGGAACAGCAGGAACCCAATGGGCCAGAGCTGCACCCGGGGGGTGCCCCGAAGGGGGCACAACCCACCAGGGCGGGCCAGGACCCCCTAGCGCGCCCAGGTGGGTTGTGCCCACCTCGGTGGCCTCCCGTACCCCCTCTTTGCACTATAAATTCCCAAATATTCCGAAACCCTTTGGGGTTAACCTAGATCAGATGTTCCGCTTCCACAGACCTCTGTAGCCACCGAAAACCAATCTAGACCCTGTTCAGCACCCTGCCGGAGGGGGGAATCATCTCTGGTGGCCATCTTCATCATCCAAGTGGCCACCACGATGAGGCGGGAGTAGTCCACCCTCGGGGCTGAGGGTTTGTACCAGTAGCTATGTGTTTAATCTCTCTCTCTCTCATGTTCTTGAGATGTCACGATCTTGATGTATCGCGGGCTTTGTTAATATAGTTAGATCATATGGTGTTTCCCCCTCTCTATCTTGTTGTGATGAATTGAGTTTTTCCCTTTGAGATTTTGTTGTTGTCGGATTGAATACTTTTATGGATTTGAGAACACTTGATATATATCTTGCAATTGAATACTCATGGTGACAATGGGGTATCCTATTGATTCACTTGATATATGTTTTGGCACTCAACTCACGGATTCCCAAGGTGACATTGGGGTAATCTATGCATAGGGGTTGATGCACGTCCTTGTCTTTGTTTCTCCGGTAGAAATCTTGGGGCACTCTTTGAAGTTCTTTGTGTTGGATTGAGTATTATGAATATGAATTTTCTTTGGTGTTACTTTAGTACGAACTCTAGGATAGATAAAAAGGAAAGAATAACTTGGTGTTATATTAGTATGGACTCTTGAATAGATTGATCGGAAAGAATAGCTTTGAGGTGGTTTCGTACCCTACAAACAATTCCGTCTTATGTTTTCCGCTAGATAGGAACTTTGGAGTGATTCTTCGTTGCACGTTGAGGGATAATTATATGATCCAACTATATTAGCACTGTTGAGAGATTGCACTAGCGAAAGTACGGGCACTAGGCCTCATTTTTAAGCATCGAAATACCGTTTTGTGCCTCTTTACTATTTGATACCTTCCTGTTTTTATTTATTTTCAGATTATAAAAATATATTTCTACCATCTGTATTACACTTTTATCACCATCTCTTCACCGAACTAGTGCACCTATACAATTTGCCATTGTATTGGATGCGTTGGGGACACAAGAGATTTCTTGTATTTGATTGCAGGGTCATTTGAGAGAGACCATCTTCATCCTACACATCTCACGGATTGATAAACCTTAGGTCATCCACTTGAGGGAAAATTGCTAATGTCCTACAAAACTCTGCGCTTGGAGGCCCAACACGTATCTACAAGAATAAAGTTGCGTAGTAGACATCATAAAGCGACAACCATAAGGCTCCTGCCTGTTGCCGATAACTTCTACAAAACATGATCATCTCATACAACAATTTATATCTCATCATGTCTTGACCATATCACATCACAACATGCCCTACAAAAACAAGTTAGACGTCCTCTACTTTGTTGTTGCAAGTTTTACGTGGCTGCTACGGGCTTCAAGCAAGAACCGTTCTTACCTACGCATCAAAACCACAACGATATTTCGTGAAGTGTGTTATTTTAACCCCTTCAACAAGGACCGGCCGTAGTCAAACTCGATTCAACTAAAGTTGGAGAAATAGACACCCGCCAGCCACCTGTGTGCAAAGCACGTCGGTAGAACCAGTTTCATGAACGTGGTCATGCAATGTCAGTCCGGGCCGCTTCATCCAACAATACCAGTCTCATTATCGCCCACAACTCTTTGTGTTCTACTTGTGCATATGTTCTACGCATAGACCTGGCTCGGATGCCACTGTTGGGGAACGTAGCATGCAAATTCAAAAAAATTCCTACGATCACGCAAGATCTATCTAGGAGATGCATAGCAATGAGAGGGGAGAGTGTGTCCACGTACCCTCGTAGACTGAAAGTGGAAGTGTTATGCTAACGCGGTTGATGTAGTCGAACGTCCTCACGGTCCAACCGATCCAAGTACCGAATGTACGGCACCTCCATGTTCAGCACACATTCTACTCGATGACGTCCCTCGAACTCTTGATCCAGTAGAGGGTCGAGGGAGAGTTTCGTCAGCACAACGACATGGTGATGGTGATGGTGATGTGATCTGCATAGGACTTCGCCTAAGCACTACGACAACATGACTAGAGGAGTAAACTATGGAGGGGGGCACCTGATACGTCTCCAACGTATCTATAATTTTTTATAGTTCCATGCTATTATATTATCTGTTTTGGATGTTTAATGGGCTTTAATGTGCTCTTTTATATATTTTTTGGGACATTAACCGGAGGCCCAGTGCCAGTTTCTGTTTTTTTTCCTCTTTTAGTGTTTCGCAAAAAAGGAATATCAAACGGAATCCAAACGGAACGAAACCTTCGCGAGGATCTTTCTTGGAACAAACGCAATCCAGGAGACTTGGAGTGGAAGTCTGGAAGTACGCGAGGCGGCCATGAGGCAGGAGGGCGCGCACGGGGGGTGGGTGGGGGGGGGGGGGGGGGGTAGGCGCGCCCCCCACCCTCGTGGGCACATCGGAGCTCCACCGACGTACTTCTTTCACCTATATATACTCCTGTCCCCTAAAACATCCAGGAGATCCATGAAACCACTTTTCCACCGCCGCAACCTTCTATACCCGTGAGATCCCATCTGGGGCCTTTTCTGGCGATTTGTCGGAGGGGGAATCGATCACGGAGGGCTTCTACATCAACACCATAGCCTCTCCGATGAAGCGTGAGTAGTTTACCATAGACCTTCGGGTCCATAGTTATTAGCTAGATGGCTTCTTCTCTCTCCTTGATTCTCAATACAAAGTTCTCCTTGATGTTGTTGGAGATCTATTCAATGTAATACTCTTTTGCGGTGTGTTTGCCGAGATCCGATGAATTTTGGATTTATGATCAAGATTATCTACGAATATTATTTGGTTCTTCTCTGAATTCTTATATGCATGATTTGTTATCTTTGCAAGTCTCTTCAAATTATCGGTTTAGTTTGGCCTACTAGATTGATCTTTCTTGCAATGGAAGAAGTGCTTAGCTTTGGGCTCAATCTTGTGGTCTCCTTTCCCAATGACAGTAGGGGCAGCAAGGCACGTATTGCATTGTTGCCATCGAGGATAAAAAGATAGGGTTTATATCATATTGCTTGAGTTTATCCCTCTACATCATGTCATCTTGCCTAATGTGTTACTCTGTTCTTATGAACTTAATACTCTAGATGCATGCTGGATAGCGGTCGATGTGTGGAGTAATAGTAGTAGATACAGAATTGTTCGATCTACTTGACATGGACGTGATGCCTATAATCATAATCATTGCCTAGATATTCTCATAACTATGCGCTCTTCTATCAATTGCTCAGCAGTAATTTGGTCACCCACCGTAATTTATGCTATCTCGAGAGAAGCCACTAGTGAAATCTATGGCCCCCGGGTCTCTTTCTTATTATATTGCATCTCTTTTATTTATATCGCATCTAGTTTTATTATTTTGCAATCTTTACTTTCCAATCTATACAAGAAAAGTACCAAAAATATTTATCTTATTATCTTTATCAGATCTCACTTTCGCAAATGGCCGTGAAGGGATTGACAACCCCTTTATTGCGTTGGTTGCAAGGTTCTTGATTGTTTGTGTAGGTACTAGGTGACTTGAGCGTTGTCTCCTACTGGATTGATACCTTGGTTCTCAAAACGGAGGGAAATACTTACGCTACTTCGCTGCATCACCCTTTCCTCTTCAAGGGAAAACCAATGCATGCTCAAGACGTAGCAAGAAGGATTTCTGGCGCCGTTGCCGGGGAGATCTACGCACAAGTCAAGACATACCAAGTACCCATCATAAACTCTTCTCCCTCGCATTACATTATTTGCCATTTGGCTTTTGTTTCCTCTCCCCCACTTCTAAAATGTATCTCGAAAACCTTTGCCTTTTCTTCGCCCTTTTTCCGTTCGGCTCTTTTCGCTTGCTTCTTGTGCGTCCGTGTGTTAGTTCGTTTGTTTCACCTTCATGGCTTGTCCTTCTATCATTGTTAGTACTCCCGATAATGAAGTTCTTAATTTTAAACAAAGGGAGGGAGAAAATCTAAAAGATGCTTGGTATAGAATTTTTAATGCTCAAAATAGATCCACTAGAAAGCAAACTACATCCGTTCTTCTTTGCAATTTTTACGTAGGCATCACTCCTTGGAATAGATATATTCTTGATACCATTACTCGAGGGAATTTCTTGGGTAGCCATACTTTTGATTCTTATAATGCTATGATAGATTTGTTAGGCCCACCACCTCTTTTGGTCAATGGAACTATTTTAACCTTGGAACATGTGATGCAAAGGCTTGATATTATTGAAAATAAAATTGCCACTTTAGAGTTGATCGAGAATTTGGATAAAAAGATTCACAACCAAATTACCCAGTATGGATCTAAGGTAGGAGTTACTCCGAATTTTTTTAGGGAAAAGGACCCCATAGTTAATGAAAAGATTGATCAAGATTCCACTAGAATTGATAAACTTGAGGATATTATTACCAACTTGGGGTCTGCTTTTTCTGCCGTTAGAAACACCTCAAACCCTCATCCTACCAGAGTTGCCAAGTTTATGTATGTTCCTAAAAATAAGAGTGAATCTTCTAGTAAGGAGAATGACGATCTCAAATCTATAAGTGTTCACCCCAACCTTTTCGCTATCATTAAGGAACCTTTTACTACAAATGAATTTCTTGATTTCTTTCCTAGGAGTTTGATCTTCGACAAACAAAGAACCTCCTAAGGGATATGAGTGTTCAATTGAATAATTGCTTACCAAAGATGACAATACCAAGATCTATTCTTGCTTTTATGCCTAGCTAGGGGCGTTAAACGATAGCGCTTGTTGGGAGGCAACTCAATTTTATTTTTGTTCCTTGCTTTTTTCCTGTTTAGTAATAAATAATTAATCTATCCTCTGTTATGATTGTGTTTTTTATATTTTAATTAGTGTTTGTCCCAAGTAAAGCTTTTAACAACTTCTTCGGTGATTGTTGTTTGATCTTGCTGGAAAAAAACAGAAAATATGCGCTCATGAAAATAACTAATATTTTTTACTAGAGAGCGATAAAATACCAGTTCCAACGGCAGTAGATCTATATACAAATTATTTACGTCGTGCTAATTTTTCAGAATTTTTGGAGTTGTCGAAGTATTTGAACTATCCAGATTGCTACAGACTGTTCTGTTTTTGACAGATTCTGTTTTCCGTGTGGTGTTTGCTTATTTTGATGAATCTATGGCTAGTATCGGGAGGTATGAACCATAAAAAAGTTGGAATACAGTAGTTTTAACATCAGTATAAATAAAGAATGAGTTCATTACAGTACCTTAAAGTGGTGATTTATTTTCTTATAGTAACGGAGCTCATGAGATTTTCTGTTGAAGTTTTGTGCTGTGAAGTTTTCAAGTTTTTGGGTAAAGATTTGATGGATTTTGGAACAAGGAGTGGCAAGAGCCTAAGCTTGGGGATGCCCCGAAAGGCATCCCCTCTTTTGTCTTCGTATATCGGTAACTTTACTTGAGGCTATATTTTTATTCACCACATGATATGTGTTTTGCTTGGAGCGTCTTGTATGATTCGAGTCTTTGCTTTTTAGTTTACCACAATCACCCTTGCTGTACACACCTTTTGGGAGAGACAAGCATGAATCAGAATTTATTAGAATACTCTATGTGCTCCACTTATATCTTTTGTGCTAGATAGTTTTGCTCTAGTGCTTCACTTATATCTTTTTAGAGCACGGTGGTGGTTTTATTTTATAGAAATTATTGATCTCTCATGCTTCACTTATATTATTTCGAGAGTCCTTTAGAATAGCATGGTAATTTTCTTTGGTTATAAAATTAGTCCTAATATGATGGGCATCCAAGATGGGTATAATAAAGACTTTCATATAAAGTGCATTGAATACTATGAGAAGTTTGATTCTTTATGATAGTTTTGAGATATGAAGATGGTGATATTAGAGTTATGCTACTTGAGTAGTTGTGAATTTGAGAGATACTTGTGTTAAAGTTTGTGATTCCTGTAGCATGCACGTATTGTGAACCGTCATGTGATGAAGTCGGAGCATAATTTATTTATTGTTTGTCTTCCTTATGAGTGGCGGTCGGGGACGAGCGATGGTCTTTTCCTATGAATCTATCCCCCTAGGATCATGCGCGTAGTACTTTGTTTCGATAACTAATAGATTTTTGCAATAAGTATGTGAGTTCTTTATGACTAATGTTGAGTCCATGGATTATACGCACTCTCACCCTTCCACCATTGCTAGCTCTCTAGTACCGCGCAACTTTTGCCGGTATCATAAACCCATCATTTACCTTCCTCAAAACAGCCACCATACCTACCTATTACGACATTTCCATAGCCATTCCGAGATATATTGCCATGCAAGTTTCCACTATTCTGTTTATTATGACACGCTCCATCATTGTCATATTGCTTTGCATGATCATGTAGTTGACATCGTATTTGTGGCAAAGCCACCTTCATAATTCTTTCATACATGTCACTCTTGATTCATTGCACATCCTGGTATACCGCCGGAGG
The DNA here is from genome assembly GCF_018294505.1 of Triticum aestivum. Lineage (NCBI taxonomy): Eukaryota > Viridiplantae > Streptophyta > Magnoliopsida > Poales > Poaceae > Triticum > Triticum aestivum. The sequence goes on along the minus strand of NC_057806.1, from coordinate 425,939,571 downwards.
CATTCACATAGAGTCATATTTTGTTCTAAGTATCGAGTTGTAATTCTTGAGTTGTAAGTAAATAAAAGTGTGATGATCTTCATTATTAGAGCATTGTCCTAGTGAGGAAAGTATGATGGAGACTATGATTCCCCCACAAGTCGGGATGAGACTCCAGACGAAAAAAAGAGGCCATAAAAAAAGAGAAAGACCCAAATAAAAAAATGATGAGAGAAAAAGAGAGAAGGGGCAATGCTACTATCCTTTTACCACACTTGTGCTTCAAAGTAGCACCATGATCTTCATGATAGAGAGTCTCCTATTTTGTCACTTTCATATACTAGTGGGAATTTTTCATTATAGAACTTGGCTTGTATATTCCAATGATGGGCTTCCTCAAAATTGCCCTAGGTCTTCGTGAGCAAGCGAGTTGGATGCACACTCACTTAGTTTCTTGTTGAGCTTCCATACACTTATAGCTCTAGTGCATCCGTTGCATGGCAATCCCTACTCATTCACATTGATATCTATTGTTGGGCATCTCCATAGCCCGTTGATATGCCTAGTTGATGTGAGACTATCTTCTTCTTTTTGTCTTCTCCACAACCACCATTCTATTCCACCTATAGTGTTATGTCCATGGCTCACGCTCATGTACTGCGTGAAGATTGAAAAAGTTTGAGAACATCAAAAGTATGAAACAATTGCTTGGCTAGTCATCGGGGTTGTGCATGATTTAAATATTTTGTGTGATGAAGATAGAGCATAGCCAGAGTATATGATATTGTAGGGATAGCTTTCTTTGGCCATGTTATTTTGAGAAGACATGATTACTTTATTAGTATGCTTGAAGTATTATTATTTTTATATCAATATTAAACTTTTGTATTGAATCTTTCGGATCTAAACATTCATGCCACAATAAAGAAAATTACATTGATAATTATGCTAGGTAGCATTCCACATCAAAAATTCTGTTTTTATCATTTACCTACTCAAGGACGAGCAGGAATTAAGCTTGGGCATGCTGATACGTCTCCAACGTATCTATAATTTTTGATTGTTACATGCTATTATATTATCTGTTTTGGATGTTTAATGGGCTTTACTATGCTCTTTTATATTATTTTTGGGACTAACCTATTAACTGGAGGCCCACTGCTAGTTTCTGTTTTTTTGCCTATTTTAGTGTTTCGTAGAAAAGGAATACCAAACGGAACGAAAACTTCGCGAGGATCTTTCTTGGAACAAACGCAATCCAGGAAACTTGGAGTGGAAGTCTGGAAGTCCGTGAGGCGGCCACGAGGCAGGAGGGCGCGCCCCCACCCTCGTGGGCCTGACGGAGCTCCACCGACATACTTCTTTCGCCTATATATACTCTTGTAATCTAAAAACATCCAGGAGATCCACGAAACCACTTTTCCACCACCGCAACCTTCCGTACCCGTGAGATCCCATCTGGGGCCTTTTCCGGCGATCTTCCGGAGGGGGGATCGACCATGGAGGGCTTCTACATCAACACCATAGCCTCTCCGTTGAAGTGTGAGTAGTTTACCACAGACCTTCGGGTCCATAGTTATTAGCTAGATGGCTTCTTCTCTCTCGTTGATTCTCAATACAAAGTTCTCCTTGATGTTCTTGGAGATCTATTCGATGTAATACTCTTTTGCGGTGTGTTTGCTGAGATTCGATGAATTGTGGATTTATGATCAAGATTGTCTATGAATATTATTTGGTTCTTCTCTGAATTCTTATATGCATGATTCGTTATCTTTGCAAGTCTCTTCGAATTATCGATTTAGTTTGGCCTACTAGAATGATCTCTCTTGCAATGGGAGAAGTGCATAGCTTTGGGTTCAATCTCGTGATGTCCTTTCCCAGTGATAGTAGGGGCAGCAAGGCACGTATTGTATTGTTGCCATCAAGGATAAAAATATGGGGTTTATATCATATTGCTTGAGTTTATCCCTCTACATCATGTCATCTTGCCTAACGTGTTACTCTGTTCTTAAGAACTTAATACTCTAGATGCATGCTGGATAGCGGTCGATGTGTGGAGTAATAGTAGTAGATGCAGAATCGTTTCGATCTACTTGACACAGACATGATGCCTATAATCATAATCATTGCCTAGATATTCTCATAACTATGCGCTCTTCTATCAATTGCTCGGCAGTAATTTGTTCACCCATCGTAATTTATGCTATCTCGAGAGAAGCCACTAGTGAAACCTATGGCCCCCGGGTCTCTTTCTTATTATATTGCATCTCTTTTATTTATATCGCATCTCATTTTATTATCTTGCAATCTTTACTTTCCAATATATACAACAAAAATACCAAAAATATTTATCTTATTATCTTTATCAGATCTCACTTTTGCAAATGGCTATGAAGGGATTGACAACCACTTTATCGCATTGGTTGCAAGGTTCTTGATTGTTTGTGTAGATACTAGGTGACTTGAGCGTTGTCTCCTACTAGATTAATACCTTGGTTCTCAAAACTGAGGGAAATGCTTACGCTACTTTGCTGCATCACCCTTTCCTCTTCAAGGGAAAACCAACGCATGCTCAAGAGGTAGCAGCACCGCACACGGCTAAGAAAGAATTGTTGTGCCTTTGGGCTGCCCCCTGCCTCCGTATATAAAGGAGGGGAGGAGGAGGTGGCCAGCCCAAGGGGGGGCACGCCAAGGGGGGAGTCCTACTTGGACTCCCAGTCCAAGTAGGATTCGCCCCCCTTTTCTTCCAACGGAGAGGTGAAAGGGGGGAGAGGGAGAGGGAAAGGAGGGGCCGCGCCCCCCACCCCTTGTCCAATTCGGATTGGGCTTGGGGGGGTGCCACCTCTTGTGGCACCCTCCCTCTCTCCACTATGGCCCAATAGTCCCATTAACTTTCCCGGGGGGTTCCGGTAGCCTCCCAGTACTCCAAAAATCCCCGAACCTTATCGGAAGCATTACAGTGTCCGTATATATCCTTCCAATATATCAATCTTTACCTCTCGACCATTTCGAGACTCCTCGTCATGTCCATGATCTCATCTGGGACTCCGAACAAACTTCGGTCACCAAAACACATAACTCATAATACAAATCGTCATCGAATGTTAAGCGTGCGGACCCTACGGGTTCGAGAACTATGTAGACATGACCGAGACACATCTCCGGTCAATAACCAATAGCGAAACCTGGATGCTCATATTGGTTCCTACATATTCTATGAAGATCTTTATCGGTCAAACCGCATAACAACATATGTCATTCCTTTTGTCATCGGTATGTTACTTGCCCGAGATTTGATCGTTGGTATCATCATACCTAGTTCAATCTCGTTACCGACAAGTCTCTTTACTCGTTCCGTAATGCATCATTCCGCAAATAACTCATTAGTCACATTGCTTGCAAGGCTTATAGTGATGTGCATTACCAAGAGGGCCCAGAGATACCTCTCCGATACTCGGAGTGACAAATCCTAATCTCGATCTATGCCAACTCAACAAACACCTTCAGAGACACCTGTAGAGCATCTTTATAATCACCCAGTTACGTTGTGACGTTTGATAGCACACAAGGTGTTCCTCCGGTATTCAGGAGTTGCATAATCTCATAGTCAAACGAATATGTATAAGCCATGAAGAATGCAATAGCAATAAAACTAAATGATCATTATGCTAAGCTAACGGATGGGTCTTATCCATCACATCATTCTCTAATGATGTGACCCCGTTCATCAAATGATAACACATGTCTATGGTTAGGAAACTTAACCATGTTTGATAAATGAGCTAGTCAAGTAGAGGTATACTAGGGACACTTTGTTTTGTCTACGTATTCACACATGTACTAAGTTTTCGGTTAATAATAAACATTTATCATGATATAAGGAAATATAAATGACAAATTTATTATTGCCTCTAGGGCATATTTCCTTCATATACATGTTGTGACGATATGATGATGTTGGGTAATGTAGTAGAAGACAACAAATTTCACCCTACAATCAACCAGGAACACTATGAAGATGCAATAATGGTTTGGATCAGATCGTCACCAACTCTGAGTTGTAGCGGAAGAAAATGAGTCGGTGTAGATAATACTTGAAGTCCCTCGAACCTTCAACAATGATCCCGCGAACTGTCCACGAACAGTCCTTCAAACGGAACATCAAAAGCACAACCTCTCCACAAATTGTAAACGTACGGTCTTTGTGATCCAGTAGCGCTTCACCGTCCAAAGCTAATCATCGTCGGAGAATTAGTGGGAGGAGATTAGAACCACACTTACTTCTAATTAAGAGTATTATAGGGTCTACGTTTAGCTCGAATTGGATCAACTAGAACTAGAACTAGAGAATTAGAGGAGGCTCCAAATACTTGTATGTTCAAAAGTGTCAAAACCTCTAGTACATATAGGCTGGAGACGGGGGAGGGGGCACCACACATGGAGGGAAAGTTCCCACCTTGAGTGGCCATGAGGAGGGGGAAACCCCCTCCAATTCGCCCCCCTTCATTCTACAAGGGGGGAAGCGAGCGCCGCCTCCATTGCGCCTAAGTGGCCCAAGTAGCTTTCCACCACTTGGCCTTTTAAGGCCCATTGATATTTAAATAAATATATAAGTCTCCTAAACATATTTAAAGCCTTTTAATATTAATTTAACATCACTGGAAACTATTTTAACCTATATATAATTTATTGGTGTTACCCGGTAAACCCCGAAACCCTTTCGGTGACCATGAAACGCTTCCGGTTGCTCTCGAAACTATTTCAAATATTAATGAAACTATTTCATAAATATTTTCTCATTACTCATGTTCTACTAACACTCAATAGATTATGATTACCTTAATCTTGTGACCCTGTAGGTTTGGTAAAACATAGACATGAACAAACCCCCTTTCCTTCATTACCCGGTAGCGGAACCGTGGACGTCCATATCGATCCCTATGAGTACACAAATGACATTCGAGTGAACCTTTGGTTATCCTGTGCCATTCCCTTTGCTTCGCAATACTTTACAAAACCCGAGGTGAAATATATCTCTATCCTTTTGAGTCATACACATGCTCACTATACCTGTCTCCTCGTTACCGGTTTTATTCAATATATCGTTATGACAACGCGGTTGATGTAGTCGTACGTCTTCACGATCCGACCGATCCTGGCAGCAAAGGTACGGCACCTCCACAATCTGCACATGTTCATCTCGGTGACGTCCCGCGAACTCTAGATCCAACTGAGTGTCGGGGGAGAGCTTCGTCAGCACGACGGCGTGATGACGATCATGATGAAGTTACCGACGCAGGGCTTCGCCTAAGCACTACAACGATATGACCAAGGTGGAAATCTGTGAAGGGGGGAACCGCACACGGCTAAGAGATCAACTTGTGTGTCTATCAGGTGCTCCCTCCCCCGTATATAAAGGAGTGGAGGAGGGGGAGGGTCGGCCCTCTATGGCGCGCCCAAGGGGAGTCCTACTCCCACCGGGAGTAGGATTCCCCCCCCCCTTCCCTAGTTGGATTAGGAGAGGAAGGAAGGGGGAGAGAGGGGTGTCGGTGTCAAAACCGGCGGATCTCGGGTAGGGGGTCCCGAACTGTGCGTCAAGGCCGGATGGTAACAGGAGACAAGGGACACGATGTTTTTACCCAGGTTCGGGCCCTCTCGATGGAGGTAATACCCTACTCCTGCTTGATTAATATTGATGATATGGGTAGTACAAGAGTAGATCTACCACGAGATCAAGGAGGCTAAACCCTAGAAGCTAGCTTATGGTATGATTGTTGTATATGGAGTTGATGGCCTACGGACTACAACCCTCCAGTTTATATAGACACCGGATAGGGTTAGGGTTACACAGAGTCGGTTACAATGGTAGGATATCTTGAATATCCGCATCGCCAAGCTTGCCTTCCACGCCAAGGAAAGTCCCATCCGGACACGGGACGAAGTCTTCAATCTTGTATCTTCATAGTCCAGGAGTTCGGCTGAAGGTATAGTCCGGCTACCCGAACACCCCCTAATCCAGGACTCCCTCAGTACCCCTGAACCAGGCTTCAATGACAACGAGTCCAGCGCATAGATTGTCTTCGGCATTGCAAGGCGGGTTCCTCCTCCAAGTCCTTCATAGAAGATTGTAAACACCAAGAGTAGTGTCCGGCTCTGCAAAATAAGTTTCCACATATTGCCATAGAGAGAATAATATAAACACAAATCAAATCTGCTGACGTATTTCGCAGTGCGTCATCACACTACGGCCAAGTCCTTTACTCGAATCGTTTTTACTTGTCCACCTCAGCACGTTTTGCGAGGCAGTTTCCTTGGCACGTCTTGTCAAAGCAGAGATCGTGTACCCCCTTTACGGGATTCTCATCAATATGGACGTGGGTAACCCAATCGCGCCATTTATCACGGCGCTTGGGAGGCAAGCGAGTTTTACTAGGCTGGTGGGGACGCACACCCGCATCCGCCCATATAAGGGGATAAGGATCCACCTTTTTACCTACGCCTTTTTCCTCCTTTGCCTATCCATCTCCTGCGCACTCGAGCTCCAGCGCCCAAGCCCGCACTTCCCATCTCAACCTTCTCCAGCAATGTCCGGAGCGGGAGGCAAGTGGATGGTCTCCTCCGCTACGGAGGGCCAAGTCAAGAAGCTAAGGAAGGCCGGATACCTGTCTAAGGACATCGCACACCGGCTTCCCAAAAAGGGGCAGCTTCTCCCCACCCCAAGGCCCCATGAGAGGGTAGTATTTCTTCCCCACTTCCTCTGCGGACTGGGTTTTCCACTCCACCCATTTGTCCGGGGGCTCATGTTCTACTACGGCCTGGATTTCCATGATCTGGCCCCGAACTTCATCCTCAACATCTCGGCGTTTATCGTCGTGTGCGAGGCTTTCCTCCACGTCCGCCCTCATTTCGGCCTCTGGCTCAAGACCTTCAACGTCAAGCCCAACGTGGTGCGCGGCAGCCAGGCGGAGTACGGAGGCGCCATGGCGGGCAAGATGGCCAACGTCCTATGGTTCGAGGGCTCTTTTGTGGAGACCCTAAAGGGGTGGCAATCTAGGTGGTTTTACATCACCGAGCCACGCGATCCGAACTGGGTCGCAGCCCCCGAGTTTCGATCCGGACCCCCCACGCGGCTTATGTCCTGGAAAGAGACGGGCCTGTCGTGGGGTGACGAAAATGAGGTGACCGGATTGCAAACATGCATCCAGTCCCTGGTGAACAAGCCAATCTGGCTTGTTAATGTAATCTAGGTTATGCTCGTCCGCTGGATCCTCCCGTGCCAACAACGGGATTTTAATCTGTGGGAGTTCGACCCGGCGCAGCACCAAACCCTTAGCAGGCTCTTCGACACGACGTACGAAGATGCCTAGAAGGTGCTATTCAAGGGCGCCGAGGCTTCCGCATCCGCTTCCGAGGACCGCGGATACAGCTCGTAGCGTCACGCTAGCGAGGTAAGCTATCTTCACCTTTTACAAGATGTTAAGCTTTTTTCATAGTTTGACTCTATGCGGGATCTAAACTCCCTTACCTTTGACAGGCTTGGCGAGCGCTTTCCGGACCGATTAACTGTCTGGCTCCGCTGCCCTAAGACCCAGCCCCAGCTCTACTAGTGAAGCTGCTGGTTCCGGCGCCTTATGTGGTGCCGGAGAAGAAGGCCAAGAAGAAGAAGACCACGGGGACTCGAAAGAGTGCATGTAACGTGGTGGTGTCGGACTCATCATCCGATGAGTCCGAGACGCCCTCTTCCCATGAAAACGAGGAGGAGGAAGAAGAAAACTCTCCCCCCAGCGGAGGGAGGAGAGAAGAGGAAGGCCGCCCCAACGGGGGAGGCCGAGGGGTCTAGGAAAAGGAAGACCCCTCCGCCAGACTACTCCCCCGACGCCGAAGAGGGCGGAGAGGAGTGGCCAAACAGGGCCAAGCGTCCGGCGAAATCGTAAGTTCGGATATCAGAGTAACTCATGATGTTCCTTTGTTGCACAGCTTTCCCTAATGTCGAACGTAATTATGCAGCCCGCCCCAGGCCGAATTCAACGAATCGTCGGGCGGCTCCCTGGACTCATCGGACGTGAACTCAGTTTCGCCCGCTGTCTCCCCCCGCACTGCAGACGACGCCGAAGTGGCATCGCGACAAGCTTCGGGGCAGGAGGAGGTGGTACCGGAGGAGCCGCAAGGCAACCTCCCGGACTCCAGGAGTGAAGGGGATAAGGCCCCCCAGGGCTCCAAGTCCAGCTTTGTGCCGGACACCGCGCTGGAATCTTCCACAGTTCTGGATTGCGGTAGGCAAACTCCTTACAAGAGGAGCAAGCCTTCTGAGCCGGCGGCCTCCGTCCAATCGGAGGTGCCGGACAATCTGCTGGAGGTGCTCGACGGTGCCTCCATCGACGAGGGGCACCGTACTATTATGAGTACGGTGCTCCAGAAGGTTCAGTCCGTCAAGAGTGGACTGACTGAAGCTTGCGCTAGCCTTCTAACAGGCTTCGAGGTAAGTAAAAATATGTAAAAATATTACCGCATAGACAGTAGCCCCTGATGCTCTGTTTGGCGTTCGGAAAGAAAAGCCGAATAGAGGATCTATTAAATATCGCAAGAGTCTAACAAAAAAGAGTCAATATGCGTATGCAGGCTTCGCTGCTATCCACCGCCGCACTGACTGCGGAGGTGGGTGTCCTGAAGCAGGACCTCGAGCGGACTGAGCAAGAGCTCGGCCTTGCCAAGCGGCGGCTCGAGGAGAAAGAAGGTAAGAAATGCCTTACAGAAAAAGTGCCTATAAAAAGGCGTGATTGCAAAAAGATAACAGGATTGTACTGCTTATTGTAGGGGCCACGACTGAGGTGGCGACCCTTAAGCAAGCGTTGTCTGAGGCCGAAAAGAAAATGGCCGCGGAGCGCACCGAGCGAGACAGACTTGGGGCTCAGGTCGGCGAGGTTCAGCAAGAGCTTCAGGCTCTCATGAAAAAAACATGAGAGTTTGGAGCTTGAGTCAAAGGTGCAAGCATCCGAGCTTGCAAAGGCTCTTGAGACTGCCAAGTCTGCCAAGGCCGAAGCCCAAAAGGCCCTCCAAGAGTTGGAGGAGATGAGGAAGATAGCAGCGGGTAAGGCATTCTTTATGCAAAGCAGAAATATAAAAGTAAACTACTTGTTACTTACCCGAATCCGGAGCTCTCCAGGGGCATTCGCAGATCTTCCCCGCAGCGTATCCGACGCCGCCGCATTCTACCGAGCTGAAGAGGGCAGCTCAACAGAGAAGGTGTTCTGGTCTCAGTATTCTGAGGCCGGACACCCTGTGCCCTTGAGCGACCAGCTGAAACAGCTGGTCGAGCTCCACAAGGTGGCCGAACAGGCCATGAAGGGCTTCATAGTTCGGTTGTGGCCCGGAGAGGCCCTGCCTGGGAGCTATTTCGGGCTGGTGCGGCGGCTGGTGGAGGCCTGTCCGAGGCTCGAGGTCATCAAGCGCTCCGTCTGCATCGAAGGTGCCCGTCGGGCCCTTGCCCGTGCAAAGGTGCACTGGGGTAAGCTGGATGGTGAGAAGCTTGTGAAGGACGGGCCGCCGCCGGGGAAGGAGCATCGCAAGCCCGAGAACTACTACAAGGATGTTCTTGCAGGTGCCCGCCTTGTGGCGGATGAATGTACCAAGGATGTGATTTTTGAATGAACTCGCTCGTGTTTATCCTGTGCGCTGAAAACTTGTTCATATGCGCTAAGCAATGCTTATAGAATTTAAAATATTACTTTCTGTGCGGCCGTTTATCAAAAAATTGAGAGACGGCAGTCGTCGGCTTCTGCCCCCATGCCACTAGTGCTGGGGTGTTCGGGATAAACCTGAGCGCTCTTTTTCCCATAGTTGGGTCCTTCGAGGGAGGCGCTCAGCACAACGAACCAGGCAATCAGACTATAATGCTTGAACACTCTCACTTAGCCATAGAACTCTATAATTTTAAATTTCGGCGAAGCCCCTAGTTCGGAAGACCGAGTTCGGGGCGCTATCCACGCCTTGGCCGGACAAAGCCGGCTCCTCGCTCGAAGCGGCATAAGTCTTTAGGGACTCGAAAAACCTCTCGAACAGCGACCGGTCTCTCGCCTCATCATGACAGTCAGTTTTAGCTTTCTCCACTGAGGTGCTTAACCCAGCTGAACCGGGGCACAATCGCAGTGGTTCTCGTAGTGCTACCTTAGCCGATATAGCGGAACGTAAGGCACCAAAACATAGGAGCCGAGCAAACCCAACTATTAACCCAAATCATGATTCAGAGCCGATGCATATAGTGCTATAAGTTCGGGGTGCCGCACTTGTGAAAGTGTACGGACTTCTCACACCATAATGAGGGGTACTGAAGCCCCTGGCGTGTTTGCCGTACCATGGTGTACGGGTGCCATCATGTCATTTAATAAACATATATGTGAAAAGAGGATATACAAAAAATAGACAAAAAGCTATGCATTGTTTATAGTGAGGCTATTTATCAAAGCCGAACGATACAAATAGTGCGATAAGCAAAAAGATATTGGACTATTTAACATGTCCTGACCAGGGGCAGGCCGCGGAATTGTATTCGAAACAGGTATACCGCTCGTAACAGAGACCACTTGGGAGTTCCATAATGCGACATGGCTTGTCTGCCTCCCTGGATCTTGCATCGTTTGTGCGGCAGTCGAATTGCCGAGCAGGTCGTCCGAAGTATGGAGTCCTGAAAGTAAGAAAAAATTAAAAAAAGACTCCGGCAGCCCCTAGTACGTTTTAAGCCGTATTTTGGGCGTGCCATTATTGTGCTCCTTCCCCTGTGCCCATGGTATTTCAAGGGCGTAGTTATGTACGCGAGGCACTAGTTTCGCTATGTCGCGAGAGCTGGGGTTGGGGCCGCATTGCTACACTTGCTCAGAGCGTGCCAGGCGGTCCTGCTGTGGGTTACTCCGGGCGCGCTTGGCAGTGTCTGGCTTTTTAACGGCCGGACTGGAGAATTGCCTAAGAAGGCTACTTTGTACTTCTGCTGCGAGAGCCGCCATGTGCTCCTCCGTACGGAGGGAGCGTTTGGTGTTTCCATTGACCGTGATTACTCCTCGAGGGCCTGGCATCTTGAGCTTGAGATATGCGTAGTGCGGCACCGCATTGAACTTTGCGAATGTGGTTCGTCCGAGCAGGGCGTGATAGCCACTGCGAAACGGGACTATATCAAAGATTAACTCTTCGCTTCGGAAATTGTCCGGGGATCCGAAGACCACGTCAAGTGTTACTGAGCCTGTACAGTTGGCTTCTACACCTGGTATAACGCCTTTAAAGGTCATTTTTGTGGGCTTAATCCTTGAGGGATCTATGCCCATTTTCCGCACTGTATCCTGGTAAAGCAGGTTCAGGCTATTGCCGCCGTCCATGAGGACTCTTGTGAGATGAAATCCGTCGATGATTGGGTCGAGAACCAATGCGGTGAAGCCGCCATGACAGATGCTAGTGGGATGGTCCCTTCGATCAAAAGTGATCGGGCAGGAGGACCATGGGTTGAACTTTGGGGCGACTGGCTCCAACGCGTATACGTCCCGTAGCGCACGCTTCCGCTCCCTCTTGGGAATGTGGGTTGCGTATATCATGTTCACCGTCCGCACTTGTGGGGGAAAGCCCTTCTGTCCATTGTTGTTCGGCGGCCTGGGCTCCTCGTCGTCGTCGCTGTGCAGCCCCTTGTCTTTGTTTTTGGCTCTTAACTTGCCTGCTTGCTTGAACACCCAACAATCCCTGTTAGTGTGATTGGCTGGCCTTTCGGGGGTGCCATGTATCTGGCACAAGCGGTCGAGTATTCGGTCCAAACTGGACAGGCCCTGAGTATTCTTTTTGGATGGCTTTTTCCAGTGACTGGATTTATAGCCTCTGAATCCGGCATTGATTGCCGTCTCTTCATTGTTGTCGCTGCTAACACGACATTTTTGCTTATTCCGACGTGTCCTGCCACTTTTGTCCTTGGTATCCGAATTACCAGGGTTCTTTGATAAGTTGTTACTGCGAGCTAGCCAGCTGTGTTCTCCCGCGCAAAAGCGGGTCATGAGTGTCGTGAGGGCTGCCATAGATTTCGGCTTTTCCTGTCCCAGGTGCCGGGAAAGCCACTCGTTGCGGATGTTATGCTTGAAGGCTGCTAGGGCCTCTGCGTCCGGCAGTCGACTATCTGATTTTTCTTTGTTAGGAACCGTGTCCAGAATTGCCTGGCCGATTCCTCTGGCTGCTGAATTATGTGGCTTAAGTCGTCGGCATCCGGTGGTCGCACGTAAGTGCCCTGGAAGTTGTCGAGGAATGCGGCTTCCAGGTCCTCCAAAGAACTGATTGAGTCTGCTAGCAAGCTGTTAAGCCAATGCCGGGCCGGTCCTTTAAGTTTGAGCGGGAGGTATTTGATGGCGTGTAGATCATCGCCGCGTGCCATGTGGATGTGAAGGAGATAATCCTGGATCCATACCGCCGGATCTGCTGTGCCATCGTATGATTCGATGTTTACGGGTTTGAAACCCTCTAGGATTTTATGATCCATTACTTCATCCGTGAAGCATAGTGGGTGTGCGGCGCCTCTGTACTGGTCTATATCACGACGCAGCTCGGAAGAGCTACGTCTGTTGTGTTCGTCCCGGCCGGATTTGTTGTATCCGGAGTGAAGATCATCGTCACGTGCCGTAGGGCACCTGCGCGATCCGTAGATCGATCTTGTTTGTCTTGCCTTATCCTCCAGTACGTCTCGCAGGTCTGGCGCATTTTCCCATGCCTTAGTTGAGCGGCGTCGGGGCATGGCTCCTATTGAGGGCCGAGAGGCCTCTCTGTCGCGGCCGCAAGGTGGCCGGTCTGCCATGTCATGCGCTGGTAATGTAGGTGCTTCCTCCTCTGATCGGGGTAGCGGCCTGTGCTTTGGGTAACTCTTGGAGGGGCGTTCGAGTTCATACTCTTCGGCTGCAAGGACCTCAGTCCATCTGTCAGCTAGCAAATCTTGGTCAGCTCTAAGCTGTTGCTGCTTTTTCTTGAGGCTTCTTGCCGTGGCTAAAAGCCTGTGTTTGAAACGCTCTTGTTCGGTGGGGTCTGATGGTACGACGAATTTGTCGTCATCGAGGCTTGCCTCGTCTTCGGAGGGAGGCATATAGTTATCATCCTCGACCTCTCGGTCTGCCGCTCTCTCATGAGGGCTGGCTTCTCCATCTTCCTGTGCCGAATCTTGCTGTGGTGGGTGTTCTTTGGCGCTATCCGGGGTAGTATTATCTCCCATGCCGGAATCACCATTTTTGCTTTGGCGGGATTTAGAGCGGCGCCGCTGACGCCGGCGCTTTGGTTGTTTCTTGGAGGTGTTATCCCCCGCTATTCCATCGCCATCTCCATCTTTTGGAGTATCCACCATATATATGTCATATGACGAGGTGGCCTTCCAGTGCCCTACAGGTGCTGGTTCCTGTTCGTCTCCTACATCGTCGTCCATACCGTCGATGTCTTCGGAGCTGAAGTCAAGCATGTCGGTTAAATCGTCGATAGTGGCTACAAAGTGGGTTGTGGGTGGGCTTTGAACTTCTTCATCATCCGTATCCCATTCTTGCTGACCGTAATCCGGCCAGGGCTCTCCTGATAAAGAGAGAGACTTGAGAGAATTCAGGATGTCGCCAAAAGGTGAGTGCTGAAAGATGTCCGCAACGGTGAACTCCATTATTGGCGCCTAATCAGATTCGATCGGCAGGGGCGCGGGGGGTTCGGAGTCCGGAGAGGAGTCCGGATCCTCGGAGTTGTGAGTCACGCGGAGTGTGGGGCCGGTGTTCGGCTCGATCGCCTTTGAGATCGCAGCCCCCGAGGTGAGGTGCAACCGCTCATCCTCGACTAACACAACTGGCTCCGAATTAAGGGTCAGAGCTGGTGCGTTTGCGGCCTCCGGGATATTGTTCGGTGACAGAGCTAGATCATGCCCCGCGAGACAGTGCGGCGTACTTGGTTGTGGCTCGAATCCGTCGAAGATCAAATCTCCGCGGATGTCTGCCATGTAATTTAGGCTTCCCAACCTGACTTGATGGCCAGGGGCATAGCTTTCGATCTGCTCCAGGTGGCCAAGCGAATTGGCCTGTAGTGCGAAGCCGCCGAAGACAAAGATCTGTCCGGGGAGAAAAGTCTCACCCTGGACCTCATCGTTGTTGATGATCAAGGGAGCCATCGGGCCTAAAGGCGACGACACAGAGGAACTCTCAATGAAAGCACCAATGTCAGTGTCAAAACCGGCGGATCTCGGGTAGGGGGTCCCGAACTGTGCGTCAAGGCCGGATGGTAACAGGAGACAAGGGACACGTTGTTTTTACCCAGGTTCGGGCCCTCTCGATGGAGGTAATACCCTACTCCTACTTGATTAATATTGATGATATGGGTAGTACAAGAGTAGATCTACCACGAGATCAAGGAGGCTAAACCCTAGAAGCTAGCCTATGGTATGATTGTTGTATATGGAGTTGATGGCCTACGGACTACAACCCTCCGGTTTATATAGACACCGGATAGGGTTAGGGTTACACAGAGTCGGTTACAATGGTAGGAGATCTTGAATATCCGCATCGCCAAGCTTGCCTTCCACGCCAAGGAAAGTCCCATCCGGACATGGGACGAAGTCTTCAATCTTGTATCTTCATAGTCCAGGAGTCCGGTTGAAGGTATAGTCCGGCTACCCGAACACCCCCTATTCCAGGACTCCCTCAAGGGGGAAGGAAAGGGGGGCCGGCGCCCCACCCAATTCGGATTGGGCTTGGGGGGTGCCCCCTCCTAGGCTCCCTTCTCCTCTCTCCCACTATGGCCCAATAAGGCCCATATACTTCCCGGGGGGTTCCGGTAACCTCCCAGTACTCCAGTATATGCCCGAACTCACCCTGAACCATTCCGATGTCCAAACATAGGCTTCCAATATATCAATCTTTATGTCTCAACCATTCCGAGACTCCTCGTCATGCCTGTGGTCATATCAGGAACTCGGAACTACCTTCGGTACATCAAAACAGATAAGCTCATAATACCGATCGTCACCGAATGTTAAGCGTGCGAACCCTACGGGTTCGAGAACTATGTAGACATGACGAAGACTCATCTCCGGTCAAATAACCAATAGCAGAACCTGATGCTCATATGGTTCCTACATATTCTACGAAGATCTTTATCGGTCAAACCGCATAATAACATAAGTTGTTTCCTTTGTCATCGGTATGTTACTTGCCCAAGATTCTATCATCGGTATCTCAATACCTAGTTCAATCTCGTTACCGGCAAGTCTCTTTACTCGTTCCGTAATGCTACATCCCATAACAAACTCATTAGTTACATTGCTTGCAAGGCTTATAGTGATGTGCATTACCAAGAGGGCCCAGAGATACCTCTCCGATACATGGAGTGACAAATCCTAATCTCGATCTATGCCAACTCAACAAACACCATCGGAGACACCTATAGAGAATCTTTATAGTCACCCAGTTACGTTGTGACGTTTGATAGCACACTAAGTGTTCCTCCGGTATTTGGGAGTTGCATAATCTCATAGTCATAGGAACATGTATAAGTTATGGAGAAAGCAATAGTAGTAAACTAAACGATCATAGTGCTAAGCTAACAGATGGATCAAGTCAATCACATCATTCTCTAATGATGTGATCCCGTTTATCAAATGACAACTCTTTGTCCATGGCTAGAAAACTTAACCATCTTTGATTAACGAGCTAGTCTAGTAGAGGCATACTAGTGACATTCAATTTGTCTATGTATTCGCACATGTACTAAGTTTTCGGATAGTACAATTCTAGCATGAATAATAAACAGTTATCATGATATAAGGAAATATAAATAACAACTTTATTACTGCCTCTAGGGCATATTTCCTTCAGTCTCCACTTGCACTAGAGTTAATAATCTAGATTACATTGTGATGATTCTAACACCCATGGAGTCTTGGTGCTAATCATGTTTTGCTCGTGAGAGAGGCTTAGTCAACGGGTCTGCAACATTTAGATCCGTATGTATCTTGCAAATCTCTATGTCTCCCTCCTTGACTTGATCGCGGACGGAATTGAAGCGTCTCTTGATGTGCTTGGTTCTCTTGTGAAATTTGGATTCCTTTGCCAAGGCAATTGCACCAATATTGTCACAAAAGATTTTCATTGGACCCGATGCACTAGGTATTACACCTAGATCGGATATGAACTCCTTCATCCAGACTCCTTCATTTGCTGCTTCTGAAGCAGCTATGTACTCCGCTTCACACGTAGATCCCACCCCGACGCTCTGCTTGGAACTGCACCAACTAACAGCTCCACCATTCAATAAAAATACCTATCCGGTTTGTGACTTAGAGTCATTCGGACCAGTGTCAAAGCTTGCATCGATGTAACCGTTTACGACGAGCTCTTTGTCACTGATACGTCTCCAACATATCTATAATTTTTGATTGTTCCATGCTATTATATTATCAACCTTGGATGTTTTATATGCATTTATATGCTATTTTATATGATTTTTGGGACTAACCTATTAACCCAGAGCCCAATGCCAGTTTCTGTTTTTTCCTTGTTTTAGAGTATCGCAGGAAAGGAAAATCAACCGAAGTCCAATTGACCTGAAACTTCGCGGAACTTATTTTTGGAAGGAAAGCAACCCGGGAGACTTGGAGTCCATGTAAGGGAAGCTTCAAGGAGGCCACGAGGTAGGGGGCGCGCCCAACCCCTGGGCGCGCCCTCCACCCTCGTGGGCCCCTCGTGGCTCCCCTGACGTACTTCTTCCGCCTATATATCTCCATATACCCTAAAAACATCCGAGAGCACAATAGATCAGGAGTTCCACCGCCAGAAGCCTCTGTAGCCACCGAAAGCCAATCTAGACCCATTTCGGCACCCTACCGGAGGGGGAATCCCTCTCCGGTGGCCATCTTCATCATCTCGGTGCTCTCCATGACAAGGAGGGAGTAGTTCTCCCTCGAGGCTAAGGGTATGTACCAGTAGCTGTGTGTTTGATCTCTCTCTCTCTCGTGTTCTTGATTTGGCACGATCTTGATGTATCGCGAGCTTTGCTATTATAGTTGGATCTTATGTTTCTCCTTCCCCTCTACTCTCTTGTAATGAATTGAGTTCCCCTTTGAAGTTACCTTATCGGATTGAGTCTTTAAAGATTTGAGAACACTTGATGTATGTCTTGCCGTTCGTATCGGTGGTGACAATGGGATACCACGTGATTCACTTGATGTATGTTTTGGTGATCAACTTGCGGGTTCCGCCCATGAACCTATGCATAGGGGTTGGCACACGTTTTCGTCGTGATTCTCTGGTAGAAACTTTGGGGCACTCTTTGAGGTCCTTTGTGTTGGTTGAATAGATGAATCTGAGATTGTGTGACACATATCGAATAATCATACCCACGGATACTTGAGGTGACATTGGAGTATCTAGGTGACATTAGGGTTTTGGTTGATTTGTGTCTTAAGGTATTATTCTAGTACGAACTCTAGGGCTGTTTGTGACACTTATAGGAATAGACCAACAGATTGATTGGAAAGAATAACTTTGAGGTGGTTTCGTACCCTACCATAATCTCTTCGTTTGTTCTCTGCTATTAGTGACTTTGGAGTGACTCTTTGTTGCGTGTTCTGGGATATTTATGTGATCCAATTATGTTAGTATTGTTGAGGGAACTTGCACTAGCGAAAGTATGAACCCTAGGCCTTGTTTCAACGCATTGCAATACCGTTTACGCTCACTTTTATCATTAGTTACCTTGTTGTTTTTATAATTTCAGATTACAAATACCTTTATCTACTATCCATATACCACTTGTATCACCATCTCTTCGCCGAACTAGTGCACCTATACAATTTACCATTGTATTGGGTGTGTTGGGGACACAAGAGACTCTTTGTTATTTGGTTGCAGGGTTGCTCGAGAGAGACCATCTTCATCCTACGCCTCCTACAAATTGATAAACCTTAGGTCATCCACTTGAGGCAAATTTGCTACTGTCCTACAAACCTCTGCACTTGGAGGCCCAACAACGTCTACAAGAAGAAGGTTGTGTAGTAGACATCAGTCACCTCCATAAACGAGAAACATATCCTTAGTCCTTTTCAGGTATTTCAGGATGTTCTTAACCGCTGTTCAGTGATCCACTCCTGGATTACTTTGGTACCTCCCAGCTAAACTAATAGCAAGGCACATATCAGGTCTGGTACACAACATTGCATACATGATAGAACCTGTGGCTGAAGCATAGGGAATGACTTTCATTTCCTCTCTATCTTCTGCAGTGGTCGGGCATTGAGTTTGACTCAACTTCACACCTTGTAACACAGGCAAGAACCCTTTCTTTGCTTGATCCATTTTGAACTTCTTCAAAGCTTTATCAATGTACGTGTGTCGGTGTCAAAACCGGCGGATCTCGGATAGGGGGTCCCGAACTGTGCGTCTAGGCCGGATGGTAACAGGAGGCAGGGGACACTATGTTTTACCCAGGTTCGGGCCCTCTTGATGGAGGTAAAACCCTACGTCCTGCTTGATTAATATTGATGATATGGGTAGTACAAGAGTAGATCTACCACGAGATCGGAGAGGCTAAACCCTAGAAGCTAGCCTATGGTATGATTGTATGTATATAATCTATCGACTAGCCTAGCCTCGGTTTATATAATGCACCAGAGGCCTAGGATAACAAGAGTCCTAGCCGAATACGCTGGTGGGGAGGAGTCCTTGTCTTGATCGCCAAGTCTTGTGGAATCTTCCTTGTATGTGGCAGCTGTCCAAACTGGCCCATGACTATACGGCCATGGGGGTCCTCGGCCCAATCTAACAGATCGGGAGACGACGTGGTGAGTACCCCCTAGTCCAGGACACCGTCAGTAGGCCCCTGAAACGGTCTTCAAGTTAGGGATGCTCCTCGATTCTTCCGAACTGTTCTTCATCTTCGGTCGTCGGTCTTGAAAACTGGCTCAACAAATCTTCTCATCTTCAATCTTGAGGATCGCTGAAATGCATTCGACGAGTTTACACGTCGGGTATCCAAGGAGCCCCTTTAAGTTTCCGGCCTTTATCAATGCCTTGTCATTTTTATGCCACACCTCGGGTTTGAAGTTGTTCCCGGGAGGCAGTGTCCTCTTGCGTCCTAGCTCTAACGCCAGACTGCATTCGAGGTATTTTTTGCAGCCGAGCACCAATGTCGGACCGCTTCCGAGCTCCAACGCCGGAATGTGTCCGAGCTCCAACGCCGGACTATGTCCAAGCTCCAACGCGGACTGTATCCGAACTCCAAGGCCAGACTATGTCCAAGCTCCAACGCCCGACTGTATCCGAGCTCCAACACCGAACTATATCCGACGTGTCATAAATCACCTTGGTTCAAAAAAGTTGAAGGAGTTTAGCCGAGCTTAATGCCGGAAATGCCCTCTATGGAGCCAGCCACTAGCGCCCGAGCTTTATGCCAGACTGCTTCCGAGGTGGTGCACCACCCCGAACGTGGGCCGATTTTTGTCAATATTTTTGATTGGTGCAATTTATTCTCTGCCGAGATATATAGCCAGTAGCCCTCAAGGTGGGTATCGGTCTAAAACCCGAGATGCACATGAAGAATGACATAAGACCGCTGATCCCAGTAGCCATTGAGACTCAGGTTGATTTGCAAAATCGTCCTGAGGATCAAGTCCTAGCTCGGCAGAATACTTCGGGACACTAAAAGCGGTGTGCTCAGTCCTCCAGACTCAGGTTGGGTGCGGCCGACCAATCTGAGGATCAAAATCTCCTCGGAAACTATATTGCACATAAAATTTTCTGCATTGAACATGCAATGCAGTAGCCCCCGAGACACTGGTCGGGTGGCAACACCAGATCAGGGGATCGATGTGCCCCTTTAATATTTGTAAATAATAAGCCCGAAGCCCAGTAGCCCCGAGCCTTAATGCGGGCACGGTGGCCGAATTAAGGATCGATATCCATAGTAAAATCACAAATTATGTGTAATGACTCTATGTATCCAAGTACTTTACGTCATTAATGCTCGGATCCGCATTGTACAAAACTTTGTTGACCGACCATCGGCTTCCACCTCCTCGGCCAGTAGCCGAGGAGTGTTTGTCCTACTTTATAAAGCCTTTATGAGGGCAAAGATTTACGACAAACAAGGCAATCTGACCACACGGTTTTATAAACAAAGGTACGGAGAGAGATATGTTATATTACTGTTTAACAGAAGAAATGTCTTCCAAAGAAAATAGTCCCACTATCGGTTCCTTTCTTTGGGTTGTCATGCTAAGCATGATCATGAAACCTCAGCTCCAATGTAAGAGCAAACTATCGAGGATTTAGTTTGGGAGGCCAGTTAATAGCCCCCGGTAGTGTTCGGCGATAGTCGAGGTCAAGCCGTAAACACTCCGGCCATTGTTATGAATGGCCCATCATTTAACACCGTCATCGGATCGCTGACCAGTTTACGCTTATTGTGACAGTCAGTTTTCGGCTTTCTCCACTAAGGTGCTTAACCATGTGAGCTGGAAGCACAATCGTAGTGGTTCTCCCTTTGCACACCTAACTGAACAAAGCGGAACGTAGGAGTCAAGCGCAGGAGCCGGGCAACCCAACTATTGACCGAAGACACAATTCGAAACCGATGCATATATAGCAATATCTGAGAATGTTTTTGCCGAATCTCTAAAGGTGTCCGGCGTTGCACTGCGAGACTTGTGCTGAAAACACACAAATAGTTTAAAAGTGCCATAAGCTTGGAAAACCAAAAAACGTCCGTAAAAACTTGACGTCCGAACAAGATCAAGAGTTCGGTGCTAATCCGAAAATTGGCCTTAGCAAAAGAAGTGCTTCTATCGTGCTTTAACATGATACATCCTATCTCAAGACTTCAAGCGGGTCGGCCTACGGCTTCAACCTCCTATCCCGAGGGCGGAGTACTTCTCATTAGGCCAGTTTAGCAAACTAAACTCTAGCGGCTTTAAGAGAGAAATTAGGCTCCCCGGCTAGTGACCACATGCTCGTGTCGAAAAAAGGTGTGATAGATAATAATAATAATAAAACTTTGCAACGACTAATTAAGAAGAAGAACACTTATCATAAAACGGCTCATATAAATTGAAGAGCCCCCAAGTGACTTGGGTAAAAGAATGATTGCATGTATCGAAGTACTTATATCATATCTATGTTCAACCAAACTTTAAACGCGTCTTAACCGACCGTCGGCTTCTCCCTCTTTGGTCAAGGACCGAAAAGTGTTATGTACTCCATCTGTAGAGAATATCGACGGTGTTTCCAATAACCAGGCAATCAGGCCATAAGGCTGTAACAGACAAAGCGCGCTCACAGAACTTATGCTATATTACTGCGAAGTGTAAGAAGCATCTTCGAAGAAAATAGTACCCCCACCGATACCTTTCTTCGGTGCTCATTGTTATTATGAGACTTGTGCAATAGATTTTTTGTACTCATGAGTTCTGTTGTGTGCCGACCATCATTGAAAACTATAAGAGTGCTAGCTTTCGGTTTCACCCAGTCTGAGGTCCGGCTCGGATGACCCGATCATGGCAATCGCAGAGGTGCTCCCTTTACTCCCTAGCCGAACAATCAGGAATGTAGGGGTAAACATAGGAGCGAGGCAACCCAGCTTGCAAATCGCTTAAGTCAATATGGTGCATATTGTGGCGTAATACACGAACAAGGAATGAAGCCGTATAAGTATAATCATATGCAAGAGGAAAAGCTTCATGAAGGAAGCCCCCAAATGAATTGGGTATTTGAATTTATGCGTCACAAACAAAGTTTGGACAAAGAAATTTTTTACAAGCAACTTTTTTCCAAAAAAGTATAATGCTTGGTCGAACCGAACACAAGTTAGAAATTAAAGCTTTGAGCATGAAAGTGACTTAGCTGGTTAATGTGTTCGGTATTGATGACGCGGTCCGAGCTTGATGTGGGGCAAGGTTCCATCCCCCAAGCCGGTCCCGAGGTGGCGGAGCGGAGAGCTCGACACGCCGAAGTGGTGACATAGCACGGTCAATGCAGACCGGCATAGTGACACCGAAGTCCCCGGATCATTTTCCTATGCAAAAAATAGTGCAAACCGGAGATAATAGTAATTATGATAATTAAAAAAATCATTGCATAATAAATAATTTATGCAAAGTGAGTAATAAAAGAAATATGGCATGGCGCTGAAGTCAATGTCGATGCAGGGCGTCGGTGTGATGCGGTAAAGGCGTGGAAAAGCCTGAACTCACAGGTCGGTCCGAGCTCCGGATGCGGCGTTCGCCGGACTATGTACGGAAACTGACCGAACCACCATGCGACTGTCGTTAATGTGGCCACCATTTGATAGACCTGTGTACATATGATGGACAAACCAGAGTAATAATTCCTTGGAAAAAATGAACCCAAACAAGTAAAAAATACTGGGATTAATAGCACCTGGTTTATTTGTTGTAGCAATCCAAAGGAAGGTGATTCCCAAAATCGGGACTCGATCCGCACACCCATTGCCTGATGGGCGATAAAACGACGGCATGACAATGCTGACAAAGGTTGGCTCGCCGAGGCAAAGCCCTCGGCCCAGCTAACGTGACGGAGCTGGTCGGCTAGTGACGCCGAAGTGTCCGGAGTAGGTTGATGAAGAGATGGCGAAGCCCCCGGTCCAGCCGAGATGTCGAAGCCTCGATGTCAGCCGATGAGTCGAAGTAGGTCGGCGTGATGGGCACCAGCTTGAAGAAGCAATTGTGCGGCCCTGCCGATGCAGGTCGTGACGTGGTCGATGTCGGCTTGATGAAGCGACCATGCGGCGATGCCGGTATGCCCGCTCAGTGTAATCCATGGGGCGGCGATGTTGGTGATGATTTATCCTTCGCGATGTCGGACTCTTATTCGGCTTGCCGAGATGGTGATCCGAAGAAGTTGAGCTCGGCTCAACAAAGTGACGACGTGTCTAGCACAGGTCGGCAGCCGTGGAGCAATATTGCCAGACTGGTTTGACAACAGCATGATGTTGAAGATCATGTTCAAAAAAATCTTAAACTTAGTGGGATGTGTTCTGGAACAAAACACAATACCCCATACAAAACTTCCTTCAAAAGGGATGTCCGAAATCCCATTCATAAAAAAAGACGAACTCGGGTCGGATTCGTTTTCGCGTAGAAAACAGATCCGAAAAGTGATGCACTAATCGGAAGGTTCCCAGAGTTTGGACGGTCGGATCGAGCTGAAATTTTGAGAGGTGGTAGATATAGGAATTCCGCAGCTGATCAACGGTTGGATCTTCCAAAGGACGTCCGAGCTAGAAGCTGCACACCACGCCCTAAACTCATCCAGATTCCCGTCCAGATTTGACAGGGCTCCGGTATGTCGTGGATTGCCAGAGATTCCTCCATCGAAACTCGACGAAATTTTTCAGGATTGTTGTATACTCAATTCCGCACAATTCCACCAAAGCGATCATCAAAGCGATACTCGAGGAGGTGGTGGCGGCAAATACGAGTTCACTGTCCAGAAAAACAGCACAGTCGCTTGAGGGCAATGTTGACGTTGAGCCCCCGAGCTCCATGGATAATTCCTCCATGATCTTGATAGAGATCGGAGTTGATGTTTGATGAAGGCCCTCGTCCGAACATGGTGATCCGAACACGGGGCGCGGTTCTTTGTTGAACCAAGGTGACTGGTCGAGCTGGTGACGAAGATGCCGAAGTCATAGTTGATCTGCAGGTGAGCCATCGATCCTTTTGTCGATCACACAGCGGAACACTCAATGAAAGCACCAATGTCGGTGTCAAAACCGGCGGATCTCGGGTAGGGGGTCCCGAACTGTGCGTCTAGGCCGGATGGTAACAGGAGGCAGGGGACACTATGTTTTACCCAGGTTCGGGCCCTCTTGATGGAGGTAAAACACTACGTCTTGCTTGATTAATATTGATGATATGGGTAGTACAAGAGTAGATCTACCACGAGATCAGAGAGGCTAAACCCTAGAAGCTAGCCTACGGTATGATTGTATGTATATAATTTATCGACTAGCCTGGCCTCGGTTTATATAATGCACCAGAGGCCTAGGATAACAAGAGTCCTAGCCGAATACGCCGGTGGGGAGAAGTCCTTGTCTTGATCGTCAAGTCTTATGGAATCTTCCTTATATGCGGCAGTTGTCCGAACTAACCCATGAGTATACGGCCATGAGGGTCCTCGGCCCAATCTAACAGATCGGGAGACGACGTGGTGAGTACTCCCTAATCCAGGACACCGTCAATGTGTTTTGTGAAAGTCCAATTAAGCTTCTTGATCTATCTCTATAGATCTTGATTCCAATATATAAGCAGCTTCACCGAGGTCTTTCATTGAAAATTTCTGATTCAAGTATCCTTTTATGCTATTCAGAAATTCAGTATCATTTCCATTCAACAATATGTCATCTACATATAATATCAGAAATGCTACAAAGTTCCCACTCACTTTCTTGTAAAGACAGGCTTCTCCAAAAGTCTGTATAAAACCATATGCTTTGATCACACTATCAAAGCGTATATTCGAACTCCGAGAGGCTTGCACCAGTCCATAAATGGATCGCTGGAGCTTGCACACTTTGTTAGCACCTTTTGGATCGACAAAACCTTCTGGTTGCATCATATACAACTCTTCTTTAAGATATCCATTAAGGAATGTAGTTTTGACATCCATTTGCCAAATTTCATAACCATAAAATGCGGTAATTGCTAACATGATTCGGACGGACTTAAGCATCGCTACGGGTGACAAGGTCTCATCGTAGTCAACTTCTTGAACTTGTCAAAAACCTTTCGCAACGTGTCGAGCTTTGTATATAGTAATATTACCGTCAATGTCAGTCTTCTTCTTGAAGATCCATTTATTCTTTATTGCTTGTCGATCATCCGGCAAGTCAACCAAAGTCCACACTTTGTTCTCATACATGGATCCCATCTCAGATTTCATGGCCTCAAGCCATTTTGCAGAATATGGGCTCATCATTGCTTCCTCATAGTTCGTAGGTTCGTCATGGTCAAGTAACATGACCTCTAGAACAGGATTACCGTGCCACTCTCGTGCGGATCTTACTCTGGTTGACCTACGAGGTTCAGTAGTAATTTGATCAGAAGTTTCATGATCATCATCATTAGCTTCCTCACTTACTGGTGTAGGAATCACTAGAACTGATTTCTGTGATGAACTACTTTCCAATAAGGGAGTAGGTACAATTACCTCGTCAAGTTCTACTTTACTCCCACTCACTTCTTTCGAGAGAAACTCCTTCTCTAGAAAGGATCCATTCTTAGCAACGAATATCTTGCCTTCGGATCTGTGATAGAAGGTGTACCCAACAGTCTCCTTTAAGTATCCTATGAAGACACATTTCTTCGATTTGGGTTCGAGCTTATCAGGTTGAAACTTTTTCACATAAGCATCGCATCCCCAAACTTTAAGAAATGACAACTTGGGTTTCTTGCCAAACCACAGTTCATACGATGTCGTCTCAACGGATTTCAATGGTGCCCTATTTAACGTGAATGCAACCGCCTCTAAAGCGTAACCCCAAAATGATAGCGGTAAATCTGTGAGAGACATCATAGATCGCACCATATCTAATAAAGTGCGGTCACGATGTTCGGACACATCATTACGTTGTGGTGTTCCAGGTGGCGTGAGTTGCGAAACTATTCCGCATTGTTTCTAATGAAGACTAAACTCGTAACTCAAATATTCTCCTCCACGATCAGATCATAGAAACTTAATTTTCTTGTTATGATGATTTTCCACTTCACTCTAAAATTCTTTCAACTTTTCAAATGTTTCAGACTTATGTTTCATCAAGTAGATACACCCATATCTGCTCAAATCATCTATGAAGGTAAGAAAATAATGATACCCCCTGCGAGCATCAACACTCATCGGACTGCATACATCAGTATGTATTATTTCCAACAAGTATGTTGCTCGCTCCATTGTTCCGGAGAACGGAGTCTTAGTCATCTTGCCCATGAGGCATGGTTCGCAAGCATCAAGTGATTCATAACCAAATGATTCCAAAAGCCCATCGGCATGGAGTTTCTTCATGCGCTTTACACCAATATGACCTAAATGGCAGTGCCACAAATAAGTTGCACTATCATTATTAAACTTATATCTTTTGGCTTCAATACTATGAACATGTGTATCACTACTATCAAGATTTAGTAAAAACAGACCACTCATCAAGGGTGCATGACCATAACAGATATTATTCATATAAATAGAACAACCATTATTCTCTGATTTAAATGAATAACCGTCTCGCATCAAACAAAATCCAGATATAATGTTCATGCTCAACGCTGGCACCAAATAACAACTAATCTCGAAGGTAGATGTAGAGGTAGCGTGCCGACGGTGGTCACATCGACTTTGGAACCATTTCCCACGCGCATCGTCACCTCGTCCTTAGCCAATATTTGCTTAATCTGTAGCCCCTGTTTCAAGTTGCAAATATTAGCAACAGAACTAGTATCAAATACCCAGGCACTACTGCGAGCATTAGTAAGGTACACATCAATAACATGTATATCAAATATACCTTTCACTATGCCATCCTTCTTCTTCGCCAAATACTTGGGGCAGTTCCGCTTCCAGTGGCCAGTCCCTTTGCAGTAGAAGCACTCAGTCTCAGGCTTAGGTCCAGACTTGGGCTTATTCACTTGAGCAGCAACTTTCTTGTCGTTCTTCTTGAAGTTCCCCTTCTTCCCTTTACCCTTTTTCTTGAAACTGGTGGTCTTGTTGACTGTCGGTGTCAAAACCGGCGGATCTCGGGTAGGGGGTCCCGAACTGTGCGTCTAGGCCGGATGGTAACAGGAGGTGGGGGACACGATGTTTTACCCACGTTCAGGCCCTCTTGATAGAGGTAAAACCCTACATCCTGCTTGATTAATATTGATGATATGGGTAGTACAAGAGTAGATCTACCACGAGATCGGAGAGGCTAAACCCTAGAAGCTAGCCTATGGTATGATTGTATGTTATGGTTGTTGTCCTACGGACTAAAACCCTTCGGTTTATATAGACATCGGAGAGGGTTAGGGTTACACAAGGTCGGTTACAAAGGAGGAGATATCCATATCCGTATTTCCTAGCTTGCCTTCCACGCCAAGTAGAGTCCCATCCGGACACGAGACGAAGTCTTCAATCTTGTATCTTCATAGTCTAACAGTTTGACCAATGGAGATAGTCCGGCTGTCCGGAGACCCCCTAATTCAGGACTCCCTCAGTAGCCCCTGAACCAGGCTTCAATGACGATGAGTCTGACGCGCAGTATTGTCTTCGGCATTGCAAGGCGGGTTCCTTCTCCGAATACATCACAGAAGAATTTGAATACAAGGATAGTGTCTGACCCTGCAAAATAAGTTCCACATACCGCCATAAAGAGAATAATATTTTCGCAAATTCAATTTGCTGACTTGTTTTGGCAGCATGACGTTATGTCATGGCCCGGTGATTATTCAAACCATTTTTCTTCAGCCAGCTCCACTCATAACGCGAGGCGGTTTCTTGACACGTCTTGTCAAAGCAGAGATCGTGTTCCCCCAATTACGTGATTCTCATTAATGCGGTTGTGGGTAACCCAACCGTGTCTAGAACTCCTAGATTATAGGCAAGTCCTAAACGGCTACGGAGAGGACGCTTGATATTTACCCTCTTTATAAAGGGACAAGGTTTTTGCTTTTTCCCTCTCGTGCTAAATCGGACCCTTCCCCCGCCTCGAGTTCTAACACCCAAAGCCCAGGTTAGGTGCTCCGGATCTTCAATCATGTCCGGATCCAGCCTTCAAGGCCGATGGATGCCCTCCTCCGTTACGGAAGAGGACATCAAGAAATTGAGGGAGGCCAGATACCTGACCGCCGAGGTTTCGCATCGGCTGCCTGCTCGAGGGCAGGTCATCCCTTCTCCCGAACCCAATGAGAATGTCGTGTTCGTCTCCCACTTCCTCCGAGGCCTAGGCCTCACTCTGGATCCCTTCGTCAGGGGCTTGATGTTCTATTATGGGCTAGATTTCCATGATCTAGCTCCGGACTCCTTTCTCCACATCTCGACATTTAGTGTCGTGTGTGAGGCCTTCCTCCGCATTACCCCTCACTTCGGCCTGTGGCTCAAGACCTTTGAAGTGAGGCCGAAGATGATCGAGGGGCAACATGCAGCGTGCGGAGGTGCATTAATAGGCAAGATGGCAGGAGCTCCATGGCCGAAAGGTTCCTTTCCACAGGTGTCTGAATTATGGCAACGGGAGTGGTTTTACATCACGGATCCCAGAAGTGCCAAGTGGGCGGCTGCCCCCGCTTTCCGCTCGGGCCCCCCACCACAACTGATGTCATGGATTAGCAGAGGTCTGAGCTGGGGTCCAGCCAAGGATGTGCCTATACTGCAAAGCCGCATTCGAGATCTCTTCGAGGGAGATTTTAATTTGGTTGTGGTAATACAAGTTATGCTGGTTTGTCAAGTCTAGCCTTGCAAACGCTGGCCCCTTCGCTTGTGTTAGTTCAACCCAGAGGGACCGCGTGCCATTCAAAGTTTCCTCGGCCTGACGCACGAGGAGATGTACAAGTCATTCTTCGGACCTCAAGTAGAGTGTCCGGATATTACCGAGGACGTGTGCCTGAGCAGTAACCGTGCCGCCGAACACGTAAGAAATCCTTTGGCCGAACACACTGTCTTTTATTCATCATGAAGTTATTTCTGAGATCGCTCTTTGACCAGGACTGGCTAACAAAGGCGAAGATGATTCGGTGTTTGGCCCCCCTCCCTGAGGGTTTGGAAAACCCGGTATTGGAAAAGATGCTCGAGGTCGCACCTTGCCCGGAGCCCTCGAAGGAAGATACGGGGGGGATAATACGGGCGGACGCGAGCCCCCATCGCTTCCAGTTCCAACCAAGGGAATGAGCGTCTCCATGAAGGAGGATAACCGGGGGAGGAAAAGGACTGCTTCCGAGGATCCGGAAGCCGAGGCCTCCAAACGGGAGAAGAAGTCTCCCACAGAGGGTCCTGCCTCGGGGGGTGCTTTTGCCGCACAAAGTCCGCGGGGGGATCAGCCCTCCAACGAGTCGTAAGTGATCCAAAATACTTTAATAGTGAAGGTATGCTATTTTTTTCTGAGAAAATAACCACCACATATATCTTGCAGTTCGGGCCTTAGCCCCTCTCAGCTGAGCTCATCTTCGGGGGATCTTCTTCTAGAGATGATGGAGAGCGAAACGCCTCCCCCGGACTCCTCCGCTCAAGAAGCGGGCGACCGCGAAGTGTCGTCACGGAGGGCCTCTCCGGATCCGGTGAGGCCAGAAGATAATCCCATAGACCCCCGAAGTCCCCAGCGTCCGGCTCCCGGAGAGAGCAAACAAAAGAGTCCGGCACCGTCTGGTATGTGATCGGACGTTCTGAGGGAGCTGGTGGGGCGAGCGGCCATCTCAGAAGAACACCGTACGCTAATGGGTACGGTGATGGAGAGAATTTCGTCCACCGAAAGCGGATTACATGAAGCCTTTATGAGTCTACTGACAGGCTTTGAGGTACGTGGGATAATATGTGATAGTACTGCACATGTTAGGTGTGCCCTGTGTAGATAGTAGCCCCTGAGACTCTGGTTGTCGTCGAGAATGGCGGCGAACAGAGGATCATAGTCCCAGGCAATAACCAGACTGCCCCTATGTGCAGGTGGTGGAAGCTCCGGTGGCTAGCCAGACTAGTGAGTTTGCCAAATTAAAACAACAACTGGATGCGGCAGACACCGACATCGAGCTTGTTAACAAGAGGCTAGACGAGGCACAGGGTAAGTGTTATTATCTGGTGAACGCCACATAGTAAGAGCAACATGATGCCAGTATCTTTAATATGTTGTGACTGCAGATGGAGCTGCCACCGTGGAAACCTTGTGGGCAGAACTTGCCTGAGCCAAGGAACAAGCGAGGATTAGTAATGTGGTTGCTTTGAAGGCGGCCGAAGAGTTGAAAGCCGAGAAGGCCGCACATTGCGAGAGCCAAGAGAAGATGGCCAAGATGGCCGTAGAATTAAAAGACACTGCCGACCGTTGTCGGGTCCTTGAAAAAGAAAACCGAGCGAAGGCAACGGACCTTGAGAAGTCCATGATGGCGGACAAAGACACCCGTTCTACTATGAGAGCGAAGAAGGAGGAGCTGCGGGAAGCCGGGGATATTGCGGTTGGGAAGCCCTTTATGTTATGGAGGAAGTTAGGAGATCCACGGTATGCCCCTCTGGATCGGCTGTGGATTTCGGTAGATGTGTATATGGATTTGGCGGCGAGCGCTGCCGATGCGGCCAAGTACTTCCAAGGTCAAACAGATCGTGAAGTGGACAAGTTGTTCTGGTCGCAAGTCAATGTTCCAGAGCATCCTCTTTCATTGACTGGCCATCTAGCCGAATGGGCCGAACTGAATAGGTTGTCCGAACTCGCCATGAGGTCTGTTGTGGATCAGCTATGGCCGGAAAAGCCATAGCCGAATAGCTATTTCAGCTTAGTGTAGCAGTTCCTTGGTGCGGTGCCGCGCATTAATGCGATGAAGAGGTCGGCATGCATAGAAGGCTCGCGGATGGCCCTTGCCCGTGTTAAAGCATACTGGGTGGAGATGGACGCTACCACTGTTGCGGCGCAGGGTTCGGCCATAGGCCGAGTGGCTGCCGAGCACTATTTCGAGGAGGTTCTCGAGGGTGCTCGTTTGATAGAGGCCCAGTGCTCGAAGAATATTATGTTTGAGTGATATGTATTCTCATTGTAAGCACAATGCTTTTATAAAATTTTATAAGGCTATGTTTATACTTTTGCGTGAAAGTAGTATGATGCCTCTTGTGCGGCCGTTTATGTATACATGTGTATAACCTGAAAGATTGCAGCCGTCGGCTTCAACCCCCACGCATATAATGCGGAGGTTCTCGCGAGAAACGCGTGTTCACACTTAACCCAACGTCTTGGTCCTATTAAGGAGGTGATAGAGTAGCGAACGAGGCAACCGGACTATAATGCTTTAACACTTTCACTTAGCCATAGGAGTTTGACAGTGGGGCTACTAGATAGCCCCTGGTGGCTCCGCACTCTCCCGATCTCGGGGTGCGTACATGCCTGGCCGGAAAACGGCCCTTCGTTAAGGTGGAGGAATTCTAACATTCCGATAGGTCATCGAGTGGTTGACCAGTCTCACTCTATATCATGACAGTCAGTTTTCGGCTTTCTCTACTAGGTGCTCGTCCAGATGAACCAGGGCACAATCGCAGTAGTTCTCCTGGTGCTACCTTAGCCGATAAAGCGGAACGCAAGGCACCAAAACACAGGAGCCGGGCAAACCCAACATTTGACCAAAGACAATGATTCAGAGCTGATGCATATAAGGCCAAACTCGCGACGCCGAACACTCCCTAAGGTATTCGGTCTTTATGGTATAAACCGGGCCTAAATAGTGCCCTTTGTAAGAAGCCCCTTGTGTCCAGGTACGTGCATTGTTCTGACGTGGCCACATGCCAAGATGTCAGCATCCTTCTCAATTGTGCTGAGAATTCAGAGGATGTGTATCAACAAGAGACAGTAAAAAAGGTTTACGCAGGGTCTTAATCTAAAAAGAATCCTTGGAACGGGTCCCTGCTGCACGTCTGCGCCTGTGTCTCCGTTGTGCCGTATCCTGGACGGGTGTAGCACGATGGTCATCTGTAAAAGAGAGGATTTTAGGTGAAAAAGTTGTCGTGCAGAGAGATAGTTTTTAAAGAAACCATGTATAATTCAAGATGAGTAAAAATTGCCACTTGTCTGCGCACGTTGAGCCCCTTGTAATTGTAATAGGGGTGTGACCGGTATGAATTACATATAGCTGCGCCGGACTCGTCTAACTGTGTCCGTGGTCTTGACGACCTGTTAAATTCTTTAGTTGGTGAAGCCGTTTTTAGTGTGCGGCTGCCAAGGCAGCCGCACTCTCTTCGGCGTGCAAAGATCGCTTAATACTTTCGTTCACTGTAATGATGCCACGTGGACCGGGCATATTGAGCGTCAGGGAAGCGTAATGTGGTATTGCATTAAAGCGAGCAAAAGCTTCGCGTCCAAGTAGTGCTTGATAGCCACTTTGGAACAGAGCGATGTGGAAGGTTAAATGTTCGCTACGGAAGTTATCGGGGAAGCCGAATATAACCTTTAGTAGCAGGGAGCCCGTGCAATGAGCCCCTGGGCCTGGCGTTACTCCTTTAAAGGTAGTATTGCTATGGCAAATTTTCGCTGGGTCTATCCCCATTTCGCGGATTGTATCCTGGTATATCAGGTTTAGACTGCTGCCACCGTCCATCAGGACTCGTGTGAAGTGGTATCCATCAATTATTGGGTCTAATACTAGGGCAGCCCATCCTGCATGCCGGATACTTGCTGAGTAATCACGATGGTCGAAAGTGATCGGTTGAGACGACCAGTGGCAGGACTCCGCGGTGATAGGCCCTTAGGCATATTTTTCTGGGAGTGTTGTTTTGTTTCTTCCCTTGATCACGTGTAACACGTTTACTGTTTTGACTTCTAGTGGAAATTTCTTTTGTTCCCCTATGGATCTGACATATTTGGTCCAGAATTTTGTTTAGGCTGGACAGTTCGTCTCTGGCGCCTTTAGAGGGTGGCTTTTGCTGACCTGGCCGAGAGCTTTTGAATCCGGCGTTTACTGTCGTGCTCTTCGTGTTGTCTTCTTTATTCCGGCGTTTGTTATTGCTGTTGCACCGTGATTTCCCATTTCCATCTCTAACTTCGGATGTACTGGGGTCGCTGGTGCTGCATCTGGCTAGCCAGCTATCCTCACCCACGCAAAAGCGGGTCATGAGGCTTGTTAATGCTGCCATTGTTCTCGGCTTTTCTTGGCCGAGGTGTCTGGCAAGCCATTCGTCACGGACGCTATGCTTAAAAGCTGCCAAGGCTTCGGCGTCCGGACAGTCGACAATTTGGTTCTTTTTAGTAAGAAACATGTTCCAAAGCTTTCGGGCTGACTCTCCGGGTTGTTGAGTTATATGACTCAAATAATCCGCGTCCGGAGGTCGGACATAAGTCCCTTGAAAATTTGCCCGAAAGGCATCTTCGAGCTCTTCCCAACTTCTAATGGAGCTTTTGGGGAGGCTCTTAAGCCAGTGCCGAGCTGGCCCTTTGAGTTTGAGGGGTAAATACTTAATGGCGTGGAGATC
Organism: Triticum aestivum; assembly: GCF_018294505.1. NCBI lineage: Eukaryota > Viridiplantae > Streptophyta > Magnoliopsida > Poales > Poaceae > Triticum > Triticum aestivum. The sequence continues at coordinate 425,906,437 of NC_057806.1, read as the reverse complement.
ATCTCCCCGAGCCATGTGGATATGGAGGATATAGTCCTCAATCCAGACCCTAGGGTCTGTTGTTCCATCGTATGCCTCTATGTTTACGGGTTTGAATCCCTCTGGAAATTCATGGTCCAGCACCTCATCGGTGAAACATAGGGGGTGTGCGGCACCCCTATATCTGGGTGTACCACGTTGTTCGGATGTTTGTTGTGTTGCATTGTATGCTGGAGCACGCTTGCGTGGTCCATAGATGGATCTGGTTTCGCCCTCCTTTTGATGTGAGCCCTCGCATAGACCGCGTATTGGCTTATGTGCGGCATTGCTTGCCGCTTTATGTTGGCCGTGAGGTTGTCTATCCGGCCAGATGGCTGTTTTAATTTTTGGTTGTGGGGGGGGGGTCTAAGGCCTCCTCATCGAATGCAGGTAGCAACTTCCGCTTTGGGTAGCTCTTGGTGGGGCGATTGCCGCCGTACTTCGCTGTTGTGTTGAGTACTTTACTCCATCTGATTTGGAGTGTGTCCTGCACAGCCTTGAGCCTTTGCTTCTGCTTTTTCAGACTCCTCGCGGTGGCAACAAGCCTTTGGCGGGCATTCTGCTGCTCCGAGTGCTTGTCCGGCGTTATGTCGTCCGGACTATAATTTTTGACAGAATTGGTTTGTTCGGTTTGATTCTCCGTATTGCCGTGGTCCAGGGGTGGTTCGCCCTGCTCCAAAGATGGGTCTGTATGATCGTTATTTCTGCTGAGGCAGGATTTGGGGCAGCACTTGCGCCGCCGCTTTGACTGCTTCTCGAGGGAACAAGCCTTCGTTGTGTCCTTCCGTTCCTCGTCGTCGTCTTCTTTTGGTGTGTCCACCATGTATACGTCATATGGTGAGGTGGACGTCCAGCGCCCTGTGGGCGGTGGTTCCTCTTCGCCTCCCACATCGTCGTCCATACCGTCCATGTATTCGGAGTCGAAGTCGAGCATGCCGATTGAGTCATCGACAGTGGCTATTAAGTGGGTGGTGGGTGGGCGTTGAATTTCTTCGTCGTCCGCATCCCAATCCTGTTGGCCATAATCCGGCCAGGGCTCTCCTGACAAAGGGAGAGACCTTAGGGAATTCAGAATGTCGCCGAAGGGCGAGTGCTGAAAGATATCCGCGGCGGTGAATTCCATGATCGGCGCCCAATTGGATTCGATTGGCAGGGGCGCGGGCGGTTCAGAGTCAGAAAAAGAGTTCGGCACCTTGGGGTCACGGGCTACGCAGAGGATTAGGCTGGTGTTCGACTCGATCGCCGTTGAGACTGCAGCCCCTGAGGTAGTGTCTAACCACCCGTCCTCGATTGGCGCAGTTGGCTCCGAGCTAAGGGTCGGAGCTAATGCGGGCGCGGCCTCTGGGGTACTGTTCGGCGGCAGAGCTAGGTCATACCCATCGTGACAGTGCGGCGCGCCCGGCTGTAGCTCGAATCCGTCGAAGATCAAGTCTCCGCGGATGTCGGCCGTGTAGTTCAAACTTCCAAATCTGACCTGACGGCCAGGGGCGTAGCTTTCAATCTGCTCCAGATGGCTAAGAGAATTAGCTCGCAGTGCAAAGCCGCCGAATATGAAGATATGTCCGGGGAGAAAAGTCTCACCCTGGACCGCATCGCTATCGATGATAGTAGGAGCCATCAAGCCTAACGCCGATGACACAGAGGAACTCTCAATGAAAGCACCAATGTCGGTGTCAAAACCGGCGGATCTCGGGTAGGGGGTCCCGAACTGTGCGTCTAGGCCGGATGGTAACAGGAGGCGGGGGACACGATGTTTTACCCAGGTTCGGGCCCTCTTGATGGAGGTAAAACCCTACGTCCTGCTTGATTAATATTGATGATATGGGTAGTACACGAGTAGATCTACCATGAGATCAGAGAGGCTAAACCCTAGAAGCTAGCCTATGGTATGATTATATGTTATGGTTGTTGTCCTACGGACTAAAACCCTTCGGTTTATATAGACACCGAAGAGGGTTAGGATTACACAAGGTCGGTTACAAAGGAGGAGATATCCATATCGATATTGCCTAGCTTGCCTTCCACGCCAAGTAGAGTCCCATCCGGACACGAGACGAAGTCTTCAATCTTGTATCTTCATAGTCTAACAGTCCGGCCAATGGAGATAGTCCGGCTGTCCGGAGACCCCCTAATCCAGGACTCACTCATTGACCATCAACACTTGATGCTCCTTCTTGATTTCTACCTCTGTAGCCTTTAGCATTGCGAAGAGCTCGGGAATCGTCTTATCCGTCCCTTGCATATTATAGTTCATCACGAAGCTCTTGTAGCTTGGTGGCAGTGATTGAAGAACTCTGTCGATGACACTATCATCAGGAAGATTAACTCCCAGCTGAGTCAAGTGGTTGTGGTACCCAGACATTCTGAGTATATGTTCACTGAAAGAACTATTCTCCTCCATTTTGCAGCTGTAGAACTTATTGGAGACTTCATATCTCTCAATCCGGGCATTTGCTTGAAATATTAACTTCAACTCCTGGAACATATCATATGTTCCATGATGTTCAAAATGCCGTTGAAATCCCGATTCTAAGCCGTAAAGCATGGCACACTGAACTATCGAGTAGTCATCAGCTTTGCTCTGCCAGGTGTTCATAACATTTGGCGTTGCTCCTGCAGCGGGTTTGTCACCTAGCGGCGCTTCCAGGACGTAATTCTTCTATGCAGCAACGAGGATAATCCTCAAGTTACGGACCCAGTCTGTGTAATTTCTACCATCATCTTTAACTTAGCTTTCTCTAGGTACACATTAAAATTCAACGGGACAACAACACGGGCCATCTATCTACAACAACATAGACATGCAAAACACTATCATGTACTAAGTTCATGATAAATTAAAGTTCAATTAATCAAATTACTAAAGAAATCCACTTAGATAGATATCGCTCTAATCATCTAAGTGATCACGTGATCCATATCAACTAAACCATGTCCGATCATCACATGAGATGGAGTAGTTTTCTATGGTGAACATCACTATGTTGATCATATCTACTATATGATTCATGCTCGACCTTTCGGTCTCAGTGTTCCGAGACCATATCTGCATATGCTAGGCTCGTCAAGTTTAACCTGAGTATTCCGCATGTGCAAAACTGGCTTGCACCCATTACTGCTAACTCTGTTACAAAACATAATCATCTCATACAACAAAATTTAGCATCATGTCTTGACCATATCACATCACAACATGCCCTGCAAAAACAAGTTAGACGTCCTCTACTTTGTTGTTGCAAGTTTTACATGGTTGCTACGGGCTCAGCAAGAACCGTTCTTACCTATGCATCAAAAACTACAACGTGGTATAGTGATTGCTTTGTGATCTTCAGAAAGAACCTTGTTTATTGAATCCCATTCAACTGAAGTTGGAGAAATAGACACTCACTAGCCACCTGTGTGCGAAGCACGTCGGTAGAACCAGTCTTGCGTAAGCGTACGCGTAATGTCAGTCTGAGTTGCTTCATCCAACAATACCGCTGAATCAAGAATCAACTAGTGAAGGCAAGCAATATGTATATACCCACGCCCACAACTCCTTTGTGTTCTACTTGTGCATATAACATCTATGTATACACCTGCCTCGAATGCCACTATTGGGGAATGCGGTAATTTCAAAAAAATTCCTACGCACACGCAAGATCCATCTAGGTGATGCATAGCAACAAGAGGGGAAGAGTGTTGTCCACGTACCCTCGTAGACCGTAAGTGGAAGCATTATGACAACGCGGTTTATGTAGTCGTACGTCTTCATGATCCGACCGATCCTAGCACCGAACGTACGACACCTTCGTGATCTGCACATGTTCAGCTCGGTGACATCCCACGAACTCTAGATCCAGTTGAGTGTCGGGGGAGAGCTTCGTCAGCACGACGGCGTGATGATGGTGATGATGAAGTTACCGACGCAGGGCTTTGCGTAAGCACTACAACGATATGACCGAGGTGGAAATCTGTGGAGGGGGGCACCGCACACGGCTAAGAGATCAACTTGTGTGTCTATGAGGTGCCCCATCCCCCGTATATAAAGGGGTGGAGGAGGGGGAGGGCTGACCCCTCTATGGCGCGCCCAAGGGGATTCCTACTCCCACCGGGAGTAGGATTCTCCCCCCCCCCTTCCCTAGTTGCATTAGGAGAGGAAGGAAGGGGGAGAGAGGGGGGAGGAAAGGGGGGCCGACCCCCCACCCAATTCGGATTGGGCTTGGGGGGCGCGCCCCCTCCTAGGCTCCTTCTCCTCTCTCCCACTATGGCCCAATAAGACCCATATACTTCCCGGGGGGTTCCGGTAACCTCCCGGTACTTTGGTACATGCCCAAACTCAGCCAGAACCATTCCGATGTCCAAACATTGGCTTACAATATATCGATCTTTATGTCTCGACCATTCCAAGACTCCTCGTCATGTCCGTGATCATATCCGGGACTCTGAACTACCTTCCATACATCAAAACACATAAACTCATAATACTGATCGTCACCGAACGTTAAGCGTGCGGACCCTACGGGTTCAAGAACCATGTAGACATGACTGAGACTCATCTCCGGTCAATAACCAATAGTGGAACCTGGATGCTCATATTGGTTCCTACATATTCTACGAAGATCTTTATTGGTCAAACTGCATAACAACATACGTTGTTCCCTTTGTCATTGGTATGTTACTTGCTTGAGATTCGATCATCGGTATCTGAATACCTAGTTCAATCTCATTACCGGCAAATCTCTTTACTCATTCCGTAATGCTACATCCCGTAACTAACTCATTAGATACATTGCTTGCAAGGCCTATAGTGATGTGCATTACCGAGAGGGCCCAGAGATACCTCTCCGATACACGGAGTGACAAATCCTAATCTCGATCTATGCCAACTCAACAAACACCATCGGGGATACCTGTAGAGCATCTTTATAGTCACCCAGTTACGTTGTGACATTTGATAGTGCACTAAGTGTTCCTCCGGTATTCGGGAGTTGCATAATCTCATAGTCATAGGAACATGTATAAGTTATGGAGAAAGCAATAGCAGTAAACTAAACGATCATAGTGCTAAGCTAACGGATGGGTCAAGTCAATCCCATCATTCTCTAATGATGTGACCCCATTTATCAAATGTCAACTCTTCGTCCATGGCTAGGAAACTTAACCATCTTTGATTAATGAGCTAGTCTAGTAGAGGCATACTAGTGACATTCAGTTTGTCTATGTATTCACACATGTACTAAGTTTCTGGTTAATACAATTCTAGCATGAATTTATCATGATATAAGGAAATACAAATAACATTTTTATTGCCTCTAGGGCATATTTCCTTCATTAATATGCGATTTTATATTATTTTTGGGACTAACCTATTAACCTAGAGCCCTTATGATGTCCCTCGAACTCTTGATCCAGCAAAGTGTCGAGGGAGAGTTTCATCAGCACGAAGGCATGGTGATGGTGATGGTGAAGTAGTCCGCGCAGGGCTTCGCCTAAGCACTACGACAATATGACCGAGGGCGTAAACTGTGGAGGGGGCGCCGCACACGGCTAGGAATCAATTTTGTGTTCTAGCGGTGCCCCCCTCCCACATATATATAGGTGGGAGAGGGAGAGGGGCTGCAAGGGGCGCCCCAAGTAGGAGTAATCCTACTTGGGTGCCTCCTACAAGTCGGCCTCCCCCCTTCCATAAGTGTCGGAGGGGGAAGGAATAAGAGGGGGAGGGGAAGGAAAGGGGGAGGCCGAATCCTCCCCTTTCCTTCTCCCTTCTCTCCTTTCCTTTCCCCCTTATTTCGGCCTATAGGGGGAACACCAGCCCCTTAGGGGCTGGTCTATCCCTCTCTTGGCCCATTAGGCCCATATAGCTTGCCGAGGGTTGCTCGGAACCCCTTCTGGTGACCCGATACGTACCCGGTACCCCCGGAACACTTCCGGTGTCCGAATACTATTGTCCTATATATGAATCTTTACCTCTCGACCATTTCGAGACTCCTCTTCATGTCCGTGATCTTATTCGGGACTCTGGACAACATTCGGTTACCAAATCACATAACTCATAATACAAAATCGTCATCAAACGTTAAGCGTGCGGACGCTATGAGTTTGAGAACTACGTAGACATGACCGAGACACCTCTCCGGTCAATAACCAACAACGGAACCTAGATGCTCATATTAGTTCCTACATATTCTACGGTGATCTTTATCGGTCAAACCGTAATGACAACATACATTATTCCCATTGTCATCGGTATGTTACTTGCCCGAGATTCGATCGTCGATATCTTCATACCTAGTTTAGTCTCGTTACTGGTAGGTCTCTTTACTCATTCCATAATACATCATATCGAAAACTCATTAGTCACATTGCTTGCAAGGCTTATTATGATGTGCATTACCGAGAGGGCCCAGAGAAACCTCTCCGATAGTCAGAGTGATAAATCCTAATCTCGATCTATGCCAACCCAACAAACGCCTTCGGAGATACCTGTAGAGCATCTTTATAATCACCCAGTTACGTTGTGACGTTTGATAGCACACAAGGTATTCCTCCCGTATTCGGGAGTTGCATAATCTCATAGTCAAAGGAATATGTATATGACATGAAAAAAGCAATAGCAATAAAACTTAACGATCATTATGCTAAGCTAATGGATGGGTCTTGTCCATCACATCATTCTCCTAATGATGTGACCCCATTTACCAAATGACAACTCATGTCTATGGTTATGAAACTTAACCATCTTTGATCAACGAGCTAGTCTAGTAGAGGCTTACTAGGGACATTGTGCTTTGTCTATGTATCCACACATGTATCAAGTTTCCGGTTAATACAATTCTAGCATGAATAATAAACATTTATCATGATATAAGGTAATATAAATAACAACTTTATTATTGCCTCTAGGGCATATTTCCTTTCAGTGACTCCTATTGAATCTTTGTTTTCCAATATAAATCTTGGTAAAGATGGGACTGGAGATGAGTTAACTTTAGTGAAAAGGCATCCCATTGATTCAGAGTTTTTAGATCTTGATGCAAAAAATGATAAAAGTGGGATTGGAGAGGTCAAAACTTTAAGTAGCAATGAACCCACTCGTTTGGATTTCAAGGAATTTAATTATGATAATTGTTCTTTAATAGATTGTATTTCCTTGTTGCAATCCATGTTGAATTCTCCTCATGCTTACAATCAAAACAAAGCTTTTACTAAACATATCGTTGATGCTATGGTGCAATCTTTTGAAGAAAAGCTTGAACTGGAAGTTTCTATCCCTAGAAAACTTTATGATGAATGGGAACCTACTATTAAGATTAAGATTAAAGATTATGAGTACCATGCTCTGTGTGATTTGGGTTCTAGTGTTTCCACGATCCCAAAAACTCTATGTGATGTGTTAGGTTTCCGTGAATTTGATGATTGTTCTTTAAATTTGCATCTTGCGGATTCCACTATTAAGAAACCTATGGGAAGGATTAATGCTGTTATTATTGTTGCAAATAGAAATTATGTGCCCGTATATTTCAATGTTCTTGATATAGATTGCAATCCTACATGTCCTATTATTCTTGGTAGACCTTTCCTTAGAACGATTGGTACGATTATTGATATGAAAGAAGGAAACATTAGATTTCAATTTACGTTAAGGAAGGGCATGGAACACTTTCCTAGAAAGAAAATTAAATTGCCTTATGAATCTATTATGAGATCCACTTATGGATTGCATACCAAAGATGATGATACCTAGATCTATTCGTGTTTTATGCCTAGCTAAGGGCGCTAAACAACATCGCTTGTTGGGAGGCAACCCAATTTTATTTTTGTTTTTGCTTTTTAGGTTCTGTTTTGCAATAAAGCATTCATCTAGCCTCTGGTTAGATGTGGTTTTATGTTTTAATTAGTGTTTGTGCCAAGTAAGACCTTTGGGATAGCTTACCGTGATAGTTGATTTGATCTTGCTGAAAAACAGAAACTTTTGCACTCAGGAAAACAATTCTCATTTTTAACAGAAGTATGATAAAATACTAATTATTTTTTTCAGAAGATTAATAAACACATTCTTAGGTTGTCCTAATTTTTCAAAAAATTTGGAATTACAGAAGTATTCGAAATATCCAGATTGCTACAGGATGTTGTGTTTTTGACAGATTCTGTTGTCTATGTGTTGTTTGCTTATTTTGATGAATCTATGGCTAGTTTCGGGGTGTATGAACCATGGAAAAGTTGGAATACAGTAGAAATTACACAAATACAAATAAATAATGAGTTCACAATAGTACCAAAAGTGGTGATTTATTTTCTTATACTAACGGAGCTTATGATATTTTCTGTTGAGTTTTGTGTTGTGAAGTTTTCAAGTTTTGGTAAGGATTTGATGGACTATGGAATGAGGAGTGGCAAGAGCCTAAGCTTGGGGATGCCCAATGCACCCCAAGGTAATATTCAAGGACAACCAAGAGCCTAAGCTTGGGGATGCCCCGGAAGGCATCCCCTCTTTCGTCTTCGTCTATCGGTAACTTTACTTGAGGCTATATTTTTATTCACCACATGATATGTGTTTTGCTTGGAGCGTCTTGTGTGATTTTAGACTTTGCTTTTTAGTTTGCCACAATCATCCTTGTTGTACACACCTTTTGAGAGAGACACGCATGAATCATGATTTATTAGAATACTCTATGTGCTTCACTTATATATTTTGAGCTAGGAAACTTTGCTCTAGTGCTTCACTTATATCTTTTTAGAACGCGGCGGTGGTTTTATTTTATAGAAATTTATGAACTCTCATGCTTAAATTATATTATTTTGAGAGTCTCTAAACAGCATGGTAATTTTCTTTGGTTATAAATTTAGTCCTAATATGATAGGCATCCAAGAGGGATATAATAAAAACTTTCATATGCAGTGCACTCAATACTACGAGAAGTTTGATTCCTTCTGATTGTTTTGAGATATAAAGATGGTGATATTAGACTCATGCTAGTGAGTAATTGTGAATTTGAGAAATACTTGTGTTAAAGTTTGTGATTCCCGTAGCATGCAGCGTATGGTGAACCGTTATATGATGAAGTCGGAGCATGATTTATTTATTGATTATCTTTCTTATGAGTGGTGGTCGGGGATGAGCGTTGGTCTTTTGCTACCAATCTATCCCCCTAGGAGCATGCGCGTAGTACTTCATTTCGACAAGTAATAGATTTTTGCAATAAGTATGTGAGTTCTTTATGACTAATCTTGAGTCCATGGATTATACGCACTCTCACCCTTCCACCATTGCTAGCCTCTCTAGTACCGCGTAACTTTCGCCGGTACCATAAACCTTCCTCAAAAAAACCACCATACCTACCTATTATGGCATTTCCATAGCCATTCCGAGATATATTGCCACGCAACTTTTCACCGTTCTGTTTATTATGACATGTTCCATTCTTGTCATATTGCTTTGCATGATCATGTAGTTGACATCGTATTTGTGGCAAGGCCACCATTCATAATTGTTTCATACATATCACTCTTGATTCATTGCACACCCCGGTACACCGCCGAAGGCATTCATATAGTCATATTTTGTTCCAAATATCGAGTTGTAATTCTTGAGTTGTAAGTAAATAGCAGTGTGATGATCTTCATTATTAGAGCATTGTCCCATGTGAGGAAAGGATGATGGAGACTATGATTCCCACACAAGTCAGGATGAGACTCCGGGCGAAAAAAAAGAGGCCAAAAATGAGAAAAGGCTCAAATAAAAAAATGAGAAAAAAAGAGAGAAGGGGCAATGCTACTATCCTTTTACCACACTTGTGCTTCAAAGTAGCACCGTGATCTTCATGCTAGAGAGTCTCCTATATTGTCACTTTCATATACTAGTGCGATTTTTTCATTATAGAACTTGGCTTGTATATTCCAATGATGAGCTTCCTCAAATTGTCCTAGGTCTTCGTGAGCAAGCGAGTTGGATGCACACCCACTTTGTTTCTTTTTGAGCTTTCATAAACTTATAGCTCTAAGTGCATCTGTTGCATGGCAATCCCTACTCACCCACATTGATATCTATTGATGGGCATCTCCATAGCCCGTTGATACGCCTAGTTGATGTGAGACTATCTCCTTTTTGTCTTCTCCACAACCACCGTCTATTCCACCTATAGTGCTATGTCCATGGCACACGCTCATGTATTGCGTGAAAGTTGAAAAAGTTTGAGAACATCAACAGTATGAAGCAATTGCTTGGCTTGTCATCGGTGTTGTGCATGATTTAAATATTTTATGCGATGAAGATAGAGCATAGCCAGACTATACGATTTTGTAGGGATAAGCTTTCTTTGGCCATGTTATTTTGAGAAGACATAATTCCCATGTTAGTATGCTTGAAGTATTATTGTGTTTATGTCAATATTAATTATTTTTGAATCATACAGATCTGAACATTCATGCCACAATAAAAAAGATTACATGGATAAATATGTTATGTAGCATTCCACATCAAAAAAATCTATTTTTATCATTTACCTACTGGAGGACGAGCAAAAATTATGCTTGGGGATGCTTGATACGTCTCCAACATATCTATAATTTTTTATTGTTCCATGCTATTATATTATCTGTTTTGGATGTTTTATATGCATTAATATGCTATTTTATATTATTTTTGGGACTAACCTATTAACCTAGAGCTAGTGCCAGTTCCTGCTTTTTCACTGTTTTTGAGTTTTGCAGAAAAGGAATACCAAACGGAGTCCAAACAGAACAAAACCTTCGCGATGATTTTTCTTGGACCAGAAGACAACCAGGAGACTTGGAGATGACGTCGGAGGAGCCAAGAGGCGGCCACAAGGACGGAGGGCGCACCCCCACCCTTGTGGGCCCCTCATGAACCTCCTGACCTAATTATTTTGCCCATATATACCTATATATCCCCAAACCAACAGAATGATCCACGAAAACACTTTTCCACCGCCGCAACCTTCTATACCCGTGAGATCCCATCTAGGGATCTTTTCCGGCACCCTGTCGGAGGGGGATTCGATCACGGAGGGCTTCTACATCAACTCCATTTCCCTTCCAAAGAAGCGGGAGTAGTTTACCTCAGACCTACGGGTCCATAGCTAGTAGCTAGATGGCTTCTTCTCTATCTTTGATTCTCAATACCATGTTCTCCTCGATGTTCTTGGAGATCTATTCGATGTCATACTTTTTTGCGGTGTGTTTGCCGAGATCCGATGAATTGTGGATTTATGATCAGCTTATCTATGAATATTATTTGAATCTCCTCTGAATTCTTATATGCATGATTTGATATCTTTCTAATTCTCATCGAACTATCGGTTTGGTTTGGCCAACTAGAATGCTTTTTCTTGCAATGGGAGAAGTGCTTAGCTTTGGGTTCAATCTTGCAGTGTCATTTCCCAGTGACAGCAGGGGCAGCAAGGCACGTATTGTATTGTTTCCATCGAGGATAAAAAGACGGGTTTCATCATATTGCTTGAGTTAATTCCTCTACATCATGCCATCTTGCTTAATGCGTTACTCCGTTCTTTATTAACTTAATACTCTAGATGCATGCTGGATAGCAGTTGATGTGTGGAGTAATAGTAGTAGATGCAGAATCGTTTCGGTCTACTTGACATGGACGTGATGCCTATATTCATGATCATTGTTTTAGATATCGTCATAACTTGCGATTTTCTATCAATTGCTCGACAGTAATTTGTTCACGCCTCTAGTGAAACCTATGCCCTCGGTTCTATTTTTCATCATGAAAGTTTCCGATCTACAATATTAGTTTCCGATTTACTCTTTTTGCAATCTTTTACTTTCCGACCTATAAACCAAAAATACCAAAAACATTTACTTTACCGTTTATCTATCTCTATCAGATCTCGTTTTTGCAAGTAATCGTGAAGGGATTGACAATCCCTTTATCACGTTAGGTGCAAGTTGTTTGATTGTTTGTGCAGGTATCCGGTGACTTGTGCGTTGTCTCCTACTGGATTGATACCTTAGTTGTCAAACTGAGGGAAATACTTATATCTACTTTGCTGCATCACCCTTTCCTTTTCAAGCGAAAAACCAACGCAAACTCAATAAGTAGCAATAACTCAGTAACATTGTCTCAAAAAATATAACTTAGTAACACAGATAATATTTTCAACCCATTTGTGCATATTATTTAATGTACTTGTAGGTCACATTTGAATTATGTCCGTTAAATGTCTAGAAATGCACTTATTGACTTTAATATAGCAAACAAACTCAAAAATAAAAATTCTGAAATAAAAGATTCAGTGGTGTATGTTGAGTGCAAAAAAACTTATCAAGTCCAACTAACGAAGATAATCGTCACTTCGCCTTAAAACCTAACTCGTTCCCTCTCGAAACCATGATTCTTACTTGGAGATGGTTCAATTTCTAAGCAGTTTAAATGAAAACTTTTGTGAATCAATTTCAATTTTTTACCGCGACCTCTAGGTATATGACAACATGCCAAGGTTTATGTTTTCCAGACTTTGTTTGCCTCTTTTTTGAATTTACAACCAATAAGCTCGAGCTTGGCCGTCGAGTATTGGCACCCTAATGTTTCGTCAACCCAGTTATGCTCATTATTCCGTGTACTTGAAGTTCACATTTGAATTATACCCGTTAAAATGCCGAGTGTAGATTTCACCAATGAAGAATCAATTCAGATGTTTCCTCGAGCAAATTCAGAATTAACCTATATTTACATATTATTTGTATTTTTAATAAATATAAATATTGTCAACAAAAAACAAAATTGAGTCTACTACATATATGTATTCATTATAATAATTTAGAATAAACAATCACTTAATTTAAATTTATAAATCAAAAGTTTTTTTTGCGCAACCAAAAGTTATTTTCTGCATGTATTTATATAAACCAAAAAATATGCTAATCCTATGTGTTTCCTATTCTTCTGTCCTTACAATCTTGTGAAACAAAGATTCATTTCGGAGGTGTCAGCTCTTAGAGCATCCACAGTGTAGCCTTTTTTCGCCTCTAAGCTTGCCTCTAAGAGCATCTCTAGCCGCGCCCCCAAGACGCCCCTAGGCCGCTTTTTTTAGCGCCGGCGCCGAAAAAACGGCCCAATCGCGCCCCCAAGACGCCGAAATCCGCCGGATCGGCCCGTTTTCTGACCCGGCGCGCCCAGGCCGAACCCGGCGCACTGGGGGCGCTTGGGGGCGCCGGCGGAAGGGAAAATCACCCGGGTTCCCACTGTCAGGCGAAAAGTCACACTGATTCGCCCCGTTTTCCCCTCTCCTTCCTCGACACCTTGCCGATCTCGGCGCCGCCAGCCACCTCTCCGCCGCTGACGCCGCTATCTCGCCATTCCTCGCTGTGAAACAAAGAAAGATCCCCCCGACGCCTTCTCCCCCCACTTATGGAGGCTCAAGGACAATGCTTAGCTGGACGTGCAATGAAATATGAGTGTTTTTATTATTTGTGATGATTTTATTGATGTTTTTATTTGAATGAGCGCCGAAACACGTCGAGCGTGGGTCGTTTTGCGCCGGAAATTGGGCCAATCCAGCACCGAAAATGGGCTGAAAGCGCCGATACTAGGCCGATATCGGCGCCTGGGGGCGACTTGGGGGACGGCGGCTGGGAACGCAAGCCTAAAATAGCGTCGGCTCGCTCCCAAGCGGCGGTTTTTTGTGCGTCTTGGGGGTGCAACGGCTGGAGATGCTCTAAGATCTTGGAGGCTGATGCTATGCATTGCAGTCCTCGCCTCTAACATAAAAATCGTTGGTGTTGCCTCTAAGGTAAGAGGCAGCCTCCATTCACTTAAAAAATTCAAAAGAATTAAGTCATGGCTGGGTTCTCTCACGCATGTGAACAGCTCTAAACTCATGGAGGGATTACTTATTTACTTGTTGACTGGGACCTAGCTTAGAGGCACTAGGAGATGCTATACACTCCGTGATTTTCAGCTCAGCTTAGAGCAACTTCAATGGGGCGACCCATTTTGTTCATGGCCATCCGTTTGGATCAGCGCGGACAGAAAAGACGGCCCTACGTGCCGACCCAAATGGACACGCGTCTGTTTTTCGTCCGTGGACAACCTATTCCCAGTTTATTTTTAAGTCTGATTTGCGTCGGCGCAGACACGTGACGGACGCGCGCACTCGCCTACTCCTGTCCTCGGTCCCACTGGTCTGTGGCACATTGGCCTCCCCTCTCACCCCCCGGCCAACAAGCAACCATCCTCCGTCACCTACGCCGCCGCCCATTTTTGCCGGTAACTCTTCCAGCTGTCGCCGCCTCCACATCCGCCCAGCACGGCGCCCCTGCCCCCAGTCGCCCGCCGCCGCCGCTTTGCCGTCGGGGAGCAAACTGGTTTCCGCTGTCGCTTCCCCCACCACACAGCTGCCCGCGACCAAGAAGACGCCTCGCCGCCCCCGCCACATCCGACCGGCATGCTCGTCGGACGCCGGCAGGGCAACTAGCTGATCTGTGGGCGACGCGTCTCCCCTCGCCGGCCGTCTCCTTCTTCGACGCCCGCAAGTTGTTCGACAGTTTGCCAAGGTACGGAAATGGACTCCGCCGACGAGTTCTTGTTCCACAATTTCCTTTGCGACTCCGACGACGAGGAGGAGATATTGGCTACCGTGTTGGTCCATCACCACCTCAACAACCAGCGGCCGTTGTTCCGTGGCTCCATTCCGGGCCACCTTCCGGCGTTGAATCGTAACCGAGAGAGCGGGCATTTCCTTCTTTGGAAGGACTACTTTGATACAACAAACCCGTTGTTCAAATATCACAAAATTCCGCCGCCGGTTCCATATGAGTAGGCATGTTTTCAATCGTATTAGAGAGGGAGTGGTCGGCTATGATGACTACTTCGAGTGCAAAGAGGATGCCGTCGGCAAGATTGGTTTCTCCTCTTATCAAAAATGCACTGCCGCCATCCGAATGCTTGCATACGGAGTGCCCGGTGATCTCATTAATGAGTACGTCCGTATAAGCGAGTCTACATGCCTAGAGTCCCTGTATAAGTTCTGCAAGACTGTGATTGCTGTGTTTGGCCCTGAGTACTTGAGAGAGCCGACAGCTGAAGATACAACCTGTTTGTTGGCGATGAATGCCAGCAGGGGCTTTCCGGGGATGCTTGGCAGCATAGACTGCATGCACTGGGAGTGGAAGAACTGCCCTTCTGCTTGGCAAGGGCAGTATAAGGGACATGTCAGGGCTTACATTGTCATACTAGAGGCCGTGGCGTCTCAAGATCTCTGGATCTGGCACTCTTTCTTTGGCATGGCTGGATCACACAATGATATCAACGTGCTTCAGCGCTCGCCGGTGTTTGCTAGGCTTGCCGAAGGCAACAGACCACCGGTGAACTTTACTGTCAACGGCCACAACTACGACAAAGGGTACTATTTGGGTGACGGTATCTATCCTCGGTGGACCATTATTGTCAAGACAATACCCAACCCTGTCGAAGAGAAAAGGAAAAAATTTGCCGAAGAGTAAGAGAGTGCTAGAAAGGATGTCGAGCGTGCCTTTGGTGTTTTGCAATCTCGATGGGGCATCGTTTGGTATCCTGCTAATACTTGGAGCACGCAGAAACTATGGGAGATGATGACTGCTTGTGTGATCATGCACAATATGATAATAGAAGACAAGCGCCCGGAACGTCTGCACGATCAAGGCTTTCAGTTTCAGGGTGAGAATATTGTGCCTGAGCATGGAGTAGCGGCAACATTTGAGCAGTTCACTCAGCTTCATGAAGACATACGTGATTGGGAAACTCACTTGCAACTGCAAAATGATTTGGTTGAGCATATGTGGACTCATGTTGGCAACCAATAAATGTATCTTCTTTTATTCGTTTGCAAAATTATGTGAAACATTTTTATTTGTATTTGAATTGTAAAACTATACTATTTATTTGGGCGGCTAAACTATTTTACTTGTTATTTCATTTCACAATATGTTTGAATGCAAATCAATATAAAATTGGACGGCCAGCCAGCCACACCTGCACATATGGATCGACGCGTTGGGCGCGCAGCCGACCCATATGAAAAACAGGGCGGACGTCGGGCGAGCGGCCGATCCAAACGGACAAAAAGCAAACGAAATCATCGTCCGTTTAAGGCGGCCCGTTGGAGTTGCTCTTAGAGGCTTCACGTGGGTCCCAGCTTAGAGGCAGCATCGCCTCCAACACACTGCTGATGCCCTTATGTGCACGTATGCAGGGTATAATTCGTATGCTACAGTACCACTACGATTTGATTTGAGTTCTGAGTATTCAGAGTAAATAGGGACGGAAGGAAACGGCGCACTGCAACGTGGTAAACGGAAAAAACGAACCGTTTGGCAGTTGCGGGCACGCCACCTCCACACCCACCGCGCGGCCGGCCGAGCGCGCGCCTGCCCTGCCCTTGCCTTGCCGCGGGAGGGAGTACAACTGCAGTACAGGTCGCGCGCATGTACTGCCTGCGCCCCTGCCGCGCGAGTACTACCCCGGCGAGGCGCTTCATTGGGCAGGCCTTGCCGGCTAATTACGTTTCTGCACCTGTGGCCGACGCCTACCGGCTCATCCGCTAGTGTAGACTTTTGGGCGCCCTTTTCCGTCGCTTGCCCACGATTCCGTCCGCACGTTGTCACGTCACGACGCGCGGAAGGCAAGTTTCGCGCCTACTGCCAGCCGGTCCGGGGTTTTGCAATTTTGACCCGCCATGTTACATTAAAAAATGTTTTAATAGAGCATATATCCCAGAAGTCAAGCCATTTGCAATTAAAAAGCACGAACGTGACACAGTATTTCAACAATGAACGTGGTCCATTTAAAAAAAACAATGGACGTGGTAGGGGGAAATCTCAAGACTTGATACTTCTTCCGAGGAGGGAGAAATGTTACTCTGTACACTAATTAAATGGTAAAAATGTCTTACATTAATGTACATAAGTAGATTTTTATGAGTATTTTCTCATTAAATCTTACTATGTCTGAGCATGGTACTGTAAAAGTTTTTGAAGGCCCATTCAAATTGTACATGGCATGTGTATAACTTTTAGTTCCGCATTGATGGTTGAGTAGAAAACTAGGGATGTAAGTGGCAAATAAACGACATCCGTCAATCTCATCTAGTTAGTTTTTGCTAGCTCGCTAGTTCATTTTTCTCAAAAAATAAAAACTCTTTTGAACTATCATACCATTAGTGAACTTTAATCGGAATTAAACGGGACCCGGTTGACATCCCTATAGAAAACACCAACATATAAGGTCCTTGTAGCATCAAATAAGAGTAACAACACACACCTCACCCACTCACTCACTCATTCACTCCGTGCATTGCGTGAATAATGTTTAGGGCCTCTTTGATTCGCATGATTTTCAAAACATAGGAATAGGGGAAAAAGCAGGAATAAGGTGGCATATCCTATACCGCCCTTCATGATTTGAAAGAATGTTTGATAGCATAGATAAAACAAAAAAAATCTACAAAGAGCTTTGAGGGGATGAAAAATTTCCTCCAAAATATAGTACAAGTGGATCCTATGAAAAAATTCATAAGGATTCCAACCCTACAAATCAAACCATCATCACAGAAAAAATTCCTAAGGATCAAAATCCCCCAAAACCCCTATGAAATTTCTTTGAATCAAATGAGTCCTTAAAGGTGTACGTGAAAATACTCAAGCTCATTGTAGACACATTTTTCCGCTTTCAAAGATTCTTTCACCAATGATCAATGTGATCCTGGCCGGTTGACGGCTTTGTTAATTCAAAATTGGGCTAGATTTGAGCCTTCTCTCAGGCTCGGCCAACGTCTTTTCTCTAAAAAAAGATTTCTTTCACCGGATGCCAGTTTCATCGCCTCATTTCTCTCTAATTGAGAAAATAGTAATGTACATAGCCATACCGAAGAGCATGCTCATGAAAGTCGGGTCAATTGATGACCTGCACTAGGTGAGAGATGATAAGGTTGTTGAGAAGCATGATTGCTCGTTCAAGCTTGACTACCGGCCATCTGCTCCCTTAGGGTGAAGGGCTACGCCATTTTCACCACCATGGAACTGGCATGTGTTTCGGGGCATATGCAAAGTCTATTGTGTGTGATTTTAGCGTGTCAATAAAGTCGTGATGAATTTGAATTAAACGGCAGAAAATTACTTATAGTATCTTAAATTACTTGTAGTATCTTAACAATAAATGCGTTGAAATTTGAAGAAACGAGACAAAAATTATCGGTCGTTAGGCATTGCTTGCTGCTAAGGATCTCCTGTAAAGAAGTTTTACTCCAGTAAAAAGTAAAACCCCAGCGAGACAAGATGTAACGTGCCGGGAAGCTCGACCTCCGTTACATTCATTCCAATGGCACGGAACGTAAATACATCGAAACCCCGTGCCCCAAAGCCGCGGCTCGTCAACAAAGGCCGCCCCTTTAAAATCCCACCGGTCGCTTCGCCGGAAATCCTCGTCCTTCCTTTCCCTTTCCGCCCGCCCCTTCCCCGTCCGGCGGCGTCTCTCCTCCCCCACCGCGTCGAAATCCCAAACCCCACCCCACCCTCCCTCGGTCGCCGCCCGCCGGCCACGATGATGCACATGACCTTCTACTGGGGCACGTCCGCGACGATCCTGTTCGACGGCTGGCGCACGTCCGCGTGGACGGGCTACCTCCTCTCCCTCCTGGCGCTCTTCCTCGCCGCCGCCTTCTACCAGTACCTCGAGGCCTTCCGGATCCGCGTCAAGCTCCTCGCCGGCGCCAAGGCGTACCCCCTGCCCCCGCCCGCCGGCTCCGACGCGCGGGCCCCGCTGCTCGCGCCGGGCTCCGCCGCCTTCTTGGGCGGGCGCTGGCCGGCGCGGGTGGCCACGGCGGCGCTCTTCGGGGTCAACGCGGGCATAGGGTACCTCCTCATGCTCGCCGTCATGTCGTTCAACGGCGGGGTGTTCATCGCCGTGGTGCTCGGGCTCGCGGCCGGGTACCTGGCGTTCCGCAGCGGCGACGTGGGCGGGGACGACCTCGTCGTGGTCGACAACCCCTGCGCCTGCGCGTAGAGAATCGGACGAGGGGCGGGTCGCCGGCTTGCCCCCAAGGTGTGATGATTACTTGATGTTGTACAACGCAGGTGGGGTAATAAGATGGTGTACAAATTGATTTGGGGGATTGCAGATGTTTGGTGTCGTCCGGGAGGAAATTGTAGAATACAGAATCAGAACAGTGTTTGATGCGTGTTTCTCACAGCGAATTGTTTTTTGATGCGTTTCTGAGTTGATTGAAGAGTGTGCGAAGACGGTTCCTTTGATTAAGGGTTACGAGCTGAGCTGGTGTCAGACATCGTACTCTGTGTTTCGCTGTCACGAATCCAAGAGGCGATATTTGGCAGGGAAGAGAAGAAATCGGAACCTAGACACCTATCAGGCCAGATTCGACCATTGGGAAGAGAAGTACTTCGTGCTCCTTCGCCCACCCTACGAATGAACGGAAGGTAGGATCCCTTGTCCCTTGGAATGCAGGGGAAAAGCCAAAGATATAACCGTATTGTTCCCAGTTCTGTTGGACCGGCATGCTTTGCTTGTCGGTAGAGCCTTGCTTGTCCGCTGATCAATGTAAGCAAGCTCACTCAAGGGTCCTTGAACACGCATAATCCCCTTTCTGGTAGGAACCGAATCCCTATCAGGGCGTGGTCTCAGGTTGTAGGGGTGGAAGGAGGGATGGCTTGGTCGCCGGTGTTGGGGCGCCGTCGTTGCGTGCGCGCGCGAGAGAGGGAGGGCGCCGGGGCGGCGGCTAAAGGCAAAGGCGGTTGCGGCCCATAGGATCTCGCGAGGAACGTGTAGATGCTCGTGACCGCCTGGGTGAGATCCCGGATGGCAGCCGTCATCTCCTTCGGGGTGAAGACGGCGGGGACGGGCACAACAAAGGTGGCCGGCACCGGCAAGGGCAGGGCACTGGCCGTGGTGGTCATCAGGGCGGTCGTCGCGGTCGGCAGCGGAAGGGTCGGGGTGGGCGGCGGTGAGGACATGATCGCACCGAAGCTATCTGATACCGAATTGGTAGGAACCGGATCCCTACCAGAGCGTGGTTTTAGGTTGTAGAGGTGAAAGGAGGGATGGCGTGGAGGAAGGCGTGGTCGCCGGCGCTGGGACGTCGTCGTTGCGTGCGTGCGAGAGAGAGAGAGAGAGAGAGAGAGAGAGAGAGAGAGAGAGAGAGAGAGAGAGAGAGAGAGAGAGAGAGAGGGTGCAGGGGCGGCGGCTAGGGTTAGGTCTCCCGGCTCCCTAAGGAAGCCAAGCAAATATGATTGCTTCTTTCTTAATATCAAAACATGTCCTTACACGAGTTTATATAATCCTCTTAATAAGATAATGAGCTAAGCTCCTAATAACGATAAGATAAACTGGGCCACAACTAATTGGGCTAAGCCCCTAATATGTTGGTCATAACACTTTCAGTAAGAGCATCTGCAGCCAAATTGACCGAGCGGACGGTCCGGTCAACCATGACCCATACGGGCTCTTCACATCAACCCTATACGTCCAGACTGACCGACCCATCTCATATTTAGACCAAATCTAGGGCAGGTATGGGCATGCTCGGGCGCGTTTGTCATCGGTCTATCCCCCACAAACAACCACCTTTGAACGAGTTCTAGACCGAAGGCAATTAGTTCACTCCACTCTCTCTCTCCTTCTTACCCAATACCCCCACTTCCAATGTTGCCCAGCAAAGGCAGCAGCGTTGGCTCCGACGAGTGGGCAAGCCTGCTGCGCGATGCGGAGCGGGCCGACGTGGAGGAGATCTCCCTCCTGCATTGCTTTGAGATGGCCGCGAGTGGTCTAGGGCGGGAGCGACCGCTTTGGTTCCACGCCCTCCCATGTTGCCCAGCCTTCCCGCCCGTCACGCAGTTCCGCGTACGCCGCCCGCCACTGCAAGATCAATCTGCTTCAAATGGCCTACCGCAACACTGTTGGGTCCTGGTGCCGGCACAGACGAGGACATCTGAATCTGAGACACGGGCAGCACGCCGCGAGTGGCAACATGCGAAGGAGAGGGCGACAACGGGAAAGGGGATGGCCACGCGCCGGGCACGCACATGCGGTGGATCCCAAGGACGCGCTCCTCGTGTTAGTCTTCCGCCGCTCCTTCAAAATGGCAGAGACGGATGCGCGACAGAAAAACACAGTACTACATAGATAGTTTGATCATGGATGCATTGCAAAGATATTTTACATCGCGATGCTGCCCTACCCCAAACTAGCCAAAAACGGAGCTCACTGGAGCTCTCCGGGTGGAGCGGCGACACTGCGGTTGCGGCGGTGCTCACTCCTCGTCATCGTCGGAGACAAGATTGATGTAGATCTTGGCTTGCTTGTCGGCTTCGTGGCGCCATCCCGCCTGTTTGGCGTCAAACTCGCACACGGCGGCGAGCGCCTGCTCGTAGAGGAACGCGTTGATCTCCTCGTCCTGCTGGCGACACACCTCCTCCTCCTCCTCCTCATGTTCACGCACAGTGCGCTCGGCAAGCACCGTTTCGAAGGCGTCCGCCTCGGGCCCAACGAGGTAGTCCTCCGGGTCGATGACGTCGTGGCCGCGCAGACGCTCCTCCCCCGGCTCCGTCTTGACGATGTGGAGTGGCGGCGCATCCTCCCCCCTCCACCTTGACGGCCCACAGCTTGTCCTTCGCCTCCCTATTCACAATCGGGATGCACAAGTCGGAGGAGCTACATGTGACGTAGGAGCTATCCCCGCTGTAGGCGAGCCGAGTCAGCCGCTGGTCGTACTTCTCTGTCTCGCGGAGGAGGAGGGACGCCGACGGCTTAAGGACTTGGTTGGTGTACCGCTGGGCGGACCACTTCCTCGCCGCGCCGGCGGCGACGCGGTGCTTTCGCTCGGGGTCGTCGCCACCTAGCCGGCCAGAGCTCCACATCCCACCCCACATCACGGCGGATCGATTGGCGGGAAGGTAGATTTAGGTTGCCGGCAGTGAGAATCAGAGGGGGGAATGGAGAATCATCGCGGGAGGGGGGGTTGACCCGTATCCCAACCGCGAACCCGAATATATGCTACTCGGGAGAGAGGGAGGGTTCCTGGCCGCTGTTAACTTTTTACAGGCCGGGGCGACTATACAAGGCCTGACCTGACCCCAAAAACAGGCCAAACCCATATAGTCACCAGAATTATACGAGCCGTGCCGCTATACAGGATCTGCTGGAGATGCTCTAAGGCATCTCCAATGCGGACTCTCAAACCATCCACATATATCGGAACTGTTGGAAATATGAGCAATTTACCAAATGATTTTATTAATAGAAATATTAGATAAAGCATGACTAATATAACATGGATAAAAGTAGTCATGCAATCTGACAGAGAGAAGGTAAATAACATCTTCATATATGAACTGCAACCAAACAAGTCTAAAGCAGATAGTAGAACAGGTTGCATAAATGGCATAGAACCTAACATATGTAGGACAAACAGTAGAGCAAAGAACTACGAGAAGACCTCTAACAGAAAGAGCAAGAACACGTACGGGACAACAGCAGCAGTAGCACTGGACTTGGGGTCGGTGTCCTCGCCAGCCATGTCATCAAGAAGGTTGTCGACGTCAGGGAAGAAGTCGTCGTCGGGGAAGTAGTCGTTGGAGTCCGGGGCGTCCGTGACGAAGAAGTCAGTAGTCGCGCTGAGCGCTCCCCAAAAACCTTATCACCCTTCTCCCGTACATGACTCAAAAGGTGCGCTTTTGGAGGCCTACTGTCCCGACCTGCGGTGCACGCCGCAAGCCGGGATGGGGAAGAACGTAGCAGCAGCGCAGTGCTCAGGAACTTGTGGCGAGAGGAAGAAGAGGTTCTGGTGCGTCTCTCTGAGAGGAGTGGCCTCCCTTTTATAGGCGCAAGAGAAGGAGGCGAGAGGCTGTGCTGGGAGCTGAAGAGAACGAGGGAGAAAAAACGAAAAGGCAGCAGGTGAAGAGGTGCGCCGTTCGTATTCAATCTCCACTACAGCAAAACGTTTCAGCTTTCGCATGACCTTTCGTATACCCGTCGTGCGTGGCAAAAATTTAGACATTGGCTCGGCTCATTCCC
The DNA here is from genome assembly GCF_018294505.1 of Triticum aestivum. Taxonomy (NCBI): domain Eukaryota; kingdom Viridiplantae; phylum Streptophyta; class Magnoliopsida; order Poales; family Poaceae; genus Triticum; species Triticum aestivum. Next base: position 425,883,393 of record NC_057806.1, on the reverse strand, counting down.
GCAACCCACGGCGCGGTTCGTCGTGACGAGGCGTGGCGTGGCGAGGCGGGTGGCGGAGGAGGAGCGCGCGTGGATGTCCCTCTTGTTCTCATCCTCATACATGTGGAGAAAGAGCCTCCCTTATAAAGAGGTCCAACTCCCTCTAAACTAGCAATGTGGGACTAAACTTTAGTTCCACCTCTTGTCTTGCATGAATGGGCTGCGTGGGCCTCTAGGATTTATTAGGAATTTCTGAAACTGCTATTGGGCTAGGCCCAAAATAGACAAAATTCCAGCAATCCCCCACCAGATCCCAGAGGCACACAAAATTTGCCTTTGGTTCCAAAACACTGTTTTATATACCGGTACTGCAGTGGAGACTTTTAAATAGAACTTCCACCTAGAACTCTATGCTACACTAGTAGGCAACTTGAACAGTGGACTGGGCCTTGAACTGCAAGTTTTCTGCGAATCTAGCTACGTAAAGCCTTGATCGATACGTGGCTACCGTGGGTCTTCCCCGCGGGTGGAGCTTATGCGTCATACTCCGAGACCTTTCATGAGTTTACTAGAGAGAACCCTACTCTCATAGATTGCGAGGTTTGACAATCAAACTCATATAGGTTTGTTCTTCAAAAGATGTTCTGCACAACAACATCTCTGCTTAAATGAGCCACTTAGAACACATTAAGATATACATCAACCTGCCATGCAGATTTAGGAGAGTATTGCATCTTCATGGAGTGGTATTGTTAACAGTAAGGATACTCCCCTCTCAGTTGACCAACAGCTTGTCTTCCACATCTAATTCACGGGATCTCCGATCACATAGACTAGGTTACCACTGTGAACAACTCATATTGTGGGTCTCATACCCATCTCCCTCGATGCATTATCTATCACATTATGTGATAGACCCTTAGTGAAAGGATCTGCCAGATTTTTAGACATCTGGATATAATCCAATGCAACAACTCTGGAGTTTCTCATTTTCCTTACAGACTTTAACCTTCTCTGAACGTGTCCTGATGACTTCATGTTATCCTTTGAGCTGCTCACTTTCGTGATCACAGTTTGATTGTCACGGTTCATAAGGACACCGGTACAAGTTTCTCAACAACTGGTAAGTCATTGAAGAGCCGACGAAGCCAATCTACTTCGACCGTAGCTGTATCTAGTGCTGTGAGTTTTGCTTCCATTGTTGACCTCGTTAAGATGGTCTGCTTGCAAGACTTCCAAGAAACAGCGCCACCTCCATGAGTGAATACATAACCGCTCGTGGCCTTTATCTCATCAGCATCTGAGATCCAGTTTGAGTCACTATACCCTTCAAGCACCTTTGGGTGCCCGGTGTAGTGAATTCCATAATTCGCAGTGCCTTTCAAATAACGCAAAACTCTCTCTAGAGCTTTCCAATGCACATCTCCTGGTTTTGAGCCAAACCGACTTAGTTTGCTAACAGCAAAAGAGATGTCAGGTCTTGTAGCACTGGCTAAGTACATAAGCGAGCCAATAATCTGAGAATATTTTAATTGATCTCTAGCAATTCTTCAATTCTTTCAAAGTAACACACTCGCATCATATGGTGTTGGAGAGGGCTTGAAGTCACTATAGCCAAAGCGACTTAAGATCTTTTCCACATAGTGAGATTGAAGCAATGTAATCCCACCATCATCGTCTCTCAACAACTTGATGTTTAGAATGACATCAGCCACTCCTAAATCCTTCATCTCAAAACAACGAGATAGGAAATCCTTGACCTCCTTAATAACATTCAGATTTGTTCCGAAAATCAGTATGTCATCAACATACAAGCAAAGGATAGCTCCCTCGCCCCCACCATGGCGATAGTACACACATTTGTCAGCTTCGTTTACAACAAAGCCTGCAGTTGTTAAAGTCCTTTCAAACTTCTCATGCCACTGTTTGGGTGCTTGCTTGAGTCCATACAAAGACTTTAGCAACTTGCACACTTTTCCTTCCTGACCATCTAGTACAAACCCATCTGGTTGTTCCATATAGATTTCCTCGTCCAACTCTCCATTTAGGAAAGCAGTCTTAACATCCATTTGATGAATGAGAAGACCATGTGAGGCAGCTAGTGAAAATAGAACTCGAAGAATGGTCAGTCGAGCCATAGGTGAGTAAGTATCAAAGAAGTCTTCACCTTCCTTTTGGGTATAACTCTTAGCCATGAGCCGAGCCTTGTACTTTTCAATAGTACCATCAGGCCTAAGCTTCTTCTTGAATACCCATTTGCATCCTATAGGTTTGCACCCATAAGGACGATCAATTATCTCCCAAGTTTTCTTTGACAAGATGGTGTGACGCCTCTGATTCGACCATACACTAATCATACACGCAAACGTGTACGATCAAGATCAGGGCCTCACGGGAAGATATCACAACACAACTCTACAAATAAAATAAGTCATACAAGCATCATATTACAAGCCAGGGGCCTCGAGGGCTCGAATACAAGAGCTCGATCATAGACGAGTCAGTGGAAGCAACAATATCTGAGTACAGACATAAGTTAAACAAGTCTGCCTTAAGAAGGCTAACACAAACTGGGATACAGATCGAAAGAGGCGCAGGCCTCCTACCTGGGATCCTCCTAGACTACTCCTGGTCGTCGTCAGCGGGCTGCACGTAGTAGTAGTAGGCACCTCCCGAGTAGTAGTAGTCGTCATTGATAGTGGCGTCTGGCTCCTGGGCTCCATCGTCTGGTCACAACAATCGAGTATAGAAAGGGGGAAAAGGGGGAGCAAAGCAACCGTGAGTACTCATCCAAAGTACTCGCAAGCAAGGAGCTACACTACATATGTATGCATTGATATCAAATGGAAAAGGGGGTATCATATGTGGACTGAGCTATAGAATGTAGGAATAAGAGGGGGATAGCTAGTCCTTTTGAAGACTACACTTCTGGTAACCTCCATCTTACAGCAGAAGAAGAGAGTAGATGGTAAGTTCACCAAGTAACATCGCATAGCATAATCCTAACCGATGATCCTCCCCTCGTCACCCTATGAGAGAGCGATCACCGGTTGTATCTGGCACTTGGAAGGGTGTGTTTTATGAAGTGTCCGGTTCTAGTTGTCATAAGGTCAAGGTACAACTCCAAGTCATCCTGTTACCGAAGATCACAGCTATTCGAATAGATTAACTTCCCTGCAGGGGTGCACCGCATTTCCCAACACGCTCGATCCCCTTTGTCCGGACACACTTTCTGGGTCATGCCCGGCCTCGGAAAATCAACACGTCGCAGCCCTACCTAGGCACAACAGAGAGGTCAGCACACTGGTCCAAATCCTATGGCGCAGGGGTCTGGGCCCATCGCCCATTGCACACCTGCATGTTGCGAACGCGGCCGGTGAGCAGACCTAGCCTCCCTTATACAAGAGCAGGCATTCCAGTCCAACCCGGCGCGCGCCACTCAGTCGCTGACGTCACGAAGGCTTCGGCTGATACCATAACGTCGAGTACCCATAACTGTTCCCGCGTAGTTGGTTAGTGCGTATAGGCCAGTGGCCAGACTCAGATCAAATACCAAGATCTTGTTAAGCATGTTATCTTGAAGTAACCACAAACGCCGACCAGGGCCAGGCCCACCTCTCACCTGGGTGGTCTCAACCTGCCCTGTCGCTTCGCCACAAAGATCCACACAGAGGGCCGTCGAGAAAGTATGTCCTTCCAGCCCCCAATTTGTGAATCAACTGCGGGTACTCAACGAGCCGACCCGACTTTAGTCACAACATATATCATGTGTAGTAGGTATAATATATACCCGTGATGAACACCCGACATGAACACGGCCTGATAGTATAGCATGGCAGGCAGACAAGAATGTAGGGCCACTGATGATAAACTAGCATCCTATACTAAGCATTTAGGATTGTAGGTAAGGTATCAACAGTTGTAGCAACAATGACAGGCTATGCATCAGAACAGGATTAATGGAAAGTAGTAACATGCTATACTACTGTAATGCAAGCAGTAGAGAGAAGAGTAGGCGATATCTGGTGATCAAGGGGGGGAGGGCTTGCCTGGTTGTTCTGGCAAGAGAGAGGGGTCATCAACACCGTAGTCGTACTGGGTAGCAGCGGCGTCGGTCTCGGTGTCTAACGAGAGAAGAGGGGGAAGAAACAATAAATATTAAGCAAACAGATGCATAGCGATGCATGACATGACAAGTATCGGTGCTAGGGGTGCCCTAACGCGGTATGAGGTGGTACCGGTGAAGGGGGGAAACATCCGAGAAAATATCCCCGGGGTTTCGCGTTTTCGGACATATGAATCGGAGGGGGAAAGTTGCGTGTTCGCTATGCTAGGGATGCGTGGCGGATGAACGGGCCACATATCCAGATTCGTCTCGTCGTTCTGAGCAACTTACATGTACAAAGTTTTTCCATCTGAGCTACGGTTTATTTTATATTAATTTTAAAAGATTTAAATCATTTTTAGGATTTATTTAATTATTTAATTCAACATTATCCAGAGCAGTGCACGCTGACGTCAGCAATTGACCTGGTCAACCTCACATGTGAGTCCCACCTGTCAGCGACTGTTTGACTAATTAACAGTAGTTAATTAGGTTAACTAGTTATTAGGTTAATTAATCTTAATTAGTTAATCTAAATAGAATTAATTAAGTTAATTAATTAATTAAGTATTTTTATTATTATTTATTTATTTATTTTAATTCTTATTTTTATTTATTTATTATTTTTGTTCTGGGGTGGGCCCCTCGTGTCATTGGCCCAAGGGGCATAGCGGGCAAACGGGCGCGGTTCTCGGGCGTGGTTGCGAGCGTGGGGTGCCGGGGCGAACGGACCCGGGCAGCCAGCGTTGGGGGGTCCGGCCAGAGCTGCGTCCAGCAGCGCCGGTGGACGGCGCGAGCGGGCGGTGGGGAGGGGGGGTGGCGGAGCGAGGAGGGCTGCGAGAGGCCGGGGCGAGACCAGCGGCGTGGGCAGGGGAGCGGCAAGGCGAGGCGCGCGGCGCGAGACGCGTGGCCAGCAGCGACGGAGGGCGCGGTAGTGGCAGGCGCGACGAGGTTGGGGCGCGACGGGCGCGGTCTGGCGGAGGTGGTGGTGCCTGGACGAGGCCGGAGAAGACGGCACGGGCACAGGGTGCGCGAGGGGACGACGGGCGCGGCGACGAACGGCGGCACGGGGCAGCGCGGGCGAGGGCGAGCGGGGCGGCGCACAGCAGGGAGCGGCGGCCGGCAGAGCGGCGGGGCGGGGCTCGCGGGGGCGGGGAGCCACGAGCGCGGGCGCAGGAAGCGCACAGGCGTGGAGGGCGCGGGGTGTGGCCGGGCGCGGCAGGCCTCGTGGCCAGAGCGCAACGGGCGGCCGACTGCAGTGGCAGAGCAGCGGGACCGACGAGCGGGCAAGGGCGGTGGCAGCGGGCAAGGGCGTGCGAGAGCGGGCGCGGGCGCGCACGCGCGGGCACGCAAGCGAGCACAGGGGCGCGCGAGGGTGCAGGGGAGCAGGGGCAAGGCGGCACCAGCGGCCACGGTGTCAGCGAGGTCGCGCGGTAGCAATAGAGTAGTAGGGGGCGGCGGAGACGAGCGCGGCGGCGGGGCTCACTGTGGGTGTAGGGATCGTGGCCGCGGTGCTCGGGGAGGAAGCCGGGGACGGCAGCGTTGATGAAGACGACGACGATGGCGTCCAGCAAGGAGAAGTGGTCGAGGCGGCGCGGTGCGGTCGATCCGGGCGGTGTGGTCGTCGGGGGCGGGGTGTGGTCGCCCCGATCCCGATCTGGATCGGGGGAGTGGGGGAGAGCGAGTGGTGGGAGGGAGTGCTAGGGTTTCGGGGGGGAGCGGGGGTTAAGGCGGCGGGGTGGGCCGGCTGGGCCAGTTGGGCTGGCTGGCTGGGCCGTTTGGCCCAGTTGGCAAGGGGGTCTCCCTCATTTGTTTTTTCTGTTTTGTTTTTCTTTCTCTTTTTATTTGTTATTTGTTTTTGTTTTTGCTCATTTTAAATATATAGGCCTTATATAAAAACATGGTTTTTTATGACAAATAGTTAGGAAATATTTTCAACACATCAAACATTTTTGTTTTTACTTTTGAAAACTTTAATTGTTTTAACTTTAGTTCAAATTTTGAATTTGAATCCGCTTCGAACTAACGCGAGATTATCAGCAGTAACCGAGCTGACGAGGCATCATTAACGCGGGATTACTGTAGCCTAATTATCTGGGCATCACAATTCTTCTCCACTACAAGAAATCTCGTCCCGAGATTTAGGAGGGGGAGTAAGGGGAAGGGATTAGGTTACGAAATTCTAACGAATGTTCTCGATCGTGGTTGCTCTTCTCGAAGAAGTTGACCGCTTCCGTTGATGTTGTCATTCCTTAGCTTCGGGTTATCAGGATAAGTCATCAGCCTTTCTTGGTGAACTTCATCGTACTTACCAATAAGAAAGGGACAGCCCGGCAACAATAGAATGCTATCAGGGGAAATCTTCTGGGGGGTTATCCCATGAATGATCACATGAGTAACTCTCGAATTGGTCAAATGGAACACATCGAGAGCCAAGCAAGAAGGTACGGTAAGAAGTTTCAAGTGGCTAGTCAATCGTTCGTTTCCTAAAACAGAGTGTGAAAGGGTTTTAGAGCAACGGAAATAAGTATTATGTCTGATACTAGAATTGATGATCTCTTGGAAGGTGGCTCGTGAATTACATACGAAGCCAAGCATGAGGAATAACCTTTAGGAGCTGGGTTGTACAAGAGAGTCAGGTTTCGATCCTATGGAACTGTGGGTTATGGGCCCACCATGTGGGTTAAAAGTAGGAGGAGCGGTGACATCTTGCATGGTCAGGATAGCAAGGCATGTCAGAGGGTAGCATGTCAGTTATGTCGGCAACAACATTGGTACCAAGGGCGAGGGACAAAGAGAACCATTTTTCCTACCCGTTGAACGAGGCAGACCAATAGGCAAAGTTCTCGTCCATCAGTGGCTACCGGAATGTCATCAACAATAGTAACAGGGTCTTGCTAACAGAATTGTACACCAAGGTGTTTACATAAGCAGGAGAATATTACTGCTTAGATCATATAGATCACAAGAAAGGCTAAACCAAACAATGGAAAGAAAAATATGATCATTAGATTAAACAAAACAATGGAAAGGAAAATGTGTTTAAACACCTATTTCAAGGGTATATCCTTCCCAAGGACAAGCAGAGCATGATATCCATGACATGATATAATGTAGAAAATTCTGTAGGTAAGGGGAGAGAAATTTCATGACATTACCCATACAACGGTGTTTGGATAATTGAGTAGGAAACATTTAACATTGAGCTTCAATGTTCTTGTTAAAAATGGGAGTACCACAGACATGCTTCGAGATAGCATTGCCATGGTCTCTGGGTAAAGATCAGACTTTGGATACACAAAGGATCCATCAGGAACAACTTATAAAATAAGATTTACAATTTCCTCATGGAAGAATGTCTAACCTTGCTAAAAAGGAAAACTATAACAGTAGGTCCTCCGGCCATGTGCGCTAGGCATGACATCACCTTACTGGATCATAAAAGACCAGTGTTATAACTCTTGGAAATATGTCCCAACCATCACATCTGACCGAGATTCAGATCTGATTGGTGTCAGGATACCTCAAACTCGGGATGCCTGAGAAGAAAGGTGCAACACAAATTGTCGAGATGACATTGTAAGATTCTCGGGAATTGAACTATGGAAGCAAGTTTCGAAACAAGAGTTCATCATTTAACCAAGGAAAAAACAAGATGTGGTTAATGAACTCAGCAACAATTCACCGAGATTTTCAAAAGATGGATTTCCACACTTATGTGAACAAGGAGATAACATTTGTCAGATCAAATGATATAATGTGGTATGCTCGATAAAAACATACACAATTAAACATTGGTTGACAGGTGCACCCGAAATATGGGAGGGGTTGTACGATAAAGGTTAGAACAATGACTTAATGAACAAAAGAATTAGAATGAATCAATCGCCCATTCACTTCAAAGCAATAGGGTTGCTAAAAGTTCTGAAGTCGCACAGCATAGTTCAATTGTCGGTTTTTCCCGTTAGAAACAACACGGGGACCAAGGAAGGAACGGATATGGTAAGAAGTATCACCTGTATCAAGAATTCTTTAAGAGGTGATGAAATTCTCACGACATTCTCGACATAAAAAGATGGTAATACTCCAATGTAAAGAAGAAGAAATGCTGGATAGCAAGGAACTCAAGGTACAACACAAAAACATGAACAAGTTTTGGGTCAGAGTGAATGCAAGAATGTTGTCGATGTTAATAATAATCATCGAGGGGAGAAGGATGGCATTTATCATCATGAATTTCGACGCACAACTTGGAAGAAGTCAAATTGTTGACAATGATCATGACAAAATTTTTGAGTGGTTTCAAGAAGATGTAACCGATTGGCGATGACATCAAGTCAAAGGAATGTAGAAGCAAAAGGTTATTGGAACCATGGATATATCATAAAATCGAAATCAAGCTTGTTGTTCAAGGCAAAAAATGATATGATGAGGAAAGTCAACGTAAGCTTAGCTCATCGTCGAAAATTGTGCTCCAGGAAGAAGGACCAGGTAGCACAGTTAAAAAGTTGCACGATAATGACACAGCCGATCAGGCTAGGAATGACTTGAAGGATTATTAAACTCGTAAGTAACGAAAATTATTTAGAGTTATTGAATCAGAGTGCAAACTCAATTCACTATTCAGTGTTCTCGATTGACGACAACCCAGAACCTAGGAACAATTGGATCCGGTGAGAAATAACAGTTGATGAAGAACCCATTAGAAGTTATGATGTTCCATGATATTCTTGACATACTAGGGTGTAATACTCGACGGTAGATCAAAGTAAAGGTTGGATTGGTGTATTGACCCATAGAAGACAAGTGCTTAAACTTGCCTGAGAAATGGGATCAAAGAAGAACATATGGTCGAAACCACAATTGCAAAGGATCAATTCACCGATACCAATGGATATTATGTCAATAAAATGGTTATTATTACAAGAAGCGTCCATGATAGGATCTACATCGTGTCCATGGGAATGAACACAAAGTTCAAGGTCGACTCCCACTTCTGTAATGCATAACCTTTCATTCACTTCTCGCCTTCGACGAAGTTGTAGTGTTGAAGTTTTATCTGCCATATCAACAGTAGAGTATGACCCATAGTAGTTTCCGGGTTCACACAGATTAGAAAAGGCATACGTTCAACCCATTAGGGCCTCTTAGGAACATATACCACAAACTTTTAGGAGTAATTTATACAATCTCGATAGTAGAGGAGGCTTGAGAAAGCAAAGGGTACAATTTACCAAAGGCATGATGTATCCAAGGGAAAGCTCACAAGCTTATTGAATATGGAGGACATTGTTGGATAAAATCGGATGAAGGGTCTGGTAGTCCACAAGGGATCTGATGTGAGTATCGGTACTCGACCAGAGGAAGAAAGAATGCAAGGAGATCAGATAATAGAAACAACTGACTAACTCAAAGCTCAAATGCAAAGGAATTATGATTCCACAATCAAGGGGTCAGAAGCTGACACTCTGAGCAAGGACAAATAAGTTGAGTAGGCTTAGGGGTACAATCGATGGAAATTTTATTTGATTGGTCGAGAACCAGCTCCTGTTCAAACAATGCCTAAGACGAAAGGATGAATCATAGGATCTGATTTAGGATTGCGAGTATTCGCAACTTATTGAATCAATGTACTCAAAATGACAGTTACAAAGGATGCCAATAAGATTGCTATACTTATGGGATTAACCATAATGCAAGCAAGCAAGAATTTCAAGAGCAATAAGCTGCTGAGGATTTTCAGAAGATCGAATGGTATTTTTAAAGATTTTGTGAAAACACCTGAACAACGAGGGATGAACGAATCCCCGGTAAGTGTGAGAAATTATCCGTAGGGGTATTCATGTGGCAAAGAACAACATGGTAGTAAGCTCAAAGGATTCTCGGAATATCGGAGAATTTTTCAGGGTATAAAATAATAACGAGGGCAATTGGGAACGAAGGTATGAACGACATCCATAAGGATTTATCGGTAGTCGGGAATTGCAAGAGCAACGGGCATAACGTCTCGAGAGAACATCGGAGAGTATCTTCGGCATCTTCTAGTGTAGCAGGCGGTCATCGGTAATAAGGGGCTCTCCGGGTGGAAGTGATCACGAGATCCTAGTGTTAGAGTTAGCAAAATTCATTTGACCTGAGTAGAAGAGAGTCCAGAGTCCCAGAGTAAGGATCAAGGAGTAAAAGATCCTAATACCACCCAGATGGCGACGTGGGCCCGTAAGGCACACAACCATGTTAGTAAAAAGTTTTGTAATGTCTAGACTCGACTTCGGCCAAGGAGTGTGGAAGGGAGATTCCTACATGCAGTCGGCTCTGATACCAACTTGTGACGCCCCCGATTCGACCGTACACTAATCATACACGCAAACGTGTACGATCAAGATCAGGGACTCACGAGAAGATATCACAACACAACTCTACAAATAAAATAAGTCATACAAGCATCATATTACAAGCCAGGGGCCTCGAGGGCTCGAATACAAGAGCTCGATCATAGACGAGTCAGCGGAAGCAACAATATCTGAGTACAGACATAAGTTAAACAAGTCTGCCTTAAGAAGGCTAGCACAAACTGGGATACAGATCGAAAGAGGCGCAGGCCTCCTGCCTGGGATCCTCCTAGACTACTCCTGGTCGTCGTCAGCGGGCTGCACATAGTAGTAGGCACCTCCCGAGTAGTAGTAGTCGTCATCGACAGTGGCGTATGGCTCCTGGGCTCCATCGTCTGGTCGCAGCAATCGAGTATAGAAAGGGGGAAAGGGGGGAGCAAAGCAACCATGAGTACTCATCCAAAGTACTCGCAAGCAAGGAGCTACACTACATATGTATGCATTGGTATCAAATGGAAAAGGGGGTATCATATGTGGACTGAACTACAGAATGCCGGAATAAGAGGGGGATAGCTAGTCCTTTCGAATACTACGCTTCTGGTAACCTACATCTTGCAGCAGCAGAAGAAAGTAGATGGTAAGTTCACCAAGTAACATCGCATAGCATAATCCTAACCGATGATCCTCCCCTCGTCACCCTGTGAGAGAGCGATCACCGGTTGTATCTGGCACTTGGAAGGGTGTGTTTTATGAAGTATCCGGTTCTAGTTGTCATAAGGTCAAGGTACAACTCCAAGTCGTCCTGTTACCGAAGATCACGGCTATTCGAATAGATTAACTTCTCTGCAGGGGTGCACCACATTTCCCAACACGCTCGATCCCCTTTGTCCGGACACACTTTCTGGTCATGCCTGTCCTCGGAAGATCAAAACGTCGCAGCCCTACCTAGGCACAACAGAGAGGTCAGCACGCCGGTCTAGATTCTATGGTAGGGGTCTGGGCCCATCGCCCATTGCACACCTGCACGTTGCGAACGCGGCCGGTGAGCAGACCTAGCCTCCCTTATACAAGAGCAGGCGTTCTAGTCCAACCCGGCGCGTGCCGCTCAGTCGCTGATGTCACGAAGGCTTCGGCTGATACCACGACATCGAGTGCCCATAACTGTTCCCGCATAGTTGGCTAGTGCGTATAGGCCAGTGGCCAGACTCAGATCAAATACCAAGATCTCGTTAAGCGTGTTATCTTGAAGTAATCGCGAACGCCGACCAGGGCCAGGCCCACCTCTCACCTGGGTGGTCTCAACCTGCCCTGTCACTCCGCCACAAAGATCCACACAGAGGGCCATCGGGAAAGTATGTCCTTCCAGCCCCCAATTCGTGAATCAACCGCGGGTACTCAATGAGCCGATCCGACTTTAGTCACAACATATATCATGTGTAGTAGGTATAATATATACCCGTGATCAACACCCGACATGATCACGACCCGATAGTATAGCATGGTAGACACACAAGAATGTAGGGCCACTGATGATAAACTAGCATCCTATACTAAGCATTTAGGATTGCAGGTAAGATATCAACAGTTATAGCAACAATGACAGGCTATGCATCAGAATATGATTAACGGAAAGCAGTAACATGCTACACTACTCTAATGCAAGCAGTAGAGAGAAGAGTAGGTGATATCTGGTGATCAAGGGGGGGGGGCTTGCCTGGTTGCTCTGGCAAGAGAGAGGGTCATCAACACCGTAGTCGTATTGGGTAGCAGCGACGTCGGTCTCGTGTCTAACAAGAGAAGAGGGCGAAGAAACAATAAATATTAAGCAAACAGATGCATAGCGATGCATGACATGACAAGTATCGGTGCTAGGGGTGCCCTAACGTGGTATGAGGTGGTACCGGTGAAGGGGGGAAACATCCGGGAAAATATCCCCGGGGTTTCACATTTTCGGACAGATGAATCGGAGGGGAAAAGTTGCGTGTTTGATATCCTAGGGATGTGTGGCGGACGAACCGGCTGCGTATCTGGATTCGTCTCGTCGTTCTGAGCAACTTTCATGTACAAAGTTTTTCCATCCGAGCTACGGTTTATTTTATATTAATTTTAAAAGATTTAAATCATTTTTAGGATTTATTTAATTATTTAATTCAACATTATCTAGAACAGTGCACACTGACGTCAGCATGCCATCAGCATGACATCAGCAGTTGACCTGGTCAACCTGACATGTGGGTCCCACCTGTCAGCAATTGTTTGACTAATTAACAGTAGTTAATTAGGTTAACTAGTTATTAGGTTAATTAATCTTAATTAGTTAATCTAAACAGAATTAATTAACTTAATTATTTAGTTAATTAATTAATTCATTAATTAATTAATATTAATTATTTATTTTTATTTTATTTTTTTCGTTTTGGGTGGGCCCCTCATGTCATTGGCCCAAGGGGCATAGTGGGCAAACGTGCGCGGTTGCGGGCGTGGGGTGCCGGGGCGAACGGACTCGGGCAGCCAGCGCTGGGTGGTCCGGCCGTGGCTAGGCTGGCCGGAGCTGCATCCGGCAGCGCCGGTGGACGGTGCGAGCGGGCGGTGGGGGCGGCGGAGCGAGGAGGGCTGCGAGAGGCCGGGGCGAGGCCAGCGGCGCGGGCAGGGGAGCGGCAAGGCGAGGCGCGCGGCGCGAGACGCGCGGCCAACAGCGGGGAAGGGCGTGGTGGTGGCAGGCGCGACGAGGTTGGGGCGCGACGGGCGAGGTCCAGCGAAGGTGGTGGTGCCTGGACGAGGCCGGAGAAGACAGCACGGGCACGGGGTGCGCGAGGGGACCACGGGCGCGGCGACGAACGTCGGCACGGGGCAGCGCGGGCGACGGCGAGCGGGGGCGGCGCACAGCAGGGAGCGGCGGCCGGCAGAGCAGCGGGGCTGGCAAGCAGGGCGGGGTTCGCCTGGGCGGGGCACCACGAGCGCGGGCGCAGGACGCGCACAGGCGTGGAGGGCGCAGGTGAAAGTGCAACTATCCCTAGGTGGTTTTGGTAATTCATAACAACATATAGCTCATTGAGCTAATGCTATTCCAAGATGATTATTTCAGGAAAGCTCAATGATTGGCATGGCATGGATGTGAAAGTGGAACCCTCAAAATGCTAAGGACAAAGGATTGGCTCAAGCTCAAAAGCTCAAGACTCTTCATTTTATATTTTAGTGATCCAAGATCACATTGAGTCCTTAGGAAAAGCCAATACTATTAAGGAGGGATGAGGTGTTGCTTAATGAGCCTCTTGCTTCATGTGCTTAGTGATATGCTCCAAAACCCTCAACTATTTTTCCATATCCACATATGACCTAAACCCTAAGCCAAACTCGGTCCTACCGATTCTTCCTATCCGGCGCCACCGAGTTTCACTTGTCATTAGCCACTGCCAAACCCTAGCAATTCGGTCCTACCGATAGGGATCTCGGTCTCACCGAGATGGGGTTGCAAACTCTTTGTTTCCCTTTCGTAACTTTTTGGTCCCACCGAAAGAGCGAATCGGTCCCACCGAGATTGCAATGTAAACTCAGTGTTTCCCCTTTGTAACTTTTCGGTCTCACCGAGTTCCACTCGGTCTCACCGAAAGAGCAAATCGGTCCCACCGAGTTTGCCTGACCAACTCTCTGGTTAGCTAGTTACCAAATTCGGTCTCACCGAGTTTGTGTAATCGGTCTCATCGAGATTACGTTATGCCCAAACCCTAACCGAATCGGTCCTACCGAGTTGCATGTCGGTCCCACCGAAATCACTAACGGTCACTAGGTTTACATTTTCGGTCCGACCGAGTTTATTGATTCGATCCCACCGAGATTGGAAAACTGTGTAATGGTTGGATTTTGTGTGGAGGCTATATATACCCCTCCACCTCCTTCTCATTCGATGAGAGAGCCATCAGAACACACACACCATTCCAACTCATATGTTCTGAGAGAGAACCACCTACTCATGTGTTGAGATCAAGATATTCTATTCCTACCATATGAATCTTGATCTCTAGCCTTCCCAAGTTGCTTTCCACTCAAATCTTCTTTCCACCAAATCCAAATCCTATGAGAGAGAGTTGAGTGTTGGGGAGACTATCATTTGAAGCACAAGAGCAAGGAGTTCATTACCTACACACCATTTGTTACTTCTTGGAGAGTGGTGTCTCCTAGATTGGCTAGGTGTCACTTGGGAGCCTCCGACAAGATTGTGGAGTTGAACCAAGGAGTTTGTAAGGGCAAGGAGATCACCTACTTCGTGAAGATCTACCGCTAGTGAGGCAAGTCCTTCGTGGGCGATGGCCATGGTGGGATAGACAAGGTTGCTTCTTCGTGGACCCTTTGTGGGTGGTTGCTTCTTCGTGGACCCTTTGTGGGTGGAGCCCTGTGTGGACTCGCGCAACCGTTGCCCTTGGGTGGAGCCCTGTGTGGACTCGCGCAACCGTTACCCTTCGTGTGAAGTCTCCATCAACGTGGATGTAGGATAGCACCACCTACCCGAACCACGGGAAAAACATCTGTATCTCCAATTGCGTTTGAATTCTCCAAACTCTTCCCTTTACATTCTTCCAAGTTGCATGCTTTACTTTCCGCTGCCAATATACTCTTTGCATGCTTGCTTGAATTGTGTGATGATTGCTTGACTTGTCCTAAAATAGCTAAAATCTCCCAAGAACTAAAATTGGGAAAAGGTTAAGTTTTTATTTGGTCAAGTAGTCTAATCACCCCCCCTCTAGACATACTTTCGATCCTACAAGTGGTATCAGAGTTTTGGTCTCCATTTGCTTGATCTCCATAGCTTTTGGTGGTCATAGCCTTGGTTTCACAACCTAGGAGAGTATGGCGTCTAGCGAGGGAAATTATCACCGTAGAGGTCCTTACTTTGATGGTACTAATTTTGCTAGTTGGAAGCATAAAATGAAAATGCATATTCTTGGACATAACCCCGCCGTTTGGGCTATTGTGTGTGTTGGTTTGCAAGGTGACTTCTTTGATGGGAGAGAACCAAACCGTGAAGCTACTGCGGATGAGTTGAAGATGTTGCAATACAATGCTCAAGCTTGTGATATTCTCTTCAACGGATTGTGCCCCGAAGAATTCAACAAAATCAGCCGTCTTGAGAATGCAAAGGAAATTTGGGACACTTTGATTGATATGCACGAAGGTACCGACTCCGTCAAGGAATCCAAGTTGGATGTGCTTCAAAGCCAACTTGACAAGTTCAAGATGAAGGATGGTGAAGGTGTCGCTGAAATGTACTCTAGGCTTGCTCTCATCACAAATGAGATTGCCGGCTTAGGAAGTGAAGAGATGACCGATAGATTCATCATCAAGAAGATTCTAAGAGCCTTGGATGGAAAATATGATACCGTGTGCACATTAATCCAAATGATGCCCAATTACAAAGATCTCAAGCCAACGGAGGTGATTGGAAGAATTGTTGCTCATGAGATGTCACTTAAGGATAAAGAGGAACTTCACAACAAATCAAGTGGTGCCTATAAAGCCTCATGTGAAGCCCCTACATCATCAAGTGAGAAACAAGACTTCAATGAAGAGTTGAGCTTAATGGTGAAGAACTTCAACAAGTTCTACAAGAGTAGAAGCAAAGATAGAAGCTCCAAGTCAAGGTCCTACAATGACAAAAGATCTTCTAGTCGAGAGCGAAACTGTTACAATTGTGGAAGACCCGGACACTAATCCAATGAGTGTACGGCTCCCTACAAGAGAAGAGAAGATTCTCCAAAAAGAAGAAGCAAAGGATCACCACCAAGAGAGAGAAGGAGTAGAGATGATCGTTATGAACGAAGAAACTCACCGAGAAGCAAGGATTCGGAAAGGAAGGAAAAATCATCAAGGAGCTACACAAGACGAAGACATCAAGCTCATGTTGGTGAATGGGTATTCCACTCCGACAGCCACTCCGAGAGAAGTTATCACTCCGACTCCGAAGATACTCAAGATGAAGGTGTTGCCGGTCTAGCACTTGTGTCAACCAACTCCTACGACATATTTGACTCACCAAATGAAGGAATTGGAAGATGCTTCATGGCCAAAGGTCCTAAGGTAACACACCCCGAGTATGTTGATTTCAATAGTGATGAAGATGACTTGTTAGGTGATGATTTGCTTGGTGACAACTCTAGTGATGAATACTATGATGAAAGACCAATTAATCATGCTAATCAAGATAAAACGAATGACAATGATAAGGAGAAGATTGAGGCTCTAACTAAAGAACTAAAAACTCTTAAGTTAGCTCATGACACTATCTTCGAAGATCATCGAGAACTTTTAAGGGCTCATGAGAAACTACGCTTTGAAAAGCTCAATCTTGAGCAAGAGCATGAGTTCTTAAAGGCAATCAATGATGATCTCCGCAAGAAAAGTTCTTCTTACATTACCAAGCGTTTACTCTTATCCACTTACATGCCTCAAGTCAAGTCTAACAAGAAAGATTCTTCCTCTAGTAGTAACAATGATTATGCTAAATTCAATATTGTTGCTTCTAGTAGTTCTCTTGATTCCACTAATGATTCTCTTAGCCAAGTTACACTTGAGCAAGAAAATAGCTTATTGAAGGGAATTATAGAGAAAGGAGTGTACAAAAGCCTTGCCGGGAGTAAGCAATTCGAGGAAATTGTGCGCAAGCAAGGAATGCACCGGAAGAATCAAGGTGTTGGTTTTGAACGAAAGTTCAATGCCAATGGAGTTGAATGGGAAGAAGATCAATACCCCAAGACAAAGTTTGTCCCTCAACAAGAGAAGTATACTTCTTTCAAGGGGACACAAGCTCAAAATGATCTTCCACCACAAAACTACGAGCAAAAAGGCAAGGACAAGCTTCAAGAGGAAATTGATGCATTTGAAGAAGCTCCTAAGACCTTAGTCAAGTGGATTCCCAAGACTACTTCAAGTTCCACTTCATCAAGTACGACTGCAACTCCAAGGATTCCCATCAAAATGATGTGGATCCAAAAGAAGAAGAACTAGAGAGTTCTTGAGGGTGACTCCGCCAACATACTTCACTCTTATCATTTTGGCAAGAACAAGTGCAATCAACTTCCACATCTTGCACTAGTTCAAGGAGTCACAAACCCTCTTGTTGGTAAGACAAGGGACAAGGTAACCTAAAAGTTTTCATGGACATCATCTTTTGTGTGCATCACTCTATGTCTATGGATATCCTTGTTTGTTCCTTGTGGGACTAACCCATGTAGGTATTGAAAGTGCAATTCACTCAAATGGATAGCTCCAAGAGATCTACATCAACATTGAGCATCCACATCTTCAATATCTACATGAAGTCATCATCGACAAAACCCAAGGTTAGTTCATCCCTCTTAGGGGGATATCACATCTAGGGGGAGCTTTACTCTAAGACTTGAGCTAAAGCAACTCTAAAGATGTGAACACAACAATGCTTTATGTAAAAGTGGTAACCCCACTTGAGCCTAAACGATGAGTATGACCTATGATCAAGTGTTCTCACTTGACTCCTAAGTCAATATACTCATATATAGATGACCTAGTCATCGCAAATTGCTTGATAGATGCTAGAATTGGTTGTGCATGCCTTGCCACATATTTCATTTGCCATCTTATTGTGTGAGCATGCTGGTTGCATATTTTACTCATTCGAGGACATCCACTTGTTGCTTTGATTGTTCGGCTTTATCTCTTTTTTTGCCAAGTGGATGGACAAGAATGCCTAAGAACCTCCTCTAGCTATCTATGCTTTTCTCGTCTCAAACTCTATTCATGCTGCATCACAAAATTCGATCAAGTCAGATTCGAACCACTCTGTGTGAGGAGCGCTCGGAGTCCCCGATTCGTCATAGACTTAAACTTCCAAAACCTCTTTATGATTCTTGGTCTGACCGATACTCCACTTTCGGTCCTACCGAGATCATTAAGTTGATCTAGGTTTTCGATCTCGGTGCAACCGATTTGAACCCTTCGGTCACACCGAGTTTCAATAACTGCACGCAGTTATGAATCTCGGTGCCACCGAGTTGTTCCACTCGGTCACACCGACAGGGTCGGGCTATATATAGTCACGGGCGAAATTTGGAAATTTCTCCGAACCCCTTCGCCCGCACGATAGCCTGCTCTGCCCTCAAGGTCTCCGGATCGTCTTCTCGCCGCCAGCAGCCTCCAGTAGCTGGTCTCCGTCGCCGTCAACGGGATTTCTGCCCCGCCGTTGCCGCCGTAGCAAGTCCCCGTCGAACTGGGTATGGACTTGATCTTCGTGTTATTCCTCAATCTGATTCCTAGCACATTGTGATCATATTGTTTCTAGCCACGTTTGATAAACTCCTGTCCAGTCAAAACGCTCATAGATTAGGTTTGATTTGAAAATTCTAGGTTTAGGTCTCCGCCGAAACCATCTCGGACCCACCGAGTTGAAAAACTCGGTCCCACCGATTTGGCTTATTCCATTGCACAAGTGAGACTTGGTCTGACCGAGAATTACTTATTGGTGTGACCGATTTTTGAACTCAGTGAAACCCTAGCAGTCTCGGTGCCACCGAACTGTGACTCGGTCCTACCGAGTTCACTAGTTTAGGTTCCAAAACTGCTTCAGTATCACCGAGTTTGAAAGTCGGTAGATCTGAGATGATTTCAGTGGGAAACTAAAACTAGGTTTTTGAATTATTCTTTTGCAAAAATCTCTGCATTTTGTGATGCTCATCCACTCTATCTCCTCTATAATCTATTCACAGGGTCAGCAGTCAGTTTGCATCATGTCAGACCAGAGTGACAGCCAAAACTTGTCAGAGGAGCAAGTGCAGTTGAATGAGGGCACTAGTCCCTCAAGTTCCTCAGATGATGGCAGCAGGAGCACACCCAGTAACCTGCCTAAAGCTGCCACTAGGCAAAGGAAGAAGAAAACCTCAGATTCTAAAGATGAGGACTATGTGGCAGAGGAAGAGGCCACTTCCAAGAGAATTGAGCCAGCCCAAGGCACTAAGCCAGGTCTGAAGATCAAAAGGCCAGCAGGCAGGCAGCCCATGTCAAAGGCTAGAGCCTCGACTGAGAAGCCCACTTCCCAAGAGCCAGCTGCAGCTGAGGGCAAGAAAAGAAAGGAGAGGGTGAAAAAGACTGTGGCTAGGGTGCTTGGCAAAGCTTCCATCATGGAAGAGGAAGAGGAAGAAGAGGCAGCTGCACCAGCGCCCAAGGCACCCAAGCTTATGGGAGATGCCATAAGGTCAGGGGGAGCTGCATCCAAGCCCAAGGAAGCACCTAAGGCTGCATCTAAGCCTAAAAGTGCACCAAAGAGAAACACAAGAAGCATCCCAGCCACTGAGAAGAACAAGGCCCCAGTGCCTGAGACTGTTGCAGAGGATGAGGAAGAAAATGTCCTTCGGAAGCTCAAGCCCAAGATCCCAGACCACAACGATGCTCATCCTGTGGCTGAGGATATGAAGCTCAGGAGAGATTCAGGGCTGAGGAAGTGGAGAGAAGCAGACCCATATGCTTCAAGGAGAAGGACTGCCGTGGACTACAGGTTTCACACCAAGGAGTAGCAGGATTTTTATGAGACAGTGCTGCTAGATAAGAAGCCCATTGTCTGTGATATGCGATGGGTTGATTGGACATACATCAAGGACAATGAGGAGCACTATCCTGGAGTGCAAGACAGCTTCATAGCTTATGGAGTAGCTGACTTTGTTGGGCAGAAGCTCACAAAGTGGAACGAGGAACTTATCATGCAGTTCTACTCTACAGCACATTTTTATCCAGATGGGAGGATCACATGGATGTCTGAGGGTACAAGGTACCAATCCACAGTTGCTGAGTGGGCACAGATCATAAATGCCCCAGAGGAGCAAGATGACGACTTGGATATCTATGCCAAGAAGAAAATGGACCACAGCTCAATGTCAAATATGTACAAGGAGATCCCAAATGAAGCACTTGATACCTTCAAGTTTGGCTCAGTACATTACCTTCTATCAGGGCTCCCGACTATCAATTGGATCTTGAGGCACACCTTATTGCCTAAGTCAGGTGATCACAAGATGATCAGAGGCCATGCTATCAACTTGCTACATGTATTTGATGTACCTCAGAAGTTCAAGGTGATGAGCCTCATAGTGGAAACAATCAAGAGGACTGCAGCAGATCAGAAGAGGAGTTGCGGATATGCCCCTCAGATTCAGGAGCTCATCAACTCCAAGATGGGCACGAGCATATATTTATTGGATAAGGAACATTTGCCCATCCGTCCAGATTTTGAGGACAATCAAGTTGTCATGACTGAGAACGAGCCATCATCTGCCCAAGCATTTGCAAAGAAGGAGAAGGCGAGGAAGGAGAAAGCTGCCAAGATGCCTACCCAAGAGGAGGCATCTGAATACTTCTTGAAGACCAAACAAGAGCAGCTTGGTTACTTGATTGCATCCACGCCGAGGATTGAGCAAAGTCTGGCCACCCTCACTAAGAATCAGCAGAGCCTAGAGAGGATCATGGAACAAAAGTTCTATGACTTGGTTGTCAAGGTAACGGAAGTTTAGTCTGCAGTGGAGCAGCTTCAGGAGGACATGCAGGAGAGGAGAGGCAGGACTACCACTCATACCTTTGCCAGAGTGCCACGAGGCCCGAGGTCATCTGCCGTGCCAGTTGCTGACACCAGAGCCACCACTTCAGCACCAGCTACAGCCTCAGTTCCACCAGCTCCAGCGTCTACTTCAGCTCCAACTCCAGCGACTACTTCAACATCTACAGAAGCCTTCGTCCTTGGAGTGCTCCGGATTCCACCACCACCTGAAGATCAAGCCTGAGCGTCGATCTAGTGCTATGCATTTTCTAGGAACTTTTTGGTAACTTGTTGCCAAAGGGGGAGAAAATGTATAGATCATAGGCCTCGAGAGAGAGAGTGTTGCTTTTCTCTCTTGCTTTATTTGGTGGTTTTTCGAACTTGTTTGCTTTTGAGTGCTTGAGATACTACGTCATTATTTGTGAGACATTGATGATCATGTGTTTGATCATAAGCTACACTTAATGCTTGCTTAATTCTATTATCTTATCTATCTTGTGTTATCATTCATTATTCTTGGTGATGAGTGCATGTATTTCATTCTTATCATTTTAAGCGCTCCACCAAGATGTATGTGACATGGAAGAGTAACCCATGACTCTAACTCCTTGTGCATTTGCAGTCCAAAGCAAATTTTAAATATGCACAAATTTAGGGGGAGCTCTTACTTATCACATACTTCTCAAAGCGACGATATATTTCTTGCTTATTATCATTTGTCGAAGCTTTGATTTATATGTTGTCATCAATTACCAAAAAGGGGGAGATTGAAAGTGCAACTATCCCTAGGTGGTTTTGGTACAACATATAGCTCATTAAGCTAATGCTATTCCAAGATGATTATTTCACGAAATCTCAATGATTGGCATGGCATGAATGTGAAAGTGGAACCCTCAAAATGCTAAGGACAAAGGATTGGCTCAAGCTCAAAAGATCAAGACTCTTCATTTTATATTTTAGTGATCCAAGATCACATTGAGTCCTTAGGAAAAGCCAATACTATTAAGGAGGGATGAGGTGTTGCTTAATGAGCCTCTTGCTTCATGTGCTTAGTGATATGCTCCAAAACCCTCAACTATTTTTCCATATCCACATATGACCTAAACCCTAAGCCAAACTCGGTCCTACCGATTCTTCCTATCCGGCGCCACCGAGTTTCACTTGTCATTAGCCACTGCCAAACCCTAGCAATTCGGTCCTACCGATAGGGATCTCGGTCTCACCGAGATGGGGTTGCAAACTCTCTGTTTCCCTTTCGTAACTTTTCGGTCCCACCGAAAGAGTGAATCGGTCCCACCGAGATTGCAATGTAAACTCAGTGTTTCCCCTTTGTAACTTTTCGGTCTCACCGAGTTCCACTCGGTCTCACCGAAAGAGCAAATCGGTCCCACCGAGTTTGCCTGACCAACTCTCTGGTTAGCTAGTTACCAAATTCGGTCTCACCGAGTTTGTGTAATCGGTCTCACCGAGATTACGTTATGCCCAAACCCTAACCGAATCGGTCCTACCGAGTTGCCAGTCGGTCCCACCGAAATCACTAACGGTCACTAGGTTTACATTTTCGGTCCGACTGAGTTTATTGATTCGGTCCCACCGAGATTGGAAAACTGTGTAACGGTTGGATTTTGTGTGGAGGCTATATATACCCCTCCACCTCCTTCTCATTCGATGAGAGAGCCATCAGAACACACACACCATTCCAACTCATATGTTCTGAGAGAGAACCACCTACTCATGTGTTGAGACCAAGATATTCCATTCCTACCATATGAATCTTGATCTCTAGCCTTCCCAAGTTGCTTTCCACTCAAATCTTCTTTCCACCAAATCCAAATCCTATGAGAGAGAGTTGAGTGTTGGGGAGACTATCATTTGAAGCACAAGAGCAAGGAGTTCATTACCTACACACCATTTGTTACTTCTTGGAGAGTGGTGTCTCCTAGATTGGCTAGGTGTCACTTGGGAGCCTCCGACAAGATTGTGGAGTTGAACCAAGGAGTTTGTAAGGGCAAGGAGATCACCTACTTCGTGAAGATCTACCGCTAGTGAGGCAAGTCCTTCGTGGGCGATGGCCATGGTGGGATAGACAAGGTTGCTTCTTCGTGGACCCTTTGTGGGTGGTTGCTTCTTCGTGGACCCTTTGTGGGTGGAGCCCTGTGTGGACTCGCGCAACCGCTGCCCTTGGGTGGAGCCCTGTGTGGACTCGCGCAACCGTTACCCTTCGTGTGAAGTCTCCATCAACGTGGATGTAGGATAGCACCACCTATCCGAACCACGGGAAAAACATCCGTGTCTCCAATTGCGTTTGAATTCTCCAAACCCTTCCCTTTACATTCTTGCAAGTTGCATGCTTTACTTTCCGCTGCCAATATACTCTTTGCATGCTTGCTTGAATTGTGTGATGATTGCTTGACTTGTCCTAAAATAGCTAAAATCTGCCAAGAACTAAAATTAGGAAAAGGTTAAGTTTTTATTTGGTCAAGTAGTCTAATCACCCCCCCTCTAGACTTACTTTCGATCCTATAGCGGGGCGTGGCCGGGCGCGGCAGGCCTCGTGGCCAGGGCGCAACGGGCGGCCGGCTGCAGTGGCAGAGCAGCGGGGCAGACGAGTGGGCAAGGGCGGGCGAGAGAGGGTGCGGGCGCGCACGCGCGGGCACGCAAGCGAGCACAGGGGCGCGCGGGGGTGCAGAGGAGCAGGGGCGAGGCGGCGCCGGCGGCCACGGCGTCGGCGAGGTCGCGCAGCAGCAGCAGAGTAGTAGGGAGCGGCAATGACGAGCGCGGCGGCGGGGGGGGGGGGGGGGGCTCACTGTAGGCGTAGGGATCGTGGCCGCAGTGCTCGGGGAGGAAGCCGGGGATGGCCGCGTTAACGGAGACGACGGCGATGGCGTCCAGCAAGGAGAAGTGGTCGATGCGGCACGGTGCGGTCGATCCGGGCGGCGTGGTCGTCGGGGGCGGGGTGTGGTCGCCCCGATCCCGACCTGGATTGGGGGAGTGGGGGGAGAGCGAGTGGTAGGAGGGAGTGCTAGGGTTTCGGGGGAGCGGGGGTTAAGGCGGTGGGGTGGGCCGGCTGGGCCAGGTGGGCGGGCTGGCTGGGCCGTTTGGCCCAGTTGGCCATGAGGTCTCCCTCATTTTTTTCTGTTTTATTTTTCTTTCTCTTTTTTTTGTTTTTGCTAATTTATATTTATAGGCCTTATATAAAAATATGGTTTCTACATGATAAATAGTTAGGAAATATTTTCAACACATCGAACATTTTAGTTTTGACTTTTGAAAACTTTAATTGTTTTAACTTCAATTCAAATTTTGAATTTAAATCCGTTTTGAACTAACGCGAGATTATCAACAGTAACCGAGGTGACGAGGCATTATTAACGCAGGATTACTGTAGCCTAATTATTCGGGCGTCACAGATGAAATCCATCTCGCTGCGAACCGCTTTCTTCCAGTAATCAGCATCTTCAAATACATAGGCCTCTGAAATAGAATTGGGAGTATCATCTATGAGATACACAAGGAAATCATCACCAAAGGACTTTGCACTCCTCTGTCTCTTGCTCATAGTAGGAACTTCATTGTTCTCCTCCACAGGACTTTCAAAGTGTTCTATCAAAATGGCAGGTTTGGTAATTGTAACTGGTTCCTGATTTGATGAACTAGGCATCTCCTGATTAGATGAGGTAGCCATATCCTTTATGGGAAAGATATCTTCAAAGAAAGTCGCATCATTCGACTCCATGATCATACCGACATGCATGTCAGATACCTCGGATTTTACAACCAAGAATCTATAATCAATGCTATGAAAAGCATATTCCAGGAAAACACAATCCACGGTCTTTGGTCCAAGCTTGCGCTTCTTTGGAATTGGCACATTGACTTTCGCCAAACAACCCCAGGTTCGTAGATAAGAGAGTTTTAAATTTTTTCTTCTCCCATTCCTTAAATGTATTTATCTCTTTATTCTTTGTGGGAACTCGGTTTAGAACACTACATGCAGTCAATATCGCTTCCCCCCACCATGCCTTGGAGAGACACGATGTGTCTAACATGACGTTAACCAAATCTGTTAGAGTACGGTTCTTTCTTTCGGCCAACCCATTTGACTGAGGTGAATAGGGAGGCGTCCTCTCATGGATTATACCATGTTCCGCACAAAAAGCATCAAATTCATTGAAAAAATACTCTGCACCACGGTCGGACCTAAGCCTCTTGATTTTTTGATCAAGTTGGTTTTTCACTTCAACTTTATAGATCTTAAAAAAGTTCAAAGCCTCATCCTTAGATTTCAGAAGATACACACGACAGTATCTAGTGAAGTCGTCAATTAACGTCATGAAATATTTCTTTCCACCTTTTGTCAAAACACCATTCATTTCATATAGATCTGAATGTATGAGTTCTAGTGGTGCAAGATTTCTCGTTTCCGCAGTCACATGAGACTTACGAGGTTGCTTAGCTTGCACACACACTTGTCACTTGGATCCCTTGACAGTGGTGAAATTAGGTATTAAGTTCAACTTCGCTAGTCGCGACATGCAACCAAAATTAACATGACAAAGACGTGAATGCCACACATTTGATTCACTATTGTTGCAAATATGATTAACAACTTTATTGCAAACGTCTGATAAGGATAAACGAAACAGGCCTCCTGACTCATAGCCTTTACCAACAAAGGTTCCATACTTGGATATTACAAATTTATTCGACTCAAAGACAAGCT
The DNA here is from genome assembly GCF_018294505.1 of Triticum aestivum. NCBI lineage: Eukaryota > Viridiplantae > Streptophyta > Magnoliopsida > Poales > Poaceae > Triticum > Triticum aestivum. The sequence continues at coordinate 425,857,708 of NC_057806.1, read as the reverse complement.
TGTAGCCATCTCTACACAGAAGAGATCCGCTAACAAGATTTTTATTGACGGAGGGGACATAATGCACGTTCTTCGGCCGCACGATCTTCCCCGAAGTAAACTTCAGATCGACCGTGCCAACACCACGAACAGAAGCACTTGAACCGTTGCCCATCAGCACGGTTGAAGTCCCTGCGGTCTGATAAGACGAAAACATGAAAATATCACCGCATACATACACATTAGCACCCGTGTCAATCAACCAATCAGGAGAATGACATACTGAAAGAATAGTGGGAAATATACCATACCCAACATCCTTCATGTCAATGTCTCCAACGACAACATTAGCGGTCTTGCCGCCTTTCCCAGGATGACCTTGTCATAGCGATTAGGGCAACTAGGAGCCCAATGATCAGGATCCCCACACACATGACAAACACCTTTCTTCTTGTCATTCTTCTTCTTGAAGTTCGTGTGTTGCACAACCTTGTTCTTTTCATCAAACTTTGCTTTACCATCAAACTTGCCCTTATTCTTGAACTTGTGGGGCTGAAAGTTCTTCTTCTGTACCAAATTGGCACTAGATCCTCCCTCAATACCTCGAGCACGTGTGTGCTTTGCTCTCGCCTTTTCTTCCACATCAAGAGTGTCACTCCTGCCTCTTATGCTTCAGTAAGGTAGCAAAGTTCCTCCACGAAGGAGGAAACTTAGTGACGATACCTTCGACAACAAACTTGTCCAATAGCATACAATTGAAGTGTTCAAGTTCTCTAGCACATATCTTTTTCATTATCAATTGACGCATAAGCATCAACATGTTCTCACCAAGAACACTCAAGAGAGCAGCCTTAAACAGAGTATCCATTTTCTAAAAAGCTTGTATTACCAAATGATTTTATTAATAGAAATATTAGATAAAGCATGACTAATATATGAACTACAACCAAACACGTCTAAAGCAGATAGTAGAACAGGTTGCATAAATAGCGCCGCAACCTGCGACGCGGCGGGCGGTGGAGGAGGAAGCGCACGTGGATGTCCCTCTTATTCTCATCCTTATACATGTGGAGAAAGAGCCTCCCTTATAGAGGTTCAACTCCCTCTAAACTAGCAAATGTGGGACTAAACTTTAGTTCCACCTCTTGCCTTGCACGAATGAGTTGCGTGGGCCTTTAGAATTTATTAGGAATTTCTGAAACTGCTATTGGGCAAGGCCCAAAATAGACAAAATTCCAGCAGAAACCACGTAGTAGGAATGTGTTGTGTCATCCAATACAGAATTAAAACAGTGTTTGATGCGTGCTTCTCACAACGAATTGTTTTTTGATGCGTTTCTAAGTCAATGATGAAGTGTGTGCGAAGACGGTTCTTTGATTATCGAAGGGTTACGAGCTGAGCCGGTACCTATCAGAGAGTAGAATGGATGGTCATCGTACTCTGTGTTTCGCTGTCTGTCACGAATCCACACACCTATCAGGCTCAATCGGAACCTAGACACCTATCAGGCTAGATTCGATCACTGAAAAGAGAAATATTTACTTATGTCTTCTTTCACTTTATATTTTAAAATGCATTAGAAAAATAGAAGTACATTTTTTTAGACAAAATTTGAAATTATATGTACACTCTTCATCTGATAGAGAAAGTACGAATGAACAGAAGGCAGGGTCCCTTTCAAAAATGCTAGACATACAAAGACTTACACGCTTTTACACGCTCCTATCATCTAACAACCAATCACAAACCTCTCCCCCCCTGATTTTCAGGGGGGTGGGCCGCCCCGCTCACCTATTGACCAATCAAGGTTAACCATCCTATAAAAGCTTGTAAATCGTTTGTACATGTAGCATTGCCGGGTCCCTTTTCATCGGAATGCAGTGGAAAAGACAAAGATGTGACCGTATTGTTTCCGTTTCCGTTGGACCGGCATGCTTTGCTTGCCGGTAGACCCTTGCTTGTCCGGTGTTCAATGTAAGCTTACTCAAGGGTCAACACGCGCGATCCTCCTTCATTAAGAGCATCTGCAGCCGGCTGCCCGAACTGACAGGACGGATGGCCCGGTCACTAAACCGTGACCCAGACGAGCTCCTCACATCTATCTTATAGGCCCAGACTGACCGATACATCTTCATGTCAAATCTAAAACGGGTATAGGGAGGCTCGGACGCGTCCGCTATCAGTTTGGCTTACATTGACGCCCACAAATAGCACTTTCGGACGAATCTTAGACCGAAGTCAATTAATCCACTCCACTCTCTCTCTCTCTCTCTCCACCACTCCCAGCCCCCCTCCCACTTCCAATCGTTGGCCAGTAAAGGCAGTATCGCTTATTCCGATGAGTGGGCAAGTCTGCTGCGCAATGCGGAGGCGGACAATGTCGAGAAAATCGCCCTCCGCATTGCTTTGAGGCAGTCGCGACTGGTCCAGGGAGGCAGCTTCAGCTTCGGTTCCATGCCATTCCCTGTCACACAGTCCTCCCGCCCGTCGCGCAACTCCACGTATGCCTCCCACCACTACAAACTCAATCTGCTTTGAATGACGTACCTTGGCAATGGGTCCTGATGCCCACGTCGGTGCTGGCGTGGATGAGGATGTCTTAATATGAAGAGCGGGCGGGGGAGAGGCGATGGCCACGCGTCGGGTACGCGCGTGTGTCTGTGGATCCCAAGGACACACTCCTCGTGTCGGTCCTCCGCCGCTCCTTGATGACGATGGAAACAGATGCGCGATGGCTCCGCCGCAACAATCCCAAAGTGCTCTGACTCATCACCGAGCTATCGCATTGACAGGCCAAATCCGCTCCGACGACGGCTCGGACGTCACCGGCGGCGGCTCCAGCTCCGCCCCTCTGGCCACTGACGCCTACTGGGGGGGGGGGGGGGGGTAGCCGCACCGGCAACCGCAACTCCTCAATGGCAAGGGGTTGGTGCGGAAATGGTGATATCCTTCGTCCTTCTCCGTGTTATCTATGTTTTTAGCAACAGCGAAGGCGGCCCAGCATGCAAAGGAGCAGGACCGCCTGCACGAAGGGGCCAAATTTGCTCCCACGACGACTCGGACGTCAGCGGCGGCGGCTCCGGGTCAGCCCCTCTGGCCTATGACACTATTAATTTGCACTGTCCAACGACGAACTTTGATCCTTTTGTCCGGCGATGAACTATGATCTTTTGTATCGGATAAATTAGTCTGTTTGTTGCTATTAAACGTGTTCATCTATGTAGCGTTGATTTAGGGGTCGGATACGAGTGACACAGATGTGGGAGCAGCCAAATGAGGGGTGCAGTGCCTGATCACTACCTGCGGACGTATCCGGACACATCCGCATGAGGTTGAGGGGCCAGATTCAGTGTATCCGGCTGTAGACGGTCTAAGACGTCGAAGTAATAAAAGGTGAAAAGTGTCTTGCGAGCTCGGGCAGTCGTGATTCTGCTCTTGAAGGGTTCTACAGGTCAACAGCGCTGGACACTGCCGCAACGGTGCACTCAACAACACTGACAACCAAAGTCGCTGCCATGCTCGAGGATGGCTGGCTGGAGATGGGGCGCATTCCACGGCCGCATTGCCACTGCTTCCATTCGTTCCACATCGTGGTCATCGAGAGAGCTCCGGCAAGAGTGCCGGAGCCCGAACGTGGCGTTGATGACAATCCAAAGCCAAAAAATGAAAAAAATGGTCCGGACCTGAATCACATTTACCTTTCATGGCTTAACATGTACGCCGCTTTTCCAAATTTCCCTCTGATTTTGTTTGACAGTTGACATTCCAAAGATCTTGCAGTTCGCATTGGCGTGTCGTTTTCTGGCCCCTTTTGCAGATTCGATAATTTTGCTCGCGATGTCAAAATTCAGTCGCAGCTCTCACCATTCGATTTTACAAGATCAATCAAGTACTCGAGTTTATTCTCTAGTCAAATTTCACTAATGTCACACTGGGGTGAATTGTGCTATATAACTTTCGCTTTGTACCACGGGAGCTCACAAATCAACAACTGTTACTAGCAGTTCAGGAGGAAGAAATCTCAAGAGCGGCATCGAGGAGAAATGGGTCCATGATACGGTCGATGGATCTTCTCCTCATAACTCTTTGTCGACACCTCCACTGCTGGTGGGCTCATCAATGTCAGGCCATGTAGTAACCTCGGCGAACGAGAATTGGTCAGCGGCGCCCAAGAAAGATGCCACTCGCATCACACAACATTGCGACAGCATGCTTTCTCCCCCAACCGATTCCGGCAATGGAGGCACACAGCTTGGCAAGCATTCCGCCTTATCGTTGCTCGCTTTGAACAGCGAAAGCGTGGCTCGGCAGAAGATAAACCTGCAAGAAACAACCCAAATGAACTTACTACCAAGGTTTCGGTTGAGTTGTTGTTCCCCAGGACTGGAACTGGAGCGGGGAATAGTAGTATCACAGATTGACAAGCTAGGTAACCTGAGAAGCAGTCGCCTCAGGAGTGGATCGCCTAAAACTTCAACCCAGACAGGGTCAAGTGAAGACGAAGCAACCAAAGTCATAGCCCATTCATTCAATGACAAGGATAGTAGCTCCTCGGCTTTGTTATAATCCTACAGAAAAAAAGATCATATCAATTCTCAGACTGCAAAATGTAGTGCCTGGCAGAAATAAGAATTTCGTCACAAAATAAAAACACAAACCTTGTCAATAATGTCCAGCCCATTATTGCCGATCAGAAAGCAGAAAGCTTGCACTGGAGCTGTGAGGAACATAGTAAATTGACTACCACTCTGCCGAGTAGAGTCCCCACTGAATCCTACAGCGCAAGATCGGGAGCTTGGAGAAAGTAACATGGCAGCTGTCTCCCCTTTTTCAGCCCCATGAATTGACTGCAGTGCTTAAATACAACAATTAGCATTGACAAAATCACTGATGGAACAAAAAGGACTAGCATATCACATTATAATAATAAAAAGAAAAAAAGAAGCAGAATTTTTTACGGGCAAAAGGCAGGTGCTCTGCCTTTTCATTTAAGATTAGAGGGTAAGATTACAAACATGAGCGTCAAACAAAAAAGAAAGAGAACGAGGAAAGGAGGAAAGTGAATTGTAGAATAAGAAAATGCAGAAGGAACTTGATGTCAAACAAAAAAAATGCATCAGGAACTTTGTTCCACAATAAGAGCCAAGGGCAAAAGCCCTGTGAATATGAAAACAAGAACCATAGAATGCCATTTGGATAAGTATAAAATACATGTCTTGCCAGGATGCTGCGAAAAGCACCAAATCTGAACAGAACTTTAAAATGTTACTCCCTCCGATCCATATTAATTGTCGCTCACTTAGTAGAACTTTGTACTAAAGTAGTACTAAGTGAGTGACAATTAATATATATCGGAGGGAGTATTACAATATAAGCTTGTCTATGTGCATATGAGCGGGCCCAATAATAACCTCTGCTTTATCTCAAGGAAGCAATACAATATTCCGCATGAAGCATCCACCAATCATGGATACTCCACTTCCACTAAGAATATATATTAGGTATTCACTAGCCAGAATAATAGATATGGCAGCAAAAAAAAAAGAGTAAACAAACCTGCCTTAAATGCATAGCTGATGTTACTGTCAATCACCAGAAAGAGAGGTCTCCTTGTAAACGGGATCATATCACAAGGGTATATGCAGTTTGAGCCTAGATGTTAAACATGTATCAGAAACAATACACTTCTTTCGAAGAACACATATGCATACTTAAGTCTGTATAAAGGCAACTTCAAACAACCCTATGCCATCAAAATAGTTCTGCACCGCATTAGTGATATCGAACATATAATCGCATGAACTCAGCATTGTAAAACTAGTTATGTACTCCCTCCATTCCTAAATATTTGTCTTTTTAGAGATTTCAAATGGACTACCACATACGGATGTATATAGACATATTTTAGAGTGTAGATTCACTCATTTTGCTCCGTATGTAGTCACTTGTTGAAATATCTAGAAAGACAAATATTTAGGAACGGAGGGAGTACTGCATAGAGACATCAAACATAATCGAATGAACTCAGAAAAAAAAATACCTTCACCTTCACGGCAACCTAACCAAAGACATGGTTCTTTATCTTCCTTTGAAGTGACGGCCCTGGTATTAGATATGTCAAACTGACTAAAGCTGTTCACAACCCTCTCGCTTGTATCGGGACCAAGTCCAGAGGATCCCACCTCGCCTGAAAGAAATTATCATATTTGAACGCTAACTAGAATGACACCCTAACACACAGCTGATAACATTTTAGTTCTACAAGCCTAGGGCACCAACCTGCAGCCGAAAGGTATATCAACATCATAGTATTCAATGGGAGCTCCTCACATTTGGTGGCAAGGACCTGGATTTCAATTGTAAATGTTTTTTATCCAGGCAAATATTTCATTTAGGATAAAATGGTGCAAACATAGGAGTACATATAACTATATTTTCTTGTGAAGTGAAAGAAAAAAAGAATTTGGATGTTTGACCGTAAAAGGAGGGCGCGGATGAGAGGAGGCCCTAGAGGGCATGCACCAAACATTGCCATTCTATTCAACAGCAATCATCTCTCTATTGTATCATTTGCATAGCTTAGCACCCCAGGAATCAATAATACCATTATGCCTCAAATATATTTCGGGTTAGAATTCCTAACTGCTATGGGTGTAAAGGACTGTTGGTTATTATGGGCGGATAATGGAGAGGATGGTATTATCGATAATGGAACAAATCAACAAACAGAATCAGTTTAGTTGCATTATGTTCCCTCATCAAGTCATCATCATGCTTCCTCGTCATGTAATTCAGATAGTTAGTAGCATCGTGTACATATCTTGCAGAATTCCCTACTTTTTTCAGTTCTCCTACTAGCCCGTTTCTGATCATTCCAAGAAACATACACTGGCTGCCATTTACACATTACACTTCCACTTCCTAATTTGAAATGCATCTAGAAGAGCTTGGTCCACAGGTTTTCTCCTAGGACCAAACCAGTGCATTGAGTAACAATGAGCAGTGTGTATATTCAGGAAATCAAACATTGAGTTGACAAGATGCCAAATGAGAAACTGACCTTCAGGAAATGTGGCACCGAGGGGCGATAGAGAACTGTTTTCAGTGGGTTCGGGGGCAACGCAGCGTCTCTCAGATCTTTCAGGAGATTGGGGTGATTTTGCCCACTTTCATCATGGGCGCTGTAACCATTGTTTTGTGCAAAGGAGCCACATGGTTCCCATTCAAGACACTGAAGCATTCTGAATGTGTCTAGAGTGAGGTCGGTAAATTTGACCTGAAGGGAACACATAGAGACATGATGTTCCGCTAGTAAAAATTAAAGAGCGCACGATGCATCTGACTGCGAGAAACCGAGGAAGCATTACCTCGTTATGATAGTAGCTGCACAGGATGGCATCGCTTAAGAGCAGACCGCGCTTTTTGACTGTAGGTGGGATGGTCGGAAGAGTTTCCGGGGGAGGATCGAATGCATAGCTGTACCTGAGAGGTCTCTTGTTCATGAAGGGCGAGTCAGCCTTTAGAAACCTCGTGATTTCTTGCACGACATGCTTCCACTCCCTGTAATCAGCTTCCTGCAACATTTCATCTTCTTAATTCGAGCCAGTGAATGAAGAGCAAGGCAATTGCATCGGGATCGGGAAGCGAGGAGGGGGAAAAAAGGAGAAGAATTGAATTGGACCTGGAGGGTCTTCTTGGATTCGTCGAGGAGCGACCGGATTTGGCCGGCGAGGCGGGGCACAGTCTGCGCGCGGCGGGAGAGGATAAGCGCGACGAGGAGGAACCTGGCGAGGAAGCGCAGGTGCTTGGTGGAGGCCCCGAGGTGGTCGTCGAGGAAGTAGGCGCGGTCGAGGACGGCGTGGTAGAAGACGAAGGCCTCGGAGAGGAGGGCGGTGTCGGAGGCGCGCTGGTACTGGGAGTAGTAGAGGTGGGCGATGCGGGCGGCGATCTCGCCGACCTGCCAGCGGCGGAGGCCGGCGTCGAGGAGGCGGTGGCGGTGCTCCTGCTGCATGCGCCAAAGCTGGGTGTAGATGCGGAAGGCCTTGCCGTACTCCGCGGGCTCCTGGCGGCCGAAGAGGGGCAGGTCCCGCACCCGGGCGAACCGCCGGTCCGCCTTGTCCAGCAGCGACCAGAACTGCTCCGCCGGGCAGACGCCGCCGCCGCCGCCGCCTTGGGCCTGGCCTTGGCCTTGCTGCGGCGACGACGCCATGGTAGCTCCGCCGGATGCGTTTCGTTCCCCTCCCCCGGAGTTGCCTTGGACAGTTGTGCTGGAGACTGGAGTCATCGCCGTCTTCTTTCCTTTCTCCGTTCCGTTCTGTTCCGTTAGCTTGGAGCCCGGCCCAGGCCCAAACGCTGATATGGCCGACCTAGCGCACGTGAGACAACACTGTAAAACTTTGTATAAAAAAAACTACTCTAAAGTAGAGAAGAAAAGTCAGGGTTACTGTAGCAAACAGATCAATTTTTCAGAAAAAAACATTGTATGGATGAACTGTAGCAGGTACTCTACGGAGTTGCTGTTGATAGAAATAAATCTAAAATTAATTTTATTGCACCATAATTTTGTTTGTATGTGATTTTTGTAAATGTATATAGTAGATTTGAAATTTATAAATTAATTCAAGACATTTTAACCTTAATCATAGGACGCCGATAACTGTCACACGTGTGGTACAATGGACACCCGACCACAGGAGTCGTGTTGTCGTACCCAGGAAACAACCAACACGACTCTGTGTGGGCGAATATTAGAACCGCCTACACATACGGGTGCAGCTACTTCATGCCACATGTCGAACCAACAACAACAACTCACGCTCACCCTACACGTGTGGCACGAAGCAATTTCGCCCTGATAATTTTTTATGAGAACTTTAGTTACCCGGGATGGCAACTTTAGTTACCCCAGGATGGCAACTTTAGTGTAAAGCATGGCAACTTCTCTATTGCGTTTTTTTTGTTTTCGTTCGGGTTAACTATAGTTTCCATGTCTAAATAGCAATAGTTGTCATGTGTGACCAAACCATAGTTACCGCGTGTGATTAACTAGGTGTCACGTGTGGTCAAACCATAGTTGTCATATATGGTCAAACATAGTCGCCATGTGTAATTAACTAGTTGCCACATATGCACACTAGTAATTGTCGTCTATCACCGTGTGAGCGTCGTGTGGGCGAAAGAGCAGTTTCGCCCACACGTTCGGGCGAGCGTCCTGTGTGTCGTTCGAGCGAGGAGCGCCCACACGTGTGGCACTAAGTGATAGCGCCCACACGATGATGGGTGCTTACGTGACTCTCCGCCCAGATGACAATTGCTTCAAAATTCGTGCAAATGGATCGAACGGCATCAAATGCGTGTGGGCGTGTTAATAAGTGTCACACGTATGGACATTATCATTTGAGTAATCATATGAATGTGGAGGAGGGAAGTTAGGGCACTATAGCTTACCTGACTGCTCTCCTTCACGTTAGAGGATTCAGTTCCCCTTTTGTGTGTGCAGTAATAACTTTGCTTATGTTTCCCTAACTTTTTTTTGCTTCTGTTGGCTTTCTACGCGCTAGCTACTATCTTTTGTCTAATAAAAACTAGTTACTTTTTCCTTCAGATTTTTTCTAAGTTCAAATATTAAGATTCACAGGACCTTACAAACACATTCATACATTTTTTTACAATTAATGTCATGGGGTGCCGAAGTCTTCATTCTCATCCATCCATCTATAGCGCGCCATGAGCGTAGTTTCATTTGTAAGGGCATATTTCTCCCTAAGTGGTTTTGGTAATTGATGACAATGCATTTGCGGACTAATCGTGTGCATTGAGCGTTTCAGATATCTCATGTCTAGGCACAAGACGATTCAGTGCCCCTTAGAGCCTATCGAAGACGGCGTTTCTCTATGGTTCTTTTCGGTGGATTTGAGTCGCAGGAAAGTCGTACTATTAAGAGGGGGTCTCCTTCGAAAAGGTTAGGGTGGAATCATCACGTACACATCTATTCCTTTGCACCATCTTCCTTGCTTCTTTGGAGCATCGGTTGTTCCCCTTGTCGCTGCGAAGATGAAGGCATCCTAGTGCTACTGGTCTGCGACATGCGGTAGTACTGCTCAAGGGAGCAGTAGTATCGCAGCTGGCCACGGTAGTACCGCCCCAGGTAGCGGTAGTACTGCAGGTGCGGTAGTACCGCTCCTAGCATGCAGTAGTACCGTGGCCTCTGACCCAGCACCGTGGCGTGAGCGCATGTAGCGGCGGAAGTATTTTTTTACTTCCACACCCTACGCGGTAGTACCGCTCCCTGTGAGTTGTAGTACCGTGCCAGATTTTTGCATTGACCAAAACTCAGCAGAGGTAGCCATGGATGTAATTTTATTAGTCCGTGCCTTCCCAGCCTAGGATGAGCTCTGACTTGCAGTAATACCGCACGGGCGCACGGTAGTACCGCTCTGGTGGTTCTCCCGCTCGTTGCCTTGATCAATAGAGCCTCACCTGGCTTCTGCCGCGCGAGCGGTAGTACCGCACCTCCCAGCGGTAGTATCGCGAGCCCGTGCGGTAGTACCACTTGGATATGCGGTAGTACCACATCTCGCGGGCTAAGTAGGTGGGTAACGGTTGGTTTTGTCCTCTCACTATATAAGGGGGTTCTTCTTCCGAAGTAGACTATCTCTTCCTTCCCCAAAGCTCCATTGTTGCTCAAAGCTTCATTTTCGCCTGATCTCTCTCCCTAGTCAGTCAAACTTGTTGATTTTCTAGGGATTGGTTGAGAAGGCCCCGATCTAAACTTCCACCAAGAGAAATTTGATTCCCCTCACTAATCCCTTGCGAATCTTGTTACTCTTGGGTGTTTGAGCACCCTAGGTGGTTGAGGTCACCGCGGAGCCATATTCTATTGTGGTGAAGCTTCGTGGTGTCATTGGGAGCCTCTAATTAAGTTGTGGAGATTGCCCCAACCTTGTTTGTAAAGGTTCAGTCGCCGCCTCCAAGGGCACCAATAGTGGAATCACGGCATCTTGCATTGTGTAAGGGTGTGAGAAGAATACGGTGGCCCTAGTGGCTTCTTGGGGAGCATTGTCCCTTCACACCGCTCCAACGAAGATGTACTTCCCCTCAAAGGGAAGGAACTTCGGTAACACATCATCGTCTCCTCCGGCTCCAGTCTTTGTTATCTCTTACCTTTAAGTGTGCAAGCTTATATTGTGTTGTACCTCTTGCTTTCTTGTGTGCTTGTTGTTGTTGCATCATATAGGTTGCTCACCTAGTTGCATATCTAGACAACTACTTTGATGCAAAGTTTAAATTGGTAAAGAAAAGCTAAAAATTGTTAGTTGCCTATTCACCCACTCCCCCCTCTAGTCAACTATATCGACCCTTTCAATTGGTATCAGAGCCTCGTCTCTTTATTAAGGACTTTGACGTCCAAAGAGTATGGTTGACACCGTAGACGGTGGGGAGGAGCACCCCGGTGTAATTTCGTCCTCATCTACGGCCGATGGGGGGACCTCGATCTCTCGTCAAGAGTTCAATGTGGCCTTGGACACATTGAAAACCTCCATGACGGCCGAGGTCAAAGGCATGCTTAAGAATTTTCTTGATGGTCTTAAATTATCCACCGCACCATTGGAAATGGTCGGTCCCACTAACAAGATGACGGATGCTAACTCCGACAAGGGGGAAGCTACTAGTGACAATGTTCCTTTATCTAGTGGTAGAAGTGGAAATGGCATCTTTTCCCATGTTGAACCTCCACTTACTTATGGAGGACCGGTTCCTTCCACTCATTTGAATCATGTTGGTCCTGCTCCTAAGCTTGTGAAAAATGAGGATTTTGCCTCGTGGGTCTATCGCTTTAAACATCATTTGAATCATAGTTCTACTAACCTTTGGAGAATTATTGACCAAGGTTTCTACCCGCATGACCCAAGCAACTTCACTCCTAGAGAAGCCTCGGGTCATCAATTCAACGAGTCCGCTCTTTGCATTCTCCAAGAGACCATCCCTCCCGAAGATATTGTGCATCTCCGACCTTTCACCATGGCCAAGGAAGCATGGCAACATGTTGTTTTCATTTACAAGGGAAGCACAAGCATTCAACGCTCCAACTATGAAGTGGTTCAAGATGAAGCCGATGAGTTTGCAATGAATGAAGAGGAAGAACCGCGTGAGCTTTATCGGAGATTAACTACTCTCGCGGTCTCACTCCGAGATCATGGGAGTAAGGATAGGATGACAATTGGATCAAGCGCAAGTTTCTCAAGGCCATGATGCCTTACCATAAGGCCATGTCCTTCGTCATCCATTAAAGGCCGGACTTCCACACCTTGTCCGCAAGTGAAGTGTTGGATGAGTTTGTGGCAATGAGGATCTTAGACAAGACCGCCAACAATGCAGTGTTGCGTTCCCAACACACTAAGAAGCCCAACCTTGCCTTGAAGGCCAAGGCTAGTGTGTAAGAAGAGGATGAAGAGGAATAAGAGGAGAGTAACCCCGAAGATACAAAATATGCTTATCATGAGCACATGGCTCTCGCTTCAAGGCAATTTTGGAGCAAGAAGAACTCAAGGCCCAACTTCAACAAGAACAACTCAAGTGGCACCAAGGGCAAGCAACGTGTGAGGACTTGCTATAATTGTAGCAATGTGAGCCACTTTGTTGCGGAGTGCCCATATGAGAGAGGGAAGACAATGGTGGCAAGCTTATCCGAAAAGACAAGGCCAAGTCCTTCCCCAACAAGAATAACTTCACCAAGAAGACTCCTCCCAAGGGGTTGGTGGAACAAGAAGGGTACAATGAGGATGATGATGATGATGATGATGAAGACGGTGAAACAGTTTCCATGGCCTCCATTGCCATTGCAACAACTCCTGGGTGTCCCTCTTCGACTCACCCAACGAGAACATCACCACCAAGTGCCTCATGGCCAAAGCCACCAACAAGGTAACCCCCAACATCAAAACCACCATCACTTCTAATCCTTCTTTGACGGATTGCATTGATGAAAGTGAGGGGTCCAATGAGGAAGAAAATGAATTTGAGTCCTTTATGAGTAAGCTCAAGGGTAAATCCAAGAAGCACTTTGTTGCTCTCTTGGAACAACTTGGTGAAGCCAATGACCTGATCGAGGCTCACGAAGACACCATCTCTAAGATGAAAGGGCATAGTCATGACTATGCCGATGAGATATCGGATCTCTCTAATGCGCTTGAGGAGGAGTGTGTTCATCATTTGGCTCTTGAGGAGACACACAACGATGAGCATGCTAAATTAAAGAAAGATCTTGATCATGCTCTTGTTGTATCTCATGTGCTCAATTCCGAGAAGGCCAAACTTGGGGTTGATCTTGCTAGACTCAAGGAGGAGTTTGATATACTTGACAAGGCTCACAAGGCCTTGAAGGGTGCTCATGATAACCTCAAAGAGTCTCATGATCAACTCCATGTGAAGCTAACCAAGGAAAAAGCCACTTTTCCTCATATGGTGTTAATTGATAATGCAAATGCTACTAACCCGTGTTGTGAGCATGTGCATCTTGTGGAGGAAAATGCTAAGTTGAAGGAGCAACTTGAGAAAGGCCTTGTGTCTTGCATACAAGGTGAGAAGAACCTCAACGACCTTTTGAGCAATCAAAAGGAAGTTGTGGCCAAGGCGGGAATTGGGTTTGCACCCAAGTCCAAGAACAAGAAGAAGAATGACAAGGCCAAGTGACCTCCTCCTCTCAAGCAAACTTTTGTGAAGGAGGGAGAGGGTGCTTCTAAGGAGAAGAAGAACAATGAGAAGGACGGTGGTATCAAGAAGGGCAATGCCACTCCTTCCAACAAAGTCAGCGACTTTAACCCTTCTTATGTGTTGTGCCGTGCTAGTGATGGGCATGCTTATGCTAAATTTGTTGGTTATCCTAATGAGTGCATTGAATGGTCTATTTGGGTTCCTAAGACCCTTGTTACTAACATCAAAGGACCCATTACAAAATGGGTACCTAAAACCAAGCATTGATCTCTTGTAGGTGTTTGCTTCCAGTGGGGGATCATGGTTGCTCGATAGTGGAGCCACAAATCATATGACCAGAAGCAAGGACTTGGTGGTGGATGTGCATAAGATTTCATCTATGCCCACCAATGTCGAGTGGGGTGATGCCTCGTCTTCTAAGGTATTGGGTCTTGGCAAGGTTGTCATTTCTCATGATCTCACGATCAAGAAAGTCATGCTTGTTGAGTCCCTTGCATACAATTTACTTTCCGTTCGTCAACTCGCACTCATGGGCTTTGCCACTTTCTTTGATATTGATACCATGGCCCTCTTGTGGAGCAAGACTCTTAAAGTAGCCTTTGTTGGGCATGTCGAGAACGGTCTTTATGTGATTAACTTTTTGGAGCAACCCACTAAGACCGCGACATGCCTAATGGCTAAAGTTGATGTGGGATGGCTTTGGCATCGCCGTTTAGCCCATGTCAATATGAGATCTTTGCAAAGTCTTCTCAAGGGGGACCATGTCCATGGACTAACAAATGTTAGCTTTGCCAAAAGATCGTGCTTGCAGTGCTTGTATTGAAGGAAAGCTACATGAGAAGGCTCACCCTCCTACTACTATCATATACTCGAATAGGCCCTTGGAGCTTCTTCACTTGGATCTCTTTGGACCTCCATCCTTTGGTAGTCTTGGGGGTAGAAAGTCAATTGCTTGGTGATTGTGGATGATTATTCAAGATACACTTGGGTATATTTCTTCAAGAGGAAGAGTGAGACCCAACAAACCGTCATCAACTTTGCAAATGAAGCTCAACGTCAACACAATGCAAAGATCTTGATGATAAGAAGTCGCCACGGCATCGAGTTCAAGAACTACACCTTGGATGAGTTTCTTAGTGATGATGGGATCAAGCATCAATATTCTGCACCTTACACCCCTCAACAAAATGGTGTAGCAGAGAGGAGGAATCGGACGTTGATGGATGCGGCAAGGACCATGATGGCGGAGTTCAAGTCTCCATACAAATTTTGGGCCGAAGCCATGCATCAACACCGCGTGTCATGCGTCCAATCGGCTCTACCTCCGCAAAGGCTTGAACAAGACTCCATATGAGATACTCACCGGTAACAAGCCCAACCTCAAGTACTTCCGGATGTTTGGGTGTAAATGTTTCATTCTTAAGAAAGGTGTTCGTTTGTCTAAATTTGAGGCTAGAGCTCATGAGGGCATATTTGTTGGTTATGCTACAAACTCTCATGCTTCCCGTGTCCTCAATAAGCCCATGGGACTTATTGACACTACTGCATGATGCTGCTAACGTGACACTATGATCAGAGACCCTTCAAGAAACTGTGTGCGATGCAATAATCGCAAACGGTGTTGTATGAAAACCGTCAGAAATGTATAAAATATTTGCGATGACAGATGCATCAAACACTGTTCAGGTTTTAGTTGCGTGTGCGATGAAGGGCATATGGTTCAGTTCAATTAACTGTTTGCGATGAGGAGGAACAAAAGAAATGGGCAGCCAGATGAAGGCGTGCGTGATACATAGTATACGGTTCACTCGGATGAACTGTTCGTGATTAGGCAACACAAAAGAAATGATCAGTCGGATCAAGGTGTGTGTGATTGAGGGCATATGCTTCAGAAGGATTAACTTTTTGCGATTAGGCAACAGAACAAAAACGGGCCAGCCATATCAAAGTGTCTGCAATTGATGGCATACACTTCACATGGATGAACTGTTTGCGATTAGCCACAACAAACTAAAATAGTTAGATAGATCAACGTGTGTGCGATAGACGGACACACACATTCTA
This sequence comes from Triticum aestivum, assembly GCF_018294505.1. Taxonomy (NCBI): domain Eukaryota; kingdom Viridiplantae; phylum Streptophyta; class Magnoliopsida; order Poales; family Poaceae; genus Triticum; species Triticum aestivum. The sequence goes on along the minus strand of NC_057806.1, from coordinate 425,841,952 downwards.
ATTAAAAGAACCGTGTGCGATGGTGCTGACATTGCCTATTTTGCGGTGCACCCTGTGGTGCAAACACCATGTACGTGGCCGAGAAGGCGTACGTGCCCACGTTACGCCTTCCGGGAATAGTGCCGCACTTATAACCGTCAGTAAATTTTGAGCATGCATCCCGTCACATTCCAAATTGCAAACCTGTTCACACCGATCAAAACCTAAACGGTTTCCCACTTAGGAGGGTATTACTACTTGGTTATAAATACTACTACTCCAAGATGACTGCACATTCCTCCTCAACTCCTCATCCACAAAAAGTCAAAAACAAACAAGTCATTCATCATTGTTCCCTTGCGTCCGCCATGGCCAGCGTGAGTTCTGGGTCGAGAGATTGCCATCAGGGAGAGGCGAGCCTGGAAGCGGAAGCACGAGAGATGTCCCGCCTTGCCGCGAAAGCAGCCAACATGTCCCGCCTCACGACCGTAGCAGCAGAGAGGTCCCGCCATGTCGCCGAAGCAGCACGGAGGACCCGCCGCGGCGTCGATGCAGCAGACTGGTCCGGCCGCGCTGCGGAAGCAGAAGAGATGTCCTGCCGTGCCACGAATGCAGCAGAGATGTCCTCCCGTGCCACGGCGGCTTGGGAAAATGTTTCGCGGGCAGGCGACGACTCTTATAGGAGCATGCGTGCCCTCGTCCTTAGGTAGATGGATCAGATCTCCAGGTGGGCGAGGTTGCAGGATGACCTGAAAGCCTCGCTTGAACAGTCTACTGACGTCATCCGGCAACTAAATGAGAGCAATGCGAAGCTCCGGGCCGAGCGCGACCTGTTGAGGGCGAAGATCGTCAGAAGTGCGGAGTAGCAGGAGCAGACCACTGCCTTGTTGAAGAGGACCGCGTCATCGTCGAGAAACTTATGGACGAGAATGCCATGCTGCGCATTGAGTGCAGAAGGCTGGTGGAGGAATCCGTGGATGCTCTCAACCAGCAGCTTGAGGACAAGAAAGAGCTCGTCGTCGCCCGCCGCGGAGACTAGTTCCCGCGGCCTGCAGCAACGCATCAAGAAAGTAGAGATCAGTGAGCCAAATCATTGTCTTCCTTCTTCTTTTTCCCTTGTGTATATCGAGCGTTGTCGCATGTGGCTTTTTTTAATTATGTTTATAAATATGTAAGACAATTATTATCCAATGTCATCATCCTTATATTCATTATACTTGCTATAAGTCACAGTCGATGCTATATAGGTCCGTCAGATCTTACATCAAGATCCGTGCAAAACTTTCTTTTCAGATTTTCATTTTTCTCTTTTAAATCTCAGTCCAGTGAGACATGTGCCACCACGCCGTAGAACAGGTGCTCGAGCGCCATTAAGACGTTGGGAGGGAGGTGTGCGGTGGGTAGCGGTCAAAGGGCTCTCCTCCCGATGAGCACACGCAGGGGTCTGATCGCACGCCTCCCGTACTCAAATAGCTACCCCGCACGGCACCTCCTAGCCAATAAAAAAGGGACGCGTGGCCACACGTAATTGGTAAGTCGAACGCCCACGGTTTTAATAATACTTGTGTTTCTGATTTGTAACGTGACAACACTTGTTCCAAAATAACTTTGTTGATTGTTAACGTGTGCGCCTTCGCAAATCGGACAGAAAAATTACCACAACATGTTGGTGCCATGTCATGAGACCATGCCAAGTTTCATGATTTTCAGGCGTGTTTTGGAATTACAGGAATTAAAAAACCAAGTTTCTCAATCTTTCCGGCCGAGCCACGACGTCTAGATGTTTGAATTTCACTCCCATCTCTTGCATGGGACCTAGAAATTCACCTAAGGATGCACATGTGATTTTTCAAACAACTTTGGTGCACTTGAGCATGTGCTTGTAGTTCAAATTTTAATTATGCACATTGAATGCCCAGAAACTCAATTAATGTATAAAAAAGGCCAAACAAACTCGGAAAATTCCAAAATTTAGCACAATACTTCTATTTGGTCTAATCTGGCTGTGTAAAAAATTAAGGCGGGATAAGGCAGTGTACATATGTCGTTTCGCACACGGAGGTGACATGTTCCCTCTCAGAACCACAAGCCTTCTTGAGGGAAGCTCCGGTTTGCAATAAGCCTACACAAAAGCTTGTCCCAATTCGGCCAAAAAAATTACCGCAGCATGTTCGTGCCATGTCATGACACTATGCCAAGTTTCATGATTTTCAGGCGTGTTTTGGAATTACAGAAATTAAAGAACCAAGTTTCTCAATCTTTTCGGCACAGCCACGATGCCCAGATGTTTGAATTTCACTCCCATCTCTTGCATGGGACCTAGAAATTCACCCAAGGGCACACATGTGATTTTCCAAACAACTTTGGTGCACTAGAGCATGTGCTTGTAGTTCAAATTTGAATTATGCATATTAAATGCCCAGAAACTCAATTAATTTATAAAAAGGCCAAATGAACCCGGAATAATTCCAAAATTTAGCACGGTACTTCTATTTGGTCTAATCTGGCTGTGTAAAAAAATCAAGTCAGGAGAAGGCAGTGTATGTATGTCGTTTCGCACACGGAGGTGACATGTTCCCTCTCGAAACCACGAGCCTTCTTGAAGGAAGCTCCAGTTTGCAAGAAGTTTACACCAAAGCTTATCCCAATTCGGCCAAAAAAATTACCACAACATGTTGGTGTCATGTCATGAGACCATGCCAAGTTTCATGATTTTCAGGCGTGTTTTGGAACTACAGGAATTAGAAAACCAAGTTTCTCAATCTTTTCAGCCGAGCCACGACGCCCACATGTTTGAATTTCAGTCCCATCTCTTGCATGGGACTTAGAAATTCATGCAAGGACACGCATGTGATTTTTCAAACAACTTTGATGCACTGGAGCCTGTGCTTGTAGTTCAAATTTGAATTATGCACATTAAATGCCCAGAAACTCAATTAATGTATATAAAAGGCCAAACGAACCTGTAATAATTCCAAAATTTAGCACGGTACTTCTATTTGGTCTAATCTGACTGTGTAAAAAAATTAAGGCGGAAGAAGCCAGTGTACGTATGTCGTTTCACACATGGAGGTGACATGTTCCCTCTCAGAGCCACGAGCCTTCTTGAGGGAGTATGAGATAAGCTTTCGCGATTTACCTTATCATTATCATGGCAATACCTAGATCTATCCTTGTTTTTATGCCTAGCTAGGGGCGTTAAATGATAACGCCTGTTGGGAGGCAACCCAATTTTATTTTTATTCCTGTTTAGTAATAAATAATTTATCCAGCCTCTGTTTTGGTTGTGTTTTTTGTATTTAAGTAGTGTTTGTGCCAAGTAGAATCGTTGGGAAGACTTGGGGAAAGTCTTTTTGATCTTGATGTAAAAAACAGAAACTTTAGCGCTCACGAGATTTGCTGTCATTTTTTACTGGAGAGTGATATTTAGTTAATTCTTTTTGTAGATGATTAATAGATAAATTCCTCATGTTCAGAAATTTATTTTAGAATTTTTGGGGTTTCAGAAGTATTCGAAACCTACATATTACTACAGACTGTTCTGTTTTTGATAGATTCTGTTTTTCGTGTGTTGTTTGCTTATTTTGATGAATCTATGGTTAGTAATAGAGTTTATGGACCATAGAAAAGTTGGAATGCAGTAGGTTTAATACCAATATAAATAAATAATGAGTTCATTACAGTACCTTTAAGTGGTGATTTGTTTTCTTTTACTAAGGGAGCTCACGAAGATTTTCTTTTAAGTTTTGTGTTGTGAAGTTTTCAAGTTTTGGGTAAAGATTTGATGGATTATGGAACAAGGAGTGGCAAGAGCCTAAGCTTTGGGATGCCCGAGGCACCCCAAGGTAAAATCCAAGGACAACCAAAAACCTAAGCTTGGGGATGCCCCGGAAGGCATCCCCTCTTTCGTCTTCGTCCATCGGTAACTTTACTTGGAGCTATATTTTTATTCGTCACATGATATGTGTTTTGCTTGGAGCGTCTTGTATGATTTGAGTCTTTTATTTTTAGTTTACCACAATTATCCTTGTTGTACACACCTTTTGGGAGAGACAGACATGAATTGGAATTTATTAGAATACTCCATGTGCTTCACTTATATCTTTTGAGTTGGATAATTTTTGCTCTAGTGCTTTGCTTATATCTTTTAGAGCACAGCGGTGGTTCTATTTTATAGAAATAATTGATCTCTCATGCTTCACTTATATCATTTTAAGAGTCCTTTAGAATAGCATGGTAATTCACTTTGGTTATAATTTTTAAATGCTAAGAGAAGTTGGATGCTTGATAGATGGTTTTGAGATATAAAGGTGGTAATATTAGAGGTGTGCTAGTTGAGTAATTGTGAAATTGATGAATACTTGTGTTGAAGTTGGAAAGTCCCGTATCATGCACGTATGGTAAACGTTATGTGACAAATTTGAAGCATGGGGCGTTCTTTGATTGATTTCCTTATGAGTGGCGGTCAGGGATGAGCGATGGTCTTTTCCTACCAATCTATCCCCCTAGGAGCATGCGCGTAATGCTTGGTTTTGATGACTTGTAGATTTTTGCAATAAGTATGTGAGTTCTTTATGACTAATGTTGAGTCCATGGATTATATGCACTCTCACTCTTCCATCATTGCTAGCCTCTTCGGTACCGTGCATTGCCCTTTCCCACCTTGAGAGTTGGTGCAAACTTCACCGGTGCATCCAAACCCCGTGATATGATATGCTCTATCACACATAAGCCTCCTTATATCTTCCTCAAAATAGCCACCATACCTACCTATTATGGCATTTCCATAGCCATTCCGAGATATATTGCCATGCAACTTTCCATCATTCCATTTATTATGACACGCATCATCATTGTCATATTGCTTTGCATGATCATGTAGTTGACATCGTATTTGTGGCAAAGCCACCGTTCATAATTTTTCATACATGTCACTCTTGATTCATCGCAATCTCGGTACACCGCCGGAGGCATTCACATAGAGTCATATTTTGTTCCAAGTATTGAGTTGTAATTTTTGAGTTGTAAGTAAAAAGAAGTGTGATGATCATCATTATTAGAGCATTGTCCCAGTGAGGAAAGGATGATGGAGACTATGATTCCCCCACAAGTCAGGATGAGACTCCGGACGAAAAAAAAAGAAAAAAAGAGGCCAAAAGAAAAAAAGAAGGCCCAAATAAAAAAATGAGAGAAAAAGAGAGAAGGGACAATGTTACTATCCTTTTTCCACACTTGTGCTTCAAAGTAGCACCATGATCTTGATGATAGAGAGTCTCTTATTTTGTCACTTTCATATACTAGTGGGAATTTTCATTATAGAACTTGGCTTGTATATTCCAATGATGGGCGTCCTCAAATGCCCTAGGTCTTCGTGAGCAAGCGAGTTGGATGCACACCCACTTAGTTTCTTTGATGAGCTTTCATATATTTATAGCTCTAGTGCATCCGTTGCATGGCAATCCCTACTCCTTGCATTGACATCAATCGGTGGGCATCTTCATAGCCCATTGATTAGCCGCGTCAATGTGAGACTTTCTCCTTTTGTCTTCTCAAACAACCTCAATCATCATATTCTATTCCACCCATAGTGCTATGTCCATGGCTCGCGCTCATATATTGCGTAGAAGTTGACAAAGTTTGAAAAGGCTAAGTATGAAACAATTGCTAGGCTTGTCATCGGGGTTGTGTATGATGAGAGCATTTTGTGTGACGAAAATGAAGCATGGCCAAACTATATGACTTTGTAGGGATAAGTTTTCTTTGGCTATGGTATTTTGATAAGACATAATTGCTTGATTAGCATACTTGGAGTATTACTATTTTTATGTCAACAATAAACTTTTATCTTGAATCTTTTGGATCTGAACATTCATGCCGCAATAGAAAAAATACATTGAAGAATATTCTAGAAAGCATTCCACATCAAAAATTCTGTTTTTATCATTTACCTACTCGAGGACGAGCAGGAATTAAGCTTGGGGATGCTTGATACGTCTCCAGCGTATCTATAATTTTTGATTGTTCCATGCTATTATATTATATGTTTTGGATGTTAATGGGCTTTATTTTACACTTTTATATTATTTTTGGGACTAACCTATTAACCGGAGGCCCAGCCCAAATTGTTGCTTTTTTGCCTATTTCAGTGTTTCGCAAAAAAGGAATATCAAACGGAGTCCAAAAGGAATGAAACCTTCGGGAGCGTGATTTTTGGAACAAACGTGATCCAAAGGACTTGGAGTGGACGTAAAGCAACCAACGAGGTGGCCACGAGGCAGGGGGCGCACCTACCGCCCCGGGCACACCCTCCCCCCTCGTGGCTCCACCGACCTACTTCTTCCTCCTATATATACCTACGTACCCCCAAACCATCGATGAGCACCACGAAACCCTATTTCCACCGCCGCAACCTTCTGTACCCAAGAGATCCCATCTTGGTGCCTTTTCCGGAGCTCTGACGGAGGGGGCATTGATCATGGAGGGCCTCTACATCAACTCCATGGCCCCTTCGATGATGTGTGAGTAGTTTACCTCAGACCTTCGGGTCCATAGTTATTAGCTAGATGGATTCTTCTCTCTCTTTGGATCTCAATACAAAGTTCTCCTCGATCTTCTTGGATATCTATTCGATGTAACTCTTTTTGCGATGTGTTTGTTGAGATCCCATGAATTGTGGGTTTATGATAAAGATTATCTATGAACAATATTTGAATCTTCTCTGAATTCTTTTATGTATGATTGGTTATCTTTGCAAGTTTCCTCGAATTATCAGTTTGGTTTGGCCTACTAGATTGATCTTTCTTGCAATGGGAGAAGTGCTTAGCTTTGGGTTCAATCTTGCGGTGCTCGATCCCAGTGCTAGAAAGGGAAACGACACGTACTGTATTGTTTCCATCGAGGATAAAAAGATGGGGTTTATATCATATTGCATGAGTTTATCCCTCTACATCATGTCATCTTGCTTAAAGCATTACTCTATTCTTATGAACTTAATACTCTAGATGCATGCTGGATAGTAGTCGATGTGTGGAGTAATAGTAGTAGATACAGGAAGGAGCCGGTCTACTTGTTACGGACGTGATGCCTATATACATGATCATACCTAGATATTCTCATAACTATGATCAATTCTATCAATTGCTCGACAGTAATTTGTTCACCCACCATAATACTTATGCTATCTTGAGAGAAGCCACTAGTGAAACCTATGGCCCCCGGGTCTATTCTCCATCATATAAGTTTCCAATCTATTTTATTTTGCAATCTTTACTTTCAATCTATATCATAAAAATACCAAAAATATTTATCTTATTATTATTATCTCTATCAGATCTCACTCTTGCAAGTGTCGTGAAGGGATTGGCAACCCCTTTATCGCGTTGGTTGCGAGGTTCTTATTTGTTTGTGTAGGTACGAGGTGACTCGTGCGTGGTCTCCTACTGGATTGATACCTTGGTTCTCAAAAATTGAGGGAAATACTTACGCTGCTTTGCTGCATCACCCTTTCCTCTTCAAGGGAAAACCAACACATGCTCAAGAGGTAGCATGGAGCGACACCTTCCACCAAAATCACTGCCCCCTCCTCCAATTAAGCATTGCCCACAGCCATTTTACACGCAGTATAACATGGAGCTGAGTAGCATGCGGCCGCACGTGCGAACGAGGTCGCTATGGCTGACATGCGTGTCGACCGCCAGATCTTGGAGGAGCACCTCGTCTTCGAGGCCACCGTCAACACCACCGCGCGGTTGTCTACTTTAAAATAAAGTTCGTGATGTTTTCTTGAGGCCACCGCTAGTGCCTTCTAGTGATTTTTCATTTGTAGTTAATATGCAATCTGATGTTCAGTTAACAGTTTGGTCCTCTGAAATGTAATGTTCAGTTAACACTTTGGTCCAACAATTACTACATTTCGTAGTACTATTCTCAAGCATTCTTTGTTTTGTTAACTGTCTTATCTTCTAGTACATGTTTCTATTCTGCAACGTCGTGCTCAGTTAACTATTTTGGTTCATTTGGTCTGTTGTCCATTTAACTGTTTGGTTCAGTTCTGCAATTTGATTTTCATTTGCTGTGGGTACAATTTTGTATTGTTATGCATGTGACACCAATCGAATTTGGCTGTACTCAATACATATTCTACTGATAGTATGGAAACTCTCAGTTAACCTGATCAAGATCTTCCTTATGTGTGTTGCAGGGAAACAATGGGAGACACTGCGGTTTACCATCGAGGTTTGTTCAAGCAGGGTCCTTTGGCTAATAGCACATTATTGTGCAGTTGCAGGAATCATTCTAATATTTAGGTTTCTTACAATTTGGTCTTGCACATGTAGGTCCTGCTGTCAGAGGCTTAGACCCACTGTTCGACCCATTTTGCATATGGGGAAATGAGATGTCCATGAATATCAGTCAAGTCAAGAAACTCAGAAAGATTGTTAGGATGAAGAAACTTGCGACGAATAACAGCAAGATCTTGTTTACACAATGAAGAAGACATCAGTCAACTATAGGATGGTACCAACTCTTTAACCTTGTTTTTACCCCTTGTGCCATTTCAAAATTTACAATAGCAATTTATGCATAGCTTTGTTTTCAGTACTTTTCAAAGCGGTTCAACGATGAATACCTCTCAAACCACCTGCATGGTCAAGAGGCGAGGAAGGTATTCATTCAACACCCATGGTACAATATTGAAGTCTTGCTGAAGAGGACGAAGGTTGGGCGGGCAATTATCCATAGCCACTGGCCTAAAGTTGCAAGGACATTCAACATCACTGAAGGCTCAATATTTGCCTTCCACTTCTGTAGTTTCCCAGATGAGATTCATCTGTCTATTTACCATGTATGATGCTACTTTCTAAAGGTTTTTGATGCTGCATGTGAAACTTGGTGCTGTTGTGTAATGGCGTAACTGAGTGCCGAAGCTATCTGATGTAATTCGATTATGAAATCCTGGTTGCTTTTATATGGATATGAAATATCTGGCGTGTTTTATAAGAAATATCAGTTTGATTAGTATATGGATTATCAATAGTAGGCTAATTACCATGCTTATTGGGGTTTTCTATTGCAAACGGTTACTCAGACGACACCGTGGGCGATGAACTCAGACAACCCGCACAGTTTCTAGAAAGCAGGCGTGTTCGATCAACTAACAATCACACATGGCTTCCAGCAGCGAACTGTTTCCGTTAGGCCACCTTGCACAAACGTTTCCACACAAAGAACTATGTGGGATGTACATACCTACGGAAATTATTTTCTGGGATTCACCGTGTGGGATGTACATACCTACGGAAATGATTTCTGGGATTCACCGTGTGGGGTGTACATACCTACGGAAATGATTTCTGGGATTCACCATGTGGGATGTACATACCTACGGAAATGATTTCTGGGTTTCACTGTGTGGGATGTACATACCTACGAAAATGATTTCTGGGATTCACCATGTGGGATGTACATACCTACGAAAGTGATTTCTGGGATTCACCGTGTGGGATGTACATACCTACAGAAATGATTTCTGGGATTCGCCGTGTGGGATGTACATTGTCGGTGTCAAAACCGGCGGATCTCGGGTAGGGGGTCCCGAACTGTGCATCTAAGGCGGATGGTAACAGGAGGCAGGGGACACGATGTTTTACCCAGGTTCGGGCCCTCTTGATGGAGGTAAAACCCTACGTCCTGCTTGATTTATTCTTGATAATATGAGTAGTACAAGAGTTGATCTACCACGAGATCGGAGAGGCTAAACCCTAGAAGCTAGCCTATGGTATGATTGTATGTTGTCCTACGGACTAAAACCCTCCGGTTTATATAGATACTGGAGGAGGCTAGGGTTACACAACGTTGGTTACAAAGGAGGAGATATGCATATCCGTATTGCCTAGCTTGCCTTCCACGCCAAGTAGAGTTCCATCCGGACACGAGGCGAAGTCTTCAATCTTGTATCTTCATAGTCCAACAGTCCGGCCAACGAATATAGTCCGGCTGTCCGGAGACCCACTAATCCAGGACTCCCTCAGTAGCCCCTGAACCAGGCTTCAATGACGATGAGTCCATCGCGCAGTGTTGTCTTCGGCATTGCAAGGTGGGTTCCTCCTCCGAATACACCATGGAAGAGTTTGAATACAAGGATAGTGTCCGACCCTGCAAAATAAGTTCCACATACCACCGTAGAGAGAATAATATTTCCACAAATCTAATCTGCTGACACGTTTTGGCAGCATGACCTCACGCCATAGCCCGGTAATTATTTGAACCGTTTTTCTTTAACCAGCCCCGCACATAACGTGTGGCGGTTTCTTGACACGTCTTGTCAAAGCAGAGATCGTGCTCCCCTTATTACGGGATTCTCATTAATACGGACATGGGTAACCCAACCGTGCCTAGGACTCCTAGATTTTAGGCAAGTCCCAAACGACCACGAGGAGGAAGATTGATATTCACCCTCTTTATAAAGGGACAAGACTTTTACTTTTTTCCCTCCCGTGCTCAATCGAATCCTTCCCCTGCCTCGAGTTCTAACACCCAAAGCCCATGTCAGGAGCTTCGGACCTTCAATCATGTCCGGATCCATCCTTCAAGGCCGGTGGATGCCCTCCTCCGTCACGGAGGAGGACATCAAGAAGTTGAGGGAGGCCAGATATCTGACCGCCGAAATTTTGCATAGACTGCCCGCCCGAGGGCAGGTCGTCCCTACTCCCGAGCCCAATGAGAGCGTTGTGTTCGTCTCCCACTTCCTCCGAGGACTAGGCCTCGCTCTGGATCCCTTTGTTAGGGGTCTCATGTTCAATTACACGCTGGATTTTCACGGTCTGGCCCCGGATTCCCTTCTTCACGTCTCGTCATTTATTGTCATGTGTGAGGCCTTCCTCCGCATTACCCCTCACTTTGGCTTGTGGCTCAAGACCTTCGATGTGAAGCCGAAGATGGTCGAGGGACAGTATGCAACATGCGGAGGTGCTTTAATAAGCAAAATTGTTGATGCTCCATGGCCAAAGGGTTCCTTTCCAGAGGTGTCCGGATTGTGGCAACAGGAGTGGTTTTACGCCACAGCTCCCCAAGTGCCAAGTGGGTAGCTGCCCCCACCTTTCGCTCGGGCCCTGTTGTGGTTCTAAGTCTGACAGTGATGTAGGGGGGTAAGTATGGAGAGGCAAGATCTTAGCTATGGAGAAGTTGTAAGAACGCAAGGTTTACGAGTTCAGGCCCTTCTCGGAGGAAGTAATAGCCCTACGTCTCGGAGCCCGGAGGCGGTCGACTGGATTATGTGAGTATGAGTTACAGAGGTGCGAACCCTTGTCTCGGAGGAGGGGTGGCTTATATAGAGTGCGCCAGGACCCCGGCCAACCCACATTACGAAGGGTTCAATGTACATTAAGGCAGGGCGTTACTGATAACGCTAGTAATAAAGTGCTATGATGACCATAAAAGCTACTTAATGAACGACCGTTAGCGCGCGGAGTGACTTTAGGTCTCCTAGCTGTCGAGTGGTTGGATCTTGGTCGAGTGATTGCTTCTTGGTCGAGTGTCTTCGAGTCTGTCGAGTGGAACACCTCCAAGTCGATTGAAAGGTGATTTCTTCTAGAGATGTCCTTGGGTAGGGCAGTTAGGACAGGTCCGTGACCCTACCCTAGGTACATAGCTTCATCATTAGCCCCCGAATGGATCGAGGTTTGAGTGGGGAAGGAGTTGAGGACTTCTCCGACTCGTTTTCCATGCCGTGAGCATATCTTGTTTCGGATCAACGGACCTGAGTGATGACAGCAACTTCCTTTTCAGTCGCCTTGATCCATTCTTAATTCTTCGTCGAGTGAGTTTCTTCACTTGTAAGGCTCCGAGTGACGGTGCGGAGGAGATCTTTGGTATGATAAGTTGTTTGCTGCCCGCGGATTTCGTGGGATCCGAAGTTTGGGAAGCGCGCGAGACGGGGGAGGCTGCAGTAATCGGATGGGATAGAGCGGAGCCGCCTCGATCCCTGTGCCACCTTTTTCGCCACGTATCGCTCGCACGGTCGTTACGGGATTTGACAGAGCCATCTGGGCCTACCTGTCAGCCACTCGGAAGCGGCCTCATATAAGGCGTTGGACCGAAGTCTCCCGAACAGTGCGCCCCATTACCTCTTCTCCTTCTCATGCCTCTCCGCTGTGCTCGCTCTCGCCCCAGCGCCACCGCACCACACGCGTCTCGCCGGCAACAATGGTGAAGGAGAAGACCGCGGCTCTGGAGCGGGCAAAGAAGGCGACGGCGAGGTCGAAGGGGAAGGCGACGAGCCAGGGCGGATCTTCCTCGCGGACTAGCCTGCCGAAGGGTTGGATCCAGGGCAACTGGATCCACTCGAGGATCTCCCAAGAAGACCTCGACGACCTGGCCGAGGGAGGGCTGATCCCCTACGAATCGGCACGGCTTCCGGGGAAGGAATCCGAGCCGCAACCCCGGGAGGGTGAGCGCGTTCTTCTTGCCACCCACGTCGACCGTGGGTTTTCCTTGCCTCCTCATCCTTTCTTCCGAGGGTTTCTGAACTTCTTTGGGGCTCAACTCCACCATTTTACCCCCAACTCAATCGTTTATCTTGCCGCATTCATTTCCTTGTGTGAGAACTTCCTGGGTTGTCGGCCCCACTGGGGTCTTTTCAAGCATATTTTCACTTGTCGCTCCCAGACGGTGAAAAAGGCTAATCCGAGTGACGAGAGGACCCAAGTGATCCAGATGTGTGGGGGTCTTGGCATCCAGACAAGGGGGAAAAGCTCCTTTCCAGCCATGATTCTTCCCGACTCAGTTCGCGGATGGCAGTCGACTTGGTTCTACTGTAAAGACTAGTCGACGCCAGGGCAATCGACTGGCCTTCCTCCCTTTACCATGGACCGAGTGAAAAAACCCTCCCCTTTGAAGGTGCTCCCGGAGGAGAAGGCGCGCGTGATGGTGTTGGTCAACCGAGTGATCCAGCTTATTCGTGACGGGGTCACTGGTATGGATCTCTTGGAGGTCTTCCTTCAGCGGCGCATCCAGCCTCTCCAAGCCCGAGACCATCCGATGTGGATGTATTCGGGTCTTGAAGACTCCACTCGGATCCACCCGGAGGAGGTCGACGACGACACACTGGAGAAGTGGCTGTCGAGCATTACCGGGAATAAGGACAATCCCAGAGGAGCCAGGAGAGTTCCCCCATTCGACCAGTCGCATGCACCAGAGCAGGTCTGATTCTGAGTTTTTGCTCGTAATCTGAATTCACTCGCGCAGCTATCTGTATTGTGTCGACTGACTTTGTCCTCCCTGCTTTCTTTTAGGCCATTATTGAAATGTATTCGATGCCCAATGGGGCGCAAGAGCAAGCTCTGGAAGGCGAGGCGAGTGGTGGCGAAAGTGGCGAGTGGACTTCCGATGGTGAAGGGGATGGAGGAAGCAACGACTCAAGTGATGGGGAAGAAGTCGAGTCGCCTCCTCGCATAGAGAGACGATCCAAGCTTGACCAAGATCGGCCGAGTGCCCGCGACAAGGCAACTGCTCAGGCTGGTCAGTCTTCGAAGCGTCCTCAGATCTCTTCACCAACCACGACTGAGAAGGCGCCAAAGCACCTCAAAGTTGCAGAGCCGAAGACTCAGAAGGCGCTGCCGAAGATCAAGATCGATATCCCTGTCGCCTCCGCGTGAGTGTCTCTCCTTGTATTCACTCGACGCTACGCGCTATTTGTTTTTCTTGTTTTAATTGGACGAACTTTGGAATTGTCAGCGCTGCCACTTCCGGGACCTCAGCTTACAGGGATGATGATGAGGTGATGGAGGATGCGGTCACTTCTAATCCGGGTATGACTTTTGCCATACTGTCTTTGTTCAGTCGATTCAACTGCAATGTGCACCATTGGGTGACGTGATTTTGGCAATTGAACTTTGCATAGCTCCCAACATTATTGACCTCCCTGATGATGATGAAGAGCCCGAGAGGCCTTTGACGAGGAAGAATAGGCGAGCTCCTGCAAGCGAGGTGCCACAGTCGATGCCGAGGGCGGAACCAGTCGTTCAGGACACTGGTGACGTCAATCGGGGTTCTGTTACCTTCGCCGAGCCCCTGTCAAGTGCCTTGCCTTCTTTGTCGGCTGCTCAGGCCCCTGTCAACCCGCCTTCAGTTTTTGCGACCTATCATGTCCCAGAGGACGAGGTGAATGCTGCTAGGGAAGCCATACGCCAGGCGGGCATTATGATGGAGAAGATGAAGACAGTGCAGGACGCCAGCCAAGCCGCCTATGATGCCAGCTCGGCTCTCCAAAGCAACGTTCAGGTTAGTCGACTATCTGAAGATTCTTTCCGAAAATCTTTGCATCTATACACCCACTGGGTGCGTCGATTGAAGTTTTGGACTAGTGGGGGCACGCTGATTGCACCCACTAGGTGTAGTCCCCGAGGCTACGGTGGACTGCTGGCAGTCGACTGTAGTCTTTGTATTTTGTCGAGTAAAAACCGAACTGGTAGTTTGTTTCTTCCGCTCGATCCAGACGAGTGGAATCAGAACTGGTGGGGGCACGCAAAGTGCACCCACTGGGTGTAGTCCCCGAGATCACGGTCAACTGCTGGCAGTCGACTGTGGTCTGAGTTCTACTTTGTCTCTTTTTTTGAACTCGACTCCGGCGGACCGGTTGAGTGGAATCAGAACCGGTGGGGGCACGCAAAGTGCACCCACTGGGTGTAGTCCCCGAGACTATGGTGGACTGCGGGCAGTCGACCGTAGTCTTAGTACTTAATGTCTTTGAAGTTTTTTGCTCTAGAATAATTTCTCCCCTTTGATTTCAGAAATCTTGTGATCTTGGAGCTCGCTTCGCTGATTTGGAGGGGCCGCAGATTCAACTGAAACTTGACTTGGAGCTGGCCAGGACAGAGCTGCAGAAGGTCAGAGACGGCGCCGCTGGTAAGACAAGTTTGTCGACTGGTTAGTTTTAGGCTCGAGCACCCTTCTGCTATTTCTGAATCAATCATCATTTCTTTGCAGAAAAACTGAGAGAAGCTTTGGCGAAAAAGGATCAGGATTTGGCTGCTGCCCAGAAGGAGGCTGACGATAGGACCGCTCTGGCAGAACAGAAGCTGGCTTTAGTCGGCCAGTTGGTAGAAGAGAATACCATGCTGAAGACCGCTTTGAATGACTCCAACAAGGAGTGCACGCGCTGGAAGAAGGCGAATCTCGTTCAAGGCGAGAAAATGGAAGGCATTGCTCGTAGGAGGGATGACCTGGAGAGCTATCTAAGGAGTGTTGCCAAGAAGTTGTACATCAAGCTTGAAGGTGCACATTCTGTTCCAACTGATTTTTTTTGTGTCGACTCAGTGTATGAAAATTGACTTATCCTTGGATCGTGAATGCAGAGTTTTGCCAGAACTTTGAAGAGGAGACTGGGCGGATCGAACCAGGTTTGGATCCAATCAACTCTCTCGTGAAAGATGAAACTGCCATGAATCTGCTCTGACTGGAATCTCGCATCGACGGTGCCGTGGATTACCTGGCTCGACTGAAGGTCGCCATGTCACGGATCGACCCGGCACTTTGGCCAGAGGCTACGCTCCAAAACGATCTTGAGTCTCTGATGACTCGACTTAACGAAATCCCTGACCGAGTGCAGGAGTGGAAGAAGTCTTCTGCTCAGTGTGGCGCTGATGTGGCTCTGTCCTTGGTTCGTGTCCACTGCAAGGAGGTGCGACAAGACAAGCTGGCCGCAATCAAGGTCGCCAACACCCAGAAGCACGACTTCCGAACTTTCATGGAGACTTTCATAGCTGCCGCCACTCGGATTGCCGATGGCGTCAACCTGGATGAGTTCGTTGAGCCTGCCAGCCCTCCTCCCGCGGAGTGAACAAACTCTTATGTCCCACCTTAAATTCGCCTCGGAATGCCGAGTGGTTTTTGTAACCATTAAACTTTTTCGGGCTGCATGCCCGAGTACTTTGATCTGTGATCCGGAACTTTTAGAATTTATTTGAACTTGGTTTACCGTTGAATATCTTTATGAATCTCCTGCCGAGAGAACCCATTCTTCATTCGAGACAACTTTCTATATTCGCAGCGCAGCCCCGAAGGAGAGGGAAGCAGTCGACCCATGTCTTGTATTTGTGGCGAAGCTCCCCAGGGGAAGGCGGTGGTCGACCCACACCCTATTACTGCAGAGTGGGGCGGAGTGCACATTGTATTTGTGGCGAAGCTCTCTAGGAGAAGGTGGCGGTCGACCCACACCCTGTTACTGCAGAGTGGGATGGAGCGCACATTGTATTTGTGGCGAAGCTCTCCAGGAGAAGGTGGCAGTCGACCTACCCCTCGTTACTGCAGAGTGGGACGGAGCGCACATTGTATTTGTGGGGAAGCTCTCCAGGAGAAGGTGGCAGTCGACCTGCCCCTCGTCGTCCTTGAGGATTGAGATGTGTTTCGTACTTAGGCGAGTACTGGACTGCAGCTAAGCCCCCGAGTGGGAGGATTGCTCTCCACTCGGTAGGATTTTTTCAAACTTAGGCGAGTGCCGGACTGCAGCTAAGTCTTCTAGTGAGAGAACTTAGGCGAGTACTGGACTGCAGCTAAGCCCCCGAGTGGGAGGATTGCTCTCCACTCGGTAGGATTTTTCAAACTTAGGCGAGTGCCTGACTGCAGCTAAGTCTCTAAGTGGGAGAACTTAGGCGAGTACTGGACTGCAGCTAAGCCCCCGAGTGGGAGGATAGCTCTCCACTCGGTAGGATTTTTCAAACTTAGGCGAGTGCCTGACTGCAGCTAAGTCTCTGAGTAGGAGAACTTAGGCGAGTACTGGACTGCAGCTAAGCCCCCGAGTGGGAGGATTGCTCTCCACTCGGAAGGATTTTTCAAACTTAGGCGAGTGCCTGACTGCAGCTAAGTCTCTAAGTGGGAGAACTTAGGCGAGTACTGGACTGCAGCTAAGCCCCCGAGTGGGAGGATTGCTCTTCACTCGGTAGGATTTTTCAAACTTAGGCGAGTGCCTGACTGCAGCTAAGTCTCTAAGTGGGAGAACTTAGGCGAGTACTGGACTGCAGCTAAGCCCCCGAGTGGGAGGATTGCTCTCCACTCGGTAGGATTTTTCAAACTTAGGCGAGTGCCTGACTGCAGCTAAGTCTCTAAGTGGGAGAACTTAGGCGAGTACTGGACTGCAGCTAAGCCTCTTAGTGGGAGGATTGCTCTCCACTCGGTAGGATTTTTCAAACTTAGGCAAAACGGATTCGCAGCTAAGCCCCCGAGTGGGAGGCTGGCTCGCCACTCGGTAGGAAACTGTTTTTACAAACTTAGGCGAAGCGGATTCGCAGCTAAGCCACCCACTGGGGGATTTCTTACGCAAACAAAAACAATAATAATCACTGGGAAAATTATAACGCTCTTGTCTTTGATAAATAAACTACAGGAGTTTTTCTTATTACATCTCATCCGAGTGAGAATTCAAGTATAAAAGGGGCGGAGTAGCTCCGCATTCCAGGCTCGTGGCTCATCAATCTGGCGATCGACATTGTAGAGGTGGTATGCTCCATTGTGGAGGACTTTGGTGACTATGAAGGGGCCTTCCCAAGTAGGAGCGAGCTTGTGTGGTTTCTGCTGATCCACTCGGAGGACTAAGTCTCCTTCTTGGAAGGCTCAGCTCTTCACGTTTTTGGCATGGAATCGACGCAAGTCTTGCTGATAGATGGTCGATCGAATCAAGGCCATTTCTCTCTCTTCTTCTAGGAGGTCGACTGCATCTCACCGGGCTTGTTCTGCTTCATCTTCAGAGTAGAGCTCGACTCGGGGAGCGTTGTGAAGCAGGTCACTCGGTAAGACTGCCTCGGCTCCGTAGACCAGAAAGAATGGGGTTCTTCCGGTCGATCGGTTTGGGGTTGTCCTCAATCCCCAAAGGACTGATGGAAGCTCGTCGACCCATGCACCTGCTGCGTGCTTGAGATCATGCATCAATCGGGGTTTCAGTCCTTTGAGAATTAGGCCATTTGCCCTTTCTGCTTGCCCATTCGACTGGGGGTGAGCGACCGAAGCATAGTCGACCCGAGTGCCCTGAGAGGCGCAAAAGGCCCTGAACTCGTCGGAATCGAAATTTGACCCATTGTCTGTGATGATACTGTGCGGAACTCCATATCTGAATATCAACTCTCTGATGAAACTGATAGTGGTGCAAGCATCGAGATTCTTGATAGGCTTGGCTTCAATCCATTTGGTGAACTTCTCGGCTGCTACCAGCACATGAGTGAAGCCGCTCCTGCCTGTTCTCAGTGGCCCAACCATGTCCAGCCCCCAAACAGCGAAGGGCCAGACGAGTGGAATGGTTTTCAGGGCTGACGCGGGCTTGTGCGACATATTGGAGTAATACTGACACCCTTCACATTTGTCGACTATCTCTTTTTCCATCTCATTGGCTCTTGGCCAGTAGAACCCCGCTCGGTATGCTTTAGCCACAATGGTCCGAGAGGACACATGATGACCACAGGTCCCCGAGTGGATATCGTTAAGGATCATCTGACCTTCTTCTTGTGTAATACACTTCTGGCCGACCCCAGTCGTGCTTTCTGTATATAACTGTCCCTTTATGACTGTAAAGGCCTTGGATCGACGGATGATCTGTCGAGCCTCTTCTTCGTCTTCTGGGAGTTCTTTCCTTAGGATGTACGCGATGTACGGTTCTGTCCAGACGGGAGTGATAACCAACACTTCCATGATCAGATCGACCACAGCTGGAACTTCAACTTCAGTCGGATCCGTGGCGCTTTTTGGCTGTGGGGCCTCTTCAGTGAAGGGATCCTCCTGGACTGATGGTGTGTGGATGTGTTCCAAAAACACATTGCTGCGAATGGCTTCTCTTTTGGAACCTATTTTTTCCAAATCATCAGCTGCTTGATTTTTCAGTCGGGGTATGTGATGAAGCTCTAACCCCTCGAACTTCTTCTCCAGCTTTCTCACCGCATTTCAATAACCAGTCATGGCTGGACTTCTGACATCCCATTCCTTCATCACCTGATTAACCACCAAATCTGAGTCGCCATAGACCATGAGGCGACGGACGCCGAGTGAGATGGCCATGCGCAACCCATATAAAGGTGCTTCGTATTCTACCTCGTTATTGGAGGAATCAAAGTGGATTTGAAGAACATATCTGAGTTTATCTCCTCTGGGGGAGACCAACACCACTCCGGCACCGGAACCACCCAGCATCTTGGAGCCGTCGAAGAACATAGTCCAATGCTCCGAGTGAATCTGAGTCGGCAGCTGTTGTTCAATCCACTCGGCGACGAAATCTGCAATTGCCTGGGACTTGATAGCTTTCTTTGCCTCAAACTTGATATCTAGGGGAAGGAGTTCAATCGCCCATTTTGCCACTCGACCAGCTGCATCCCTGTTATGCAGGATCTCTGACAATGGAGCATCGCTGACGACTGTAATGGAATGATCAGAGAAGTAATGAGCAACTTTCTTTGTGGTCATATAAATCCCATATACAAGCTTTTGATAGTGAGGATATCTTTGCTTCGATGGGGTCAAGACTTCAGAAATATAATATACTGGGCGCTGAACTTTGAAGGTTTTCCCTTCTTCTTCCCGCTCGACCGTAAGTACCGTACTGACGACTTGTCCTGTGGCTGCGATGTAAAGCAGCAAAGGCTCTTTGCTGATTGGGGCAGCAAGCACCGGCTGGGTGGAGAGCAGAGCTTTGAGCTCTGCAAACGCTGCATCAGCTTCAGGAGTCCACTCGAACTTGTCGGACTTTTTCATCAATCGGTAAAGAGGCAATGCCTTTTCACCGAGACGAGATATGAATCGACTTAGGGCAGCCAAGCAACCAGTAAGCTTCTGGACGTCGTGCACTCGCACAGGGCTTTTCATTCAGAGTATAGTGCCAACTTTTTCTGGATTGGCGTCGATTCCCCGTTCGGAAACGAGAAAACCGAGTAACTTTCCGCCAGGGATTCCGAATATACACTTTGATGGATTAAGCTTGATATCATACCTCCTGAGGTTGGCAAAGGTTTCAGCAAGGTCAGTCAGTAGGTCGGAACCCTTCCGTGACTTGACCACAATATCATCCATGTATGCTTCCACGTTCCGACTGATTTGAGTGAGTAAACACTTCTGAATCATCCTCATGAATGTGGCTCCGGCATTCTTGAGGCCGAACGGCATGGTAACATAATAGAAGCACCCGAATGGAGTGATGAAAGCTGTCTTGATCTCGTTAGGCTCATACAGACGGATCTGATGGTACCCAGAATAGGCGTCTAAGAAAGACAGTCGCTCACATCCCATAGTCGAGTCAACTATCTGGTCGATGCGGGGGAGAGGAAAATGATCTTTCGGGCAGGCCCGATTGATATGTTTAAAGTGAATGCACATGCGAAGTGACTTGTCCTTCTTGGGGACCATGACAACGTTGGCAAGCCACTCGGAGTGGTAGATTTCTCGGATGAATTCCGCTGCTAAGAGCCGAGCCACCTCCTCGCCAATAGCCTTTCTCTTTTGGATGGCGGACCGTCGGAGATGTTCCTTGACAGGTTTTACTTTTGAGTCGACTCTCAGGCGATGCTCAGCCAGCTCCCTGGGAACACCTGACATGTCAGAAGGCTTCCATGCGAAAATGTCCCAGTTCTCACGGAGGAACTGGATGAGCGCTTCTTCCTATTTGGAGTCGAGTGTTGTCGATATATGAGTTGGAGCGGCACTGGGATCGGTCGGGTGGATGTGAGCTATCTTCGTATCGCCAGTCGACTGAAAAGCTGATTCTATAGCGGGCTTCTTGGCTCGCAACAAATCACTCGGGTCTGCAGTCTTCTGGTATTCCTGTAACTCCACCATTGCCATCTGTGCGTCGGCGATCTTCGAACCTTTCTGAAAACGTTCTTCCGCTTTCTTCCGATTGCCCGTAATGGTGATCACACCTTTGGGGCCAGGCATCTTCAATTTGAGATACACATAACATGGTCGGGCCATGAAGCGTGCATAAGCCGGCCTGCCCAAAATAGCGTGATAGGCACTCTGGAAGTCTACAACTTCAAATGTCAACTTTTCTTTGCGGTAATTCTTGGAATCACCGAAAACCACATCAAGAGCAATCTGGCCGAGTGATTCAGCCTTCTTCCCAGGAATGACTCCATGGAAACTCATGTTGCTGGCACTGAGTCTGGACATCGGAATGCCCATCCCTTTCAACGTCTCAGCATATAATATGTTCAAACCACTGCCACCATCCATTAGGACTTTGGTCAGTCGAGTGCCTTCAACAACCGGGTCGACCACCAAAGCTTGCCTCCCAGGGGTGGCGATGTGCGTTGGGTGGTCGGACTGGTCGAATGTTATGGCAGTCTGAGACCATTTCAGGTAACTAGGTGTCGTCGGAGCGACCATATTCACCTCTCGGTTAATAACTTTCATTTGACTTTTGCTCTCAACATCAGCAAAAATCATCAGGGTGGAATTGACTTGAGGGTATCCGTCGTCACTATCTTCTTTGTCCTCGACCTTGTCTGACTCCTTTTCCTTACCCTTGGGCTGCTTGCCCTGGAACTGCTGGATCAAGAGTCGACACTACCGAGTGGTATGTTTCGGGTAAATGAAATTACCCTCTTCATCTTTCTTTGTGTGGACGAGACATGGTAAGTCCAACACATCATTTCCCTCCTGGTCTTTAACCTTTTGGGGTTCCAAGGCCCTTTAGGTTTCCCTTTAGACTTTCCTTGGGCCAAAGCTAAGGCTTCCCCGGGAGCCGCCAGCTCGGCTTTCCACTTCTGTTTCCGATTGGAATTGCCTCCGGTTTCTTGGGCGACTGACTTGAGCTTGCCACTCCTGAGTCGATCCTCATCTTCACCATTAGCGTACTTGGTGGCGATCTCTATCGGATTTCGGGTTCCGGCAGACCCTTGGGGTTCGAACACTAGGGTGCGCGTGGAGATTTCGCCTCCTACCTACCTGCACCCCTCCGCCTCGCTAAGATCTAAGCTATGGAAAGAACAACACGAGAGACACAGGGTTTATACTGGTTCGGGCAACCGTTGTGGTGTAATACCCTACTCTAGTGTGTGGTGTGGTGGATTGCCTCTTGGGCTGATGATGATGAACAATACAAGGAAGAACTGCCTCGCGAGGGTCTGTTCTTGGCTGGGGGGATGAACTGCTGGGAAGAGTTCAGTCACCCTTCCCTCTCTCTCTCTCTGGCTGCTTCTCCGAAAACTCCTCCCTTCTTTGATGGGTGGCTGGTCCTATTTATAGAGGCCCTGGTCCTCTTCCCAAATATCAAGCGGGAAGGGAGCCAACAATGGCGGGCTAATTTGAAAGGGGACATCCGGTACCAGCTATCCTGACAAAAGTAGTCTTCGCCTGCACAAAGCTCTGGCAGTGACGCCGTCTTGGGCTCCATGGTGACCTCCGCCTTGCAGTCCTTCTGGTCTTGGTCTTGTTGCACCGAAATGGCAACCTTTGCCTGATGCCTCGGTACCCCGCGGCTGCGCTTGCCCCCTTTGCACCAAAGAGGAAAGGAGAACGCTGCGCGGGCTGGCACCCGCCTGGCGCCCTGAGTCATCATGGCTTGCATCACGGGCACCTCGTGAGGTACACCGCCTTGATCTCTCCGCCTCCTCGTGAGCCAGCCTGATGAGGCCGTGCCTGAGGAAGCTCCGCGTCGTCCGCCCCGCGAGGCTTGGCCCCTCGCGAGGGTCTTGGGTCTGTGTTGGTGAAGATGGGCCGTGCTGGGCCCCCCTTTGAGCCACGCCGCAGGCCGCAGGCAGGCGAGTCTGGGGACCCCCGTTCCCAGAACACCGACAGTAGCCCCCGGGCCCAAGGGGCACCCGAACTTGGCCATGCAGGGAGGCGGAAGGGCAAGAGCGAAGCGCCGCGGGCCCTATCAGCCTACGGCCTTGGACGCCGCGTGGCGGTTGACTATACGTGGGCGCCTCCACTTCCCCATGGCGCCTCGGCAACTGCACGGATTGGACAAGTCC
Source organism: Triticum aestivum (assembly GCF_018294505.1). Taxonomy (NCBI): domain Eukaryota; kingdom Viridiplantae; phylum Streptophyta; class Magnoliopsida; order Poales; family Poaceae; genus Triticum; species Triticum aestivum. The sequence continues at coordinate 425,819,030 of NC_057806.1, read as the reverse complement.
CTGCATGCAAAGCGGGTCATGATTACCTGCGATCGTGGAGGCCGTCGGTTGGCCCTCGCCAGCTATAAGTACTGATCAATGCGTGACCTTCCAGTTCATCTCCCCTTGCTTCTCCTTCTTCTTCATGGCCCCGTCAAGGAGGTTCTCGGCCGCGGAGAAGGGGAAGGCTTGCCAGGTTGAGCATGCTTCTCCCCCGCCCAAGCGCGGCCGAGGCGCCCTCGCAAACATCCTATGGCCGCCACGGCAGCTCCCCGCGGCCGCGGAGACGCTTTCCAGCATGGTGACGGGCGGATTGCTGCGGCCGGGGGGTGCGCTCCAGTCGCACGTCCCCCTAGGCCGCGCTTTCGCGCTGCAGAGGTGCTGCCGGAGTTCGTCGTGTGGTCGGTGGAGCCAACTAGCACCCGGCTTCCACTTCCTCGCTTCCTCCTCGGCGAGCTCCCGGCCGGCGCCCCGGGCGGCCTCTGGCTTCAGGCCGACGACTGCTGCAGCCGGGCCTCATGGGCTTCACTGGAGGTCTCCATAGCCGGGAGCCTGGCCCTGGCCCGCGGTTGGCAGACGTTTGCCCGCGCGCGTGGCCTGGGCCGTCGGTGCACCCTGCACTTCAAGTTTGACGGTGATGCCACCCTCTACGTGAGGGTGTTTAGGGAAGATGGTCGCCGCGCAGGGTGCTGCCCCGAGGACGACGACCGCGGCCGGGAACCCAGCTCCGGCGATGACGAAGAGGACAGCGCTCGCGCGACTGGCGGCATTCGGGGTTCCCCAAGCTTCTCCGGTTCTTCTTCAGGCGGCGACTCCTCCAACGGTGGCCGCGGTCAGCCTCCACGCCGTCGTATCTGCTTGGGAGGTGGTAGCGTGTCCGCCCGCCGTCGCGCCCCGGTGAAGCGTGAGAGGGAGTCTGCCTGAGCCCCGGAGGCAGCTCGAGTCTTCCTTGCAGGCCGATGTGAGGCGAGCCGTGCCTTATTTGTTCTCTCTTTTCCTTTTTCCTGCGCAAAAATACAGTAGTGTGGAGCCCTGTGGGGGCGTGTTTGGGTTATTGTTGTTAATCATCATTTTGCTTCCGTTACCGTGCCTTCCGGCTACGTGCCCGCGCGTGGATAGTTCCCGGCCCCAGCCGTGGGGGGCGACCGACCCAGGCCCTGTGTTCGTGTCGCGGTGCCTGTTGGGCACAGACTGGAGGGGTGCTCCTGTGATGGACCCAGGTCGAGAACCCTTTGACGACTAGGACAGGAACACTCGCGAGGGTGCCCGGCTGCCCCCTCCCTCGCGAGGCCTTGCATAAAAGAAATCGAGGCAGGAGAGCGAAAAGCCGAAGAACCACAAGCCAAAGACGGCAACATCTTCAATAAAACTTCGAATGAGAAGGAACAAGCCAACTGCGGAAAGCAAATGAAAAGCCGCGTCCGGTACCTAATCTAGTCTTCGACGTCTTCTCACCAGCACAGAGCTAAGTGCTGCCACTGGGCGTGGGAGGGAGCCCCAGGGCCCGAGGCCGGCGCTCCTGAGACTCCGGGGTGTGTACAGCCCCAACTCATTATTACGTGAGAGTGTCACGGGCGGCGAGCTTCACAGGTGTTGGCCTTCTTCACAGGCTCCGGGCCTTTTCCAAAACGCGATAGCTTCACAGGCATTCGCCTTTTTCACATGCTTCGGGCCTTTTCCAAAATGCGATAGCTTCACAGGCATTCGCCTTCTTCACAGGCTCTGGGCCTTTTCCAAAACGCGATAGCTTCACAGGCATTCGCCTTCTTCACAGGCTCCGGGCCTTTTCCAAAATGCGATAGCTTCACAGGCATTCGCCTTCTTCATAGGCCCCGGGCCTTTTCCAAAACGCGATAGCTTCACAGGCATTCGCCTTCTTCACAGGCTCCGGGCCTTTTCCAAAACGCGATAGCTTCACAGGCATTCGCCTTCTTCATAGGCTCCGGGCCTTTTCCAAAATGCGATAGCTTCACAGGCATTCGCCTTCTTCACAGGCTTCGGGCCTTTTCCAAAACGCGATAGCTTCACAGGCATTCGCCTTCTTCACAGGCTCCGGGCCTTTTTAGGGGTAGAACCTCCGAAGATGCTGGATGTTCCATGCATTCTGGACTGGCACCCCCTCCTGAGTCTCCAAGCGCGTGGAGCTGGGCCTGGAAACATGAACAACTTTGAACGGGCCCTCCCACATGGGAGAGAGCTTGTGCAGCCCCTCCCTGGAGAGAACCCGCCTGAGCACAAGGTCGCCTACCTCGAGAGTTCTGGGGCGGATGTTGCGGCAGTGATATCGCCACAACGCTTGTTGGTACCTCGCCGCTCGCAGCGCGGCTTCTCGGCGATGTTCCTCCCCCAGCACGAGGTCGATCCCCCGCATGGCGTCCTACTGCACCTCGTCGAATGCCAGGACCCGCGCGGAGCGACGTCTGACCTCGTGAGGGAGGAACGCTTCGGCTCCGTAGACCAGGAAGAACGAGGTCTCTCCAGTCGGCTTGGTCGCGGTTGTGCGGATGGACCATAACACGGACTGAAGCTCGTCGTACCAACCTCTGCCGTAGGCTTCCAGCTTCTTCTTGAACGTCCTGGTCTTGAGGCCCCTCAGGACCTCCGCGTTGGCCCATTCGGCCTGGCCGTTGCTTCGGGGGTGCGCCACCGAAGCGTAGCATATCTGCGTTCCAAGGTTAGCACAGTATGTTTTGAAGAGGTTACTGGTGAACTGCGAACCGTTGTCCGTGATGATGCGGTTTGGCACCCTGAACCGGCTCACGATGCCCTTGATGAACTTGACCACGGAACCCACGGGAATGGTGCGGACGGCCTCTACTTCAGCCCACTTGGTGAACTTGTCCACGACGACGTAGAGGTAGCGGTAGCCCCCTGGAACCCATGGAAACGGGCCCAAGATGTCCAGCCCCCAGACTGCGAATGACCACGAAAGGGGTATAGTTTGCAAGCCTCCTGCTGGCTGATGGATTTGCTTGGCGTGGAACTGGCAGGCCTCACAAGCTTTCACTAATTTGACGGCGTCATTGAGCGTGGTGGGCCAATAAAATCCGCTGCGGAACGCCTTGCCGACGAGGGTCCGTGATGATGAATGATGTCCATAGTCTCCACCGTGTATATCTTCCAGCAGTTCCTTCCCTTGCTCCCTGGAGATGCAGCGCAGGGATACATCGTTTGGTCGCTTCCGGTAGAGCTCCCCATCCTTGATGCAGTATGCCGTGGCCTGGCGTGCCACTCGCTCCGCTGCCTCCTCCTGATCCGGCAGGGTCCCTTGCGTTAGGTAACTCCGGAGCTCCGTGATCCAGCATCCCTCCTGAGGTTCCATTGTCAGGAGCAGGCATGCTCCTAAGGCCGGGCCGCAGGTCGGAGCTCCCGAGGCAGGTGGCCGGGGGAGCTCCTCCCGAGGCTGAGCCGTGTTTGACATTGACGGCAGGGCCGAGGGCTTGAAGAGCCGCTCCTCGAAAATGCCAGGCTCCTGAGGTAACCGCCTGGACGCCCGTTTGGCAATGTCGTCGGCCTCCTGATTGGTGCCACGGGGCACATGCTGCAACTCCAACCCCTAGAACTGCTTCTCCGTCCTGCGGACCTCTGCAAAGTAGGCTTCCATGTGCTCATCTTTCGGCTCGTACACCTTGTTGGAGAAATTGACAAGGAGCTGCGAATCGCCCTTGACGGTGAGGCGTTTCACTCCCAAGGCAGCTGCAGCCTTCAAGCCTGCTATTGAACCTTCATACTCCGCTATGTTGTTGGAGACCTTTTCACCTCGCTGGAAACAGAGCTGCATAGCGTAGTAGAGCTTGTCCTGAGTGGGCGATATAAGCACCGCCCCAGCCCCAACGCCATGCCTAGAGAACGCCCCATCGAAGTGCACGACCCAGCCTTCTGGCGCCTCACTTCCCGGGGAGAGGGACCGATCCTCGTCGGCCTTGAGGCCTGGTGCATCCGTCCATTCTGCCACAAAATCTGCCAACGCTGTTCCCTTGATGACCCTGGTCGTGCTGAATTCGAGCTGAAACACTTGCAGTTCTATGTTCCACTCAGCGACCCTTCCAGCTGAGTTAGGGCTCCTGAGCACTCTCTCCAGGGGGTATGACGAGATGACCTTGATGGGGCGACCCTGAAAATAATGTTGCAGCTTGCACAAGGCCACCAGTAGCGTGAGGAGGAGTTTCTGAGGCATGGGGTACCGTGCCCTCGCATCCCGCAACACCGTGCTGACGAAGTACATGGGGTGCTCAACGAGGTTGGGTGCGTGAGTGCTGGCGGCTCCCTCCGGAGACCCTGGCGCCTCTTGAGGCGATGAGGCCTCCTGAGGCTGGCCATCTGGGAGAGGGGCCTCTTCCGCCTCCAGTGCACTCCTCTGCAGCGGCTGATCCTCCCCAGCCACGGTGGCGGTTTCTGCGGGCCTTCCTTGTTCCTGTTCTGCCTTATCCCGGGCTGCTGCCACGGTTTTGATTCGACGCTCCTCTCTAACCGCCACCAGGGCTGCGCTGGCGGAGTAGGGAGTGGCGGCGAGGTAAAGCACCAGGGGCTCTTGAGGGCGCGATGCCACCATGACCGGTGGGCTGGTCAGGTATCTCTTGAGATCCTGGAACGCCTTGTCGGCCTCTTCTGTCCACTCAAAGGGCCCCTTTTTCTTCATTAGCTGGAAGAAGGGCAGCGCTCGTTCCCCCAACTTGGAGATGAAGTGCCCCAGCGCGGTCACGTGCCCAGTGAGCTTCTGCATTTCTCTGAGGGTCTTTGGCAGGCTCATGTCTTCCACCGCCTTGACCTTTTCCGGGTTAGCCTCGATGCCTCGGCGGCTTCTAATTTGCGGGTCTCTTGGACGATGAAGGCCTGCTTTTCTATGGACTACCGCCTGGCCTTCTGCTTCACAGGGTGCACGTTGGGGCACACGTTGAGGTGATGCTCGATTACACTCCTAGGGATCCCTGCCAACTGGTCAGGCTCCCAAGCGAATACCTTCTTATTTGCGCGCAGGAACCCGACTAGGGCCTCCTCCTGCCCGGGTTCGAGGTTGGCACCTATGGTGAAAGTGGCGTTGGTTGACCCGTCCTCATCGACAGGTATCTGCTTGGTTTCTGCCTTGTCTTGGGTGAACAACTGTTTCTTCTTGGCGGGTGCAGCCCCCTTGGGCTCGGGGGTCTCCAAGTCGGCAGGCTGTGCCGGCGCCGCCGTCTTGAAGGCGAGCTTGAGCACCCGCAGCGCGTCTCCGGTGTCCCCGTGTACGGTGAGGACACCGCTGCTCCCGGGCATCTTCATGAGGTTGTACGCCGGGTGCGTCGCGACCATGAACTGGGCCAGCGCTGGGTAGCCGAGGATGGCGTTGTAGGGGAGGCCGATGGGGGCGATGTCGAAGTCGACCAGCTCCGTGCGGAAGTTGTTGTAGGTGCCGAAGGTTACTGGGAGCCGGATCTGTCCCAAGGAGCTGGATGACCTGCCCTCAACGCCTGAGAAGGGCCGGCTGGACTGCAGCCATTCAAGTTGTATGCAGAGGAGGTCGAAGGCCTCGACTGAGAGCATGCTGAGGCCCGCACCGCCATCGATGAGAGTTCTGGTGATGGCCACCTGGCAGATGGTGGGGGTGCATAGCATGGGGAGCGCACCCGAGCAGGCTGAGTTGGAGGGGTGGTCCTTCGAGCTGAAGGTTAGGCCGGCCTTGGGCGCCGCCCAGTCCGGGAGAGCCCCCTGCCGCACGGAAGCGGCGCTGACCCGGCGGACGAACGGCTTGACGTGGTGACTTGTAGGCGGCAACGACCGGGGGTGTTGATGTAGCGCGACGGGCGGGGAAGAGGCCGCGGGGCTCTTCCCAGGAGGCCATGGAGGCTGCCAGCAGGTGGGGCAGCCATGTGCGCGGAGCACCGGTGAGGGCCATGGGGAGCCAGTTAGCCATGACCCTATCGTCATCTCCGGCTTCGAGGAGGGCCTCCTCGCTCGCCAGCAAGAGGGCCAGCGGATCTGCCACGCCGCCATAGCGCGGCGGCGTCGTTGGCTTGAACTTGCCCGGCCACCGTACCCGCTGCAAGGCTGGGGCCGGGGCGCGGAGCCCCCTGGCCCCCATGCTCCCGCTGGCGGCCGGAGCGGGCGACGCGCTACTCATCGCGAGGCCGGCCGTGGCGGTGGCAGAAGAGAAAACTCCGGTGCACCCCTACCTGGCACGCCAAATGTCGGATTTTGGGTTCCGGCAGACCCTTGGGGTTCAAACACTGGGGTGCGCGCGGAGATTTCGCCTCCTACCTACCTGCACCCCTCCGCCTTGCTAAGATCTAAGCTATGGAAAGAACAACACGAGAGACACAGGGTTTATACTGGTTCGGGCCACCGTTGTGGTGTAATACCCTACTCCAGTGTGTGGTGTGGTGGATTGCCTCTTGGGCTGATGATGATGAACAATACAAGGAAGAACTGCCTCGCGAGGGTCTGTTCTTGGCTGGGGGGATGAACGGCTGGGAAGAGTTCAGTCAGCCTTCCCCCTCTCTCTCTCTGGCTGCTTCTCTGAAAAACTCCTCCCTTCTTTGGTGGGTGGTTGGTCCTATTTATAGAGGCCCAGGTCCTCTTCCCAAATATCGAGTGGGAAGGGAGCCAACAATGGCGGGCTAATTTGAAAGGGGACAGCCGGTACCAGCTATCCTGACAAAAGTAGTCTTCGCCTGCACAAAGCTCTGGCGGTGACGCCGTCTTGGGCTCCACGGTGACCTCCGCCTTGCAGTCCTTCTGGTCTTGGTCTTGTTGCACCGAAATGGCAACCTTTGCCTGATGCCTCGGTACCCCGTGGCTGCGCTTGCCCCCTTTGCACCAAAGAGGAAAGGAGGATTCTGTGCGGGCTGGCACCCGCCTGGCGCCCTGAGTCGTCATGGCTTGCGTCACAGGCACCTCGTGAGGTACCCCGCCTTGATCTCTCCGCCTCCTCGCGAGCCAGCCTGATGAGGTTGTGCCTGAGGAAGCTCCGCGTCGTCCGCCCCGTGAGGCTTGGCCCCTCGCGAGGGTCTTGGGTCTGTGTTGGTGAAGATGGGCCGTGCTGGGCCCCCCTTTGAGCCACGCCGCAGGCCGCAGGCAGGCGAGTCTGGGGACCCCCGTTCCCAGAACGCCGACAATCTCCATCATCCGATTCAGGGACATATCTCCGGTTCGACCGAATTTCAAATTCAGTTCTCTGTACTTGACACCTTCCTTGAAGGCGCAAACTGCTTGGTGGTCAGGCACATTCTCCACCGAGTGATGTAATGTGATCCATCTCTGGATGTAATCCCTCAAAGTTTCATTCGGCTTTTGCACACAAGACAACAGTTCTGTCAGTCCTGCCGGTCGGTTGCATGTGCCTTCAAATGTGGTGACGAACACTCGGGAGAGATCTTCCCAAGTGTCAATGCTGCTAGGTGCTAACTGGTTTAGCCATGCTCTGGCCGAGCCCTCCAACATGAGAGGCAGGTGCTTCATGGCCACTTCATCATTGCCGCCGCCAATCTGGACGGCCACTCGGTAGTCCTCAAGCCAAGTATCGGGCTTGGACTCGCCAGTGAACTTACTGACTCCAGTCGCCAACTTGAAGTTGGGAGGAATGACAGCAGACCTGATGGCTCTACTAAAGCACTCTGGCCCCGAAACATGTACTCTGCTGCTGGTAGGTGCATCTCTGTCGTGGCCCTCTCGGTGAGCCCTGTTCTTGTCGACCAGACCTTGGACGAGGATGGATCTCGCGTCAAAGCCTGGCCCTCTGGGGTCGACTAGAATCCTTCGCCCACCACTATGAGGGCGCCTGTCATCCTGCTGGCGAGGCACATACGACCCGCTCCTCGGGGGAGGCGTGGGCACTCGACGTCGACCGTCACGATTGACTCGGTGATCATACTGCTCATGGTTCCCATACTGGTCACGCCGGTCTCCACGTCCCTCACGCCTCGGGGGCGATCTCGGGCTGTGAGCCGACTGGACTGTGTCCGCGGCAACGGATCTGCTGTGAATTCCGTTTCGCGATTGGGAAACAGCGGAATTCTGATCTCCTGCTGCCCGGAGTAACGCTCTGATTTGCAGCAAGCCTCTGCCAGCCTCCGACTGGGAAGGCTGAATCGACTCCGCTATACGGGCCGCAGCTGCTAAATTCTGAATCGGAGTTCGATATACCCGTGGGGGCGGGAAGAGCTGACGTCGACTGGATTCGGGAACCCGTTGTCGCGCATGCTCGTCGAGTGCTCGCTGGAGGTTCTCCAGTCGAGTGCACTCGGCCAAGTTTGCCAGGTGCGCGTCCTCCAAGGCGCGAGCCTCGGGGCTTTCTCCAACGATAGGAGTGTGCAGCGCATCCACGTTCCGGCGGCGAAGTTCTTCTCTCTGCAGCGACGTGAGAGGCTCGGGAAGATACTCCTCATGGGGACGCGACGGGTCGCCTCCTCCCGCGCCTCCGTCGGTGCGGGTAAAACTGGGAGGACTGGGCGGTCCATCGACCATCAGAACCTCCGCCGCCGGATCGCTGCTGTCGCACTTGGATGGAGTCTCTTCGGAGCCAGTCGAATAGGCCGTAGAGGGATTCGTCGGGCTCGATTGCCGCAACTTGGGGGGTGGTCGACTGACGTGCCACCGCATGTCTCACCCACCACTGAAGTCTCGACCGACCGGAGCGCTTGTGCCGGCGGGAAACGGGGAGGGAGGACAACACAGGAGCCGACCGGTAGGGGGTCGAAGGTTGCCGCTGGAGAACGCCGCGGACGCACATGCTAAAGTGCGTTGCCCTGCAGATAGGGAGTGCGTCGACGTCGAGCGGAGCCTCCTGAAGCCAGGCGGGGTTGTCGGCGATGAACGTGAGCGCGCCGAGGCGGATCTCGCGGCCCTCCACCAAAACTCCGTCGAAAACCATGATGATTCGGGTCGGAAAAGATCGCAACTCCTCCAACAAAATGCTAAAACACCTGCCCCACGGTGGGTGCCAACTGTCATGGTTCTAAGTCTGACAGTGATGTAGGGGGGTAAGTATGGAGAGGCAAGATCTTAGCTATGGAGAAGTTGTAAGAACGCAAGGTTTACGAGTTCAGGCCCTTCTCGGAGGAAGTAATAGCCCTACGTCTCGGAGCCCGGAGGCAGTCGACTGGATTATGTGAGTATGAGTTACAGAGGTGCGAACCCTTGTCTCAGAGGAGGGGGGTGGCTTATATAGAGTGCGCCAGGACCCCGGCCAGCCCATGTTACGAAGGGTTCAATGTACATTAAGGCAGGGCGTTACTGATAACGCTAGTAATAAAGTGCTATGATGACCATAAAAGCTACTTAATGACCGACCGTTAGCGTGCGGAGTGACTTTAGGTCTCCTGGCCGTCGAGTGGTTGGATCTTGGTCGAGTGATTGCTTCTTGGTCGAGTGTCTTCGAGTCTGTCGAGTGGAACACCTTCAAGTCGATTGAAAGGTGATTTCTTCTAGAGATGTCCTTGGGTAGGGCAGTTAGAACAGGTCCGTGACCCTACCCTAGGTACATAGCTTCATCAGGCCCTCCACCACAACTGATGTCATGGATCAGCAGGGGACTAAGCTGGGGTCCAGCCAAGGATGTGCCAATACTGCAGAGTCGTATCCGAGATCTCTTCGAGGGAGATTTTAGTCTGGTTGTGGTAATGCAAGTCATGCTGGTTCATCGAGTCTAGCCTTGCAAACGCCGGCCCCTCCGCATGTGGGAATTCAACCTAGAAGGACCGCACACTATTCAGAATTTCCTCGGCATGACGCACGAGGAGATGTACAAATCATTCTTCGGACCCCAAATAGAGTGTCCGGACACTACCGAGGACGTGGGCCTGAGCAGCAACCGCACCGCTGCCCAAGTAAGTAATCCCATGGCCGAACACACCGTCCTTTTATTTATCATGACATCATTCTGAAGAATCGCTCTTTTACCAGGACTGGATAACAAAGGCGAAGATGATCCGGTGTTCGGCCCCCCTTCCTGAAGGCTTGGACAATCCGGTGCTGGAAAAGATGCTCGAGTCAGCACCTTGTCTGGTGCCCTCAAAGGAGGATGAAGGGGGGGAATAAAGAGGGCGAAAACGGGCCTCCATCGCTACCTATTCCAATCGAGGGAATGAGCGCCTCCGCGAGGGAGGATAACCGAGGGGAAGAATCTGACATTCTCTCTCCCCAGGGAAGGAAGAGGACTACCTCCGAAGATCCGGAAATCAAGGTTTCCAAACGGGAGAAAAATCTCCGCCAGAGGGTCCTGCCTCGGAGGGTGTTCTTGCCGCACAATGTCCACGTGGGGATCAGCCCTCTAATGAGTTGTAAGTAATCAAAAGGTATTTAATAGTGAAGATATCCTACCTTACTTCTGAGGAAAATAACCAAAGTATTTATCTTGCAGTTCGGATCTTAGCCCTTCTCACCTGAGCTCGTCTTCGGGGGATCTTCTTCCGGAGATGATGGAGAGCGAAATGCCTCCTCCTGCCACACCGCCTTATGAAGCGGGCGACCCTGAGGTATCATCGTGGAGGGCTTCTCCTGATCTGGCAAGGCCAGAAGGTAATCCTATGGCCACCTGAAGTCCTCAGTATCCGGCTCTCGAAGAGAGCAATCAAAAGAGTCTGGCATCGTCTGGTGCGCGGTCGGATGTACGGAGGGATCTACTGGAGAAGGCAGCTATCTCAGAAGAGCACCGCACATTGATGGGTACGGTGATTGAAAGGATTTCGTCCGCCGAAAGCGGGCTGCATGAAGCCTTTATGAGTCTACTGACGGGTTTTGAGGTACATGAAATGATGTATATTTTTGAAAGTACCGCACATTTTTAGATGTGCCCTGTGTAGATAGTAGCCCCTGAGACTCTGGTTGTCGTCGAAAACGGCGGCAAACAAAGGATCATAGTCCCAGGTAATAACCAGACTGCCTTTATGTGAAGGTGATGGAGGCTCTGGTGGCTAGCCGGACTGACGGGTATGCCGAACTAAAGCGGCAGCTGGATGCGGCAGATGCCGACATCGTGCTTGTCAACGAGCGGCTTGACGAGGCACAGGGTGAGTGGCCTTTCTGGTTATCGTCACATAATAAGAGCAACATGATGCCAGTATTTTTAATATGTTGTGACTGCAGATGGAGCGGCCACCGTGGAGACCCTTCGGGCGGAGCTTGCCCGAACCAAGGAGCAAGTAAGGAGTAGCAATGCGGCTGCTTTGCAAGCGGCCGAAGAGTTAAGGGCCGAATAGGCCGCACATTGCGAGAGCAAAAAGAAAATGGCCAAGATGGCCGTAAAGTTAAAAGATACTGCCGACCGTTGCCGGCTTCTTGAAGAAGAAAACCGAGCGAAGGTGACGGACCTGGAAAAGGCCACGATGGCGACCAAAGACACCCACTCTGCGATGAGAGCAAAAAAGGAGGACCTGCATCAAGCCAGGGATATCGCGGCCGGGAAACCCTTTATGCTGCGGAGGAAGTTTGGAGATCCTCGGTATGCCCCTCTGGACCGGCTGTGGAGTTCGGCGGATGCATATCTGGACTTGGCGGCGAGTGCTGTCGATGCGGCCGAATACTTCCGAGATCAAACAGATCGTGAAGTGGACAAGCTATTCTGGTCACAATTTAACGTTCCAGAGCATCCGCTTCCATTGACTGATCGACTTGCCGAATGAGCTGAGCTGGATAGATTGTCCGGACTCGCCATGAGGTCTGTTGTGGATCATCTGTGGCCGGAAAGGCCAAAGCCGAACATCTATTTTAGTTTGGTGCAGCAGTTCCTTGGTGCGGTGCCGCGCATTAATGCGATGAAGAGGCAGCGTGCATAGAAGGCTCGCGGATGGCCCTTGCCCGTGTCAAAACATACTGGGCGGAGATGGATGCCACCACTGTTGCGGCGCAGGGTTCGGCCATAGGCCGAGTGGCTGTCGAGCACTATTTTGAAGAAGTTCTTGAAGGCGCTCGTTAGATAGAGGCCCAGTGCTCGAAGAATATTATGTTTGAGTGACATGTATTCCCATTGTAAAAACAATGTTTTATTAAGTTTATCAAGGCTGTATTTATACTTTTGCCCGAAAGTATTATGATGCCTCTTGTGCGGCCGTTTATGTATATATGTATATAACCTGAAAGATTGCAGTCGTCGGCTTCAGCCCCCACGCATATAATGTGGGGGTGTTCGCAGAAGACGCATGTTCACACTTGATCCAACATCTTGGTCCATTAAGGAGGTGATAGCGCAGCGAACTAGGCAACCGAACTATAATGCTTTAACACTTTCATTTAGCCAGAGGAGTTTGATAGTGGGGCTACTATATAGCCCCTGGTGGCTCCACACTCATCCGAATTCGGGGTGCGTACATGCCTGGCCGAGAAACGACCCTTCGTTAAGGCGGAGGAATCCCGAAGATTCCGATAGGTCATCGAGTGGTTGACCAGTCTCACGCTATATCATGACAGTCAGTTTTCGGCTTTCTCTACGGAGGTGCTCGTCCGGATGAACCAGGGCACAATCGCAGTAGTTCTCCTGGTGCCGCCTTAGCCGATAGAGCGGAACGTAAGGCAGCAAAACACAGGAGCCGGGCAAACCCAACATTTGACCAAAGACATGATTCAGAGCTGATGCATATAAGGCCAAACTCGCGACGCCGAACACTCCCTAAGGTATTCAGTCTTTATGGTGTAACCGGGCCTAAACAGTGCCCTTTGTAATAAGCCCCTGGTGTCCAGGTACGTGCAATATTCTGACGTGGCCACATGCCAATACGTCAGCATCCTTCTCAGTTGTACTGAGAATCCGAGGGATGTGTATCAACAAGAGACATTAAAAAAGGTTTAAGCAGGGTCTTAATCTAAAAAGAATCCTTGGAACGGGTCCCTGCTGCACGTCTGCGCCTGTGTCTCCATTGTGTCGTATTCTGGACGGGTGTAGCACGATGGTCATCTGAAAAAGAGAGGAACTTAATTGAAAAGTTGTCGTGCAAAAGGTAAGTTGTACTAAATAAACAATATGAGTAAAGTTGAGCCTGATTGTCACTTGTGCGCGCGCGTTGAGCCCCTTGTATTGTAATAGGGGTATAGCCATCAAACCTGTATTGATTACATATAGCAGTACCGGACTCGTCCAACCGTGTCCGTGGTCTTAACGACCTATCAAATGATTTAGTTGGTGAGGCCGTTTAGTGTGCGGCTGCCAAGGCAGCCGCACGGTCTTCCGCGTGCAAGGAGCGCTCAATATTTCCATTTACTGTAATGATGCCACGTGGATCGGGCATCTTAAGCATGAGGGAAGCGTAATGCGGTATTGCGTTAAAGCGAGCGAAAGCTTCGCATCCGAGTAGTGCTTGCTAGCCACTTTGGAACGGAGCGATGTGGAACGTTAAATTTTTGCTGCGGAAGTTATCGGGAAAGCCAAATATAACCTCTAATAGCAGGGAACCCGTGCAATGGGCCTCTAGGCCTGGCGTTACTCCTTTAAAGGTAGTATTGCTGCGGCTAATTTTTGTTGGGTCTATCCCCATTTTGCGGATTGTGTCCTGATATATCAGGTTTAAACTGCTGCCACCGTCCATCAGGACGTGGTATCCGTCAATTATTGGGTCTAATACCAAGGCAGCCCATCCTGCCCGCCGGATACTTGCCGAGTAATCTCGATGGTCGAAGGTGACCGGTTGGGACGACCAATGGCAGAACTCCGCTGTGATAGGCCCTGGGACATATGTCTGTAGGAGTGCCGCTTTGTTTCTCCCCTTTGTTACGTGTAACACGTTTACTGTTTTAACTTATGGTGGGAATTTCTTTTGTTCCCCAGTGCTTTGCTTGCGAGGCTCGTCCTCATCTTCGCTTGGTGTATCCTGCCCCTTGTGTTCGGTGTTGAGCTTGCCGGACTGCTTGAAGACCCAACATTCTCTATGGGTATGATTTGCAGGTTTATCGGGGGTGCTATGGATCTGACATATTTGGTCCAGAATCTTGTTTATGCTGGACAGTTCGTCTCTGTTGCCCTTGGGGGGCAGCTTTTGCTGACCTGGCCGAGAGCTTTTGAATCCGGCGTTTACCGCCGTGCTCTTCGGGCTGTCTTCTTTATTCCAGCGCTTGTTTTTGCTGTGTTGTGATTTCCCGTTTCCGTCCCTGACTTCGGATGTACTTGGGTCGCTGGTGCTGCATCGGGCTAACCAGCTGTCCTCGCCCGCGCAAAAGTGGGTCATGAGGCTTGTTAATGCTGCCATTGTTCTCGGCTATTCTTGGCCGAGGTGTCTGGCAAGCCATTCGTCTCGAACGCTGTGCTTGAAAGCTGCTAAGGCTTCGGCGTCCGGACGGTCGACTATTTGGTTCTTTTTAGCGAGGAACCTATTCCAAAGCTTTCGGGCTGACTCTCCGGGCTGTTGAGTTATATGACTTAAATCGTTTGCATTCGGTGGTCGGACATAGGTCCCTAGAAAATTTGCCCGAAAGGCGTCTTCGAGCTCTTCCCAGCTTCCAATGGAGTTTTCGGGGAGGCTTTTAAGCCATTGCCGAGCTGGCCCTTTGAGCTTGAGGGGTAAGTACTTGATGGCGTGGATATCGTCTCCTTGAGCCATATGGATATGGAGGGTGTAGTCCTCAATCCAGACCCCAGGGTCCGTCGTTCCATCGTACGCCTCTATGTTTATGGGTTTGAATCCATCTGGAAATTCATGGTCCAACACCTCATCGGTGAAACATAGGGGGTGTGCGACACCCCTGTATTTGGGGGTACCGAGGTATTGGGATGTTTGTTGTGTTGCATTGCGTGCTGGAGCATGCTTGCGTGGCCCGTAGATGGATCTGGTTGCGCCGTACTTTTGATGCGAGTCCTCACGTTGATCGTGTACCAGCTTATGTGCGGCGTCACTTGCCGTTCTATGTTGGCCACGACGTCGTCTATCCGACTGGATGGCCATTTTGTTTTTTGATTGCGGGGGATCTAAGGCCTCCTCATCGAATTCAGGTAGCAGCTTTCACTTCGGGTAGCTCTTGGTGTGGCGATTACCGCCGTACTTCGCTGCAGTGTTGAGTACTTCACTCCATCTGATTCTAAGTGTGTCTTGTGCAGCCCTAAGCCTTTGCTTCTGCTTTTTCAGACTCCTCGCAGTGGCAACCAGCCTTTGATGGGCATTCTGTTGCTCCGTGTGCCTGTCTGGTGTGATGTCGTCCGGACTATTATCTTCGACGGGGTCGGGTTGTTCGGTTTGATTCTCCGTGTTGCCCTGGTCGGGCGATGGTTCACCCTGCTCTATCGCTGGGTCTATATGACCGCTGTTTCTGCCGAGGCGGGATTTGGAGCGGCGCTTACGCTGCCGCTTTGACTGCTTCTCGAGGGAAAAACCCTTCGCTGTGTCCTTCCATTACTCGTCGTCGTTTTCTTTGGGTGTGTCCACCATGTATACATCATATGATGGAGTGGGCGTCCAGTGCCCTGTGGGCAGTGGTTCCTGTTCGTCTCTAGCATCGTCGTCCATACCGTCGATGTCTTTGGAGTCGAAGTCGAGCATGTCGGTCAAATCGTCGACAGTGGCTACTAAGTGGGTGGTGGGTGGGTGCTACGTCTTGAGCTTGTGTTGGTTTTCCCCGAAGAGGAAGGGATGATGCGGCAGAGTAGCGTAAGTATTTCCCTCAGTTTTTGAGAACCAAGGTATCAATCCAGTAGGAGGCCACGCTCAAGTCCCTCGTACCTGCACAAAACGATAGCTACTCGCAACCAACGCGATTAGGGGTTGTCAATCCCTTCACGGTCACTTACGAGAGTGAGATCTGATAGATATAATATTTTTGGTATAAAGATGCAAAGTAAAAAGTAAAGGCAAAGTAAAAAAGCCAAGCAAGATTAAAGTGATGGAGATTGATATGATGGGAATAGACCCGGGGGCCATAGGTTTCACTAGTGGCTTCTCTCAAGAGCATAAGTATTCTACGGTGGGTGAACAAATTACTGTTGAGCAATTGACAGAATTGAACATAGTTATGAGAATATCTAGGCATGATCATGTATATAGGCATCATGTCCATGACAAGTAGACCGAAATGATTCTGCATCTACTACTATTACTCCACTCATCGACCGCTATCCAGCATGCATCTAGAGTATTAAGTTAAAAACAGAGTAACGCTTTAAGCAAGATGACATGATGTAGAGAGATAAATTCATGCAATATGAAATAAACCCCATCTTGTTATCCTCGATGGCAACGATGCAATACGTGCCTTGCTGCCCCTTTTGTCACTGGGAAAGGACACCGCAAGATCGAACCCAAAGCTAAGCACTTCTCCCATGGCAAGAACTACCA
Source organism: Triticum aestivum (assembly GCF_018294505.1). Classification (NCBI taxonomy): domain Eukaryota; kingdom Viridiplantae; phylum Streptophyta; class Magnoliopsida; order Poales; family Poaceae; genus Triticum; species Triticum aestivum. Next base: position 425,802,828 of record NC_057806.1, on the reverse strand, counting down.
ATCTAGTTGGCCAAACCAAACAGATAATTTGAAGAGACTTGCAAAGATAACCAATAATACATAAAAGAATTCAGAGAAGATTAAAATATTATTCATAGGTAGAGTTGATCATAAACCCACAATTCATCGGTCTCAACAAACACACCGCAAAAAGAAGATTACATCGAATAGATCTCCACAAGAGAGGGGGAGAACTTTGTATTGAGATTCAAAGAGAGAGAAGAAGCCATCTAGCTACTAACTATGGACCCGAAGGTCTGAGGTAAACTACTCACACTTCATCAGAGGGGTTAGGATGATGTAGAAGCCCTCCGTGATGATGGCCCTCTTCCGGCGGAGCTCCGGAACAGGCCCCAAGATGGGATCTCGTGGATACAGAAAGTTGCGGCGGTGGAATTAGGTTTTTGGCTCCTGTTCTGATCGTTTGGGGGTACGTAGGTATATATAGGAGGAAGGGGTACGTCGGTGGAGCACCGAGGGGCCCACGAGGCAGGGGGGCGCGCCCTAGGGGGGCGCCCCCCACCCTCGTGACCTCCTCTTTGACTCCCTGGAGTAGGGTCCAAGTCTCCTGGATCACGTTCGGTGAGAAAATCACGTTCCCGAAGATTTTATTCCGTTTGGACTCCGTTTGATATTCTGTTTCTCTGAAACACTGAAATAGGCAAAAAACAACAATTCTGGGCTAGGCCTCTGGTTAATAGGTTAGTCCCAAAAATAATATAAAAGTGGAAAATAAAGCCCGATATAGTCCAAAACAGTAGATAATATAGCATGGAGCAATCAAAAATTATAGATACATTGGAGACGTATCAGGCATCCCCAAGCTTAATTCATGCTCGTCCTCGAGTAGGTAAATGATAAAAAGAGATTTTTTGATGCGGAGTGCTACTTGGCATAATTTCAATGCAAATCTTCTTAATTGTTGTAGCGACCCGACCCGAATGGATCAAGTGCTCTGTGCTCAGGTGTCATCCCTGGATCAGTAATGCTAACACCACACAGTACATAGAAGGATTTATAGCAGAGTGGCAATCACACACTTATTACAGCGTTGTCTCAAAAGAGAACTTATTACAATAAAAATGGCTTAAGGCCATCTAGTGTCGATAACAGCGGAAGACTTGGAAGATAAATGGGTCCATCAACTCCAACGGCATCACTGAGTATAGAACCACGACCTAAAAACACTTTACTCATCGTCTGAAAAGTCCGCAACATGAAAGTTGCAGCCCGAAAACGGGTCAGCACATGGAATATGCTGGCAAAGTAACACATAGAGAGTAATGGAATGAAACAGCTATACTATATGCATATATGGCTGGTGGAAAGCTCTATGGTTACAGTTTTTGCGTAAAGCCAGTTTTTCCCTATTGCAAAGGAATAAATTTATTTAACTATCATGGTGGTTGTGAAACATTGAGAATGGTTGACAGCATTCTCAATCCCAATTAAGTGAACAATTAAAACCCAACAACATTAATTAGAAGTAACATGTTGAGATTCACATGATATTCAAGTACTAGATACTCAAGTTGTCCATAACCGGGGACACGGCTAATCATGATTAGTTTATACACTCTGCAGAGGTTTGCGCACTTTTCCCCACAAGACTCGATCGCCTCCGTTTGTTTTCTCGCACTACATGGTGTTTGAGAAACGGATGACCGAGACATAGTCTTTCAGAAGCGCTAGCACCTTACATGTGGGGTAGACCGTACCACCTACAACCCCTACATCTGCTAGTCCACCCCGTAAGAGTTCGCACAACTTAGTAAACTATGCCAAAGCCCATAATGGCTTGTGGCTGCACACGGAAGTTTCTAGCATGAAAGATCTTATGATCCCTTTGAGCCTGGGTGGCGGTCCAAAAAAAACAGGCAAGTCCTGATAGACATCAGGTGCCTCAATCCACCCAGATGTGTGTTTAGGTTGCCACCTTAGATAAACCATTAATTAACAATACTCACATATGTCATGGATATCACTCACCCAATCCACGTCTACTAGCATAGCATGGCATAATAAGCAAACGTAGAAGTAACTCCCAAAGGTTTCATAATAATACAGGTGATAGGTACTAGCTCATCTACTTCCCATCCCACAATTTAATTAGATCCTAATCATGCAATGTGAGAGGATTGATCTAATGCAATAAAACATGGGTTGTAGAAAAGGTATGATCAAAGTGTTACTTGCCTTGCTGATGATTCGCGAGACCTAGGGATTCGAAGTAACAGGCGGCGCAATCCGGGTGATCTATCGCAGACAAACAACAAGCACACAATGAGTACTCGTCTAATGCACAGGTAAAACTCGAACAAGAGAACGAACCAGAAAGTTCAACTTAAGAACTCCGGTTGCAAAGAAAGAACGAACCGAACAAGGAACCGGAAAACAAACGGCGGAAGAAAACAACTCGGTTCTAGCAAGTTGAAACTAGGTCAAATTTTTTTGGGGCAAAAACTTGTTTAAGTTGATTAGACGGAATGGCGGTTTCGAAATGAAACTCCAGGCGCTTGAATCACCTGATTCCGATAAGCGAGCGAGAAGATAAACTAGAACGAAGATCGGATCTGAGATCACGATCTCGGAATAAATCCGACGAAAGAAAAGAGACGAACGGTTAAACGAACGGACGTTCGTTAACCTAGAAGAATCCGGTGATCACGTTTGTTAGGACGAATGGTCCGGCGAACGTTCCAAAGGCAACTAAATCGGAAAAGAAAATGAATCCGATCTAGGGTTTCGGAAGAAAAATCGAAATAAAAACCGATCTAGAAAACCGAAACGGTTTAGAGAAGAACCGGAAAGAAAACGAATCGGAAGAGAAGAAAAGAATCGGAACGATTAGAAGAAAATGATCCGAGGAAAAGAAAAGAGATGCGGCGCGGGGCTACCTCCGGCGAGGGGCTCCGGCGGCGTGGCGTTGGGAGACGGCGGCGCAAGGTGCGACAGCGCGGGTGTGGGGTGGCGCGGCGGCGGTGTAGGGCGTAGGGCTTGGGGCTTGGGGTTTGATTTGATGAGTTTAGAGGGGGGGGGGTGTTGGGGTATTTATATTGGGGAGGGGAGGGGGTTTCTTGGGGTAGGGGACAAGAAATAGAGTAGGAAAAGGAATCCTAAAAGAAAAAGGAAAACGGAACAAAGGAAAGGGGGCTAAGAATCCTACTAGGATTCGGCTAAGAGGCAAGAGGCGGCAGCGCTGCCTGGCTGCCTGCACCTGGCGCTGGCGCACAGGGAGGCTGGGGTGGCCGGCCGGCTGGGCCTTTGGCCCAGGCGGGGCGCTGCTCCTTTTTTTAAACGGTTTCGCGCGCAGAAAAACACAGAAAAGAAAATCTAAACGAACTCCAAAATTTCTAAAGTAAATTTTCCCCGACTCCTAAAAATGAGTCAAACAAAATGAACTTTACTCCGGACCTAAAATGCAAAATTTGAAAACGTGCATTTTCCCCTATCCAAATAAAATGCGAACAAAACTCCGGCAAAAACCAAAATTGATCTATTTATTAAATCTTCATTTTTCCTAAGTTTGGGGAAAGTCATATTATTCCCTCTCTCATATATTTTGACACCGGAAAAATAATTGAAGATAAAATAAATAAATCAAATGATCCTCTTTTCAAAATTTGAGAAAACTCTCAAATATGAAGATAGCGAAATCTCCAACTCTCTCCGAAGGTCCTTGAGTTGCGTGAAATTTCTAGGATCGGGCAAAATGCAAGAAAATATGATATGCATGATGATCTAATGTATAACATTCCAAATTGAAAATTTGGGATGTTACAAACCTACCCCCCTTAAGATGAATCTCGCCCTCGAGATTCGGGTTGGCTAGAAAATAGGTGAGGGTGGTCCTTGAGCAAATCTTCCTCTCTCTCCCAGGTGGCTTCATCCTCTGAGTGGTGGTTCCACTGAACTTTGCAAAACTTGATAACCTTGCTGCGGGTAACTCTGTTGGCATAATCGAGAATCTTGACTGGCTTCTCCTCATACGTTAAGTCGTCCTTCAACTGAATCGCTTCGAGTGGTACGGTATCTCTTAGCGGTACCTCTGCCATCTCGGCGTGACATTTCTTCAGCTGAGAAACATGGAATACATCATGAACTCCTGACAGCTCCTCTGGTAATTCCAACTTATAAGCGACTTCTCCCATACGTTGCAAGATCTTATACGATTTAACGAACGCGGTGCTAATTTTCCCTTAACTCCAAAGCGCTTAACTCCTCGAAGTGGGGATACTCGGAGATAAACTCTGTCTCCAGTTTCGTAAACTGTCTCCTTGCGTTTAGAATCTGCGTAGCTCTTCTGCCTGGACTGGGCTACCTTGAGCCTATCGTGAATCAACTTAACTTTCCGTTCAGACTCCTTAATCAAATCTGGTCCAAAGAATTGACGGTCTCCAACTTCGTCCCATGACAACGGTGTCCTGCACCTCCTTCTGTATAAAGCTTCGAAAGGTGCCATCTTCAAACTGGTTTGGTAACTGTTGTTATAAGAAAACTCCGCATACGGCAAGTTATCGTCCCAACTAGATCCATAATCTAGTGCACAAGCTCTCAGCATATCTTCCAAAATCTGATTGACTCTCTCGGTCTGTCCATCTGTCTGCGGATGAAAAGCTGTGCTGAACTCTAGTCTGGTTCCTAAAGTTTCATGCAACTGATTCCAAAACTTTGAGGTAAATTGGGTTCCTCTATCCGATACGATACTCCTCGGAACTCCATGCAAACAAATGATCCTAGTCATGTATATCTTCGCCAACTTAGCGCTGGTGTAAGTGGTCTTAACTGGAATAAAATGTGCTACCTTCGTCAAACGATCAACTACTACCCATATCGAGTCATAGCCTGCTTTCGTCCTGGGTAGTCCAGTGATAAAATCCATGCCTATCTTATCCCACTTCCATTCGGGTATCGGCAATGGTTGTAACAATCCTGCTGGCTTCTGATGCTCTGCCTTTACTCTCTGACATACGTCACAAACTGCTACATATGCTGCAATATCCTTCTTCATTCCGGTCCACGAGAATGTTTCCTTTAAATCCAAATACATCTTGGTATTCCCTGGGTGAATCGAATACGGTGAATCATGTGCCTCTTGCAAAATCAACTTCCTGATCTTCGGGTCATTTGGCACATAAACACGGTCTTCAAACCATAGGGTGTCATGCTCATCCTCATGAAATCCTTTTGCTTTTCCTTCACTCAATTTCTCTTTTATAGCAGCAATCTCCTTGTCAGATTTCTGAGCTTCTCTGATTTTATCCATCAATATTGACTGAATCTCCAATGCTGCTACATAGCCTCTCGGAACTATTTCCAAACGTAGCTCACGAAGGTTTTCTGCTAACTCCTTTGGTACTTCTCCCGTCACTAGGGTGTTGACATGGCTCTTTCGGCTCAATGCATCAGCTACTACATTAGCTTTTCCGGGATGGTAATGCAATCTCATGTCATAATCCTTGATGAGCTCCAACCATCTCCTTTGTCAGAGGTTCAACTCCTTCTGAGTGAAAATGTACTTCAAACTCTTGTGATCCGTGTACACCTCACAATGATTTCCAATGAGGAAATGTCTCCACGTTTTCAATGCATGCACTACGACTGCTAACTCCAAATCATGCGTGGCATAATTCAATTCATGAGGCTTCAGTTGCCGTGAAGCATACGAAACAACTCTTCCTTCCTGCATAAGCACTGCTCCAAGTCCTCGACGTGAAGCGTCGCAATACACCTCATAATCCTTGGTCCGATCTAGCAAAATCAATACTGGTGAGGTAACCAAACGTTTCTTCAACTCCTGGAAACTAGCCTCACACTCCTCAGTCCATTTGAACTTAGTATCCTTCTTCAACAACTCCGTCATAGGCTTTGCAATCTTTGAGAAATTCTCAATGAATCTCTGGTAGTATCCTGCGAGTCCAAGAAAACTCCGGATCTCTCCAACTGTTGTTGGCGCTTCCCATTCGGTTACGGTCTCAACCTTAGTGGGGTCAACTGCTATACCTTCTCCGGATATAACGTGTCCGAGGAATCCAACTTCCTTCAACCAAAACTCGCATTTGCTGAATTTGGCATATAACTGATGTTCCCTTAGTTTCTCCAAAACCAAACGCAAATGTTCCTTATGCTCCTCTTCATTCTTTGAATAAACCAGGATGTCATCAATGAACACTACGACGAACTTATCCACAAACTCCATAAACACTTTGTTCATCAGGTTCATGAAATAGGCAGGTGCGTTAGTCAATCCAAATGACATAACGGTATACTCATACAGTCCATATCTCGTGGTGAATGCTGTCTTAGGTATGTCCTGCTCTCGAATCTTCAACTGATGGTACCCTGATCGCAAATCGATCTTGGAAAACACTTTAGCTCCTTGCACTCGATCAAACAGATCGTTGATCATTGGCAGTGGGTACTTGTTCTTGATGGTTACTTCATTCAATCCCCGATAATCAACAACCATCCTTAATGATCCATCCTTCTTTTCCACTAGAAGTACGGGTGATCCCCAAGGCGAAGAACTTGGGCGAATGTAACCTTTATCCAATAACTCCTTAATCTGATTCTTAATTTCTACCAAATCCTTTGCTGGCATCCGGTATGGTCGCTTCGATATTGGGCCTGTACCTGGCAATAACTCAATCAAAAACTCAATGTCTCTATCCGGTGGCATGCCTGGTAATTCCTCAGGAAATACATCAGGAAAATCCTTTACCACTGGTACCTTTTCTTGGACAACTCCTGTTAGGCAGTTTACTTGTGTCCTGTTTGGCACATGCCGGGATACATACTTGATCCTTCTTCCTTGGCGTGAGTTGCGAAACTCACGCTTCTTCAGGGCCATAGCTCCTGCTGAAACATGGGCAGTGCGGAAAGCTTGCTGAAACTGATCCCATGTGACAGTGTCAATTGGGTAAGTGGCTGTGAAATTCTCCCACCATGCTGCCGCGGGTCCGTCAAGCTGGTGAGCGGCAAACTTCACTTTCTCACCATCCGTGCATCCTGCGGTGGTCAACTCCCTTCCTATCTTGCGGAGCCAATCGTCTGCTACTATCGGCTCGGTGCTACTGGAAAACACCGGCGGATTTAGCCTAAGGAAACGAGCTAAATGGTCAACAGGTGGTGGTGGTGGTGGGTTGTTGTTGTTCTGCTGGTTCTGGACTAACATCTGCATCAATTGATTCTGCTGTTGGATCAACTGAGTGAGCTCCGGTGGAAATCCAGTGTCACATCTCAGAGGCATCTGAGGGTTTAGAAAAGACGAGAATTGAGAATAGAGTGAGGTCTAAAGGGAAAACACTACCCATATGCACATGAGCAAATTCACACAAAATCGCTTCAATCAATCAAACAAGGGCTTACAAACGATCTAAAACTATCGCAAAAGTTCTTGAACTAATGTTTACATGGGGGAATACTACTACTATCTGGTGGTCATCTAGAAATTTGAACCGGTGGAAGACTCCATGATATCTGCTCCAGCTTCGTCTTCAAAGTCGGGTTCACTTGGATCCGAATCGGTGTCGTCGATGATGATGTAGTTGTCCGGGCAGGCGATGTACTCGTCTTCCTCCTTGGTTGCTAACTTCCTCTTGAGTTCTTCAATCTCCTGCTTAAGATCGTTATTGTGTCTTGCTAGAGCTACGATCTCGTCCATGTAGTCCTTGCGTGTAGACTTTAGTTCTCCTTCTAACTCGATGATCCTTGCCTTCGCATTCTTCAATTCTATCATATCGTTGCACATCTGGTTCTCGTGGCGTCGAATGTGCTGGTTTAACTCCTGGATGAATGATGCAATGGATCTATCCTTCTTGGTGCTGACTAACTCCATTGTTCATCTCGGTGTCCGCAAATCTGGTAGATAGTGTCCTTGAGGTCTTCTTGATAAACTTCTCCAATGCGTCCTATGGTGATATGAGCTGCCATGCTCCTTCCCAGACTCCAGGTTGGTGCATTGGAAACACTATCTATGGGTTTCGTGATTGGCGTGAATGTTCTTCCCGGAACGTGAGCTTGAATCTTCCAGCGCTCCTCTTCAGGCAGAGTGGCATTGAAGGTTCCCGTGAAGTTTGGTAATCCAATGTTCAGGTACTTGGTGACTTCCTTCAAGTGAAACACAAAAGGTGTGCCTTCATCCGGTTGAGCGTACTTAATCTTCACGTTCGTCATCCTAAAAGAGTACAAAAGATGAGGAGTTAGAAAATGAGAAGAGAATGGTGATCTATGGCTTTAACTTAGTGGTCGTGTCCTACAGTCAACGTGTGCTCTGATACCATTCTCTGTAGCGACTCGACCCGAATGGATCAAGTGCTCTGTGCTCAAGTGTCATCCCTGGATCAGTAATGCTGACACCACACAATACATAGAAGGATTTATAGCAGAGTGGCAATCACACACTTATTACAGCGTTGTCTCAAAAGAGAACTTATTACAATAAAAATGGCTTAAGGCCATCTAGTGTCGATAACAGCGGAAGACTTGGAAGATAAATGGGTCCATCAACTCCAACGGCATCACTGAGTATAGAACCACGACCTAAAAACACTTTACTCGTCATCTGAAAAGTCTGCAACATGAAAGTTGCAGCCCGAAAACGGGTCAGCACATGGAATATGCTGGCAAAGTAACACATAGAGAGTAATGGAATGAAACAGCTATACTATATGCATATATGGCTGGTGGAAAGCTCTATGGTTACAGTTTTTGCGTAAAGCCAGTTTTTCCCTACTGCAAAGGAATAAAATTTATTTAACTATCATGGTGGTTGTGAAACATTGAGAATGGTTGACAGCATTCTCAATCCCAATTAAGTGAACAATTAAAACCCAACAACATTAATTAGAAGTAACATGTTGAGATTCACATGATATTCAAGTACTAGATACTCAAGTTGTCCATAACCGGGGACACGGCTAATAATGATTAGTTTATACACTCTACAGAGGTTTGTGCACTTTTCCCCACAAGACTCGATCGCCTCCGTTTGTTTTCTCGCACTACATGGTGTTTGAGAAACGGATGACCGAGACATAGTCTTTCAGAAGCGCTAGCACCTTACATGTGGGGTAGACCGTACCACCTACAACCCCTACATATGCTAGTCCACCCCGTAAGAGTTCGCACAACTTAGTAAACTATGCCAGAGCCCATAATGGCTTGTGGCTGCACATGGAAGTTTCTAGCATGAAAGATCTTATGATCCCTTTGAGCCTGGGTGGCGGTCCAAAAAAAACAGGCAAGTCCTGATAGACATCAGGTGCCTCAATCCACCCAGATGTGTGTTTAGGTTGCCACCTTAGATAAACCATTAATTAACAATACTCACATCTGTCATGGATATCACTCACCCAATCCACGTCTACTAGCATAACATGGCATAATAAGCAAACGTAGAAGTAACTCCCAAAGGTTTCATAATAATACAGGTGATAGGTACTACCTCATCTACTTCCCATCCCACAATTTAATTAGATCCTAATCATGCAATGTGAGAGGATTGATCTAATGCAATAAAACATGGGTTGTAGAAAAGGTATGATCAAAGTGTTACTTGCCTTGCTGATGATTCGCGAGACCTAGGGATTCGAAGTAACAGGCAGCGCAATCCGGGTGATCTATCGCAGACAAACAACAAGCACACAATGAGTACTCGTCTAATGCACAGGTAGTTACAAGAGAACGAACCAGAAAGTTCAACTTAAGAACTCCGATTGCAAAGAAAGAAGGAACCGAACAAGGAACCGAAAAACAAACGGCGGAAGAAAACAACTCGGTTCTAGCAAGTTGAAACTAGGTCAAATTTTTCCAGGGCAAAAACTTGTTTAAGTTGATTAGACGGAACGGCGGTTTCGAAACGAAACTCCAGGCGCTTGAATCACCTGATTCCGATAAGCGAGCGAGAAGATAAACTAGAACGAAGATCGGATCTGAGATCACGATCGCGGAATAAATCCGACGAAAGAAAAGAGACGAACGGTTAAATGAACGGACGTTCGTTAACCTAGAAGAATCTGGTGATCACATTCGTTAGGACGAATGGTCCGGCGAACGGTCCAAAGGCAACTAAATCGGAAAAGAAAACAAATCCGATCTAGGGTTTCGGAAGAAAAATCGAAACAAAAACCGATCTAGAAAACCGGAACGGTTTAGAGAAGAACCGGAAAGAAAACGAATCGGAAGAGAAGAAAAGAATCGGAGCGATTAGAAGAAAACGATCCGAGGAAAAGAAAAGAGATGCGGCGCAGGGCTACCTCCGGTGAGGTCTCCGGCGAGGGGCTCCGGCGGCGTGGCGTTGGGAGGCGGCGGCGCAAGGTGCGGCAGCGCGGGTGTGGGGTGGCGCGGCGGCGGTGTAGGGCGTAGGGCTTGGGGCTTGGGGTTTGATTTGATGAGTTTAGAGGGGGGGGGGTGTTGGGGTATTTATATTGGGGAGGGGAGGGGGTTTCTTGGGGTAGGGGACAAGAAATAGAGTAGGAAAAGGAATCCTAAAAGAAAAAGGAAAACAGAACAAAGGAAAGGGGGCTAAGAATCCTACTAGGATTCGGCTAAGAGGCAAGAGGCGGCGGCGCTGCCTGGCAGCCTGCGCCTGGCGCTGGCGCACAGGGAGGCTGGGGTGGCCGGTCGGCTGGGCCTTTGGCCCAGGCGGGGCGCTGCTCCTTTTTTTTAAAAACGGTTTCGCGCGCAGAAAAACACAGAAAAGAAAATCTAAACGAACTCCAAAATTTCTAAAGTAAATTTTCCCCGACTCCTAAAAATGAGTCGAACAAAATGAACTTTACTCTGGACCTAAAATGCAAATTTTGAAAACGCGCATTTTTCCCTATCCAAATAAAATGCGAACAAAACTCCGGCAAAAACCAAAATTGATCTACTTATTAAATCTTCATTTTTCCTAAGTTTGGGAAAGTCATATTATTCCCTCTCTCATATATTTTGACACCGGAAAAATAATTGAAGATAAAATAAATAAATCAAATGATCCTCTTTTCAAAATTTGAGAAAACTCTCAAATATGAAGATAGCAAAATCTCCAACTCTCTCCGAAGGTCCTTGAGTTACGTGAAATTTCTAGGATCGGGCAAAATGCAAGAAAATATGATATGCATGATGATCTAAGGTATAACATTCCAAATTGAAAATTTGGGATGTTACAATTGTGATATGAATATTCAGATTAGAAAGATTCAAGACAAAAGTTTATATTGACATAAAATAATAATACTTCAAGCATACTAACAAAGCAATTATGTCTTCTCAAAATAACATGGCCAAAGAAAGTTATCCCTACAAAATCATATAGTCTGGCTATGCTCCATCTTCACCACACAAAGTATTTAAATCATGCACAACCCCGATGACAAGCCAAGCAATTGTTTCATACTCTAACTTTTTCAAAACTTTTTCAATCTTCACGCAATACATGAGCATGAGCCATGGATATAGCACTATAGGTGGAATAGAATGGTGGTTGTGGAGAAGACAAAAATGAGGGGAAGATAGTCTCACATCAACTAGGCGTATCAACGGGCTATGGAGATGCCCATCAATAGATATCAATGTGAGTGAGTAGGGATTGCCATGCAACGGATGCACTAGAGCTATAAATGTATGAAAGCTCAACAAAAGAAACTAGTGGGTGTGCATCCAACTTGCTTGCTCACGAAGACCTAGGGCAATTTGAGGAAGCCCATCATTGGAATATACAATCCAAGTTCTATAATGTAAAATTCCCACTAGTATATGAAAGTGATAACATGAGAGACTCTCTACTATGAAGATCATGGTGCTACTTTATAGCACAAGTGTGGTAAAAGGATAGTAGCATTGCCCCTTTTTTTGGGCCTTCTTTTTTTCTTTGGCCTTTCTCTTTTTTTGGGACAATGCTCTATTGAATGATGATCATCACACTTTTATTTATTTACAACTCAATGATTACAACTCCATTCTAAAACAAAGTATGACTCTATATGGATGTCTCCGGCGGTGTACCGGGATATGCAATGAATCAAGAGTGACAAGTATGAAGGAATTATGAACGGTGGCTTTGCCACAAATACTATGTCAACTACATGATCATGCTAAGCAATATGACAATGATGAATGTGTCATGATGAACTAGATGGTGGAAATTTGCATGGCAATATATCTCGGAATGGCTATGGAAATGCCATAATAGGTAGGTATGGTGGCTTTTTTGAGGAAGGTATATGGTAGGTGTATGATACCGGTGAAAGGTGCACGGTATTAGAGAGGCTAGCAAAGGTGGAAGGGTGAGAGTGCGTATGATCCATGGAATCAACATTAGTCATAAAGAACTCATATACTTATTGCAAAAATCTAGAAGTTATCAAAGCAAAGTATTACGCGCATGCTTCTAGGGGGATAGATTGGTAGGAAAAGACCATCGCTCGTCCCCGACCGCCACTCATAAGGAAGACAATCAATAAATAAATCATGCTCTGACTTCATCACATAACGGTTCACCATACGTGCATGCTACGGGAATCACAAACTTTAACACAAGTATTCTTTAAATTCACAACTACTCAACTAGCATGACTCTAATATTATCACCTCCATATCTCAAAACAACCATCATGCTTCAATCTTTTCTTAGTATTCAACACACTCAAAAGAAAGTTTCACAAATCTTGAATACCAATCATATTATTATTAAGAAAATTACCATGCTATTAAGACTCTCAAAATAATTTAAGTGAAGCATGAGAGATCAATAGTTTCTTTAAAACAAATCCACCACCGTGCTCTAAAAGATCTTAGTGAAGCACATAGAGCAAAATTATAACGCTCAAAAGATATAAGTGAAGCAATAGAGCAAAAATACATAGCTCAAAAGATATAAGTGAGGCACATAGAGCAAAACTACTTAGCTAAAAGATATAAGTGAAGCACATGGAGCAAAACTACTTAGCTCAAAAGATATAAGTGAAGCACATAGAGTATTCTATCAAATTTTAATTCATGTATGGCTCTCTCAAAAGGTGTGTACAGCAAGGATGATTGTGGCATACTAAGACACAAAGACACAAATAATACAAGACGCTCCAAGCAAAACACATATCATGTTGGTGAATAAAAATATAGCTCCAAGTAAATTACCGATGGAAGTGGACGAAAGAGGGGATGCCTCCCGGGGCATCCCCAAGCTTTGACTTCTTGGTGTCCTTGGATTATCTTGGGGGTGCCATGGGAATCCCCAAGCTTAGGCTCTTGCCACTCCTTGTTCCATAATCCATCAAAAGAATTCACCCAAAACTTGAAAACTTCACAACACAAAACTCAAAATAGAAAACTCGTGAGCTCCGTTAGTGAAAGAAAACAAAAGACCACTTCAAGGTACTGTAATGAACTCATTCTTTATTTATATTGGTGTTAAACCTACTGTATTCCAACTTCTCTATGGATTATAAACTATTTTACTAGCCATAGATTCATCAAAATAAGCAAACAACACACGAAAAACAGAATCTGTCAAAAACAGAACAGTCTATAGTAATCTGTAGCTAGAGCAAGATCTGGAACCCCAAAAATTCAAAAATAAATTTCTGGACGTGAGGAATTTATCTATTAATCATATGCAAAAAGATTTAGCTAAATATCACTCTTCAAATAAAAATGACAGCAGTTCTCGTGAGTGCTAAAGTTTCTGTTTTTTACAGCAAGTTCAACAAGACTTTCCCCAAGTCTTCCCAACGGTTCTACTTGGTACACACACAAATAAACACAAAAAACAGAACAAAAATATAGGATAAATAATTTATTTATTACTAAGAAGGAGCAAAAATCAAGGAATAAAAATAAAATTGGGTTACCTCCCAACAAGCGCTATCGTTTAACGCCCCTAGCTAGGCATAAAAGCGAGGATAGATCTAGGTATTGCCATCTTTGGTAGGCAATCCATAAGTGGCTCTCATGATAGTTTTATATGGCAATTTTATTTTCTTTCTTGGAAAGTGTTCCATGCCCTTTTTTAATGGAAATTGAAATCTAATATTCCCTTCCTTCATATCAATAATCGCACCAATCGTTCTAAGGAAAGGTCTACCAAGAATAATAGGGCAAGAAGGATTGCAATCTATATCAAGAACAATGAAATCTACAGGCACATAATTCCTATTCGCAACAATAAGAACATCACTAATCCTTCCCATAGGTTTCTTAATAGTGGAATCCGCAATATGCAAGTTTAGAGAGCAATCATCAAAATTACGGAAATCTAGTAAATCACACAAAGTCTTGGGAATAGTAGAGACACTAGCACCCTGTAACATCCCAAATTTTCAATTTGGAATGTTATACACTAGATCATCATTGCATATCATATTTATTGCATTTTGGTTGATCTTAGAAATTGCAAGCAACTCAAGGACCATCGGAGAGAGTTGGGGATTTCGTTATTTTCATATTTGAGTTGTCTCAAATTTTGAAAATAGGATCATTTGATTTGATTTATTTTATCTTCAATTATTTCTATTACAAAAATATGAGAGAGGGAATAAAATGACTTTTCCAAAATAAAGAAATATTGAGGATTTAATAAAAAAATCAAATGAGATTTTATTTAGTTTTATTTGATATTTTATTTGAATTTAGGAAAAAATGCGTGTTTTTCAAAATTGCATTTAGGCCCCAAATAAATGGTCATCCTGTGCGGCTTGATTTTAGAAGCCGGGGAAAATTTATTTCGGGATTTTTGGAGTCCGTTTAGTATTTCTTTTTTCTTTTTTCTAAGCGTAATTATTTAAAAAAAAGTCCGAACCGACCTTGGGCTGTAACCGGCAAGGACTCCTCCTGGCCGGGCCTTTTTATAGCGCCCCGAGGCCCCAGCCAGAGCCCAAGTCGCGCCCCGCCCTAACCCTAACCCTAGCCGGCCGCCGCCGCCGCCGCTGCCGCGCCGCCCCGCCGCCGCCTCCGCCGCCGCCGTTCACCGGAGTCGCTGGAGGTAGTTTTTTTTCGCCTCCGTTTTTTCTCGAAAAATCGTTCGGTTTTCCGACGGTTTTGACCATTTTTTAGTTTCGGTTTTTTAAATAGATCGGTTTTTCCGGTTTATTTAATTAGCGAGCGTTCGTCCGTTCGTTCGTTTTAACGAACGTTCGTCGTTTTTCTTTTTCTCGGATTAAATCCGCGATTTTCTGATCGCGATTTCTGATCCGATTTTCGTTTTAGTCTAACTTTTCGCTCGTTTATCGGAATCAGGCGATTCAAGCGCCTGGAGTTTCGTCTCGAAACCCTCTTTCCGTTTAACAAACTAAAACAAGTTTTGCCACTGTAAAATTTGCCCCAGATCCAGAATAGTAAACGAAGCCTGTTTCTTTTGCCGTTTGTCTTTCGTTGCTTCGCTCGGTTTGATTCTTTTTGCCAACCGGAGTTCTTAAGTTGAACTTTCTGGTTAGATCTCTTATTTGAGTTTTACCTGTGCATTAGTTGAGTACTTATTGTATGCTTGTTTGTTTGCGATAGAGTACCCGGAGTGCGCCGCTTGCTACTTTGAATCGCTAGGTTTCCCGGATCATCAGCAAGGCAAGTAACACTTTGATCATGCTTTCCCTCTACCCAGTTTTATTGCATTAGATCAATCCTCACATATTGCATGATTAGGATCTAATTAAATTGTGGGTTTGGGAAGTAGATGAGGTAGTACCTATTACCTGTTATTATCAAACCTTTGGGAGTTACTTCTACGTTTGCTTATTATGCCATGCTATGCTAGTAGACGTGGATTGGGTGAGTGTATCCATGACAGATGTGAGATTGTTAATTAATGGTTTATTTAAGGTGGCAACTTAAACACACATCTGGGTGGATTGAGGCACCTGGGTATTCCAGCGATTGCCTGTTTTCTTTTGGACCGCCACCCAGGCTCAAAGGGATCATGAGATTATTCATGCTAGAAACTTCCGTGTGCAGCCACAAGCTATTATGGGCTCTAGCATAGTTGATTAAGTTGTGCGAACTCTTACAGTGGTAGACTAGCAGATGTAGGGGAAAGTAGGTGTAACGGTCTACCCGATCGTAAGGTGCTAGCGCTTCTGAAAGACTATGTCTCGGTCATCCGTTTCTCAAACACCATGTAGTGCGAGAAACCAAACGGAGGCGATCGAGTCTTGTGGGGAAAAGTGCGCAAACCTCTGCAGAGTGTATAAACTAATCATGATTAGCCGTGTCCCCGGTTATGGACATCTTGAGTATCTAGTACCTGGATTATCATGTGAATCTCAACATGTTACTCTAAAATTAATTTTGTTGGGTTTTGTTTAATGATGATGCTTAATTGGGATTGAGAATGCTGTCAACCATTCTCAATGTTTAACAACTACCATGATAGTTAAATAAAATTTATTCCTTTGCAGTAGGGAAAAATTGGCTTTACGCAAAACTGTAACCATAGAGCTTTCCACCAGCCAAATATGCATATAGAATAGCCTATTTCATTCCATTACTCTCTATGTGTTATTTTGCCAGCATATTCCATGTGCTGACCCGTTTCGGGCTGCAACGTTAATGTTGCAGACTTTTCAGACGATGATTAAGGTGTTTTTAGGTCGTGGTTCTATACTCAGTGATGCCGTTGGAGTTGATGGACTCACTTATCTTCCAAGCCTTCCGCTGTTATCGTTATTAGATGGCCTTAAGCCATATTTATTGTAATAAGTTCTCTTTGAGACACTCGATGTAATAAGTGTGTGATTGCTACTCTGTTATAAATCCTTCAAGTACTGTGTGGTGTCAGCATTACTGATCCAGGGATGACACCTGAGCACAGAGATTGGACCGTTTGAGGTCTGGTCGCTACAAGATGGTATCAGAGCACACGCTGACTGTAGGACACGACCACTAAGCTAAAGACCTAGATCACTACTCACTCTCTTCTCTTTCTGACTTCTCATCTTTTCTACTCTTTTAGGATGGCGGATGCAAGGAACAAGTTCACGCAACCGGATGAAGATACACCCTTTGGACGTCACTTGAAGGAAGTCACTAGATACCTGAACATAGGAGTACCAAGCTTCACCGGAACCTACAACGCCACTTTACCTGAAGAAGAGCGCTGGATGATTCAAGTTCAAGTTCCAGGAAGGACGTTCATGCCAGTCACTGAGCCCATAGAGTTTTCTTTTGATGCACCAACTTGGAGTCTAGGAAAGAGCATGGCAGCTCACATCGCCATGGGACGCATTGGAGAAGTCTACCGCAATGATCTCAAGGATACTTCTACCAGATTTGTGGGCGCCGAGATGAGCACTGGGAGATGATCAGCACCAGAAAGGATAGATCAGTCGCAGCTTTTATCCAAGAGTTAAACCAGCACATTCGACGTCAGGAGAACCAGATGTGCGCCGACATGATAGATCTGAAGAAGGCGAGGACAAGAATCAAGGAACTGGAGGAAGAACTCAAGGCTACACGTGAAGATTATGAATAGGAAATTGAAGTATTAGTGGAAAAGAATGACGATCTGATCAAGAAGATCGGAATATTTATGGGAGGCCCTACACCAGTAGAAGAAGACGAAGAACCCAAGGAGATTCGCCCGGAAGACTACATCATCATCGACGACACCGACTCGGATCCAGATGATAGCGATGATGACTATGTTGATGAAGCTGGAGCAGATATAATGGAGTCTGCAACCGAAGAATATTTCTAGTAGACCACCTCATCAGTAGTGGTAGTCCACCATGTAAATATAGTAGTCTGAGCACTTTTGCGATAGTTAGATCGATTGTATGCCCTTGTTTGATTGATTGAATGAAGTGAATTGTTTGCTTTTGCCTCATGTGCATATGGGTAGTGTTTTCTCTTTAGACCCCCTCTATTCTTAAATCTCATCTTTTCTAAACCCTCAGATGCCTCCGAGACGTGACCCCGGATTTACCTTCCCACCGGAGCTCACCTAGTTGATCCAGCAGCAGAACACATTGATGCAGTTGTTAGTCCAGAATCAGAATCAGGGGAACAACAACAACAACCCACCACCACCACCACCACCTATTGATCACTTAGCCCGTTTTCTTAGGCTGAATCTGCCGGTGTTTTCCAGTAGCACCGAGCCGATAGTAGCAGATGATTGGCTCCGCAAGACAGCTAGAGAGTTGACCACAGCAGGATGCACGGATGCGGAAAAGGTGAAGTTTGCCGCACATCAGCTTGAAGGACCCGCAGCATCATGGTGGGAGAATTTCACAGCCACTTTCCCTGTCGACACTGTCACGTGGGACCAGTTTCAGCAGGCTTTTCGAACTGCCCATGTTTCAGCAGGAGCTATGGCCATGAAGAAGCGAGAGTTTCGCAACTTGCGCCAAGGAGGACGGACAGTTGGCCAGTATGTGGAGGACTTTAGTAAATTAGCACGTTATGCCCCAGATGACGTTGCTACGGATGCAGCTAAGCAGGAGAAGTTTCTGGAAGGACTGAATGATGAGTTGAGCATGCAGTTGATGGTAGCAACCTTCAACAACTACCAGGAGTTGGTAGATCATGCTCTCATGATTGAAGGGAAGCAGCAGCAGATTGAGAATCGCAAGAGGAAGTATGGACAAGGGAAGCACAATTCAGGAGCTCAGCAGAAGCCACGTTTTACCCCTAGACCGGGAGGACATTTTCAGCATACCCATGGAGGAGGTAGCTCGCACAATCACAATGGCACCAAGAATGGTAATGGGAATGGAGGAAGCAACGGCCAGAACCGCACCAACCCATCGACCCCAGCCAAGAGAGACCTGAGCCAAGTCACTTGTTTTAAGTGCCAGAAGACCGGACATTATGCCAATGAATGTCCTGAATCACAGAATGGAAATGGCAATGGAAGCTCTGGGAAGAAGCCGAACCCTTTCAACAGGGGACAGGTGAACCACGTTAACGTGGAGGAGGTTGAAGAGCAGCCGGATGCAGTAATCGGTAAGTTTTTGGTTAAGTCATTTACTGCACTCGTTCTTTTCGATATTGGTGCATCGCATTCATACATATCAAGGGGATTTGTGGATAAGTATAACCTGCCCACCAAAGTTCTTAGAACACCTATGTTAGTAAGCTCACCAGGAGCGGAGTATATGGCTAGCCAAGGATGTTTTCAAGTGCCATTAAGTATAGGTAGGCATGTGTTCCCCTCGGATTTGATAATATTGGAATCACAAGGTTTGGATGTCATTCTGGGTATGGATTGGTTGTCAATGTATGGAGGAAACATCGATTGCGCTAGTAAGTCGATCTTGCTTACCACCCCAGAAGGGAGAAGGATCAAGTATGTATCCCGGCATGTGCCGAAAAGGACTCAAGTAACTTGTTTAATAGGAGTTGTGCAGGAGGAAGTACCAGTAGTGAAGGATTTCCCCGAAGTATTTCCAGAAGAATTGCCAGGCATGCCACTCGATAGAGATATTGAGTTTTTGATTGAGCTTTTGCCAGGCACAGGGCCAATATCAAAGAGACCATATAGGATGCCTGCAAAGGATTTGGTGGAAATTAAGAAGCAGATTAAGGAGTTACTGGATAAAGGATATATTCGCCCAAGTTCTTCGCCTTGGGGATCGCCAATACTTCTAGTGGAGAAGAAGGATGGATCATTAAGGATGGTTGTTGATTATCGAGGATTGAATGAAGTAACCATCAAGAACAAGTACCCACTACCGATGATCAATGATCTGTTTGATCGATTGCAAGGAGCTAAGGTATTCTCCAAGATCGATCTGCGATCAGGATACCACCAGTTGAAGATTCGAGAATAGGATATACCTAAGACGACTTTTACCACTAGGTATGGGCTGTACGAGTATACTGTTATGTCGTTTGGTCTGACTAACGCACCTGCATATTTTATGAACATGATGAACAAAGTGTTTATGGAGTTCTTGGATAAGTTCATCGTAGTGTTCATTGATGATATCCTGGTTTACTCGAAGAATGAAGAGGAGCATAAGGAGCATTTGCGTTTGGTTCTTGGAAAGCTCAGAGAACATCAATTATATGCCAAGTTTAGCAAATGTGAGTTTTGGTTGAAAGAAGTTGGATTTCTCGGACACGTTATATCCGGAGAAGGTATAGCAGTAGATCCCACTAAAGTTGATACCGTGACCAAGTGGGAAGCGCCAACAACAGTTGGAGAGATCCGGAGTTTTCTTGGACTCGCAGGATACTACCGGAGGTTTATTGAGAATTTCTCAAAGATTGCGAAGCCTATGACGGAGTTGTTGAAGAAGGATACCAAGTTCAAATGGACTGAGGAATGTGAGGCTAGTTTCCAGGAGTTGAAGAAACGTTTGGTTACCTCACCAGTGTTGATTTTACCGGATCAGACCAAGGATTATGAGGTGTATTGTGACGCTTCACGTCGAGGACTTGGAGCAGTGCTTATGCAGGAAGGAAGAGTTGTTTCATATGCCTCACGACAGCTTAAGCCCCATGAGTTGAATTATGCTACGCATGATTTGGAGTTAGCAGCCGTAGTGCATGCATTGAAGACTTGGAGACATTTTCTGATTGGAAACCATTGCGAGGTGTACACGGATCACAAGAGTTTGAAGTATATTTTCACACAGAAGGAGTTGAACCTCAGACAAAGGAGATGGTTGGAGCTCATCAAGGATTATGATATGAAATTGCATTATCACCCCGGAAAGGCTAACGTAGTAGCTGACGCGTTGAGCCGTAAGAGCCATGTCAACACCCTAATGACGGGAGATTTACCAAGGGAGTTAGCCGAAAATCTTCGAGAGCTATGTTTGGAAATAGTTCCAAGAGGCTATGTAGCAGCATTGGAGATTCAGTCTACTTTGATGGATAAGATCAGAGAAGCCCAAAAGACTGACAAGGAGATTGCCTCTATTAAGGAGAAAATGAGCAAAGGAAAAGCTAAGGGATTTCGTGAGGATGAGCACGATACCTTATGGTTTGAAGACCGTGTTTATGTACCAAATGATTCGGAGATCAGGAAGTTAATTTTACAAGAGGCCCATGATTCACCGTATTCGATTCACCCAGGAAATACCAAGATGTATTTGGATTTGAAGGATATTTTCTGGTGGACCGGAATGAAGAAGGATATTGCGGAATATGTAGCATTTTGTGATGTATGTCAGAGAGTAAAGGCAGAGCATCAGAAGCCAGCCAGATTGCTACAGCCATTGCCGATACCCGAACGGAAGTGGGATAAGCTAGGCATGGATTTTATTACAGGATTGCCAGAACACGTTCAGGCTATGACTCAATATGGGTTGTAGTCGGTCATTTGACAAAGGTAGCTCATTTCATTCCAGTGAAGACTACCTATACCAGTGCAAAGTTGGCAAAGATATATATGACTAGAATCGTTTGTCTGCATGGAGTTCCAAGGAGCATAGTATCAGATAGAGGAACCCAATTTACCTCAAAGTTCTAGAATCAGTTGCATGAAACTTTGGGTACTAGACTGGAGTTTAGCACAGCTTTCCACCCGCAGACAGATGGACAGACTGAGAGAGTCAATTAGATTTTGGAGGATATGCTAGGAGCTTGTGCGCTAGATTACGGATCTAGCTGGGACGAGAATTTGCCGTATGTAGAGTTCTCTTACAACAACAGCTATCAATCCAGTTTGAAGATGGCCCCTTTCGAAGCCTTGTATGGAAGGAGGTGCAGGACCCCATTGTCCTGGGATGAAGTTGGAGATCGCCAGTTGTTTGGACCGGATCTGATAAAGGAGTCTGAACAGAAAGTGAAATTGATTCGCGATAGGCTCAAGGTAGCCCAATCCAGGCAGAAGAGTTATGCAGATTGTAAACGCAAGGAGATAGTTTACGAAGTCGGAGACCGAGTTTATCTCCGAGTATCACCACTTCGGGGAGTTAAGCGCTTTGGAGTTAAGGGAAAGTTAGCGCCACGTTTTGTAGGCCCATACAAAGTTTTGGAGCGTATGGGAGAAGTTGCCTATAAGTTGGAATTGCCCGAGGGACTGTCGGGAGTTCACGACGTGTTCCATGTATCCCAGTTGAAGAAGTGCCACGCAGAGATGGCTGATATACCGCTGAGAGATACGGTACCACTGGAAGCAATTCAGTTGGACAGTGATTTGACCTATGAGGAGAAACCAGTTAAGATTCTAGAGTATGCCAGTCGAGTCACCCGCAACAAGGTTATCAAGTTTTGCAAGGTTTAGTGGAGCCACCACACGGAGGATGAAGCCACCTGGGAACGAGAGAAAGATTTGCTGAAGGACCACCCTCACCTATTTTCTAGCCAACCCGAATCTCGAGGGCGAGATTCATCTTAAGGGGGGTAGGTTTGTAATATCCCAAATTTTCAATTTGGAATGTTATACACTAGATCATCATTGCATATCATATTTATTGCATTTTGGTTGATCCTAGAAATTTCACGCAACTCAAGGACCCTCGGAGAGAGTTGGGGATTTCGTTATTTTCATATTTGAGTTGTCTCAAATTTTGAAAATAGGATCATTTGATTTTATTTATTTTATCTTCAATTATTTCTATTACAAAATATGAGAGAGGGAATAAAATGACTTTCCTAAAGTAAATAAATATTCAGTATTTAATAAAAAATCAAATGAGATTTTATTTGGTTTTATTTGATATTTTATTTGAACTTAGGAAAATGTGTGTTTTTCAAAATTGCAATTAGGCCCCAAATAAATGTTCATCCTGTGCGACTTGATTTTAGAAGCCGGGGAAAATTTATTTCGGGATTTTTGGAGTCCGTTTAGTATTTCTTTTGTTTTTTTCCCGAGCGTAATAATTAAAAAAAAGTCCAAACCGACCTTGGGCCGTAACCGGCCAGGACTCCTCCTGGCCGGGCCTTTTTATAGCGCCCCGAGGCCCCGGCCAAAGCCCAAGTCAAGCCCCGCCCTAACCCTAACCCTAGCCGGCCACCGCCGCCGCCGCTGCCGTGCCGCGCCGTGCCGCCCGCCTGCGCTGCCCGCCGGAGCGCCGCCGCCGTTCGCCGGAGTCGCCGGAGGTAGTTTATTTTTCGCCTCCGGTTTTTCTCGAAAAACTATTCGGTTTTTCGACGATTTTGTCCGTTTTTTCTTAGTTTCGTTTTTTTTAAATATATTGGTTTTCCGGTTTATTTAATTAGCGAGCGTTCGTCCGTTCGTTCGTTTTAACGAATGTTCGTTGTTTTTCTTTTTCTCGGATTAAATCCGCGATTTTCCAGATCGCGATTTCTGATTCGATTTTCGTTTTAGTCTAACTTTTCACTCGTTTATCGGAATCAGGCGATTCAAGCGCCTGGAGTTTTGTCTCGAAACCCTCTTTCTGTTTAACCAACTTAAACAAGTTTTTGCAACTATAAAAATTTCCCTAAATTCAGAATAGTAAACGAAGCCTGTTTCTTTTGCCGTTTGTCTTTCGTTGCTTCGTTCGGTTTGATTCTTTTTGCCAACCGGAGTTCCTAAGTTGAACTTTCTGGTTAGATCTCTTATTTGAGTTTTACCTATGCATTAGTTGAGTGCTTATTATATGCTTTTTTGTTGGCGATAGAGTACCCGGAGTGCGCCGCTTTCTACTTTGAATCGCTAGGTTTCCCGGATCATCAGCAAGGCAAGTAACACTTTGATCATGTTTTCCCTCTACCCAGTTTTATTGCATTAGATCAATCCTCACACATTGCATGATTAGGATCTAATTAAATTGTGGGTTTGGGAAGTAGATGAGGTATAACCTATTACCTGTTATTATCAAACCTTTGGGAGTTACTTCTATGTTTGCTTATTATGCCATGCTATGCTAGTAGACGTGGATTGGGTGAGTGTATCCATGACAGATGTGAGATTGTTAATTAATGGTTTATTTAAGGTGGCAACCTAAACACACATCTGGGTGATTGAGGCACCTGGGTATTCTAGCGATTGCCTGTTTTCTTTTGGACCGCCACCCAGGCTCAAAGGGATCATGAAATTATTCATGCTAGAAACTTCCGTGTGCAGCCACAAGCTATTATGGGCTCTAGCATAGTTGATTAAGTCGTGCGAACTCTTACAATGGTAGACTAGCAGATGTAGGGGAAAGTAGGTGTAACGGTCTACCCGATCGTAAGGTGCTAGCGCTTCTGAAAGACTATGTCTCGGTCATTCGTTTCTCAAACACCATGTAGTGCGAGAAACCAAACGGAGGCGATCGAGTCTTGTGGGGAAAAGTGCGCAAACCTTTGCAGAGTGTATAAACTAATCATGATTAGCCGTGTCCCCGGTTATGGACATCTTGAGTATCTAGTACCTATATTATCATGTGAATCTCAACATGTTACTCTAAACTTAATTTTGTTGGGTTTTGTTAATGATGATGCTTAATTGGGATTGAGAATGTTGTCAACCATTCTCAATGTTTAACAACTACCATGATAGTTAAATAAAATTTATTCCTTTGCAGTAGGGAAAAATTGGCTTTACGCAAAACTGTAACCATAGAGCATTCCACCAGCCAAATATGCATATAGAATAGCCTATTTCATTCCATTACTCTCTATGTGTTATTTTGCCAGCATATTCCATGTGCTGACCCATTTCGGGCTGCAACGTTAATGTTGGAGACTTTTCAGACGATGATTAAGGTGTTTTTAGGTCGTGGTTCTATACTCAGTGATGCCATTGGAGTTGATGGACTCACTTATCTTCCAAGCCTTCCGTTGTTATCATAATTAGATGGCCTTAAGCCATATTTATTGTAATAAGTTCTCTTCTGAGACACTCGATGTAATAAGTGTGTGATTGCTACTCTGTTATAAATCCTTCAAGTACTGTGTGGTGTCAGCATTACTAATCCAGGGATGACACCTGAGCACAGATATTGGACCGTTTGAGGTCTGGTCGCTACACACCCAAATCACACAAAGCATAAAACTCATGATCTTTAATTTTAATTTTAATAGTTGGTTCCCACTCATAATAGAGTTTTCTAGGAATAGAAACTTTCAACTCAAGTTTTTCTTCATAAGATTGCATCAAGGCATCAACAATATGTTCGGTGAAGGCTTTATTTTGACTATAAGCATGTGGAGAATTTAGCACGGATTGCAACAAGGAAATACAATCAATTAAAGAGCAACTTTCATAATTAAATTCCTTGAAATCCAATATAGTGGGTTTAGCAACATCTAGATTTCTATTTCTTTCAATCCCACTTTCATCAATTTCATCATTAAGATCTAAATACTTCGAATTTGTAGAACGCCTTCTAGGTAAAGGAAGATCATATTCAGTTTCATCAAGATTCATATTGCAAAACAAATATTTAATAGGGGACACATCAATAACTTTTAGATCTTCATCTTGATTTTCATAGGAATTGGAAGAACATGCTTTAATAAAGGCATCTTTGGAAGCACCCATCCTAGCGGTTCTTTCCTTGCACTCATCAATGGAAATTCTCATGGCTTTGAGAGACTCATTGATATCATGCTTAGGAGGAATAGATCTAATCTTTAAAGAATCAATCTCAAGAGAAATTTTATCAACGTTTCTAGCCAAATCATCAACTTTAAGAAATTTCTCTTCAAGCAAAGCATTAAAATTCTTTTGTGAATTCATAAACTCTTTAACACTATTCTCAAATTCAGAGGGCATCTTATTATAATTTCCATAAGAGTTGTTGTAGGAATTCCCATAATTATTAGAAGGATTACTAGGATATGGCCTAGGATTAAAATTCCCTCTATAAGCGTTGTTACCAAAATTATTCCTACCAACAAAATTCACATCCATAGATTCATTGTTATTCTCAATCAAAGTAGACAAAGGCATATCATTAGGATCAGAAGAAACACTCTTAGTAGCAAATAATTTCATAAGTTCATCCATCTTTCCACTCAAAACATTAATTTCTTCTATCGCATGCACTTTCTTATTTGTAGATCTTTCAGTGTGCCATTGAGAATAATTAACCATAATATTATCTAGGAGTTTAGTAGATTATCCTAAAGTGATTTCCATAAAAGTGCCTCCCGCGGCTGAATCTAAAAGATTTCTAGAAGCAAAATTGAATCCGGCATAAAAAATTTGTATAATCATCCATAAATTCAAACCATGTGTAGGGCAATTACGTATCATTAATTTCATCCTCTCCCAAGCTTGTGAAACATGTTCATGATCAAGTTGTTTAAAGTTCATAATATCGTTTCTAAGAGATATGATCTTAGCGGGAGGAAAATATTTAGAGATAAAAGCATCTTTGCACTTGTTCCATGAATCAATACTATTTTTAGGCAAAGATGAAAACCAAGCTTTAGCACAATCTCTAAGAGAAAAAGGAAATAGCTTCAATTTAACGACATCATTATTAACAACTTTTTTCTTTTGCATATCACATAAATCAACGAAGCTATTCAGATGAGTAGCGGCATCTTCACTAGGAAGGCCGGCGAATTGATGTTTCATAACAAGATTCAACAAAGCAGTATTAATTTCACAAGATTCAGCATCGGTAAGAGGATCAATCGGAGTGCTAAGGAAATCATTATTATTGGTATTGGTGAAGTCACACAATTTGGTGGTATCTTGAGCCATCGCGACAAACAAGCAATCTAACACACGAGCAAACAAAAAGCAAGCGGGCAAAAGAGGCAAATAGAGAGGGAGGATAGAGAGAGAGAGAGGGAGAATAAAACGGCAAGGGTGAAGTGGGGGAGAGGAAAACGAGAGGCAAATGGCAAATAATGTAATGCGAGAGATAGGGATTGTGAAGGGTACTTGGTATGTTGACTTTTTGCGTAGACTCCCCGGCAATGGCGCCAGAAATCCTTCTTGCTACGTCTTGAGCTTGCATTGGTTTTCCCTGAAGAGGAAGGGATGATGCAGCAGAGTAGCGTAAGTATTTCCCTCTATTTTTGAGAACCAAGGTATCAATCCAGTAGGAGGCCACGCTCAAGTCCCTCGTACCTGCACAAAACGATAGCTACTCGAAACCAACGCGATTAGGGGTTGTCAATCCCTTCACGGTCACTTACGAGAGTGAGATCTGATAGATATAATATTTTTGGTATTTTTGGTATAAAGATGCAAAGTAAAAAGTAAAGGCAAAGTAAAAAGCAAAGCAAGATTAAAGTGATGGAGATTGATATGATGAGAATAGACCCGGGGGCCATAGGTTTCACTAGTGGCTTCTCTCAAGAGCATAAGTATTCTACGGTGGGTGAACAAATTACTGTTGAGCAATTCACAGAATTGAGCATAGTTATGAGAATATCTAGGCATGATCATGTGTATAGGCATCACGTCCGTGACAAGTAGACCGAAACGATTCTGCATCTACTACTATTACTCCACTCATCAACCGCTATCCAGCATGCATCTAGAGTATTAAGTTAAAAACAGAGTAGCGCTTTAAGCAAGATGACATGATGTAGAGAGATAAATTCATGCAATATGAAATAAACCCCATCTTGTTATCCTCGATGGCAACGATGCAATACGTGCCTTGCTGCCCCTTCTGTCACAGGGAAAGGACACCGCAAGATCGAACCCAAAGCTAAGCACTTCTCCCATGGCAAGAACTACCAATCTAGTTGGCCAAACCAAACGGATAATTCGAAAAGACTTGCAAAGATAACTAATCATACATAAAAGAATTCAGAGAAGATTCAAATATTATTCATAGATAGACTTGATCATAAACCCACAATTCATCGTCTCAACAAACACACCGCAAAAAGAAGATTACATTGAATAGATCTCCACAAGAGAGGGGGAGAACTTTGTATTGAGATTCAAAGAGAGAGAAGAAGCCATCTAGCTACTAACTATGGACCCGAAGGTCTGAGGTAAACTACTCACACTTCATCGGAGGGGCTAGGATGATGTAGAAGCCCTCCGTGATGACGGCCCTCTTCCGACGGAGCTCCGGAACAGGCCCCAAGATGGGATCTCGTGGATATAGAAAGTTGCGGCGGTGGAATTAGGTTTTTGGCTCCTGTTCTGATCGTTTGGGGGTACATAGGTATATATAGGAGGAAGGAGTACGTCGGTGGAGCACCGAGGGACCCATGAGGCAGGGGGCGCGCCCCCCACCCTCGTGACCTCCTCTTTGACTCCCTGGAGTAGGGTCCAAGTCTCCTGGATCACGTTCGGTGAGAAAATCACGTTCCCGAAGATTTTATTCCGTTTGGACTCCGTTTGATATTCCGTTTCTCCGAAACACTGAAATAGGCAAAAAAACAGCTATTCTGGGCTGGGCCTCCGGTTAATAGGTTAGTCCCAAAAATAATATAAAAGTGGAAAATAAAGCCCAATATAGTCCAAAACAGTAGATAATATAGCATGGAGCAATCAAAAATTATAGATACGTTGGAGACGTATCAGTGGGCAGTGAATTTCTTCGTCATCCGTATCCAAATCTTGCCGAACATAGTTCGGCCCGGACTCCCCTGCCAGGGAGAGAAACCTTAATGAGTTTAGTATGTCACCGAAGGGCGAGTGCTGAAAGATATACGCGGAGGTAAACTCCATGATCGGCGCCCAGTCGGATTCGATAGGCACGGGCACAGGCGGTTCGGAGTTCGTGGCCGGGGAAGGATACGGCAGCTTGGCATCACGGCTCTCGTGAAGGGTAAGGTCGATATTCGGCTCGATCGCCGCTAAGGATACGGCCTCCGTGTCGGGGTCTATCCACCCATCCATGGATGGCGCAACTGGTTCCGAATTGAGGGTCGGAGCGATTGCTGGCGCGATCTCTTGAACACTATCCGATGGTAGAGCTAAATCATGCTCATCGTGACCGTGTGGCGCACAAGGCAGGGGCTCGAATCCGTCGAAGATCAAGTCTCCGCGGATATTGGCAGTGTAGTTTAAGCTTCCAAGCCTGACCTGGTGGCCAGGGGCGTAACTCTCGATCTGCTCCAGATGGCCAAGCGAGTTGGCCCGCAGTGCGAAGCCGCCGAATACAAAGATCTGTCCGGGGAGAAAAGTCTCACCCTGGACCGCATCACTATCGATGATTGAAGGAGCCATCAAGCCTAATGATGACGACACAGAGGAACTCTTAATGAAAGCACCAATGTCGGTGTCAAAACTGGCGGATCTCGGGTAAGGGGCCCCGAACTGTGCGTCTAAGGCTGATGGTAACAGGAGGCAGGGGACACGATGTTTTACCCAGGTTCGGGCCCTCTTGATGGAGGTAAAACCCTACGTCCTGCTTGATTTATTCTTGATAATATGAGTAGTACAAGAGTTGATCTACCATGAGATCGGAGAGGCTAAACCCTAGAAGCTAGCCTATGGTATGATTGTATGTTGTCCTATGGACTAAAACCCTCCGGTTTATATAGATACCGGAGGAGGCTAGGGTTACACAAGGTCGGTTACAAAGGAGGAGATATGCATATCCATATTGCCTAGCTTGCCTTACACGCCAAGTAGAGTTCCATCCGGACATGAGGCGAAGTCTTCAATCTTGTATCTTCATAGTCCAACAGTCCGGCCAAAGGATATAGTCTGGCTGTCTGGAGACCCCCTAATCCAGGACACCCTCATACATACCTACGGAAATGATTTCTGGGATTCACCGTGTGGGATGTACATACCTACGGAAATGATTGGGTTTCCATGCCTCGCCCGATCGCACACGACCCCAGCCTGGGTCCCACGAGGGCCTATCCCCAACAATTTCTGGGTCGTGTGGGAAGGACCCCCCTATCACCCACACTCACTTGGTGACGGTTCCAAATGCCATCGCAGAAAGGGGTTTTAAGCCGTTTGTTTAGGACATCGTTGTACCAGTATGAGGAGACGCGTAACGTGGAGTTTGATGAGAATAACGGCTCCCAAGTAGAGAAAAGTGTTACTTGTGATGTAGGTGATGAAATTCCTCCCCAAGCCATAAGAAGAATGGGTGTGGGTTATATCCTACCCATTGAGGAACCCCTTGTGGCTGAAGGAGAAGGACAAATGTTCCACTCAAGTGGAACCATCACCAACCCAAGACCCACACGCTTCCGAAGAACAAAGTGAAGGCCCTCAACCAAATGAACAAGATCAAGGGCAAGATCAACCTCAAGATGGTGGTGAACCACCAAGTGATGCCCAAGGTCAAGTTCTCACCTCCGAGCAAGTTCAAGAGCAAGAGCAAGCTCAAGAACAAGCTCAAGACAACGCTCAAGACGATCAAGATACCGCTCCTCAACTTACCCCCAAGGAGGAATTGGAGTGTCATGCCGCCAAGATTGCATCCAAGCTCACTACCAAAGATCATCTCATGAAGAATGTGCTTGGAAGCTTAACAAAGGGGGTAAGCACTTGAAAATTAGCAAACTATTGTGAACATCACGCGTTTGTTTCTTGTGTTGAACCCCAAAAGGTCTATGAGGCACTCGAGGATCCGGATTGGCTTAATGCCATGCATGAAGAACTCAACAACTTCGAGCACAACAAGTTGTGGAGATTGGTGCCAAGGCCAACGGGGAACCACAATGTCATTGGAACCAAGTGGTTATTCAAGAACAAGCAAGATGCTCATGGAATTATCATTTGCAACAAGGCTCGTTTGGTAGCACAAGGCTACTCCCAAGTCGAGGGTATCGACTACGGTGAAACCTTTGCTCCCATTGCTCACCTTGAATCTATTCGTTTGTTGATTGCTTATGCTTCTCATCATAACTTCAAGTTGCAACAAATAGATGTGAAGAGTGCTTTTCTTAATGGTCCTATTAATGAGTTGGTGTATGTCAAACAACCCCAGGGTTCGAGGATCCCTATTTCCCCTATCATGTGTACCAACTCGATAAGGCACTATATGGCCTTAAACAAGCCCCATGTGCATGGTATGAGCACCTTATCAAGTTGTTCCAGGATCGTGGGTTTGAAATTGGAAAAATTGACCCCACTCTTTTTACTAAGAAGGTAAAAGGGGAGTTGTTTGTATGACAACTATATGTTGATGATATTATCTTTGGCTCCCCTAACAAAGCTTTCAATGAAGAATTTGTCGCTCCTATGACCTAAAAGTTCAAGATGTCCATGATGGGAGAGTTGAAGTTCTTTCTCGGGTTCGAAATCAAGCAAAGAAGAGAAGGAACCTTCATCAACCAAGCCAAATACACTCAAGACATGCTCAAGAGATTCAAGCTAAGTGATGTCAAGTCGGCTTCTACTCCAATGCCCGTCAAATGCCAACTTGACATAGATCCCAATGGTAAAGCGGTGGATTAAAAGGTATATCGCTCCATGATTGGTTTCTTGCTTTACCTATGTGCATCTAGACCGGATATCATGTTGAGTGTGGGAATTTGTGCTAGGTTTCTAGCCGCACCTAAGGAAAGCCATTATGTGGCGGTCAAGCGAATCTTTCAATATTTGGCTCATACCCCAAACTTTGGCTTATGGTACCCAAGAGGAGCAAACTTCAACCTTGTAGGCTCTTCGGACTCGGATTGGGCAGGAGACAAAGTGGATAGGAAGTCAACTTTCGAAGGGTGCCAATTTCTTGGTTGCTCTTTGCTGAGTTGGTTTTCTAAGAAGCAAAGTTGTGTGTCTCTCTCGTCCACCGAAGCGGAGTATGTGGCCGCCAGTAATTGTTGTGCTCTACTTCTTTGGATGAGGCAAACTTTAAAGGATCGTGGTGTCATTTGTGACAAAGTGCCTCTTTGGTGTGACAATGAAAGTGCCATCAAGATCTCTCTCAACCCGGTGTAACACTTCAAGACGAAGCATATTGAGATTTGATATCACTTCATTTGGGATCATATTAGGCGGGGGGAGATCGAGCTTAACTATGTCAATACTGATGATAACCTTGCAAATATCTTCACAAAGCCCTTGGATGAAGCAAGATTTCGCGAGTTAAGACATGAGCTAAATATCATTGATTCGAGCAATGTGGCTTGAACCCTTGCACACCTCACCATACTCATCTTGATGTCTTGTTTAGGTGTAGGCATGGACATAGGGGGAGTGTTGTTCTCTCAATGAACTCTCCCTCCCCCCATTATGCATAAATTGATCAACTCTTTCACATTAGCCATTTTTTATGGTACTTGTGCTTCAAATACGAGTTTTGGTCATGGGCCCAAGGATAATTCTTCGCGGTGCCATACCAATTGACTCAAACATAGGTGGCTCCAGCCACCGCCCTCTCCTTGGAGAGGTTGTGTTTCGTGTTTGGTCCTTGTTGTCTTTTGCCTTTTCCTTGAGCCGAGCTTGTGTTTGAGTTGCCTCGTGTGTTAGCTCTTTTGTGTGTCCGATTGATTGAAGGTTGCATTGCAAAGGCCGTGTTCTTCTCTGTGTTCGAAACTTGTACTTTCTTGGGTTTGCGGTACTACCGGGGCATGCCACGGTACTACAGCTAGAGATGGGTTGCCCTGCGCGTACACATCTGCATCCCCGACACGGTACTACCGCTTCCATCGTGGCAGTAATTTTTTACTGCTGCTGGAAGAGCGGTACTACCGCCCTGCGAGCAGTACTACCGCGAGGACCCGCGGTACAACCGCGTCGTCGCGAGCGGGTGGGGGTTAAGAGCGGGGGCAGGGGGAGTTCCAACTCCCCCATACCCATTCATCTCTTTTCCCCACCCGTCTCTCTCTCTTGCCCAAGAACGGCGCCGGAGGACCTCGCTAGATCTCCGTCTCCGGTCGCTCTCCTCGCATACCGTTCCCCACCTAGCCCTCTTGCCATGGACACTGGTATCCCCCCTAGTCCTTCCCTTTTTGTCCCATTCTTGTGCTTCTGGGTCTTGGGGTGATGCATGTGTAGTTCGTGTGATTTTTGGCTAAATCTTTGCAAGAGGGAATTGTAGGAGAGTGCTAGTGCAGTAGGCATGGTATTTGGAGTGATACAACAATATAGTTTGATCAACAGCAGTACCGATCTATTGTTGCGGATGTTTCTAGATCCGGATCTACTGTTATTGTGGATTTTGAATCCGTGCGGTACTAACGCTCCTCCTGGAGCAGTACTACCACATGCTCGCCCAAGACTTGTCCTCGCACAGTACTACCACTCTGCTGGAGCGGTTGTCGGATTCTGGGTTCCGGCAAACCCTTGAGGTTCGAACTCTGGGGTGCGCACGAAGAACTCTCTCTCCCTAGCTCGCTCGCACAACGATCTCAAGGCCTAGCTTAACGAACCCAAAGAACAAGACACACGAGGGTTTATACTGGTTCGGTCCACCATTGTGGTGTAATACCCTACTCCAGTGTGGTGTGGTGGATTGCCTCGTAGGCTGAGGATGAACAAGTACAAGGTAACAACAACCTCCTGAGGAGAGGTGTTCTTGAGCTCGGCGAGCTGGTGGGATGGCCTTGGTGGAATGGATTCAATCCAAGATCATTTGCCTCGTATGGTGGTGGCTAGTCCTATTTATAGAGGCCACGGTCCTCTTCCCAAATATTAGGCAGGAAGGGATCCCACAACGGCCAAGTTTGAAGGGAGAAAACTAGTACATGCTATCCTGGCAAAAGGTGATCTTCGCCTGCCAAAGGCTCTGGTGGTGATGTAGCTATGGGCTCCGCGATGACCTCCGTCGTGTCGTCCTGCTGGTCTTGGTCTCATTGCACCGATATGGAAACCTTTGCCTGACACCTCGGGACTCCTCGCCTGCACCTGCCTCTTTAGCACCAAAGAGGAAACTGGTACACTGCACCTACTGGCGCCCGCTTGGCCTTGTTCGTCATGGCTCACGTCACGTGAACCTCGCGAGGTGCCCCTTGCATAGATATCTCCGCTCCTCGAGAGCCAGCCTAGTGAGGCTGCCCCTGAGGAGGTCTTGGTGTCATCCGCCTCGCGAGGCTTGCCACCTCGCAAGGGTCTTGAGTGGTTGCTGCTGAAGATGGGCCGTACCAGGCCGTTGGTGGAGCCGCGTCATGGGCCACAGGCAGGCAAGTCTAGGTACCCCTATTCCCAAGACGCCGATAGTAGCCCCTAGGCCCAAGGCGCGCTCGGACTTGGCTTCAAGGCGAAGTCAAAGGGCAAGCACGGAGCACCGCGGGCCCTAACCGCCTGCGGCCTTGATTGACGCGTGGCGACTGACGAGACGTGGGCGTCTCCGCTTCCCCATGCTGCCTCGGCAACCATTCGACTTGACAAGACCCTGCTACATGCAGAAGAAAACCATCATTACCTTAGATCGTGGAGGCCGACAGTTGGCCTCTTTCTGGCTCCAAATGAGGAGAGGGTGGAGCCCCCGTTGCTCATCTCTTTCTCCACTTCGCCTGCTTCTCATTACTCCTCGCCCCACCGTCCTGCTGCGACTCCCATGGCATCGATAAGGAGGTTCTCCGCCGCTGAGAAAGGAAAGACCCCCCGTGAAGAGCAGGGGCCGCTTCCACTGAAGAAGAGGTTGGCCCGCCCCCGCGACGTTGTTATGAGACAGGGGTGATGAGGCCTTGGTACGAGCGGCCTCGCCCTGGCTGCCCGCTGCCCTTGTACGCCCAGGCAGAGGGCTCCAGAGGAGGAGGCAGTGGCCCGCGCCACTCGTGCCACGGCCGTGGTGGCCGTGCTGTGGTGGCATGCGCCGCCAGCCCACAAACTCACGCCGGGGGCTCCTCGTGTGAATTAGTGGTGTGGGAAGCAATGCCCCCGCGCACGTGGATCAAATTCCTGTAGTTCTTCGCTGAAGAAATGCCGCCGAGGGGGCCACTCGAGCTGTGGCTGCAGCACGCCGAGTGCGGCACCCCGGCGATGGGAGCAGAGGTCGAGGTCGTCTCCCCGGGCAAGATCTTCATGACCCCTGGATGGGGTGAGGTCGCCCGCGCCTGCCGCGGGAGGGGGCCCTCGCCATCCATTTCGAGTATGACGGCGCCTCCATGATGTTCTTCAAGGTCTTTGATGAGGAAGGCCGCCGCCTAGAGTACTGCCCTGGAGGGGGTCGCCAAGATGGCGCAGGGGCAGGTGATGGACCCGCCCTTGGTCCTGCCGACGGCTCCTCCAGCAGTAGCGATGGCGCCTGTGGTGATACCTGTAGATATGACTCCTAGAAGCCTTCTTCTTCTGTTCCCTGCGAGGAATTGAGATGAACCCCGTGGGGGTGTGTAAAGAATCTGTAGTGCTTTTGCAGCGATGTTATTTCAATTATGAAGTTCATGATTGCGCATCTTGCTTCAGCATTGTCCCCCCTTTTCGTCCTCGCGTCAGCTTAGTGCTCTACGCCGACAGGTCCCACTCCCCAGGCAGGCTTCAGCCCTCGCTGGTATACCAGATCACGATGTCGTGGTCAAGGCCAAGAGGTGAGCGGCCTGAGGTCCGGTAGGAGCTCCTGAGGCGTGATGCTCAAGAGGCCCCCCTTGGCGTGCAAGAAGCTTCCTGAAGGCAGAAAGGGAAGGCGGCATTGCAAGAGCAAGGCTGCTGGAGCCGAAAATCCTAAGCCACATGCTGGGCTGACTTGAACACGTGACTTATCTGATCAAGCCTGAGGCGGTTCCCTTGTGCAGAGCTCGGTTCGTGCATCAGTGGTGGTGGTATGGCTGGGTTAGGCCCGCACCAGCTTCCCTCAGCTCGCCACGGAGCTCGAGGATGTTGTCAACGGGATCGACCCCATGGTGGAGGGGGAAGCCTGCGCGCTCTCCTCATCAGCCCTGACGCGCGTCCTCAACCACCTTCATCTTCGCGACCCTGATGTCGACCTTGGTGCCCTGCTCGAGCCTGTGTATGAAGAGCGCGACGCAGCTGCCGCCAAGGCCGTGAAGGGCCAGGTGGAGGCTCTGTTGAAGAAGTTCCTCGCCATTGACCTAGCACCCCCGGCTGATGGTGCTGCCAGTCCCGCGACCACGGCTGACGGCACGGGCGACGGCAATTCCGCCAACAGGGGGCGCTCCCTGACAATAGCACCCAAGGTTGAAGAGGAGGCTTGCTGGCAGACGGTGGTGCTCCTTCCCATTTTTACTTTCCTGCAAACTTCCCTGCGATATGCAACATGCCTCGTGGAGGCATCAAAACTTCTGTTTGGTGTTTGAAGAACAATATATTTT
This sequence comes from Triticum aestivum, assembly GCF_018294505.1. NCBI lineage: Eukaryota > Viridiplantae > Streptophyta > Magnoliopsida > Poales > Poaceae > Triticum > Triticum aestivum. Next base: position 425,766,924 of record NC_057806.1, on the reverse strand, counting down.
GTAATATTTTATTAAGATTCCGCGATTTCCTTACCATTTGCTTGATGTTCTACGTCGGCGGGGCCCGACCCCGCGCATACCTCACCTGCCGTTGGGCCATCCGGATCACCGGGACATGACCAAAGGGTGAGGGGCTACGCGGCCAGTTAGGCTCCTGAGTTGCGATGCTCAGGAGTCCCCCTTGACGCGCAAACAGCCTGTGGGAAGGAGATGCGAAAGTAGGCCTTAGTGTTCTACGTTGGCAGGGCCCAGCCCCGTGCGTACCTCAGCCGTTGTTGGGTTGTCCGGATCGCCAGGACGAGGCCAAGGGGTGAGGGGCTACATGACCAGCTAGGCTCCTGAGTCGCGATGTTCAGGAGTCCCCCTGATGCTCAAACAGACCTCCATACCTGTCCTCGCCGAGGTCCTGCTCGGGAGGGGCGCGCAATGACCAGGTCCGAGGGACCTGGCAGGGTGGCGTACGCTAGGCGTGACCTGAGCGTAGCCCCCGTGCCTAGCCCCTCGCGCAACTCTGTCGAGGGGAAAGTGTTGCGGCGAGGCTGGACACTGAGTCGAGTGGCTCCCTGAGGTTGATGCGGCCATGGGGTCGCCCTCAGTTGTTTATTACCAGCGCAGAGCATAGCGCTTCCGGACTTGCACGGGCATAGCCGCTCCTCGACCGTGTCGACTGCCAGTGCGGAGCATGGTGCTTCCACTGGTGCGTGGGTGAGGGCTCCCTCTGAGTGGAGCCCCCGGGGCGTGTACAGCCCCGCCCTGACACGTGGCTTGCACGACACGGCTAGACGAGGTGTGTCTGGGCACTCGTGAGCCAACATGGGACTCACGAGGCCCTACCTCAAGGCGGGTTGTGCCTGGTCTTGATTCTTGGTGTTTGCGGTGGCCCTGAGAGATGGTTAGGCAACCTACGCTGGATGAATCTCCTGAGGTGATCACATGAGAAGGCCAAACACCAACGACCCCCGGAGGTGACATGAATGGGGCTGGCCCGCCAGACAAAGCTCAGTCATTGGGTTTATTGACACTGCACGGATAGACCCGAGCACAGACGCCATGCCTAGTCTTCTCATGCAAACAATCCTAAAGAAAGACAACCGGCGTGCGACTCCCATGGTGGAGAGGGTGGTCGTGGGTGGGATTGCAACGGCGCACGACGTTCATGGTATCGAAGTACCGGGCAGGCAGATGACAATCATAAGGTAAATCATGCAAGGAGGCAAGCTAGTTCGGATAAGTGCAAAAATGATACATGCCACTGGGACGGACCCGAGCGGCCTGGGATGATGCAGCCCGAGGGGCTCCCCCAACAGAGTAAGCTAAAGATGCAAAAGGATACATGTCGCAGGGACAGGCCCACGCGACTTGGGGATAATGTTGCCCCAGGGGCGCCCCCAACTGAATGAACTGGAAAGAGCCACCTGATACCGTTGCTGGAGAGGTGTTGGGGTAGCTGAAGATGCGTGCTGAAGAAGTTGCTCCTCACAAGTCGCCAGGGTCCTCAGCCTCGGGAGGCTCTGGGGGCCCGAGCGACTCATGAAGAACCATCACCCTCTCTGCCAGGAATGCCTGATGCCTGGCCTCCTGAGCCACTAGAATGGTCCATAAGTGGCACTAGAAGGTGACAACCGCGTTCGGCAAGCCGAACGGCATGCGAACATAGATGTGAGGTGGACCCTCGCACCGACCAACGCGCAAAGGCCAGAGATGCCCCTGAGATGCGGCCCTGTTGAGCCCTAGAATGTCAACATAGACACACAGCCCATCATCCTCGCTAGGACGCGGAGCTACGCCAAGTGGAGGGCGACGGTCGCCGTGTATGGTCCTTGCTTCTTTAAGCCCCTGGGTCGCCTTGGTGATGAAAACCTGAGCACCAGGCGCTCCATGCCTTGTGCCCTCTTGAGGGAAACGTGCGGGAAAGCACGCCTCCATGTGGTGCCCGAGCGCCTCCCTCGTGACGTTGGCTAGGTCCGAGGCCCTCCAGAAGAGAGCCCCCGAGCCCAGGCTGAGGAGGGCGCCGGGCGCACCTTCCTATGCGAGGGAGGGAGGCGCCCCATCCATGGGTGCAAGTCCCGAGGTGGTGCCGCTAGAAATGCCGCTCTCCTGAGGCCCTTGGTGGAGCAGCAGCTTATTCTTCTTGGGGATGGCCTCAGGAGGGTTCAGGGCGCCTTCGTTGTCTGGGTCTTCGGTTGCGGCCGCCTGGTAAGTGCGCTCAAGAGAACACACCGTGTCCTTTTCCTCACAGGCGACCGTGATGATGCCTCCACTCCCTGGCATCTTGAGGACGTTGTATCCGTGATGGGTCACCGCCATAAACTTGGCCAGGGCTGGATACCCAAGGATGGAGTTGTACGGCAGGTGGATGTGGGTGACGTCGAAGTCAATGAGCTCGGGGCGGTAGTTGTCGCGCTGGCCGAAGGTGACAGGGAGGTGGACCTGCCCTATCGGGGTGGTGGAGCCGTCGGTCACTCCTGAGAAGGGCTTGGTAGGCTGTAGCTGATCGTATGGCACTTGAAGGCGGTCGAACATTTCAATGGAAAGGACATCGAGTCCCACACCACCGTCAGTGAGGGTCTTGGTGACTTGGACATTGCTAATGACGGGCGAGCATAGCATCGGGAGGCGCCAGGCGTCGCTGCACACTTGAGCTGGTCGGAGGAGCTGAAGGTGATGGCGCACTTGGACCACCTGAACGGGCGTGTGGCCTCGAGCCTAGGAAGGGCCGCGTTCACCTCTCGAGCAAACTGCTTGAAGATACGCTGAGAGGCTCAGGCCTGAGCGCCACCCAAGATGCAAGCAATGGTGCTAGGCTCCTAAAAGCCCCCAGCCCCCTCGTCCTGATGATGGTCGTCGTTCCTTCTTGGTGGTGGTGGCAGCGGAGGGAGGCCAGCGTTGCCCTGGGGGCGGTCCTCACGAGGTTGGTCTCTCCAGGCGCCCTCACGAGGCTGGTCCTGCCAGCGGTCCCCACGAGGCCGGTCGCGCCACTCTTGGCGGGGGCCGCGGTTGTCCCAGCGTCCTCCACTTCATCCTCCTTCTCGGCCGTAGCCCCGGTCGTTGCGCTCGGGGCATTGACCGAAGCGGCCATCATGAATGGCCCTGAGCTCCTGAAAGTCGTTGGTGTTGTGGCTGTGAACGTTGTGGAAGGTGCAGAACGGCCGGCCGGCCTTGAATGACTCAGGGTGGTCACGGTCGTGCTTCATCTCTCGCTCCGCTGTGAGCACGACAGCACCCTTGCGCTTCATGTCCTTAATCTTGGCTTTCTTGTCCTCCTGGTTGGAAGCCGGGAGCTCGAGGAGAGAAAGGCTCCCTTCCTCATCTCTTGCGCACTTGGTTGCCATGTTGAACATCTCCAGGGCCATGCACAAGTCCTCGTGGATGGCGAGCTCCTCCTTCATCTTGATGTCACAGACGCCATCGGATAACGCAGAGATGATGGCCTCGTCCATCACCTTGGGGATCTTGAGGCAAACGCTGTTGAAATGCTGGATGTACTTCTGGAGGGTATCCCCTGGTTGTTGCTTGATGTGCCGCAGGTCACCAGCGGCAGGCGGGCAGTCGCGAGTGCCCTGGAAGTTGGTGACAAAATGCTTGCGCACATCTTGCCCCAGGAGAAGATCGATCCTGCGGGCAGGTTCAGGAGCTCCAAGCGCGCGCCATCCTTGAGGGCCATGGGAAACCAGTTCGCCATGACCTCCTCGTCGCCGCTGGCCACCTCGATGCTCAGCTCGTAGAGCTGCAAGAACTCTGCAGGGTTGGGGGTGCCGTCGTAGCACGGAGATAGGCCGGGCTTGAACTTGCCAGGCTAGACGAAGGTGCACAGCTCGGGAGTGAAGGCACAACAACCTGCTGTGGTCACCAGAGCCCGTCGCGGAGGCGGAGCCTGGTCCTGGTATCCACGCGCCGCCATCACAGGCGGCACGCGGTCTTGACTTGGTGGTGCTGGGAGTGCAGGAGCGTTTCCTTTTGGCCAAGGGACTTCTTGGCAGCTTCCTTCTTCGTGCGCGGACGCCCTAGGCGGTGGGTCGCGCTGCGGGGCCGCGCGTCTTGGTGCGAGGGAGGCATCTTGATGCGGAGGTGGTAGAGACGCTCCGTGGGCTATGTCACTCATAGCTGGAGGTGGGTGAGGCGGCGAGAGGGACGGTGCGGGATAGCCCCCAGCGGCGCTGACGAGCTCGACGATGCGGTCTAGCTAGTCTTCATAGAGGGCATCGATCAGATGGTAACGCGGGAGCTCACGTGCCATAAGCAGCACGGCCTGCGCGTCTATGGGTGCACGACGAGCATTGGACGATGAACCGACCGAAGTCAGCAATAGGGTGGCGGTGCGTCCATCCCGCTGCGTGGAAGGGTGCAGCGATGAAGCTTGCTGCTCATTTCCCGCAGGTCGGTGACATCATTGACGGCGAGTGATGGAGAACGGTAGGGAGGTCCGCCAATGGGCGTCGTCTGAGCAACGTGAGCGGCAAGGGCGACCCGACGCTTAGCATGGGCTCGGCGAGCGTCAGCCATGGATGCGGCGGAGCGGTGGAGCATGGATCGACGGAGGAAAGGCTTCAGCGCACCCCTACCTGGCGCGCCAAATGTCGGATTGTGGGTTCCGACAAACCCTTGAGGTTCGAACTCTGGGGTGCGCATGAAGAACGCTCTCTCCCTAGCTCACTCGCACAACGATCTCAAGGACTAGCTCGACGAACCCAAAGAACAAGAGACATGATGGTTTATACTGGTTCGGGTCACCATTGTGGTGTAATACCCTACTCCAGTGTGGTGTGGTGGATTGCCTCGTAGGCTGAGGATGAACAAGTACAAGGTAAGAACAACCTCCTGAGGAGAGGTGTTCTTGAGCTCGGCGAGCTGGTGGGATGGCCTTGGTGGAATGGATCCAATCCAAGATCAGTTGCCTCCTATGGTGGTGGCTAGTCCTATTTATAGAGGCCACGGTCTTCCCAAATATTAGGCGGGAAGGGATCCCACAATGGCCAAGTTTGAAGGGAGACAACTAGTACAGGCTATCCTCGCAAAAGGTGGTGTTCACCTGCCAAAGGCTCTGGTGGTGATGTAGCTGTGGGCTCCGCGATGACCTCCGTCGTGTCGTCCTGCTGGTCTTGGTCTCGTTGCACCGATATGGAAACCTTTGCCCGATGCCTCGAGACTCCTCGCCTGCACCTGCCTCTTTAGCACCAAAGAGGAAACTGGTATACTGCGCCTGCCTGGCCTTGGTCGTCATAGCTCACGTCACGTGAACCTCGCGAGGTGCCCCTTGCATAGATATCTCTGCTCCTCGGGAGCCAACCTAGTGAGGCTGCCCCTGAGGAGGTCTTGGTGTCGTCCGCCTCGCGAGCCTTGGCCCCTCATGAGGTTCTTGAGTGGTTGCTGCTGAAGATGGGTCGTACCAGGCCGTTGGTGGAGCCGCATCATGGGCCGTAGGCAGGCAAGTCTGGGTACCCCCGTTCCTAGGACGCCGGCAACGGTACTACCGCCCGGGGCGTGGAAGTAAAAAATTACTTCCGCTCCAGGCGCGGTATGATACGTCTCCAACCTATCTATAATTTATGAAGTATTCATGCTATTATATAATCCATCTTAGATGTTTTATATGCATTTATATGCTCTTTTATACTCCCTCCGTCCCAAATTTTTTGTCTTAGATTTGTCTAAATATGGATGTATCAAGTCACTTTTTAGTATTAGATACATCTGTATCAAGACAAATCTAAGACACGAATTTTGGGACGGAGGGAGTATGATTTTTGGGACTAACCTATTAACTTAGAGCCCAATGCCAGTTTCCCCCCCCCTTGTTTTTGAGTATTGTAGAAAAGGAATACCAAACGGAGTCCAATTGACGTGCCAATTTTTGATGATTTTTTATGGACCAAAAGAAGCCCCCGAAGTAAAAGAGTTGGGCCAGAAGAGTCCCGAGCCGTCCACAAGGGTGGGGGTGCGCCCCACCCCCTAGGCGTGGGCCCCAATCTCGTGGATGACTCGGAGACCCCCTGGCATGAAACCGACGCCAAAAATTCCTATAAATACAGAAACCCCTAGAAAATGACCTTGAAAGTGCAACTATCCCCGGGTGGTTTTGGTAATTCCTAACAACATATAGCTCATTGAGCTAATGCTACTTGAAGATAAATATTTCTGGAAAAGCTCAATGATTGGCATGGCATGGATTATAAAGTGGACCCCTCAAAATGCTAAGGACAAAAGAATTGGCTCGAGCTCAAAGCACAAGACTCTACATTTCATTTTTAGTGATCCAAGATCACATTGAGTCCATAGGAAAATCCAATACTATTAAGAGGGGATGAGGTGTTGCTTAATGAGGCTCTTGCTCAAAGTGCTTAGTGATATGCTCCACAACCCTCAACCACTTTCGCATATCCAAATATATCCCAAACCAAAAGTCAAACTCGGCCCCACCGATTTGATCTATCCGGCGCCACCGAGTTCACTTGACATAGCCACTGCCACAAACCCTAGTCTTTTCGGTTCCACCGATAGGGATCTCAGTCTCACTGAGATGGGATTGTAATCTCACTGTTTTCCTTCATAACATTTCGGTCCAACCGAGATGATCGAGCGGTCCCACCGAGATTGCAATGCAAACTCTCTGTTTCCCTTTCGTAATGTTTCGGTTCTACCGAGAGAGTGAATCGGTCCCACCGAGATTGCCTGACCAACTCTCTAGTTAGTCTATTGTCAAAATCGCTCTCACCGAGTTTGTGTAATCAGTCTCACCGAGATTACGTTATGCCCTAACCCTAATGATATCGGTCCCACCAAGTTGACATGTCGGTCCCACCGAAAACCCTAATGGTCACATTATGAACTAAACTGGTCTGACCGAGTTGTACGATTCGGTCCCACCGAGTTTGATGATTTGTGTGTAACGGTTAGATTTTGTGTGGAGGCTATATATACCCCTCCGCCCACTCTTCATTCGTGGAGAGAGCCATCAGGACATGCCTACACTTCCAACATACATTTTCTGAGAGAGAACCACCTACACTTGTGTTGAGGTCAAGATATTCCATGCCAACCACATAAATCTTGATATCTAGCCTTCCCCAAGTCTTTCCACTCAGATCATCTTTCTACCAAATCCAATCCTATGAGAGAGAGTTGAGTGTTGGGGAGAGTATCATTTCAAGCACAAGAGCAAGTAGTTCATCATCAACACACCATATATTACCTTTTGGAGAGTGTGTCTCCTATATTGGTTAGGTGTCACTTGGGAGGCTCCGTCAAGATTGTGGAGTTGAACCAAGGAGTTTGTACGGGCAAGGAGATTGCCTACTTTGTGAAGATCTACCCTAGTGAGGCAAGTCCTTCGTGGGCGATGACCATGGTGGGATAGACAAGGTTGCTTCTTCGTGGACCCTTCGTGGGTGGAGACCTCCGTGGACTCGTGCAACCATTACCCTTCGTGGGTTGAAGTCTCCATCAACGTGGATGTATGATAGCACCACCTATCGGAACCACGCCAAAAATCTCCGTGTCCACATTGTGTTTGCTCCCTCCAAACTCCTCTGTTTACCTTCATATGCAATTGTTTTACATTCCGCTGCTATACTCTTAGAATTGCATGTGTAGGTTGTTTGCTTGACTTGTGCTAAGTTGCTAAAATCTGCGAAGAATTAAAATTGGGAAAAGGCTAGATTTTTATTTGGTCAAGTAGTCTAATCACCCCCTCTAGACATATTTTCGATCCTACAAGTGGTATCAGAGCTTTGGTCTCCATTTGCCTTGATTTCCATAGCTTTGGTTATCATAACCTTGGTTTCACAACCTAGGAGAGTATGGCGTCTAGTGAGGGAAATTACCACCGTAGAGGTCCTTATTTTGATGGTACTGATTTTGCTAGTTGGAAGCATAATATGAAAATGCATATTCTTGGACATAACCCCGCCGTTTGGGCTATTGTGTGTATTGACTTGCAAGGTGAATTCTTTGATGGGCGAGAACCGAACCGTGAGGCTAGTGCGAAAGAGTTGAAGATGCTGCAATATAATGCTCAAGCTTGTGATATTCTCTTCAACAGATTGTGCCCCGAAGAATTCAACAAAATCAGCCGTCTTGAGAATGCAAAGGAAATTTGGGATACTTTGATTGATATGCACGAAGGTACCGACTCCATCAAGGAATCCAAATTGGATGTGCTTCAATGTCAACTTGACAAGTTCAAAATGAAGGATAGTGAAGGTGTCGCTGAAATGTACTCTAGGCATGCTCTCATCACAAATGAGGTTGCCGGCTTAGGAAGTGAAGAGATGACCGATATATTCATCATTAAGAAGATCCTAAGAGCCTTGGATGGAAAATATGATACCGTGTGCACATTGATCCAAATGATGCCCAATTACAAAGATCTCAAGACAGCGGAAGTCATTGGAAGGATTGTTGCTCATGAGATGTCACTCAAGGATAAGGAAGAGCTTCACAACAAGTCAAGTGGTGCTTACAAAGCCTCATGTGATGCTCCCACATCTTCAAGTGAGAAACAAAACTTCAATGAAGAATTGAGCCTAATGGTGAAGAACTTCAACAAGTTCTACAAGAGTAGAAGCAAGGAAAGAAGTTCCAAGTCAAGGTCCTACAGTGACAAAAGATCTTCAAGTCATGAACATAATTGCTACAATTGTGGAAGACCCAGACACTACTCCAATAAGTGTATGGCTCCCTACAAAATAAGAGAAGGTTCTCCCAAAAGAAGGAGTAGGAGAGAAGAATCACCACCAAGAGAGAGAAGGAGTAGAGATGACCGTTATGAACGAAGAACATCACGGAGAAGCAAGGATTCGGAAAGGAAGGACAAATCATCAAGGGGCTACACAAAACAAAGACATCAAGCTCATGTTGGTGAATGGGTATCCGGCTCCGACTCCGACGATCACTCCGAGAGAAGTTATCACCCCGACTCCGAATATACTCAAGATGAAGGTGTTGCCGGTCTAGCACTTGTGTCAACCAACTCCTATAACATATTTGACTCACCAAATGAAGGAAGTGGAAGATGCTTCATGGCTAAAGGCCCAAAGGTATCACACCCCGAGTATGTTGATTTCAATAGTGATGAAGATGACTTGCTAGGTGATGATGATTTACTTGTTGACAATTCTAGTGATGAAAACTATGATGAGCTTGCTATTAATCATGCTAATCAAGACAAAACAAATGAAGATGATAAGAAGGAGATTGAGCGTCTAGCTAAAGAGCTAAACACTCTTAAGTTAGCTCATGAAACTACCTTGGGAAATCATCGAGAGCTTTTAAAGACTCATGAGAAGCTATGCTTTGAAAAGCTCAACCTTGAGCAAGAGCATGAGTTCTTAAAGGCGATCAATGACGATCTTCGCAAGAAAAGTTCCTCTTACATTGCCAAGCATTTACTTTTGTCTACTTACATGCCACAAGTTAAATCTAGCAACAAGAGTAAGAAAGATTCTTCTTCTAGTAGTAACAATAATCATGCTAAACTCAATGATGTTGCTTCTAGTAGTTCTCTTGATTCCACTAATGATTCTCTTAGCCAAGTTACACTTGAGCAAGAAAATAGCTTATTGAAGGGAATTATAGAGAAAGGTGTTTACAAGAGCCTTGCCGGAAGTAAGCAATTTGAGGAAATTATACGCAAGCAAGGAAGACACCGGAAGAATCAAGGTGTTGGTTTTGAACGAAGGTTCAATGCCAATGGAGTTGAGTGGGAAGAAGATCAATACCCCAAGGTGAAGTTTTGAAAGTGCAACTATCCCTAGGTGGTTTTGGTAATTCATAACAACATATAGCTCACTGAGCTAATGCTATTACAAGATAATTATTTCAGGAAAGCTCAAAGATTGGCATGGCATGGATGTGAAAGTGGAACCCTCAAAATGCTAAGGACAAAGGATTGGATCAAGCTCAAAAGCTCAAGACTCTTCATTTTATATTTTAGTGATCCAAGATCACATTGAGTCTTTAGGAAAAGCCAATGCTATCAAGGAGGGACGAGGTGTTGCTTAATGAGCCTCTTGCTTCATGTGCTTAGTGATATGCTCCAAAACCCTCAACTACTTTCCCATATCCACATATGACCTAAACCCTAAGCCAAACTCGGTCCTACCGATTCTTCCTATCCGGCGCCCCCGAGTTTCACTTGTCATTAGCCACTGCCAAACCCTAGCAATTTGGTTCTACCGATAAGGATCTCGGTCTCACCGAGATGGGATTGCAAACTCTCTGTTTCCCTTTCGTAACTTTTCGGTCTCACCGAAAGAGCGAATCGGTCCCACCGAGATTGCAATGTAAACTCAGTGTTTCCCCTTTGTAACTTTTCGGTCTCACCGAGTTCCACTCGGTCTCACCGAAAGAGCAAATCGGTCCCACCGAGTTTGCCTGACCAACTCTTTGGTTAGCTAATTACCAAATTCGGTCTCACCGAGATTACGTTATGCCCAAACCCTAACCATATCGGTCCTACCGAGTTGCATGTCAGTCCCACCGAAAATCTCTAACGGTCACTAGGTTTACATTTTCAGTCCGACCGAGTTTATTGATTCGGTCCCACCGAGATTGGAAAACTGTGTAACGGTTGGATTTTGTGTGGAGGCTATATATACCCCTCCACCTCCTTCTCATTCGAGGAGAGAGCCATCAGAACACACACACCATTCCAGCTCATATGTTCTGAGAGAGAACCACCTACTCATGTGTTGAGACCAAGACATTCCATTCCTACCATATGAATCTTGATCTCTAGCCTTCCCAAGTTGCTTTCCACTCAAATCTTCTTTCCACTAAATCCAAATCCTATGAGAGAGAGTTGAGTGTTGGGGAGACTATCATTTGAAGCACAAGAGCAAGGAGTTCATTACCTACACACCATTTGTTACTTCTTGGAGAGTGGTGTCTCCTAGATTGGCTAGGTGTCACTTGGGAGCCTCCGACAAGATTGTGGAGTTGAACCAAGGAGTTTGTAAGGGCAAGGAGATCGCCTACTTCGTGAAGATCTACCGCTAGTGAGGCAAGTCCTGTGTGGGCGATGGCCATGGTGGGATAGACAAGGTTGCTTCTTCGTGGACCCTTTGTGGGTGGTTGCTTCTTCGTGGACCCTTCGTGGGTGGAGCCCTGTGTGGACTCGCGCAACCATTACCCTTGGGTGGAGCCCTGTTGGACTCGCGCAACCGTTACCCTTCGTGGGTTGAAGTCTCCATTAACGTGGATGTAGGACAGCACCACCTATCCGAACCACGGGAAAAATATCCGTGTCTCCAATTGCGTTTGAATTTTCCAAACCCTTCCCTTTACATTCTTGCAAGTTGCATGCTTTACTTTCCGCTGCCTATATACTCTTTGCATGCTTGCTTGAATTATGTGATGATTGCTTGACTTGTCCTAAATTAGCTAAAATCTGCCAAGAACTAAAATTGGGAAAAGGTTAAGTTTTTATTTGGTCAAGTAGTCTAATCACCCCCCTCTAGACATACTTTCGATCCTACAAGTGGTATCAGAGCTTTGGTCTCCATTTGCTTTGATCTCCATAGCTTTTGGTGGTCATAGCCTTGGTTTCACAACCTAGGAGAGTATGGCGTCTAGCGAGGGAAATTATCACCGCAGAGGTCCTTACTTTGATGGTACTAATTTTGCTAGTTGGAAGCATAAAATGAAAATGCATATTCTTGGACATAACCCCGCTGTTTGGGCCATTGTGTGTGTTGGTTTGCAAGGTGACTTGTTTGATGGGAGAGAACCGAACCGTGAAGCTACCACGGATGAGTTGAAGATGTTGCAATACAATGCTCAAGCTTGTGATATTCTCTTCAACGGCTTGTGCCCCGAAGAATTCAACAAAATCAGCCGTCTTGAGAATGCCAAGGAAATTTGGGACACTTTGATTTATATGCATGAAGGTACCGACTCCGTCAAGGAATCCAAGTTGGATGTGCTTCAAAGCCAACTTGACTAGTTCAAGATGAAGGATGGTGAAGGCGTCGCCGAAATGTACTCTAGGCTTGCTCTCATCACAAATGAGATTGCCGGCTTAGGAAGTGAAGAGATGACCAATAAATTCATCATCAAGAAGATTCTAAGAGCCTTGGATGGAAAATATGATACCGTGTGCACATTGATCCAAATGATGCCCAATTACAAAGATCTCAAGCCAACGGAGGTGATTGGAAGAATTGTTCCTCATGAGATGTCACTTAAGGATAAAGAGGAACTTCACAACAAATCAAGTGGTGCCTATAAAGCCTCATGTGAAGCCCCTACATCATCAAGTGAGAAACAAGACTTCAATGAAGAATTGAGCTTAATGGTGAAGAACTTCAACAAGTTCTACAAGAGTAGAAGCAAAGATAGAAGCTCCAAGTCAAGGTCCTACAATGACAAAAGATCTTCTAGTCGAGAGCGAAACTGCTACAATTGTGGAAGACCAGACACTATTCCAATGAGTGTACGGCTCCCTACAAGAGAAGAGAAGATTCTCCAAAAAGAAGAAGCAAAGGATCACCACCAAGAGAGAGAAGGAGTAGAGATGATCGTTATGAACGAAGATACTCATGGAGAAACAAGGATTCGGAAAGGAAGGAAAAATCATCAAGGAGCTACACAAGACGAAGACATCAAGCTCATGTTGGTGAATGGGTATCCGGCTCCGACTCCGACAGCCACTCCGAGAGAAGTTATCACTCCGACTCCGAAGATACTCAAGATGAAGGTGTTGCCAGTCTAGCACTTATGTCAACCAACTCCTACGACATATTTGACTCACCAAATGAAGGAATTGGAAGATGCTTCATGGCCAAAGGTCCTAAGGTAACACACCCTGAGTATGTTGATTTCAATAGTGATGAAGATGACTTGTTAGGTGATGATTTGCTTGTTGACAACTCTAGTGATGAATACTATGATGAAATGTCAATTAAACATACTAATCAAGATAAAACGAATGACAATGATAAGGAGAAGATTGAGGCCCTAACTAAAGAACTAAACACTCTTAAGTTAGCTCATGAAACCATCTTTGAAGATCATCGAGAACTTTTAAGAGCTCATGAGAAATTACGCTTTGAAAAGCTCAATCTTGAGCAAGAGCATGAGTTCTTAAAGGCAATCAATGATGATCTCCGCAAGAAAAGTTCTTCTTACATTGCCAAGCGTTTACTCTTATCCACTTACATGCCTCAAGTCAAGTCTAACAAGAAAGATTCTTCCTCTAGCAGTAACAATGATCATGCTAAATCCAATATTGTTGCTTCTAGTAGTTCTCTTGATTCCACTAATGATTCTCTTAGCCAAGTTACACTTGAGCAAGAAAATAGCTTATTGAAGGGAACTATAGAGAAAGGAGTGTACAAAAGCCTTGCCGGGAGTAAGCAATTCGAGGAAATTGTGCGCAAGCAAGGAATGCACCGGAAGAATCAAGGTGTTGGTTTCGAACGAAAGTTCAATGCCAATGGAGTTGAGTGGGAAGAAGATCAATACCCCAAGACAACGTTTGTCCCTCAACAAGAGAAGTTCAAGGGGACACAAGCTCAAGATGATCTTCCACCACAAGACTACAAGCAAAAAGGCAAGGACAAGCTTCAAGAGGAAATTGATGCATTTGAAGAAGCTCCAAAGACCTTAGTCAAGTGGATTCCCAAGACTACTTCAAGTTCCACTTCATCAAGTACGACTACAACTCCAAGGATTCCCATCAAGATGATGTGGATCCAAAAGAAGAAGAACTAGAGAGTTCTTGAGGGTGACTCCGCCAACATACTTCACTCTTATCATTTTGGCAAGAACAAGTGCAATCAACTTCCACATCTTGCACTAGTTCAAGGAGTCACAAACCCTCTTGTTGGTAAGACAAGGGACAAGGTAACCTAAAAGTTTTCATGGACATCATCTTTTGTGTGCATCACTCTATGTCTATGGATATCCTTGTTTGTTCCTTGTGGGACTAACCCATGTAGGTATTGAAAGTGCAATTCACTCAAATGGATAGCTCCAAGTGATCTACATCAACATCGAGCATCCACATCTTCAACATCTACATGAAGTCATCATCGACAAAACCCAAGGTTAGTTCATCCCTCTTAGGGGGGATATCACATCTAAGGGGAGATTTACTCTAAGACTTGAGCTAAAGCAACTCTAAAGATGTGAACAAAACAATGCTTTATGTAAAAGTGGTAACCCCACTTGAGCTTAAACGATGAGTATGATCTATGATCAAGTGTTCTCACTTGACTCCTAAGTCAATATACTCATATATAGATGACCTAGTCATCGCAAATTGCTTGATAGATGCTATAATTGGTTGTGCATGCCTTGTCACATATTTCATTTGCCATCTTATTGTGTGAGCATGCTGGTTGCATATTTTACTCATTCGAGGACATCCACTTGTTGTTTTGATTGTTCGGTTTTATCTTCCTTTGACAAGTGGATGGACAAGAATGCCTAAGAACCTCCTCTAGCTATCTATGTTGTTCTCGTCTCAAACTCTATTCATGCTGCATCACAAAATTTGATCAAGTCAGATTCAAACCACTCTGTGTGAGGAGCGCTCGGAGTCCCCGATTCGTCATAGACTTAAACTTCCAAAACCTCTTTATGATTCTCGGTCTGACCGATACCCCACTTTCGGTCCTACCGAGATCATTAAGTTGATCTAGGTTTTCGATCTCGGTGCAACCGATTTGAACATTTCGGTCACACCGAGTTTCAGTAACTGCTTGCAGTTATGAATCTCGGTGCCACCGAGTTGTTCCACTCGGTCACACCGACAGGGTCGGGCTATATATAGTCATGGGCAAAATTTTGGAAATTTCTCCGAACCCCCTGCCCGCGCGATAGCCTGCTCTGCCATCGTGGTCTCCGGATCGTCTTCTCGCCGCCAGCCGCCTCCAGTCGCTGGTCTCCGTCGCCGTCAACGGGAATTCTGCCCCGCCGTTGCCGCCGTAGCAAGTCTCCGCCGAACTAGGGTATGGACTTGATCACAGTGCTATTCCCCGTCCAATTCCTAGCACACTGTGTTCTTCATGATTCTTGCCACAATTGAAACACTCCTATCCAGTCAAAATGCCCGTAGATTAGCTTTGATTTGAAAATTTTAAGGTTAGGTTTCCACCGAAACCATCTCGGACCCACCGAGTTGAAAAACTCGGTCCCACCGATTTGGCTTATGCCATTGCACAAGTGAGACTCGGTCTGACCGAGAATTACTTATCGGTGTGACCGATTTTGGAACTCTGTGAAACCCTAGCAGTCTCGGTGCCACCGAATTGTGACTCGGTCCTACCGAGTTCACTAGTTTAGGTTCCAAAACTGCTTCGGTATCACCGAGTTTGAAAATCGGTAGATCCGAGATGATTTCAGTGGGAAACTAAAACTAAGTTTTTGGATCATTCTTTTGCAAAAATCTCTGCATTTTGTGATGCTCATCCTTTCTACCTCATCTATAATCTGTTCACAGGGTCAGCAGTCAGAGTTTGCAGCATGTCTGATCAAAGTGATAGCCAAAATGTGTCAGAACAGCAAGTGGTGATGAGTGAGGGCACTAGTCCCTCCAGCTCTTCTGATGAAGGCAGCAGGAGCACTCCTAGCAATTTGCCAAAGGCTGCCACAAGACAGAGGAAGAAGAGGACTTCAGATTCTGAAGATGAGGACTATGTGACAGAGGAAGAGGCCACTTCCAAGAGAGTTGAGCCAGCTCAAGGCACTAAGCCAGGCCTGAAAATCAAAAGGCCAGCAGGCAGGCAGCCAATGTCAAAGGCCAGAATATCAACTGAGAAGCCCATAGAGCCAGTTGTAGCTGAGGGCAAGAAAAGAAAGGAAAGGGTGAAGAAGACTGTGGCTAGAGTGCTTGGCAAAGCTTCCATCATGGAAGAGGAAGAAGAAGAAGAGGTAGCTGCACCAGCGCCCAAGGCACCCAAGCTAATGGGAGATGCCATAAAATCAGGGGGAGCTGCTTCCAAGGCCAAGCCAGCACCAAAGCCAAAGCCAAAGAGGAATACAAGAAGCATTCCTGCAGCTGAGAAGAACAAGGCCCCAGTGCCTGAGACTGTTGCAGAAGAAGAGGAAGAGAATGTCCTGAGAAAGCTAAAGCCCAAGATCCCAGACCACAACGATGCTCATCCTGTGGCTGAGGATATGAAGCTCAGGAGAGATTCAGGGCTGAGGAAGTGGAGAGAAGCAGACCCGTATGCTTCAAGGAGAAGGACATCAGTTGACTATAGGTTTCACACCAAGGAGTAGCAGGACTTTTATGAGACAGTGCTGCTAGATAAGAAGCCGATTGTCTGTGATATGCGATGGGTTGATTGGCAATATATTAAGGACAATGAGGAGCACTATCCTGGAGTGCAAGACAGCTTCATAGCTTGTGGAGTAGCTGACTTTGTTGGGCAGAAGCTCACAAAGTGGAACGAGGAGCTTATCATGCAGTTCTACTCCACGACACACTTCTACCCAGATGGGAGGATCACATGGATGTCTGAGGGTACAAGGTACCAATCCACAGTTGCTGAGTGGGCACAGATCATTAATGCCCCAGAGGAGCAAGATGATGACTTGGATATCTATGCCAAGAAGAAGATGGACCACAACTCAATGTCAAATATGTACAAGGAGATCCCAAATGAAGCACTTGATACCTTCAAGTTTGGCTTAGTACATTACCTTCTGTCAGGGCTCCCGACTATCAATTGGATCTTGAGGCACACCTTATTGCCCAAGTCAGGTGATCACAAGATGATCAGAGGCCATGCTATCAACTTGCTACATGTGTTTGATGTGCCTCGGAAGTTCAAGGTGATGAGCCTCATAGTGGAAACAATCAAGAGGACTGCAGCAGATCAGAAGAGGAGTTGCGGATATGCCCCTCAAATTCAGGAGCTCATCAACTCCAAGATGGGCACGTGCATATATCTATTGGACAAGGAACACCTGCCCATCCGTCCAGATTTCGAGGACAATCAAGTTGTCATGACTGAGAATGAGCCATTATCTGCCCAAGCATATGCAAAGAAGGAGAAGGCGAGGAAGGAGAAAGCTGCCAAGATGCCTACTCAAGAGGAGGCATCTGAGTATTTCTTGAAGACTAAACAAGAGCAGCTTGGTTACTTGATTGCATCCACGCTGAGGATTGAGCAAAGTCTGGCCACCCTCACTCAGAATCAGCAGAGCCTAGAGAGAATCATGGAACAGAAGTTCTATGACTTGGATGTCAAAGTAATGGAAGTTCAGTCTGCAGTGAAGCAGCTCCAGGAGGACATGCAGGAGAGGAGAGGCAGGACTACCACTCATGCCTTTGCCAGAGTGCCAAGAGGTCCGAGGTCATCTGCCGTGCCAGTTGCTGACACAAGAGCCACCACCTCAGCACCAGCCACAGCCTCAGTTCCACCAGCTCCAGCATCTACTTCAGCTCCAACTCCAGCATCTACTTCAGCATCTACCGAAGCCTTCGTCCTTGGAGTGATCCGGACTCCACCATCACCAGAAGATCAAGCCTGAGCGTTGATCTAGCACTATGCATTTTCTAGGAACTTTTTGGTAACTTGTTGCCAAAGGGGGAGAAGATGTATAGATCATTGGCTTCGAGAGAGAGAGTGTTGCTTTTCTCTCTTGCTTTATTTGGTGGTTTTTCAAACTTATTTGCTTTTGAGTGCTTGGATACTACGTCATTATTTGTGAGACATTGATGATCATGTGGTTGATCATAAGCTACACTTAATGCTTGCTTATTGCTATTACCCTATCTATCTTGTGTGATCATTCACTATTGGTGATGAGTGCATGTATTTCATTCTTATCATTTTAAGCGCTCCACCAAGTTGTATGTGACATGGAAGAGTAACCCATGACTCTAACTCTTTGTGCATTTGCAGTCCAAAGCAAATTTTAAATATGCACAAATTTAGGGGGAGCTCTTACTTATCACATACTTCTCAAAGCGACGATATATTTCATGCCTATTATCATTTGTCGAAGCTTTGTTCTATATGTTGTCATCAATTACCAAAAAGGGGGAGATTGAAAGTGCAACTATCCCTAGGTGGTTTTGATAATTCATAACAAAATATAGCTCATTGAGCTAATGCTATTACAAGATAATTATTTCAGGAAAGCTCAAAGATTGGCATGGCATGGATGTGAAAGTGGAACCCTCAAAATGCTAAGGACAAAGGATTGGCTCAAGCTCAAAAGCTCAAGACTCTTCATTTTATATTTTAGTGATCCAAGATCACATTGAGTCTTTAGGAAAAGCCAATACTATCAAGGAGGGATGAGGTGTTGCTTAATGAGTCTCTTGCTTCATGTGCTTAGTGATATGCTCCAAAACCCTCAACTACTTTCCCATATCCACATATGACCTAAACCCTAAGCCAAACTCGGTCCTACCGATTCTTCCTATCCGGCGCCACCGAGTTTCACTTGTCATTAGCCACAACCAAACCCTAGCAATTCGGTTCTACCGATAAGGATCTCGGTCTCACTGAGATGGGATTGCAAACTCTCTGTTTCCCTTTCGTAACTTTTCGGTCTCACCGAAAGAGCGAATCGGTCCCACCGAGATTGCAATGTAAACTCAGTGTTTCCCCTTTGTAACTTTTCGGTCTCACCGAAAGAGCAAATCGGTCCCATCGAGTTTGCCTGACCAACTCTCTGGTTAGCTAATTACCAAATTCGGTCTCACCGAGATTACATTATGCCCAAACCCTAACCATATCGGTCCTACCAAGTTGCATGTCAGTCCCACCGAAAATCTCTAACGGTCACTAGGTTTACATTTTCGGTCCGACCGAGTTTATTGATTCGGTCCCACCGAGATTGGAAAACTGTGTAACGGTTGGATTTTGTGTGGAGGCTATATATACCCCTCCACCTCCTTCTCATTCGAGGAGAGAGCCATCAGAACACACACACCATTCCAACTCATATGTTCTGAGAGAGAACCACCTACTCATGTGTTGAGACCAAGACATTCCATTCCTACCATATGAATCTTGATCTCTAGCCTTCCCAAGTTGCTTTCCACTCAAATCTTCTTTCCACTAAATCCAAATCCTATGAGAGAGAGTTGAGTGTTGGGGAGACTATCATTTGAAGCACAAGAGCAAGGAGTTCATTACCTACACACCATTTGTTACTTCTTGGAGAGTGGTGTCTCCTAGATTGGCTAGGTGTCACTTGGGAGCCTCCGACAAGATTGTGGAGTTGAACCAAGGAGTTTGTAAGGGCAAGGAGATCGCCTACTTCGTGAAGATCTACCGCTAGTGAGGCAAGTCCTGTGTGGGCGATGGCCATAGTGGGATAGACAAGGTTGCTTCTTTGTGGACCCTTTGTGGGTGGTTGCTTCTTCGTGGACCTTTCGTGGGTGGAGCCCTGTGTGGACTCGCGCAACCGTTACCCTTGGGTGGAGCCCTGTTGGACTCGCGCAACCGTTACCCTTCGTGGGTTGAAGTCTCCATTAACGTGGATGTAGGATAGCACCACTTATCCGAACCACGGGAAAAATATCCGTGTCTCCAATTGCGTTTGAATTCTCCAAACCCTTCCCTTTACATTCTTGCAAGTTGCATGCTTTACCTTCCGCTGCCTATATACTCTTTGCATGCTTGCTTGAATTATGTGATGATTGCTTGACTTGTCCTAAATTAGCTAAAATCTGCCAAGAACTAAAATTGGGAAAAGGTTAAGTTTTTATTTGGTCAAGTAGTCTAATCACCCCCCTCTAGACATACTTTCGATCCTACAAGTTTGTTCCTCAACAAGAGAAGTATGATCCTACTTCTTTCCAAGGAACACAAGCTCAAGATGATCTTCCACCACAAGACCACAAGCTAAAAGGCAAGGACAAGCTTCAAGAGGAGATTGATGCATTTGAAGAAGCTCCCAAAGCCTTGGTCACGTGGGTTCCTAAGACTATATCAAGTTCTACTTCATCAAGTATGACTACAACTCCAAGGATTCCCATCAAGATGGTGTGGATCCCGAAGAAGAAGAACTAGAGAGTTCTTGAGGGTGACTCCGCCAACACACTTCATTCATATCATTTTGGCGAAGACAAGTGCAAACAACTTTCATATCTTGCACTAGTTCAAGGAGTCACAAACCCTCTTGTTGGTAAGACAAGGGACAAGGTAACCTAATGCATTCATGGACATCATCTCATGTGAATATCACTCTATGTCTATGGATATCCTTGTTTTTTCCTTGTGGGACTAACCCGGGTAGGTATTGAAAGTACAACTCACCCCAAAGGATTGCTCCAAAGGATCTACATCAAATTGAGCATCTACATCTTCAACACCTACATGAAGTCATCATCGACAAAACCTAAGGTTAGTTCATCCCTCTTAGGGGGGATATCACATCTAGGGGAGATTTACTCTAATCAATTGAGCTAAAGCAACTCTAATGGTGTGAACACAACAATGCTTTATGTAAAAGTGGCAATCCCACTTGTGCTTAAACGATGAGTATGACCTACAATCAAATGTTCTCATTTGACTCCTAAGTCAATATACTCATATATAGATGACCTAGTCATCGCCAAATTGCTTGATAGATGCTAGAGTGTTTGTGCATGCTTTGTCACATATTTCATTTGTCATCTTATTGTGTGAGCATGTTGGTTGCATATTTTACTCATTCAAGGACATCCATTTGTTGCTTTGATTGTTTGGATTTTTCTCTTTTGCCAAATGGATGGACAAGAATGCCTAAGAACTCCCTCTAGCTATCTATGCTTTCCTCGTCTCAAACTCTATTCATGCTACATCACAAAGTTTGATCAAGTCAGATTCGAACCACTCTGTGTGAGGAGCACTCGGAGTCGCCGATCCGTCATAGACTTAAACTTCCGAAACCTCTTTGTGCATTTTGGTATGACCGAGTCATCCATTTTGGTCACACCGAGATCACTAAGTTGATCTAGGTTTTCAATCTCGGTGCAACCGATTAGAACTTTTCGGCCACACCGAGTTGCAGTAACTGCTCACAGTTTTGCATCTCGGTGCCTCCGAGTTGTTCCACTCGGTCACACCGACAGGGTCAGGTTATATATACCGATGCGTCAAATTTTGGAAATTTTTCCGAAACCTTCACCCGCGCGTGACCTGCTCTGCCTCCTCGGTTCTCCGGATCACCCTCTCGCCGCCAGCGACCTCCTGCCGTTGGTCTCCGCCACTGTCAACGGCAATCTGCCCCGCCATTGCCGCCGTAGCAAGTTCACCACCGAAGTAGGGTATGAACTTGATCTTTGTGCTATTCCTTAACTCCGATTCATAGCACATTGCTTTGCCATGATTCTTGCCACGAATAAAATCATCCTATCCAGCGAAAGCGTACCGTAGATTAGATTTGATTTGAAAATTTAGGGTTAGGTCTCCATCAAACCCATCTCGGACCAACCGAGTTGAAGAAATCGGTCTCACCGATTTGGCATAGGCCATTGCACATGCGTTTTCGGTCTGATCAAAAATTGCAAATCAGTGTACCGAGTTTGATTCTCCGTGAAACCCTAGCAGTCTCGGTGCCACCGAACTGTGACTCAGTCTAACCGAGTTCACTAGTTTAGGTTCCAAAAGCTGCTTCGGTATCACCAGATTACAAATCGCTAGATCCAAAATGCCTTCTGTGAAGAACTAAAACTAAGTTTTTAAGTCATCTGTTTTGCAAAAGGTCTACACTTTGTGATGCTCATCTACTCTACCCCATCTACAATCTATTCACGGGGTGTCCTGACAGTTTGCCTGCAAGATGTCCGATCAAAGTGACAACCAGAACAAGTCTGAGGAGCAGGTTCATTTGAGTGAGGGCACTAGTCCCTCTATCACTTCTGATGAGGGCAGCAGGAGCACACCAAGCAACTTGCCCAAGGCAGCCACCAGAACAAGGAAGAAGAAGACCTCAGATTCTGAGGATGAGGATTATGTGGCTGTTGAAGAAGAAGTCGGCTCCAAGAAAAAGGGGTTGCTGAAAGAGTATGGCTCAACTGCTACAACAAAGCCAGGGATGCACAAGAAGGCTCCTGCAAGGAGGATTCCCATGTCAAAGGCCAGAGCCTCAACTGCTGAAACTTCCAACCCAACTGAAGAGGCAGTTGGATAAGGAAAGAAAGGGAAGGAAAGGGTCAAGAAGACCACTGCCAGATTACTTGGTAGATCCTCCATTATGAGAGACTGAGAAGAAAAAGAAGAGGAAGAGGATGCTGCACCAGCTCCTAAGGCTTAGAAGCTCATGGGAGATGCAATTAAATCAGGGGCTGCAACATCTAAGCCCAAGTCTGCTCCCAAAGCTCAAGCTCAGAAACATTCAAAGCCCAAGAGAAACACCAGGAGTATACCTGCCGAGGAAGAGAACAAGGCCCCAGTGTCTGAAGCTGAAGAAGAGGACGATGAATCCCATGTTTTGCGGAAGTTGAAGCCCAAAATTCCTGACCATAATGATGCTCATCCAGTCACTGAGGACATGCACATTAGGAAAGATGCAGGATTGAGGTTATGGAGACAGTCTCACCCATATGCTGTCAGGAGGAGAACCGCTGTGGATTACATGTTCCATACAAAGGAACAACAAGATTCTATGAAACCATTCTGCTTGACAAGAAGCCCATAGTGTGTGACATGAAATGGGTGGACTGTGAGTTCATACGGGAAAATGAAGATCACTTCCTTGGAGTGTATGACAACTTTAAGGCATGTGGAGTTGATGAATTCGTTGGGCAAAAGCTCACCAAGTGGAATGATGAGTTGATCATGTAGTTCTACTCCACTGCCCACTTCTATCCAGATGGGAGGATAGTTTGGATGTCTGAGGGTACCAGGTACCAGTCGACAGTTGATGAATGGGCTAAGCTGATCAATGCCCCTGCAGAGCATGAACATGACTTGGATGTATATGCCAAGAAGAAGAAAGACCACAACTCCATGGCAAACATATACAAGGAGATCCCCGACAAGGCTTTGGAAACTCACAAGATTGGATCTGTGCATTTCTTGTTGTCTGGTCTGCCTACGATCAACTGGATCTTGAGGCACACTCTGCTACAAGTCAGGAGATCAGAAGATGATCAGAGGGCATTCTATCAATCTGCTCCAACTCTTTGATGTCCCTCAGAAGTTCAAGGTTATGAGCTTAATGGTAGAAACAATCAAGAGGATTGCTGCTGACCAGAAGAGAAGTTGTGGGTATGCTCCACACTTTCAGGAGCTCATCAACTATAAGATGGGCACAGGAACTTATTTGCTAGAGAAGGAGAATCTACCCATATATCCTGATTTTGAAGACAATACCGTTGTGATGACTGAGGAAGATCCATCATCTGTGCAAGCACATGAGAAGAGAGAGAAGGCAAGGGCAGAGAAAGCTGCAAGGATGCCAACTGCTGAAGAGGCATCTCAAGTATTCCTGAAGAGTAAGCAAGATCAGCTTGGATATCTGATTCAAGCTACACTGAGGATTGAGAAGGGCTTGGCCACCCTGACTCAGAATCAGGAGAGCCTGGAGAGGATTGTGAAAACAACATTCTATGATCGTGATCTGAAGGTGACTGAGATTCAGACTGTAGTTGAGTAGCTTTAGGAGGAAGCAAAGGAGAGGAGAGGAAAAGCAACCACTGATGCTTTCAAGCGTGTGCCACGAGGTCCAAGGTCTGCTGCAGTGCCAGTCTCAGATGCTAGAGCTTCAGTGTCAGCACCAGCAGCTATAGATCCAGTGCCACCTCCAGCACCCACTCCAGCAGCTCCAACTACTTCATCGAAAGTCTTCATCCTTGGATTTCTATCCACACCTCCTCCCAAAGACCAAGCCTGAGAGACGTATAGCACTATGCATTTTCAAACTTTTTGGTAACTTGTTGGCAAAGGGGGAGAAAAATGTATAGATCATAAGCTTCGAGAGAGAGTGTCTTGCTTTTCATCTCTCGTGCTATTTTGGTTGAACTACTTTTATTGTGTGCTTGTGTGAGATACCTTATGTCCTTGTGAGATACTTATATGATCATGTGGTTGATCATATGCTACATTAATGTTTGGTTGAATGATTCTATCCTTTATATTCCATATATGATCATTCACTTGCTTGGTGATGAGTGCATGCTTTTAATTTCTATCATTTTGAGTGCTCCACCAAGATGTATGTGACATGGAAGAGTAACCCATGATCCTAATCAATTGTGCATTTGCATTCAAAAGCAAATTTTAAATATGCACAAATTTAGGGGGAGATCTTGCTTATCACATACTTCTCAAAGCGACGACGTTTTTAAATCTTATAATCATTTGTCGAAGCTTTGATCTATATGTTGTCATCAATTACCAAAAAGGGGGAGATTGAAAGTGCAACTATCTCCTGGTGGTTTTGCTAATTCCTAACAACATATAGCTCATTGAGATAATGCTACTTGAAGATAAATATTTCAGGAAAAGCTGAATGATTGGCATGGCATGGATTAGAA
Source organism: Triticum aestivum (assembly GCF_018294505.1). Lineage (NCBI taxonomy): Eukaryota > Viridiplantae > Streptophyta > Magnoliopsida > Poales > Poaceae > Triticum > Triticum aestivum. Next base: position 425,742,494 of record NC_057806.1, on the reverse strand, counting down.
AGTGGACCCCTCAAAATGCTAAGGACAAAAGAATTGGCTCAAGCTCAAAGCACAAGACTTTACATTTCATTTTTAGTGAACCAAGATCACATTGAGTCCATAGGAAAAGCCAATGCTATTAAGAGGGGATGAGGTGTTGCTTAATGAGGTTCTTGCTCAAAGTGCTGAGTGATATGCTCCACAACCCTCAACCACTTTCTCATATCCAAATATATCCCAAACCAAAAGTCAAACTCGGCCCCACCGATTTGATCCATCTGGCGCCACTGAGTTCACTTGACATAGCCACTGCCATAAACCCTAGTCTTTTCGGTCCCACCGATAGGGATCTCGGTCTCACCGAGATGGGATTGCAATATCTTTATTTTCCTTCGTAATATTTTGGTCCAACCGAGATGAGCGATCGGTCCCACCGAGATTGCAATGCAAACTCTTTGTTTCCCTTTCGTAACGTTTCGGTTCTACCGAGAGAGCGAATCGGTCCCACCGAGATTGCCTGACCAACTCTCTGGTTAGTCTATTACGAAAATCGGTCTCACCGAGTTTGTGTAATCAGTCTCACCGAGATTACGTTATGCCCTAACCCTAATGATATCGGTCCCACCAATTTGACATGTCGGTCCCACCGAAAACCCTAACGGTCACATTATGAACTAAATCGGTCTGACCAAGTTGTATGATTCGGTCCCACCGAGTTTGGTGATTTGTGTGTAATAGTTAGATTTTGTGTGGAGGCTATATATACCCCTCCACCCACTCTTCATTCATGGAGAGAGCCATCAGAACATGCCTACACTTCCAACATACATTTTCTGAGAGAGAACCACCTACACTTGTGTTGAGGTCAAGATATTCCATGCCAACCACATAAATCTTGATCTCTAGCCTTCCCCAAGTTGCTTTCCAATCAAATCATCTTTCTACCAAATACAATCCTATGAGAGAGAGTTGAGTGTTGGGGAGACTATCATTTGAAGCACAAGAGCAATGAGTTCATCATCAACACACCAAGTATTACCTTTTGGAGTGTGGTGTCTCCTAGATTGGTTAGGTGTCACTTGGGAGCCTCTGTCAAGATTGTGGAGTTGAACCAAGGAGTTTGTATGGGCAAGGAGATCACCTACTTCATGAAGATCTACCCTAGTGAGGCAAGTCCTTCATGGGCGATGGCCATGGTGGGATAGACAAGGTTTCTTCTTCGTGGACCCTTCGTGGGTGGATCCCTCCGTGGACTCGCGCAACCTTTACCCATCGTGGGTTGAAGTCTCCATCAATGTTGATGTACGATAGCACCACCTATCGGAACCACGCCAAAAATCTCTGTGTCTCGAATTGCGTTTGCACACTCCAATCCCATCCCTTTACATTTTTGCAACTTCCAGCATACATTTGTGTGGAGGCTATATATACTCCTCCAGCAATTACTAAATCGGGCTGACCGAGTTTCTTGATTCGGTCCCACCGAGTTTGGTGAATTGTGTGTAACGGCTAGATTTTGTGTGGAGGCTATATATACCCCTCCAGCCACTCTTCATTAATGGAGAGAGCCATCAGAACGTGCCTACACTTCCAGCATACATTTTCTGAGAAAGAACCACCTACTCATGTGTTGAGACCAAGATATTACATTCCAACCACAAGAATCTTGATCTCTAGCCGTCCCCAAGTTGCTTTCCACTCAAATCATCTTTCCACAAAATCCAAATCTGTGAGAGAGAATTGAGTGTTGGGGAGACTATCATTTGAAGCACAAGATCAAGGAGTTCATCATCAACACACCATATATTACCTTTTGGAGAGTGGTGTCTCCTAGACTGGTTAGGTGTTACTTGGGAGCCTCCGTCAAGATTGTGGAGTTGAACAAAGGAGTTTGTACGGGCAAGGAGATCGCCTACTTCGTGAAGATCTACCCAAGTGAGGCAAGTCCTTCGTGGACGGTGGCCATGGTGGGATAAACAAGGTTGCTTCTTCGTGGACCCTTCGTGGGTGGAGCCCTCCGTGGACTTGCGCAACCGTTACCCTTCATGGGGTGAAGTCTCCATAAACGTCGATGTACGATAGCACCACCTATTGGAACCACGCCAAAAATCTCCATGTCCACATTGCGTTTGCTCCCTCCAAACTCCTCCCTTTACCTTCACATGCAATTTTTTTACATTCCGGTGCTATACTCTTAAAATTGCATGTGTAGGTTGTTTGCTTGACTTGTGCTAAGTTGCTAAAATCTGCCAAGAATTAAAATTCGGAAAAGGCTAGATTTTTATTTGGTCAAGTAGTCTAATCACCCCCCTCTAGACATACTTTCGATCCTACAAACCTAGATCAGAAGTTCCGCATCCGCAAGCCTCTGTAGCTACGAGAAATCAATCTAGGCCCTCTCTCGCACCCTGCCAGAGGGGGCCATCGTCACCGGAGGGCATGGAGGAGGATCCCGGAGGGTCCATCATCACCATGAAGGCCAAGGACCAGAGGGAGAACCTCTCCCCATCCAGGGGGAGGCCATGGAGGAGGAAGTACAAGGGGGAGAACCTCTCCTCCTCTCTCTCGGTGGCACCGGAGTGCCATCAGGAGGGGAATCTTCGCCATGGTGATCGTCTTCATCAACATCACCATCATCATCACCATCCTTGTCTCTTTTACGCGGTCCACTCTCCCGCACCCCGCTGTAATCCCTACTTGAACATGGTGCTTTATGCCACATTATGATCCAATGACGTGTTGCCATCCTATGATGTTCTGAGTAGATATCCTTTGTCTTTGGGTTGATTGTTGATCTAGATTGGTATGAGTTGTATGTCTTATTTTGGTGTTGTCCTATTGTGCCCTCCGTGTCGCGCAAGCGTGAGGGATTTCTGTTGTAGGGTGCTGCAATACGTTCATGATTCTCTTATAGTGGGTTGCTTGAGTGACAGAAGCATAAACCCGAGTAAGGGGGTTGTTGCGTATGGGATAAAGGGGACTTGATGCTTTAATGCTATGGTTGGGTTTTACCTTAATGATCTTTAGTAGTTGCGGATGCTTGCTAGAGTTCTAACCATAAGTGCATATGATCCAAGAAGAGGAAGTATGTTATCTTATGCCTCTCCCTCATATGAAATTGCAATGACGACCACCGGTTTTGTTAACGATTGCCTAGGATAATTCCGCACACGGATCCGTCATTATTCCACACTCTCTATTTATAATATTTAGTAATATATTCTAACTTTATGATAATAGCACCTAATTTTATGTTTTAGCTCTCCGATATCATGCAAATTTATCCTCTTCATACCCACAACGTAGTTTTATTTCTCGTTTCTAGTTGGAAGCAAACGTTCGGTGTACGTAGAGTCATATCAGTGGCAGATAGGGCTTGAGAGAATATTGATCTTACCTTTAGATCCTTGTGGGTTCGACAATCCTTACTTATCACTTCCACCATTGGGAATTGCTACGATGATTCCCTGCACTTGGGGATTATCAAGCTCTTTTCTGGCGCCATTGCCGGGGAGCAATAGCGTGGGGTTGATATTCTCGTGTGTGCTTGTTTGCTTTCTTCACTAAGTATATTTTGTTTTTCCCTTTTTGTTTTTGTTTAGTTGTGGGTGAAACATACAATTTTTTTAAAGAATGGAAATACAAAAAAAATTACTTGCCTCTCATACCTAAAAAGTTTTTCAATAAGACAAGTGATTGGAAGGTTATGCATTAGAGAAATGAGGGTTGACCTTGAACACTTGTGTTCATGCTCATGGAAACAATGTAAAAAATCATGGAAGCTTCTCTAAAAATAATTATCCCCTTGTATATAACCATTGTATTATAAAAATAATGTGCCAAGCCTTGGTTTTAGGATGATTAGATTGCTTGTTTACATTGTGCAGTACAAAAACAGAAACTTTGGTTGTAGCGCGTGATTTTACATTACTGGAAAGTCAAATGGGTCTGAAACTTTTTGAAAATTACTTCTGTACAAATTTTTTAATCTTTCATATATTTTTAGAATTTTTTGGAGTTAGAGAAGTTTACCAAACTTCCATATTACTACAGACTGTCCCATTTTTGACAAATTCTGTTTTTTATGAGTTGTTCGCTTATTTTGATGAATCTATGGGTAGTATCGGGGGGTATGAACCATGGTGAAGTTGGAATACAGTAGATATAGTTATAATATGAAATTAGAATTAGTTTGCAACAGTACCTAAAGGTAGTGATTTGCTTTATTACACTAACGGATCTCACAAAGTTTTGTTAAAGTTTTGTGTGGATGAAGTGTTCGAAGATCGAGGAGCTACCAATATGAGAAGAATAAAGAGAGGAAAGAGCTCAATCTTGGGGATACCCAAGGCACCCCAAGTAAATATTTCAAGGATACTCAAGCATCTAAGTTTGGGGATGCCCCGGTTGGCATCCCATCTTTCTTCTTCAATAATTATCGATATATCTTGGTTTTTGTTTTGTTCACATAATTTGTGTCCTTTGTGTTTTTGTTTTTCCTTTAAGAACCATAATAGTATGAGATAGACCTTTACTGATTTATGGAATACTTCGTGTGCTTCACTTATATCTTTTAAGTATGATCTTATAGAATTGCTTTTTGTGCTTCACTTATATCTTTTAAGTATGATCTTATAGAATTGCTCTTTGTGCTTCACTTAAATCTTTTGAGTATGGTTTTATAGAATGCTTCATGTGCTTCACTTATATATTTTGAACTTGGATATTGGTTAGTCTATATTAATTGTAGAATGCTCCATGAACTTCACTTATATATTTTGGAGTATGAATAATACTATCATCTAAAGTGGATTTAGAAGAAGTTTGCTCCCACTATCCCGAATGAGAATTTTTTTGCTTATGTGAAGACTAGTAAATTTTGTATGCTTGTAGATCATGAACATAATTCTTTATGTGCTGGTTATATTGTTGAACTCATTCATGATGCTACTGAAAAATATTATGAGGGAGGAATACATGCTTGTAGGAGTTGCAATAATATCAAGTTCCCTCTCTATGTGCTTAAAGTTTTGAAGTTATACTTGTTTTGCCTTCCTATGCTAGTTGATTCTTGTTCCCATAAATTGTGTGCTCAAAAAATCCCTAGGCATAGGAAGTGGGTTAGGTTCAAATGTGCTAGTCATATTCTTCATGATGCTCTCTTTATGTTTCAATTCTTATCTTTTATGTGAGCATCATTGAAATCATCATGCCTAGCTAAAAGGCATTAAAGAAAAGCGCTTGTTGGGAGACAACCCAATTTGTATTTGTGTGTTCTAATGATTAAGCTACTATAGTAATCATGTATTATAGCTTTTGTTTCAATAAAGTGCCAAGTAAGACCTTTGGGAAGACTTGGGTGAAAGTTAATGTGATCTTGCTGTAAAAAACAGAAACTTTGCGCTCACGAGATTAGCTGTCATTTTTTACAGAAGAGTGAGATTGAGTTGATTATTTTTTCAGAAGATTAATATACAAATTCCTCACGTCCACCAATTTATTTCAGAATTTTTGGAGTAGAATAAGTATGGTTGGTGTTCAGATCATTACAGACTGTTCTGTTTCTGACAGATTCTGTTTTCATTGCATAGTGTGCTTGTTTTCTAGTTTCTATGGCTTATATTTCTCAATATAAATTGTAGAAATGATTTGGTACAGTAGGAATTGTGTGATAACAATTATGACCTTGCCTTTGACAGTACCAAAGTGAATGGTTTACTCTTTATCATACTAACCTATCTCACGAAGTTCCGTTAAGTTTTATGTGATTGAAGTTTTCAAGCTTTGGGTGAGATATCGATATGAGGAGAATAAGGAGTGGAAAGACCCTAAGCTTGGGGATTCCCAAGGCACCCCAAGGTAATATTCAAGGAATACTCAAGCACCTAAGCTTGGCGATGCCCCGGAAGGCATCCCCTCTTTCGCCTTCAAAACTATAGGTATACCTTACTCAGAGCTATATTTTTATTCGTCGCATGGTATGTGTTTTGCTTGGAGAGTATTATCAATTTTACTTGCTGTTTGAATAAAATCATTGGATCTGAAATCTTGAATGAAAAAGAATCCTCCCATGGCATTGGATCTGAAATCTTGAATGAAAAAGAATCCTCCCATGGCTAGTTAATTATTTGACTACTCAGTGTTCTTCACTTATATCTTTTTGGAGTAGTTTGTCATATACTCACGTGCTTCACATATATCCTATGAGTAAAAGGTTTAATGAATTGAATATCATAAATTTGAATTTATATACGTTTCATATGCTTACAACATGGGGAGTAATGACTTCACACATAATAAGTATAGGTAGTAAACTTATTGGAAGTTGCAAACGCAGAATTGGTCACTTGAACAATTCATGAAAGAATATTGAAGGAAGAGAGAGTTCACATATAAATATACTAACTTAGACATATTTTGTAATTGTGAGCACTCATTAAAATATGACATGTTGAAAACTTGATGTTGGACAAGGAAGACATATAATGGGTTATGTTTTCCTATATTCGAAATGTTATATTGTCTTGGATCATCCAACATGTTGAGCTTGCCTTTCCCCCTCATGCTAGACAAATCGCACCAAGTAGAGATACTACTTGTGCTTCCGAATATCCTTAAACCCAGTTTTGCCATGAGAGTCCACCATATCTACCTATGGATTGAGTAAGATCCTTCAAGTAAGTTGTCATTGTTGCAAGCAATAAAAATTGCTCTCTAAATATGTATGATCTATTAATGTGGATAAAATAAGCTTTATACGATCTTGTGATGTGGAAGAAATAAAAGCGACGGACTGCATAATAAAGGTCCATATCACAAGTGGCAATATAAAGTGACGTTCCTTTGCATTAAGATTTTGTGCATCCAACCATAAAAGCGTATTACAACCTCTGCTTCCCTCTGCGAAGGGCCTATATTTTACTTTTATCTTCTACCCTTATACAAGAGTCATGGTGGCCATCACCTTTCCTTTTTACACTTTTTCCTTTGGCAAGCACTTTGTGTTGGATCGATCCGGATATATATCCACTTGGATGTAGGTTCTCATAAATTATTATTGTTTACATTACCCTTGAGGTAAAAGGTTGGGAGGCGAAACTATAAGCCCCTATCTTTCTCTGTGTCCGATTAAAACTTTGAACCCATAAATATCACATGAGTGTTAGCAATTGTGAAAGATTAAATGATAGTTGAGTATGTGGAGTTTGCTGAATCAAAGCTCTTACATAGACCCTATCCGGAAATAAGATGAGTTACAATTGTTTGATGACTAAGAGCACGGTTTGTTAGTTTTCAAGAAAGTTTATGATCTATACTTTAACATGTGAATAGCTTATTACTTGATCATGGGAAGTTTCATGAGTTGAGCTACTGTTATGATATATAATGATGCTAGAAAAAGTGATTGGAACTATCATTGATGAAACTTATGCACTTGCTAGCATTCACACTTCATAAATTATTTATTTTATCATTTACCTACTTGAGGACGAGCAGGAAAATTAAGCTTGGGGATGCCGATACGTCTCCAACGTATCTATAATTTATGAAGTATTCATGCTATTATATTATCCATTTAGATGTTTTATATGCATTTATATGCTATTATATATGATTTTTGGGACTAACCTATTAACCTAGAGCCCAGTGCCAGTTTCTGTTTTTCCCTTGTTTTTGAGTATTGCAGAAAAGGAATACCAGATGGAGTCCAATTCACGTGCCAATTTTGATGAATTTTTATGGACCAAAAAAAGTCCCCGGAGTAAAAGAGTTGGGCCAGAAGAGTCCCGAGCTGTCCACGAGGGTGGGGGGCGCGCCCCACCCCCTGGGCGTGGGCCCCTATCTCGTGGACGACTCGGAGATCCCCCTGACGTGAAACCGACGACAAAAATCCCTATAAATACATAAACCCCCAGAAAATAACCTAGACCGGAAGTTCCGCCACCGCAAACCTCTGTAGCCACGAGAAATCAATCTAGGCCCTCTCCGGCACCCTGTCGGAGGGGGCCATCATCACCGGAGGGCATGGAGGAGGATCCTGGAGGGGCCATCATCACCATGAAGGCCAAGGACTAGAGGGAGAACCTCTCCCCATCTAGGGGGAGGCCATGGAGGAGGAAGCACAAGGGGGAAAACCTTTCCTCCACTCTCTCGATGGCGCCGGAGTGCCATCGGGAGGGGAATCATCGCCACGTTGATCGTCTTCATCAACATCACCATCCTCATCTCTTTTACGCAGTCCACTCTCCCGCACCCCGCTGTAATCCCTACTTGAACATGGTGCTTTATGCCACATATTATGATCCAATGATGTGTTGCCATCCTATGATGTTTTGAGTAGATATCTCTTGTCTTTGGGTTGATTGTTGATTTAGATTGGTATGAGTTGTATGTTTTATTTTGGTGCTGTCTGATGTCTACTACACAACCTTCTTCTTGTAGACGTTGTTGGGCCTCCAAGTGCAGAGGTTTGTAGGACAGTAGCAAATTTCCCTCAAGTGGATGACCTAAGGTTTATCAATCCATAGGAGGCGTAGGATGAAGATGGTCTCTCTCAAGCAACCCTGCAACCAAATAACAGAGAGTCTCTTGTGTCCCCAACACACCCAATACAATGGTAAATTGTATAGGTGCACTAGTTCGGTGAAGAGATGGTGATACAAGTAGTATATGGATGGTAGATAAAGGTTTTTGTAATCTGAAAATATAAAAACGGCAAGGTAACTAATGATAAAAGTGAGCACAAATGGTATTGCAATGCGTTGAAACAAGGCCTAGGGTTCATAATTTCACTAGTGCAAGTCCTCTCAACAAACATAACATAACTGCATCACATAACTATCCCTCAACGTGCAACAAAGAGTCACTCCAAAGTCACTAATAGCGGAGAACAAACAAAGAGATTATGGTAGGGTACGAAACCACCTCAAAGTTATTCTTTCCAATCAATCCATTGGGCTATTCCTATAAGTGTCACAAACAGCCCTAGAGTTCGTACTAGAATAACACCTTAAGACACAAATCAACCAAAACCCTAATGTCACCTAGATACTCCAATGTCACCTCAAGTATCCATGGGTATGATTATACGTTATGCATCACACAATCTCAGATTCATCTATTCAACCAACACATAGAACCTCAAAGAGTACCCCAAAGTTTCTACCGGAGAATCACGACAAAAATGTGTGCCAACCCCTATGCATAGGTTCATGGGCGGAACCCGCAAATTGATCACCAAAACATACATCAAGTGAATCATGTAATATCCCATCGTCACCATAGATACGCACGGCAAGACATACATCAAGTGTTCTCAAATCTTTAAAGACTCAATCCGATAAGATAACTTCAAAGGGAAAACTCAATCCATTACAAGAGAGTAGAGGGGGAGAAGAAACATAAGATCCAACTATAATAGCAAAGCTCGCGATACATCAAGATCGTGCCAAATCAAGAACACGAGAGAGAGAGAGAGAGAGATCAAACACATAGCTACTAGTACATGCCCTCAGCCTCAAGGGAGAACTACTCCCTCCTCGTCATGGAGAGCACCGGGATGATGAAGATAGCCACCGGAGAGGGATTCCCCCTCCGGCAGGGTGCCGGAACGGGTCTAGATTGGCTTTCGGTGGCTACGGAGGCTTCTGGCGACGGAACTCCTGATCTATTGTGCTCCCTGATCGTTTTAGAGTATATGGGTATATATAGGAGGAAGAAGTACGTCAGGGGAGCCACGAGGGGCCCACGAGGGTGGAGGGCGCGCCCAGGGGGGTGGGCGCACCCCCTGCCTCGTGGCTTCCTCATTGCTTCCCTTACGTGGACTCCAAGTCTCCCGGGTTGCTTTCCTTCCAAAAATAAGTTCCGTGAAGTTTCAGGTCAATTGGACTTTGTTTGATTTTCCTTTTCTGCGATACTCTAAAACAAGGAAAAAACAGAAATTGGCACTGGGCTCTGGGTTAATAGGTTAGTCCCAAAAATCATATAAAAGTGCATAATAAAGCCCATAAACATCCAAAACAGATAATATAATAGCATGGAACAATAAAAAATTATAGATACATTGGAGATGTATCAGCATCCGCAAGCTTAATTCCTGCTCGTCCTCGAGTAGGTAAATGATAAAAACAGAATTTTTGATGTGGAATGCTACCTAACATATTTATCCATGTAATCCTATTTATTGTGGCAAGAATATTCAGATCCATAAGATTCAAGACAAAAGTTTAATATTGACATGAAAATAATAATACTTCAAGCATACTAACTAAGCAATCATGTCTTCTCAAAATAACATGGCCAAAGAAAGTTCATCCCTACAAAATCATATAGTTTGGTTATGCTCCATTTTCGTCACACAGTAATGCTCTCATCATGCACAACCCCGATGACAAGCCAAGCAATTGTTTCATACTTTAGTAATCTAAAACTTTTTTCAACTTTCACGCAATACATGAGCGTGAGCCATGGATATAGCACTATGGGTGGAATAGAATATAATGAGGGGGTTATGTGGAGAAGACAAAAAGGAGAAAGTCTCACATCAACGCGACTAATCAATGGGCTAGGGAGATGCCCATCAATTGATGTCAATGCAAGGAGTAGGGATTGCCATGCAACGGATGCACTAGAGATATAAATGTATGAAAGCTCAACAAAAGGAACTAAGTGGGTGTGCATCCAACTTGCGTGCTCACGAAGACCTAGGGCATTTGAGGAAGCCCATTGTTGGAATATACAAGCCAAGTTCTATAATGAAAAATTCCCACTAGTATATGAAAGTGACAAAACAAAGACTCTCTATCATAAAGATCATGGTGCTATTTTGAAGCACAAGTGTGGAAAAAGGATAGTAGCATTGTCCCTTTTATTTTTTTTATTTTTTTATTTGGCCTTTATTTTTCTTTTTTTGGCCTTTCTTTTTTATTTGGCCCCTTTTTTGGGGATAATGCTCTATGAATGATGATCATCACACTTCTATTTACTTACAACTCAAGAATTACAACTCGATACTTAGAACAAGATATGACTCTATATGAATGCCTCCGGCGGTGTCCCGGGATTGCGATGAATCAAGTGTGACATGTATGAAAAATTATGAATGGTGGCTTTGCCACAAATACGATGTCAACTACATGATCATGCAAAGCAATATGACAATGGTGATGCGTGTCATAATAAACGGAACGATGGAAAGTTGCATGGCAATATATCTCGGAATGGCTATGGAAATGCCATAATAGGTAGGTATGGTGGCTGTTTTGAGGAAGATATAAGGAGGTTTATGTGTGAAAGAGCGTATCATATCACGGGGTTTGGATGCACCGGCAAAGTTTGCACCAACTCTCAAGGCGAGAAAGGGCAATGCACGGTACCGAAGAGGCTAGCAATGATGGAAAGGTGAGAGTGTGTATAATCCAACGTAAAATCATATCTAAACAAAGGCTAGATGAATTATTTATTACTAAACAGGAACAAAAAGCAAGGAACAAAAATAAAGTTGGGTTGCCTTCCAACAAGCGTTGTTGTTTAACGCCCCTAGCTAGGCATGATGATTTCAACGATGCTCACATAAAAGATAAGAATTGTAACATAAAGAGAGCATCATGAAGAATATGACTAGCACATTTAAGTCTAACTCACTTCCTATGCATAGGGATTTTGTGAGCAAACAACTTATGGGAACAATATTCAACTAGCATAGGAGGGCAAAACAAGCATAACTTAAAGATTTTAAGCACATAGAGAGGAAACTTGATATTATTGCAACTCCTACAAGCATATGTTCATCCCTCATTATAATTTTCAGTAGCATCATCAATGAATTCAACAATATAACCAGCACCTAAAGCATTCTTTTCATGATCTACAAGCATAGAAATTTTATTACTCTCCACATAAGCAAAATTCTTCTTAATTGGAATAGTGGGAGTATCATAAAAGACTCGAATGCTATAAATTGTTTCCACATTAAAAGAGTAATATTCAGAAAAAGGGTAATAATAATCATGACAAGTTTTATAAATATAATCATCACTACTTTTTATAGCATATGTATCATCACAATAATTATCATAAGTAGCAACTTTGTTCTCATCATAATCGATTGAAACCTCTTCCAAGATAGTGGAATCATTACTAAATAAAGTCATGACCTCTCCAAATCCACTTTCATAATTATCACAATGAGATTAAACATCCTCCAAAATAGTGGGATTACAACTTCCTAAAGTTGACACTCTTCCAAACCCACTTTCATCAATATAATCATCATAAGAAGGAGGCATGCTATCATCATTATAAATTTGCATATCAAAACTTGGGAGACTAAAAATATCGTCTATAGCTTCCCCAAGCTTGGGACAAACATTAATTGCAGCAAATATATTCTCAAAAACATCATCTTCATCAAACATAGCATCCCCAAGCTTGGGCCTTTTCATATCATAAGCATAATCACTCTCATCATTAATAGTATGGATAGCACCAATAGTATAGCAATTATCATATTCTTCCAAGCAAGTGCCAAAAAGATTTTTAAGATCATAAGAAGTATCATTATCTTCCACAATTATATTTTCATGAGGCACAATAGTAATATGAGCAGCATTATTTTGGAGAGATATCTTTTTACCTCTCTTCCTTTTTCTTTTCTTCTTCTTCACCACATCATGTGTGGGTTCAATCCTCTTTTTGGAGATCCTTATTAATGTGATTGGTTGAATAGAAGGCTCCTCCTCGTTACCTAATTCATCATAATAAATAATAGGAGGATATTGGGAAGTCTCTTCCCTTTCATTAGTATTCTCTTCATCTTCTATTTGTTTTCTTTTCTTTATGTAGTTGACAATATAAGGATTTTCAATACAATTCACCGCACAATACATATAAATTTCCTCTAGATCAAAGCCAAGAAGTTTATCATGGGCAAATACTGGAAGATAGTTAGTTATACGTTTCATTTCTTCGTAACCCATAAGCAAACTAAGTTCATTATGATGTGCAAGAGAAATCAAGTCATCACAATTTTTGGAAACGATTAGATCATGAAACAATTTGCATCGGATGGTTAAATGACCACGTTCATTACAAAGCTCACAAGTATGGCCAAGAAAATTTAAATTTTTAGCACAAACATCTAGCCTTTCTTGCAACAATTTTGTTTCTAAATGCTTATGCCTCTTGCAATATCTATCTTCCCTATTTGGTGTGTACTTGCAAACCCAATGCACTCCACAAAAATTGACATGTTTATAGGAGAAATTTTCATCATAACTAGTGCAATCATCATTAGTACTATGGATATTCAAGGAGTTCATACTAACAATGTTGCAATCATGCTCATCATTCAAAGATTTAGTGCCAAACATTTTAATGCATTCTTCTTCTAACACTTTGGCACAATTTTCCTTTCCATCATACTCACGAAAGATATTAAAAAGATGAAGCGTATGAGGCAAACTTAATTCCATTTTTTGTAATTTTCTTTTATGAACTAAACTAGTGATAAAACAAGAAACTAAAAGACCAGATTGCAAGATCTAAAGATATACCTTCAATCGCTAACCTCCCCGGCAACGGCGCCAGAAAAGAGCTTGATGTCTACTACACAACCTTCTTCTTGTAGACGTTGTTGGGCCTCCAAGTGCAGAGGTTTGTAGGACAGTAGCAAATTTCCCTCAAGTGGATGACCTAAGGTTTATCAATCTGTAGGAGGCGTAGGATGAAGATGGTCTCTCTCAATCAACCCTGCAACCAAATAACAAAGAGAGTCTCTTGTGTCCCCAACACACCCAGTACAATGGTAAATTGTATAGGTGCACTAGTTCGCCGAAGAGATGGTGATACAGGTAGTATATGTATGGTAGATAAAGGTTTTTGTAATCTGAAAATATAAAAACAGCAAGGTAACTAATGATGAAAGTGAGCACAAACGGTATTGCAATGCGTTGAAACAAGGCCTAGGGTTCATAATTTCACTAGTGCAAGTCCTCTCAACAAAAATAACATAATTGGATCACATAACTATCCCTCAACATGCAACAAAGAGTCACTCCAAAGTCACTAATAGTGGAGAACAAACGAAGAGATTAAGGTAGGGTATGAAACCACCTCAAAGTTATTCTTTCCAATCAATCCGTTGGGCTATTCCTATAAGTGTCACAAACAACCCTAGAGTTAGTACTAGAATAACATCTTAAGACACAAATCAACCAAAACCCTAATGTCACCTAGATACTCCAATGTCACCTCAAGTATCCGTGGGTATGATTATACAATATGCATCACACAATCTCAGATTCATCTATTCAACCAACACATAGAACCTCAAAGAGTGCCCCAAAGTTTCTACCAGAGAATCACGACGAAAACTTGTGCCAACCCCTATGCATAGGTTCATGGGCAGAACGCTCAAGTTGATCACCAAAACATACATCAAGTGAATCACGCGATATCCCATTGTCACCACAGATACGCATGGCAAGACATACATCAAGTGTTCTCAAATCTTTAAAGACTCAATCCGATAAGATAACTTCAAAGGGAAAACTCAATCAATTACAAGAGAGTAGAGGGGGGAAGAAATATAAGATCCAACTATAATAGCAAAGCTCGCGATACATCAAGATCGTGCCAAATCAAGAACACGAGAGAGAGAGAGAGAGAGAGAGATCAAACACATAGCTACTGGTACATACCCTCAGCCCCGAGGGAGAACTACTCCCTCCTCGTCATGGAGAGCACCGGGATGAGGAAGATAGCCACCGGAGAGGGATTCCCCCTCCGGCAGGGTGCCGGAATGGGTCTAGATTAGCTTTCGGTGGCTACGGAGGCTTCTGGAGGCGGAACTCTCGATCTATTGTGCTCCCCGATCGTTTTAGGGTATATGGGTATATATAGGAGGAATAAGTATGTCAGGGGAGCCACGAGGGGTCCACAAGGGTGGAGGGCGCGCCCAGGGGGGCTGGGCGCGCCTCCCTGCCTCGTGGCTTCCTTGTTGCTTCCCTTACGTGGACTCCAAGTCTCCCGGGTTGCTTTCCTTCCAAAAATAAGTTCCGTGAAGTTTCAGGTCAATTGGACTCCGTTTGATTTTCCTTTTCTGTGGTACTCTAAAACAAGGAAAAACAGAAACTGACACTGGGCTCTGGGTTGATAGGTTAGTCCCAAAAATCATATAAAAGTGCATAATAAAGCCCATAAACATCCAAAATAGATAATATAATAGCATGGAATAATCAAAAATTATAGATACGTTGGAGACATATCACTGTCCTATTGTGCCCTTCGTGTCGCGCAAGCGTGAGGGATTCGTGCTGTAGGGTGTTGCAATACGTTCATGATTCGCTTATAGTGGGTTGCTTGAGTGACATAAGCATAAACCCGAGTAAGGGGGTTGTTGCGTATGGGATAAAGGGGACTTGATGCTTTAATGCTATGGTTGGGTTTTACCTTAATGATCTTTAGTAGTTGCAGATGCTTGCTAAAGTTCCAATCATAAGTGCATATGAAAGTATGTTAGCTTATGCCTCTCCCTCATATGAAATTGCAATGACGACCACCGGTTTTGTTAACGATTGCCTAGGATAATTCCGCACACAGATCCATCATTATTCCACACTCGCTATTTATAATATTTAGTAGTATATTCTAACTTTATGATAACATCACCTACTTTTATGTTTTAGCTCTCTGATATCATGCAAAGTCATCCTCTTCATACCCACAACATAGTTTTATTTCTCGTTTCTAGTTGGAAGCAAACATTCGGTGTACGTAGAGTCGTATCAGTGGCAGATAGGGCTTGAGAGAATTTTGCTCTTACCTTTAGCTCCTTGTGGGTTCGACACTCCTTACTTATCACTTCCACCATTGGCAATTTCTACGATGATTCCCTGCACTTGGGTATTATCACGGTACTACCGTGCCACCCTGGCACAATACTACCACGGCTAGAGCGGCTGTAAATTTATTACATCCGTAAGCCGGTCCGGTACTATCGTAGTGTTGCAAACTATGCTAATTTGTCCTTCCAACTCTCGTGGTTGCTTGTTTCATTTGGTTTTGGCCCTCGTCCTTGCAATAACCCTTCTCGGTTTTCTCGTGTGTGTGTTGTGTGTCATAGGTGGTGGCTCCGGTTCCAATGCCTGGTGCTCGAATCCCAGCCGTGACACAAGCTCAAAGCGCCTGTGCAACCAAGAGGCTCCAGAGGGCTCCAGTGCCCCACAACATAGAACCTAGTCCACAGCTACCAAGACCAAGGAGCCAACAATGGGAATGAATGAGATCCCTCAAGCGGAGTTTCTGGTGCGAAGGAAGCTCAACCCTTACGTCAACCCTAGGGAGGTCACAAGGGGAAATGACTTGTTCTGGACCAAGCAACAAAATTTTATCTTCCTGGATGTGATCAAGTCCAAGCAGAACATTTATGTGCCAGTACAGTGGGTTGACATGCATCATATGAAGAAGGAGAGCAACCGGGCATACTTTGGTGAGCCTCTGGACTTGGTGGAGCAATTTGGCATTGAGGAGCTCATCACCTTTCACTTGGATTTTGACCCGAAGATTGTGGCTCAGTTCTTTGCTTCTGTCCACTTTCACACGGATGAGCAGCGGACAGTGACTTGGATGACTAATGGGAAGAGGATGTCTGCTAAGTAGAAGGAGTTCATGGATCTGTTGAACGTTCGTGATGAGGGGCTAAATATGCCCGTTGGTGTCCGCCCACATGCCAACCCCGAGTCAGCCAACAAGAACAAGCTTCAACCCTACCTTATTGAGAAGAAGCTTCCCAATGACAAGAAGACTTGGGCGTTGAACCCGTTCCTTGACATCATGCACCGTATCTTCCGCAACACTCTGTTTCCTCACATTGGCGACAAGGACAAGTTGCATGCTTATCTTGTGGATATGATGCTCACCTGTGAGAAGGCTGAAAGCACAAGTGCTCCCTGGGTGATTTTGGTAATTAATGTCAACATATCTCTTGTTGGACTAATGCTTTCATCTAGTATGCTTCAGATAAGTTCAAAATGGAGTTGCATGGACTAGAGGATGTGGAACCCTTTCAAAATGCTAAGGACAAAAGGATTGGCTCAAGCTCAACGCTTAGGACTCTACATTTTTCATTTTAGTGATCCAAGATCACGTTGAGTCCATAGGAAAGCAAATACTATTAAGAGGGGATGAGGTGATGCTTAATGGCTTGCTTGCTCAAAGTGCTTAGTGATATGCTCCACAGCCCTCAACCACTTTCTCACATCCACATATGTCCCAAACCAAAAGTCAAACTCGGCCCCACCAAAATTTTCTATCCGGCGCCACTAAGTTCTCTTGACATAACCACTGCCAGAAACCCTAATCAATTCGGTCTCACCGAGATGGGCTTGCAAACTCTCTTTTGCCTATGACATTAATTTCGGTCTCACCGAAACATGTCATCGGTCCCATCGAGTTTGCTTGGTCAACTCTCTGTTTAGCTTATTACCAAAATCGGTCCCACCGAATTTGTGTAATCGGTCCAACCGAGATGAGGCTCCACCCTAACCCTAGCACATCGGTCCCACCGAGTTGATCAAGTCGGTCCCACTGAAAACCCTAACGGTCACATTATGAACTAAATCGGTCTGACTGAGTTGTATGATTCGGTCCCACCGAGTTTGCTTGGCCAACTCTCTGTTTAGCTTATTACCAAAATCGGTCCCATCTAAATTGTGTAATCGGTCCAACCGAGATGAGGCTCTACCCTAACTCTAGCACATCGGTCCCACCGAGTTGATCAAGTCGGTCCCACCGAAAACCCTAACGGTCACATTATGAACTAAATCGGTCTGGCCGAGTTGTATGATTTGGTCCCACCGAGTTTGGTGATTTGTGTGTAACGATTAGATTTTGTGTGGAGGCTATATATACCCCTCCACCCACTCTTCATTCGTGGAGAGAGCCATCAGAACATGTCTACACTTCCAACATACATTTTCTGAGAGAGAACCACCTACACTTGTGTTGAGGTCAAGATATTCCATTCCAACGACATAAATCTTGTTCTCTAGCCTTCCCCAAGTTGTTTTCCACTCAAATCATCTTTCCACCAAATCCTATCCTTTGAGAGAGAGCTGAGTGTTGGGGAGACTATCATTTAAAGCACAAGAGGAAGGAGTTCATCATCAACACACCATTCGTTACCTCTTGGAGAGTGGTGTCTCCTTGATTGGTTAGGTATCACTTAGGAGCCTCCGTCATGATTGTGGAGTTGAACCAAGGAGTTTGTACGGGCAAGGAGATCGCCTACTTCGTGAAGATCTACCCTAGTGAGGCAAGTCCTTCGTGGGCGATGGCCATGGTGGGATAGACAAGGTTGCTTCTTTGTGGACCCTTCGTGGGTGGAGCCCTCCGTGGACTCGCGCAACCTTTACCCTTCATGGGTTGAAGTCTCCATCAACGTGGATGTACGATAGCACCACCTATCGGAACCACGCCAAAAATCTCTGTGTCTCCAATTGCGTTTGCACACTCCAATCCCATCCCTTTACATTCTTGCAACTTGCATGATTTACTTTCCGCTGCTCATATACTCTTGTCATGCTTGCTTAATATCTGTTGTGAATGTTCATACTTGTGCCAAAACTCCACTTCAACTTAAAGAAATTAAAAACTGTAACTTTTCTTGCTAAGAGTCTATTCACCCCCCTCTAGACACCTCTTCTCGATCCTGCAATTGGTATCAGAGCATTGGTCTCCATTGCTTTGGTTTAAACACCTTTGGAGGAAGAATGATGAGTCTATGTTGAGGAATCTTAGACGTAGAGTGCCTATTCTTGATGGAGAGTATTTTCATGAGTGGAAAAATGAGGTGCTTGAGATCTTCAATGAGTATCATTTGACCAAGTACATTACTACTCCTTATGCTCGCATTGTTGACCCTTTGCATCCTACCCTTGATGAGTCTATTGACATGATCCGTAATGTTAGAATGGTCAATTTAATCACTAGAGGTTTGCCTAGAAACTTGCTTGCTAGCTTGCCTACTCTTGATTGTGCCTACACTATATGGAGATTTCTTGAGGAACGATTCCCAAATTATTCCTTGAAAATTCTAGATAAGATTCTTCATAAGTCTATTACCTTGAGTAAGGTGAGTTCCAATGATCCCAAGTTTGGTGATTACTTATTTGAGCTTACTACTCTTACGAGTGCAAAAGGAGATGTTGGAATTATTAGCAATATCATTTCCGAAGTCATTCGAATCCATAGAGATGAACATTGTTACAGTCATACTTCTAATGAATTACCCTCTTTAGGAGTTGATCCATCACATGATGATGTTGAACATGGATACTATGATGAGGATGATGATAGTGACTATGATCTTGATGATGCGATGAAACACTTTGGTCTTATGGCTAATCTTCGCGGCTACATGGCTGGAGGAAAGGAATGGGTCCTTGATAGTGGATGTACTGATCATATGACCAGAGACAAAGATATGTTTCGTGAGCTTGCTGAAAACAACGGCCCTCGAAAGTATGTCACTTTCGATGATAACTCAAAGGGTAAGGTGGATGGCCTTGGTAAGGTGGCCATCTCACATGATAGCTCTATACAAAATGTTATGCTCGTTGAATCTCTTGGCTACAATTTACTTTCCGTATCTAGACTTGCTGACTTTGGTTTCAATGTCCTGTTTACTGAAGTAGATTGCCAAGTGTTTCGTAGAGATAACCATAAAATGGTCTTTATCGGTATACGTAGAGGTGATCTTTACATTGTTGATTTCACTAAAAAGGCTCAACCTAGAACTTGCTTAATTGCTAAATCTTCTAAAGGCTGGTTGTGGCATAGAAGGCTAGGTCATGTGGGCATGCGAAATCTTGATAAGCTTATTAAAGGTGATCATATCCTTGGAGTAAAAGATGTTATATTTGACATGGATAGACTTTCTAGTGCTTATCAAGCAGGAAAACAAGTTGGAGGAAGTCACCCCGTGAAGAACATTATGACCACGAGAAGACCGCTCGAGCTACTTCATATGGATCTTTTTGGTCCCAATGCCTACAAAAGTCTCGGTGGTAACTCATTTGGTCTGGTTATAGTTGATGATTTTTCAAGATTTACGTGGGTGTTCTTTCTTGATGATAAATCACAGGTCCAAAAGATCTTCAAGAACTTTGCTAGGAAGGCCCAAAATCAATTTGAAGTGAAGATCAAGAAGGTTCTCAACGACAACGAAACGGAGTTCAAGAACGCAAATGTGGATACCATTCTTGACGAAGAAGGAATCTCACATGAGTTCTCGGCTACTTACACGCCTCAACAAAATGGAGTTGTTGAGAGGAAGAACCGAACTCTTATTGAGATGGCAATAACAATGCTTGATGAGTACAAGACTCCAAAACACTTTTGGGCGGAAGCGGTTGAGACAGCTTGTCATGCAACAAATTGCTTGTATCTTCACAAGCTACTCAGCAATACGGCATACGAGCTCCTCACCGGTAACAAACCCCAAGTTGGATACTTTCGAGTATTTGGCTCAAAGTGCTACATTCTTGATAAGCATCATCGTTCTAAATTTGCTCCTAAATCTCATGAAGGTTTCCTACTTGGTTATGGCTCAAACTCTCACACTTACCGGGTCTACAACAATTTCACCTGAAAGGTTGAAGAGACGGTAGATGTGAAGTTTGATGAATCTAATGGCCCGCAAGTAGAGAAATTGCCAATTGATGTAGGAGACAAAGACCCTTTGGAAGCAATTCAAGACTTATCTATCGGCAAGATTCGTCCAATGGAGGTGAAGGAGAGTACCTCGTCCATCCAAGTGGAAGCTTCCACCTCACGACAAGGTGAACCAATAGTTGACTTGGAAGCATCCACGAGTGGGACACACCAAGACGAAGAAAACGAGGACGTACATCAAGATGAACATCATCAACCTCCTTCTCCACCACGACAAGAGAACGACAACATCAACAATGAAGAAGGCCAAGAAGAAGAAGAACAAGATGAAGAAGATGTTCCACCCCGACCCAAGCAAAAGCTTCCACGAGTTTGAGCAAGAGTCGCCAAAGACCATCCCGTCGAGCAAATCTACAATGATATCCAAACCGGGAGAATCACTCGCTCTAAAACTCGTTTGGCTAGCTTTTGTGAACATTATTCATTCATCTCTAGCATTGAACCTATGAAGGTTGAAGAATCATTGGAAGATCCGGATTGGATAAATGCCATGCATGAAGAGCTACACAACTTTGAGATAAATCAAGTGTGGACATTGGTCGAGAAGCCCGACAACAACCACAACATCATTGGTACCAAATGGGTGTTTCGCAACAAGCAAGATGAAGAAGGTCAAGTTGTTCGCAACAAAGCTCGTCTAGTCGCCCAAGGCTACACTCAAGTCAAAGGTATGGACTACGGTGAGACATATGCCCCCGTTGCTAGACTTGAGTCCATCTGCATCTTACTTGCCTATGCTAATCACCATGATATCACTTTATACCAAATGGACATTAAAAGTGCTTTTCTAAATAGTGAAATTGACGAGGAAGTTTATGTTAAACAACCTCCCGGCTTTGTCAATCCTAAGAAACCCGATCATGTTTACAAACTTCACAAAGCCCTTTATGGTCTTAAACAAGCTCCTAGAGCGTGGTATAAATGCTTGACCAAGTTCCTTATTGAAAAAGGCTTTGAAATTGGAAAAATAGATTCTACTCTTTTTACTAAAAGGGTTAATGGTGAGTTATTTGTATGACAAATTTATGTTGATGATATCATATTTGGCTCAACTAACCCTCATTTTAGTGAGAAGTCTCAAAAGCTAATGTCGGAGAAGTTTGAGATGTCTATGATGAGTGAACTCAAGTTCTTTCTTGGTTTGCAAATCAAGCAAACTAAGGAAGGCACCTTTGTCTCTCAAACAAATTACACCAAGGACTTATTCAAGAAGTTCAACATGCAAGAAAGCAAAGGTATGAAAACTCCCATGCCTACTAGTGGACATCTTGACTTGACTAAGTATGGTGAACCGGTTGATCAAAAAGTTTACCGCTCTATGATCGGTTCATTGTTATATCTATGTGCCTCTCGTCCCGATATTATGCTAAGTGTGTGCATGTGTGCACGATATCAAGCGGCCCCCAAAGAATGTCATCTTAAGGCTGTGAAAAGGATAGTGAGATATTTAATACATACACCAAATTTTGGCATTTGTTATCCTAAGAGGTCGTATTTTAATCTTGTTGGCTATTCCGACTTGGACTATGCCGGAGACAAGGTTGATAGAAAGTCCACTTCGGGTACTTGTCAATTTCTTGGTAGATCTCTTATGTCTTGGTCTTCCAAGAAACAAAACTCGGTATCCTTATCCACCGCCGAAGTGGAATACATTGCCGCCGGTTCATGTTGTGCTCAATTACTTTGAATGACCCAAACTCTTAAAGATTATGGGATCAATGTGAAACATGTTCCATTGCTTTGTGACAATGAGAGTGCTATTAAGATTGCTCACAATCCCGAGCAACATTCTTGAACTAAGTATATTTAAGTTCATCATCATTTCATTCGAGATCATGTTGCTAAAGGGGACATTGATCTTAAGCATGTTCGTACCGATAAGCAATTGGTGGATATATTCACGAAACCACTCGATGAGAAAGTCTTTTGCCGTTTGAGAGGTGAATTGAACATCATTGATGCTTTAAACTTGGAATAGAAACTCCATTTGGATACATGCAAGGCATGAATCTATGACAAATCCTTGATATTTCTCTTATGATGATATTCATATGTCTTGGATATATTTGCACCCTTGCATGTTATCTAACCCTTGTAGGTACTTGGATGAATCTAAATCTATGAGATATCAACCCACTCACATCTTTAGTGATCTCTACATCACCAAGTCTCTACAATACGGTGGTTGATGACAAGGAAGCACGAAACCCTTCAACATATCCTTTGACAAATTATATGTATGAAATTTCATGATTGTCATTTTGGATACACAAGTGCTCTTACTTGCAAAACTAACCCATGTAGGTAGATGAACTCAACTCCAAGTGGTGCTCCCAACCATTCTTGTGCTACATCAACCTTGAGCACCCCATGCAAGTTCAACTACATGATCAAGATCAACACCACCACCCAAGGTATGTCATTCCATCTTAGAGAAGCTTTACCTCAAGACATAGGTCAAAGCAACTCAACAAGATGTGAATACCTCAAATGCTTAAACGAAAAATGGTAACCCCATTTTGAGCTTAAACGATGAGTATGACTTACGTTCAAGTGTTCTTACTTAACTCCTCAGTCAATATACTCTAACATAGGTGACTTTGTCACCGCCCAATTCTAGATGAAGTTCTCTAGTGTTTCCTTGAGTTTTTGCAAACTTCATCTAGATTTTCTTTTCTTTCCCTGCATCCAATTCATTGAAAATCCTTTAGTTAATTCCTTGCAAATCTTTGTGAGATCTTATTTGCCTAGTGAGCTGACGTGACAAGTGTTCTCTCTATGTTGAACTCGGTCATACCGATCTATTGCTTTCGGTCACACCGAACCAATTTGGTACCACCGAAGACTACAACTCGGTATCACCGATTTCACTGCAGAGAAGACAATTTGCCATATGTTCCTGTAGTTTTATTCCAGCTCCACTCAATGATTCTTGTCCTCTACCAGCATCACTTTCTATATCAAAGGGGGAGATAGATCTCAAGGACCAAACCTCTTGACTCACACTCCAGAAGATCCCTTCTTGGAAATTGATGTCAAAGGGGGAGAGAGATCACCTCAAAGCTTATTCTCTTCAAAGGGGGAGAGAGAGAGAGAAAGGGAGAGAGATATAATCTCATCAAAGGCCCAAGATGCTTGGTGTTCAAGAAGAGAGAAGTCACATGTCTTTGAGAGGAGAAAGACATGTCTATGTTATGTTTGTGTTTATGATCTGTTTCGCTCTGATTTTGTTTCCCTGTGTTCTCCCATTATCCAATACAAGATTCAGGGGGAGAAAGACTGCTAGGGAAGGAAATCTTTGAATTCATTGCATATCTTTACCTTTTGGGGACATGTCTACATCAAATAGAGTACTCAGTACGCACTCTCTACATGTCATCCCAGTCTTGGTACTCTTGTGGTTTCTTTTGGTTGCTCTGACTTGTAGATGTACCTGTGTTATCTAACCTTGTTTACTCAGGTTCATCTCCTTCTAAGCCAACTCAAGACCACAACGTAAGTATATGCATCACACTCATGTGCATGAGCATTTCTTGCTGATGTACATATTGTTTGCAAGAAAGACTCATGATCATGTAGGTACATTTCCTATATTCACATCTTTTGCTCTGATGCATATAGCCAAGATACATGTAACATATTGCTTACACTATTAAGAGGGGATGAGGTGTTGCTTAATGGCTTGCTTGCTCAAAGTGCTTAGTGATATGCTCCACAACCCTCAACCACTTTCTCACATCCACATATGTCCCAAACCAAAAGTAAAACTCGGCCCCACCGAAATTTTCTATCCGGCGCCACGGAGTTCTCTTGACATAGCCACTGCCAGAAACCCTAATCATTTCGGTCTCACCGATGGGATCTCGGTCTCATCGAGATGGGCTTGCAAACTATCGGTTGCCTATTGCATTAATTTTGGTCTCACCGAAACATGTCATCGGTCCCACCGAGTTTGCTTAGCCAACTCTTTGTTTAGCTTATTACCAAAATTGGTCCCACCGAATTTGTGTAATCGGTCCAACCGAGATGAGGCTCTACCCTAAACCTAGCACATCGGTCCCACCGAAAACCCTAACGGTCACATTATGAACTAAATCGGTCTGACCGAGTTGTATGATTCGGTCCCACCGAGTTTACTTGGCCAACTCTCTGTTTAGCTTATTACCAAAATCGGTCCCAGAATTTGTGTAATCGGTCCAACTGAGATGACGCTCTACCCTAACCCTAGCACATCGGTCCCACCGAGTTGATCAAGTCGGTCCCACCGAAAACCCTAATGGTCACATTATGAACTAAATCGGTCTGACCGAGTTGTATGATTCGGTCCCACCGAGTTTGGTGATTTGTGTGTAACGGTTAGATTTTGTGTGGAGGCTATATATACCCCTCCACCCACTCTTCATTCGTGGAGAGATCCATTAGAACATGCCTACACTTCCAACATACATTTTCTAAGAGAGAACCACCTACACTTGTGTTGATGTCAAGATATTCCATTCCAACCACATAATCTTGATCTCTAGCCTTCCCCAAGTTGCTTTCCACTCAAATCATCTTTCCACCAAAATCCTATCCTTTGAGAGAGAGAGAGAGAGAGAGTTGACTGTTGGGGAGACTATCATTTGAAGCACAAGAGCAAGGAGTTCATCATCAACACACCATTTGTTACCTCTTGGAGAGTGGTGTCTCCTAGATTGGTTAGGTGTCACTTGGGAGCCTCTGTCAAGATTGTGGAGTTGAACCAAGGAGTTTGTACGGGCAAGGAGATCGCCTACTTCATGAAGATCTACCCTAGTGAGGCAAGTCCTTCGTGGGCCATGTCCATGGTGGGATAGACAAGGTTACTTCTTCGTGGACCCTTCGTGGGTGGAGCCCTCCATGGACTCGCGCAACCGTTACCCTTCGTGGGTTGAAGTCTCCATCAACGTGGATGTACGATAGCACCACCTATCGGAACCACGCCAAAAATCTCCGTGTCTCCAATTGCGTTTGCACACTCCAACCCTATCCCTTTACATTCTTGCAACTTGCATGATTTACTTTCCGTTGCTCATATACTCTTGTCATGCTTGCTTGATATGTATTATGAATGTTCATACTTGTGCCAAAACTCTACTTCAACTTAAAGAAATTAAAAACTGCAACATTTCTTGCTAAGAATCCATTCACCCCCCTCTAGACATCTCTTCTCGATCCTACAAAGGCGCGTCTCCAACAGACGGCTCCACTTGATGTTTCTCATACCATGTGGTGTGAGCTGCAGTTTGATGTGTTCAACCGTAAGGTGCCCATCTATGGACCTTACCTGTTTTTCTTGATCTCGAAGATTTGGGAGAAGCTTTTCCTGGATGAAGACTTTCATGCTCCCGACTGGACCCGCCATGAGCCTATCAAGCTACGCATCAATATCCAGTGGGCTAACACCACCACCCGGGCTGAGGCTGAGGCTGCTAGGATGGTTGTGGATGAGGATGAGGTTGAGGAGGAGGAGGTGGCCGAAGACAGCTCTGAGGGATACACTCCTCCCTTTTTTGAGCCAACTTGGGCCAAGAAGCTCAAGGCCAATATGAAGGATCTTTTCTGCATGCAGGCCAAGGGTCAGTACCGGTCCCATGTGAACGCCAAGATGGCTCGTCATCGCAACAAGGCCATCACGAGGCAGGTTGGCCTTGAGGTCCAGAGTGGCTCTGAGGAGCGGATCACAGATGAGGAGCAGTGGACCAGACATCACTGCCGGTGGAGCGAGTCGAAGGAGGAGACTGGTATTCCTTCTACATCTCGTGCTACAGAGGAGTCTCTGGAGGATGAGCATGATTGGTGATGCCTTGGAGTTCTGCCACCACCTGTGTTGTAGGTGTCCTCTCTGCCTTTTTGGTGTCTCGATGCCAAAAGGGGAGAGAGTGTAGGATTTGCGAGTCTTGTGCCGTGTGTTTCGCTTTGCTTTCGTTCTGTTGAACCTTTGTTTGCTTTGGTTTGTTGGTTTGTGCTCGTGTGAGACCAGAAGACTATCATATGGTGTAAGACATATGTCCTCAGCTTATCTTACTGTCTTATCCTATTATCTAGTAGATTGTGAGCCTATTATGTCTTGTGTCATTTACTTCATGCTCTCACCTTTATCTTGCCTTCATGCTTAGTGTTATTCATATTGTTGCAAGAAATGCCTTGTTTATAAAATATAAGGGGAGTGTTGATCCTAGTATGTCTGTCGTGCAGTACAAAGCATGTCTATAGCGTGCACACATCTAGGGGGAGCATGTCTATATTTTATAGATGTTGGGTTTGCTTATGTTTCATTTTATATCCCTACGTGCAAATCCCGTATTGTCATCAATCCACCAAAAAGGGGGAGATTGTAAGGTCATATTTCTCCTTAAGTGGTTTTCGTGATTGATGACAATGCATTTGCGGACTAATCGTGTGCATTGAGCATTTCAGATATCTCATGTCTAGGCACAAGACGATTCGGTGTCCCTCGGAGCCTATCGAAGATGGCGTTTCCCTATGGTTCTTTTCGGTGGATTTGAGTCGTAGGAAAGTCGTACTATTAAGAGGGGGTCTGCTTCGGAAAGGTTAGGGTGGAATCATCACGTGCACATCTATTCCTTTGCACCACCTTTCCTTGCTTCTTTGGAGCACCGGTTGTTCCCCTTGTCGCTGCGAAGATGAAGGCATCCTAGTGCTACTGGTCTACGACATGCGGTAATACTGCTCAAGGGAGCAGTAGTATAGCAGCTGGCCACGGTAGTACCACCCTAGGTAGCGGTAGTATCGCAAGTGTGGTAGTACCGCTCCTAGCATGCAGTAGTACCGTGGCCTCTGACCCAGCACCATGGCGTGAGAGGATGTAGGGGCGGAAGTAATTTTTTATTCCGCACCCTACGCGGTAGTATAGCTCCCTATGAGCTGTAGTACCGTGCCGGATTTTTGCACTGACCAAAACTCAGTGGAAGTAACCGCGGATGTAATTTTATTAGTCTGTGCCTTCCCAGCCCAGGATGAGCTCTGCCTTGTGGTAGTATAGCAGGGGCGCGCGGTAGTACCGCTCCAGCAGTTCTACCGCTCGTTGCCTTGATCAACAGAGCCTCACCTGTCTCCTACCGCGTGAGCGGTAGTACCGCACCTCCCAGCGGTAGTACCGCAAGCCCGTGCAGTAGTATCGCTTGGATATGCGGTAGTACCGCATCTCGCGGGCTGAGTAGGTGGGTAACGTTGGTTTTGTCCTCTCACTATATAAGGGGGTCTTCTTCCCAAGTAGACTATCTCTTCCTCCCCCAAAGCTCCATTGTTGCTCAAAGCTCCATTTTCGTCCGATCTCTCTCCCTACCCAATCAAACTTGTTGATTTTCTAGGGATTGGTTGAGAAGGCCCCGATCTACACTTCCACCAAGATAAATTTGATTCCCCCCACTAATCCCTTGCGGATCTTGTTACTCATGGGTGTTTGAGCCCCCTAGACGGTTGAGGTCGCCACGGAGCCATATTCCATTGTGGTGAAGCTTCGTGGTGTCATTGAGGGCCTCCAATTAAGTTGTGGAGATTGCCCCAACCTTGTTTGTAAAGGTTTGGTCGCCGCCTCCAAGGGCACCAATAGTGGAATCACGGCATCTCGCATTGTGTGAGGGCGTGAGGAGAATACAGTGGCCCTAGTGGCTTCTTGGGGAGCATTGTGCCTCCATGCCGCGCTCCAACGGAGATGTACTTCCCCTCAATGGGAAGGAACTTTGGTAACACATCCTCGTCTCCTCCGGCTCCACTCTTGGTTATCTCTTACCTTTATGTGTGCAAGCTTATATTGTGTTGTACCTCTTGCTTGCTTGTGTGCTTGTTGTTGTTGCATCATATAGGTTGCTCACCTAGTTGCATATCTAGACAACCTACTTTGATGCAAAGTTTAAATTGGTAAAGAAAAGCTAAAAAATGTTAGTTGCCTATTCACCCCCCTCTAGTCAACTATATCAATCCTTTCACCATCACTGGGCCTCCGCCTTGGTAGTCAATTCTCCCCAGCATGTCTGAGGAGCTCTTTCGTGGGTTCTTTTATTGCGGTGGAGTGTGTCTAGGTGGTGACGATGGCTGACACTCAGTGATCATTTGCGACAGGCTCAGTCGGCCCTGTATATTTTCTTTGTGAAACTCATCATGAAAGTCGGAGATGTCGATCGTTTGCGCGTGTGGCCATCCATTGGCATGTGTCGTCATGACCTCCGTGCAGCTACTCTGATGTAGCTCTGTGGTGAAATCGGAGTCGCTTGTTCTGGGGCAATCAATGATGAAGATG
Source organism: Triticum aestivum (assembly GCF_018294505.1). Taxonomy (NCBI): domain Eukaryota; kingdom Viridiplantae; phylum Streptophyta; class Magnoliopsida; order Poales; family Poaceae; genus Triticum; species Triticum aestivum. The sequence continues at coordinate 425,713,501 of NC_057806.1, read as the reverse complement.
ACACCTGCAACTCTTCGATGGATGTCTTTTCTTCTTTGTAGTTCTTTGTTCCATGGTCAGGTTGGTTGATGGTGCCAATGTTACGTGGGTTGGATTGTTTTGATTTTAGGCGGGCTTTCCCCAAATTAATCAGGCAACTCTCACTTTCTTCTTTATTAATGGAAAGGGTAATGTTTGTAATAGGCCGACCGTTGAAACGGTTGGCCAGTTGCTATCTCCACGTCACGCATTACGTCCTCCCACATGTCGTAATAGGCCCATGCACCGTTGTTTCTCCTTTCCTTATCCTCTCGTGGTCGTTCATGTCCACTCATTTTCCAGCTCCTCTCTTCTTCCCCATGGATCCCAAATTTGTTATTACCCGCCGCGACGCAAGGCAGGGGAAGGACATGGCCTACACCTTCTCCATGCTCACGGCTTTCCGAGGGGCGACACTGCTAACCATTGTGTGGCAACGGCCTTGGGGTGGCGTAGCGGAACAGGTGCTGGAGACGGCGTCCATGGGTGCCGGTGATTGTGTCCAGTGATGCTGCAACTGGACGGGCATGGATCCACCCACCATGGGCACAGTGATCACATGTGACGAGGGTGTTGCAACCGTGGAGTGAAAATGTTGGATCTACGGTGCTCATATGGTGGAACCATCAGCGGAAGATGTTGAAAGACACAACTTCTGTCGGTGACTGATGGAAATATGCCCTAGAGGCAATAATAAAATGGTTATTATTATATTTCCTTAATCATGATAAAGGTTTATTATTCATGCTAGAAATGTATTGACCGGAAACTTAAATACATGTGTGGATACATAAACAAATACCGTGTCCCTAGTGAGCCTCTACTAGACTAGCTCGTTGATCAAAGATGGTTAAGGTTTCCTAACCATAGACATAAGTTGTCATTTGATAACGGTATCATATCATTAGGAGAATGATGTGACGAACAAGACTCATCCGTAAGCTTAGCATTTGATCGTTCAGTTTATTGCTATTTCTTTCTTAATGTCAAATACATATTCCTTCGATTATGAGATTATGCAACGCCCGGATATATGAGGAATACCTTGTGTGCTATCAAACATCACAACATAACTGGGTGATGATAAAGATGCTCTACAGGTATCTCCAAAGGTTTTTGTTGAGTTGGCATAGATCGAGATTAGGATTTGTCACTGCGTGTATCAGAGAGGTATCTCTGGGCCCTCTCGGTAATACACATCACAAGAAGCTTGCAAGCAAAGTGACTAAGGTGTTAGTTACGAGATGATGTACTATGGAGCGAGTAAAGAGACTTGCCGGTAACGAGATTGAACTAGGTATGAAGATACCGACGATCGAATCTCGGGGAAGTAACATACCGATGGACAAAGGGAATTACGTGTGTTGTCATAACGTTCGACCGATAAAGATCTTCGTACAGTATGTAGGAGCCAATATGGGCATCTAGGTTCCACTATTGGTTATTAACCGGAGAGGTGTCTCGGTCATGTCTACATAGTTCTCGAACCCGTAGGGTCTGCACGCTTAACGTTCGTTGATGATATAGTGTTATATGAGTTATATGATTTGGTGACCAAATGTTGTTCGGAGTCCCGGGTGAGATCACAGATATGACGAGGAGTCTCGAAATGGTCGAGAGGTAAAGATTGATATATAGGACGATGGTATTCGAACACCGAAAGAGTTTCGGAGTGCACCGGGTAGTCATCGGGTCACCAGAAGGGGTTCCGGACACCCCTGGTAAGTGTATGGGCCTAATGGGCCAATGTGGGGGACAGACCAACCCCTCGTCTGCCCCTTCTTTGGACAGCAGGCCCTAGGGGAAGGAAAGGGTAGGGGTGGCCCCTCCTTCCTTTCCCTCCTCAAGTGAGAAAGGAAGGGGGCGCCATCCTCCCCTGCCTTCCTCCCGCACTCATACATGGCAGGGGCACAGCTTGGGGCAGGACCCCAAGTGGGATTCAACCCCACTTGGGGCGCCTCCAGGCTGCCTCCTCCCCCCACCTATATATATATATATGTGTGTGTGTGTGGGGGGGGGGGAGGGGGCGTCTAGCACACAAGAGACAATTGCCTAGCCATGTGCGGTGCCCCCTCCACCGTTTACACCCCTAGTCATATTTTCGTAGTGCTTAGGTGAAGCCCGTCGGAGATCACTTCACCATCACCGTCACCACGCCATCGTGCTGCTGGACCTTATCTACTACCTCGCCGTCTTGCTGGATCAAGAAAGCGGAGGACGTCACTGAGCTGAACGTGTGTAGAAGGCGAAGGTGCCGTACATTCGGTACTTGATCGGTTGAGGCGCGAAGAAGTTTGACTACATCAATCGTGTTGTTAAACGCTTCCACTTATGGTCTACGAGGGTACGTAGACACACTCTCCCCCTCGTTGCTATGCATCCCCATGAATAGATCATTGCATGTGCATAAAAAAGTTTTGTTTTCCATGCTACGTTTCCCAACACTGACCACGCTGACGGGTGCCGCAACCACGGTGGCAAATTACTGGAACCATGGCGGAGGATGCTAGAACCGGCGGAGCCCGGTGCTGCGACGAGGCAGCAAATTTTGGTGTGGCTAAGTTTTATGCTGGAACCAGGCATCCGCGGTGCTACAACCAGCCATGGAAATTGCTGCAACCGGCAGAGCCCGATGCTGCGTCGAGGTGGCGATTTTTTTGTTGCTGTGAAGTTTTTGCTAGAACTTGGCATTAGTGGTAACCAACCATGGAATTTGTTGGAACCAACTTTCTTCCTCGACGACAGCCATGGCGTTTTCTCCGTTTTTTGCTACAATAGGAGGGTTCAAAGCTGCAACTCGTGTTGCGCAGAGCTGGTGCTGAACGGGGAAGGTAACCACGGCGACGGCCGCCTAATGTCGACAAGGGAGCTGAGCTGCAAGCGAGGGGCGACGGCGGAGCTGCATCTGGTGGCGCGGGAGCTATAGCTTTTTTCGAGAGAGCTCATGCCATGAGGTGATGCGGTCGTTGGGGTGAGCCGGTGATGGTGCCGAAGGTCCTCTCGTTGGATGGTTGTGCAGCAGATGCATGCCGCGTGCCGATGGAAGGCGGAGGTTGATTGCGTATCGCGTTCTAGACGAAGTGGGATAGATCGGATGGCTGATTTTGCATCAACCGGACGGTGCACGTGGGACCGGCCGAAAGTTTGAGCCGGTCAACCGGCCCCTATCACCCACCTAATGAAAATGACTAGTAGTTTAACTGGTTTCAAAAATAAAAATGGCACTTATTATTTCAACTGCAATTCTGGAATTGCACGCACCAACCCATTTGTGGAAATAAAACAACAAATCACGATTTCATGTGGCTGGAGCTGGTAGGTAACCAAAACGACACGCGTGGGTACTAAGCGGCGGCGCCCAGCTGGCTGCCGGCGACGTCGATGACGAAGCGGTATCTCACGTCGTTCCTCTCCAGCCGCTCGACCGCCGTGTTGACGTAGTCCATCTTGACGACCTCGACGTCGGCGGTGATGCCGTGCTTCCCCGCGAAGTCGAGCATCGCCTGACAGCTGCCGATGCTGCCCACGAGGTTCCCGGCCACGCGCTTGCCGCCGCCGATGATGGCGTAGGCCGGAAGCTCCAGCGGCGTGCTGGGCGCGCCCACCACCACCAGCTGCCCCCTCGGCTTTAGCAGCTCCAGCAGCGGCACGATCGGGTGCCCCGCCGACACCGTGTCGATGATGCCGTCCATCGTGCCGGCCGCCGCCTGCACCCGAAAATTTACGCGCGTCAATGGCTCCCGACCTCCCGTCCCGTGCCAAGAATCATGCGTCACACGCACGAAAGGTCGATTAATGGAGGGAAGCAACTGAAACAAAGCCTAACCTTCATTTGCTCGGGGTCCTGGCTGACCAAGAACGCGTCGGCGCCGAGCCGCTCGACGGCCTCCTCGCGCTTACTCGGCGACGAGCTGATCACGGTGACGGTCATCCCGAAGGCCTTGCCGAACTTGACGGCCATGTGGCCGAGGCCCCCGAGGCCGACCACGCCCAGGTGCTTCCCCGGCGCGTTGAGGCCGAACTCCATCATGGGGCTGTACACCGTGACGCCGGCGCAGAGCAGCGGCGCCGCCCCGTCCAGCGGCAGGCCCTCCGGGACGCGGACGACGTAGCCCTGGTCGACGACGAGGACGTCGGAGAACCCTCCCTGGGTGGTGGCGCCGTCGTAGTCCACGGCGTTGGAGGTGAGCACGAGCGTGGGGCAGTGGTTCTCGTGCCCGCTGCCGCAGCTCACGCAGGAGCGGCAGGAGTCGACGAAGTAGCCCACGCCCACCGTGTCCCCGGCCTTGAAGTTCTTGACGCCGGGGCCAGCGTCGGTGACGACGCCAACAATCTCATGCCTGCGCCGCATGATTCCATCGTTAGTTCGTACTAGAAATTTGGAGGCAAATTGTGGGATGGTGTTTGGCAAGGTTCACGTTCACCCACCCGGGGACGACGGGGTAGAGGGCGTTTCCCCACTCGTTCTTGGCGATGTGGAGGTCGGTGTGGCAGATCCCGCAGAAGAGCACCTTGATGGTGACATCGTCGTCCTTCAGAGCCCTACTATCATGCATCACGTAGGGGAGTTCGTCAGATCGGCGCAAGAAGCAGAGGGGCATGATAGGGACTGGACTGGAATACTGGACAGAGGAAGACGACCTTCGTGAGAAGCTGTAGGGGGAGAGGACACCGGACGGGTCCTTCGCGGCCCAACCGGTCGCAGGCGTGCCTTTCGCCATTGATGACTGCTTGCTCTGCTTCTTCGGTCCTGGCACTTCGATTTCCTGCTCAAAAATATCCGGATGACACTGCCAGGCCACGAGGTTGGGGATAAATAGGCGAGCTGACGAGTTGGATCGAACGTCAGACACTACGTGTGTAGGGCATGGACGTCAGCTACTATGTACTCCAGCTACAGCGGTGCGGTATCAAACGGGAAACACATGCTCACATAGTCTACTCCAAGTCCAAGTCCCAACCCTACCTTCGCCGCAGGCACCGGGAAGGCGGGCTCGTGCCGCTCAACTGTAAACCTACTCATCAATAATTAAGCGGTCCATTCGATGTGGGGTCAATGATCGTCGGCTGGCATTTCAAAAGAAAAAGAAATGATCGTCGGCCGGCGAATGATTCGACATGTCGCGTGATAACGGACGATCCAGCGAAGACGAACCCTACCTAGTACCTACCACAACTATTGGCTAACAACCCGATTCATGAGAAGAGAAAGAATATCTAAATTCATGGGTATTCCAACTGATTGTTACTGCGACTCGTTACCTAAACAGGGATGATTCAGAATCTTGCCACATGATCAGTGGAGCTTGGGAAGTACCTATCGGTCGACTTGATTGTATTATCCTATCTATCGGTGATCTTATTATATACAGTCGCTCTGAAGCTTTTTTTTTCTTGAATTGTATCAATAAGAGCAACTCCAACGGGCCGACCCAAACGGATGGCGTTTTTGTTCATCTTTTGTCCATTTGGTCGGCAGCCCGTCCGCCTTCCGCCCCCTTTTAGTTTTGGGTCGACAGTGCGCCCAACGGGCCGACCCATTTCATAACCGCACACATTTTAGATCATGGCGTCGCCCTGGTTTTGGCGCTCCAGCGCACGGGAAAGGTTCGCGCGCGCGGGGGAAAGCGGCCTAGCGCGCGCTGGTTTTGGCGCTCCAGCGCACGAGAAAGATTCGTGCTCGCGCCGCGGCCGGCGCTCGTTATAAAGAAGGCGCTCCCTCCACACTCTGTTCGTCGCCCGCTCTCACCGCCTCTGCGCCACCATGTCGATCCGCCGCCTGGGCGCTTCGGCTTTCCGCGGAGTCCGCGAGCGCCGCTCCGGCGCCTTCTCCTCCGAGATTTGGTTTCGCGAGAAACATCTCATCCTTAGCACCTTCGACACTGCAGAGGAGGCGGCCCGCGCGCACGACGCGGCGGCGTGGCGCCTCCTGAGGCCTCGTCGGGATATGAATTTTCCCAACGTGTCGAGCCAGCGGGCGCAGGATCTGGCGCCTCTCCCGCGGCTTTTCACCGACGAGGATCGTCGTGTCCACCGAAGGCGGCAGAGTCGCCTCGCCATCGCGGAGAAGGATGTGGAAGCCTTGGTGGTGTGGCGCGGAGGCTTCCCGCAGGACATCGTCGACGAGCGCCAGTTCTACAAGCCAAGGAGGTTGGAGAGGGACGCGAGCAGGAGGGAGCGAGCCGCCTATCGGGAGGACAAGCGTTCGCGGAAGCAGGCAGCTCAATTGAAACTAGAGCTACGAGAAACGGCGGGTTGGGACTTTGAAGACGAGGCGTATGCTGACGCCTACATTCAGACGTCGGAGGAGGACATTACCGAGTCGGAGTCAGAAAGCGACGAGTAGTGGTCTTTTCTTTTATCTATGTACGCTACAACTATCTATGTATCCATTTTTATCTGAAAAATGGCCGGCGGCGTCGGCGGCGTAGCAGGAGGGCGAGGGTGTGAATCCAATGTGCCATTGACCAGCGGGCCCGGTCAGGAAAGAGGGCGAGCGCGCGCGCATCCGTCTTATGTCCGCGCCGACGCAAATCAGGCTAAGAAATGGGCCAGGAATGGGTCGGCAGGCGGACGAAAGCGGACGCGTGTAAGTGCATCTAGTGCCCCTTAGTGATTTTGGTGTATTGAAGACTTATAGGTTAAGGGACTAATGCGTTTGTGAGTGTACACAGGTCTATAAGTCTATGAGGAGTTTGATATTTACAGAGAAAGTCGACCCCTAAAAATGAAATTCTTCGACTAAAGACTTTGAATCTCTGAAGACTTTCTGAAGACTTTGAAAGTGAAGAAATTGATGTGACCGTGAAGACTTGGTATTCATTCGAGGAACATAAAGCGTGAAGACTTTTGTTTTCGTAATTTCATTTTCTCTTTCTTGAGTCATAGGAAACACCGTACTGTTAAAGGGGGTCGAGAAAATACTAAGGAAAAAATTCCATGTGATGCTCAACTCAAAATCCTACACCTACCAATCCCTTCGAGTGAAGCCATTGGAAATCTCATACAGTTCAGTCAATTTCTTCAGTGACAGAGACGAAGTTTTTCTAGTCTCTGAGGAATTTGTTCTGACTAAGGAGTTAGGAATTCGTCAGTGCGGATTGCCTACACAGTGAGGAACATGATAGCCCTGAGGATTTTGCTACTCAAAATTCCGACCGTTGCTGTGCTATACGCCAGCTGTCCCAAAATATCTATCCCCCTAACGGTCATAGCATTGAAGGGCATTTATGTCTTATCATGTTGGGCTGCTCCCTAGGCTATAAATAGCCGCCCCCTACAACCACTAACTGGTTGGATGCTCCGAGAGAAACTGACACTTGTCATTTGAGAGCAACCCATCCTCCGAGAACTTCGAGCGAAAATCATCAAGTGAGGAAAAACCCAAACCCAAACACCTACAAACCCCAAGTGATTGAGCATCACTGAAGAGATTGATCCTGCATGGATCCGACACTTGTTACCTTTGAAGATTGTGCTTCTTCCAGACGGTTAGGCGTCATGGTCTAGAGCATCCAAGAGGAATTATGGATCGCCGAGTGACCAAGTTTGTGAGGGTTCAGAAGTCACCTGAAGACTTACCACGAGTGATTGGACGAGGTCTGTGTGATCTTAGCTCAAGAAGAATACGGTGAGTACTTGGTGTCCTGAGCTGCGTGTTCAGGACTGGGTGTCCGGGATTGTGTGTCCTCGAGTTTAAATACTCGGCCGCTCCTACCAGACGTACAATTGAGACAGCAGTTGGAACTGGTCTACCAAATCATTGTCTTCACCAAGCCTACTAGTTCTATTTCCTCAACTCTTTCATTTCCTTATAACTGTGTTGTGTGTTTGTTCATATCTGTGTTTGAAGACTTTGACTAAAGACTTTCTCAATTTCCTCAGTTCAATTTCTTTAGTCTGTTTGTCTTCATCCTGTGTTATCATTTGCTTTTGCTTCTTGTACTCTATGCCTGTCTTCATTTCATCATGATGACCATGCTTGTGTTCTGTTATGTTTACTTTTGAGTACTTATTTCGCTGCTAGTAGTTCTTCGCTAAGGAATTTCCTCACCGGCAAATTCCTCAGTGAAGAATTTCATAAAAATCGCCTATTCACCACCCCTCTAGTCGATATAACGCACTTTCAATTGGTATCAGAGTAAGGTACTCCCTTGTTCGGTGTGATTTTGGTTTAACCGCCTGGAGTTTTAGTTATGTCGGCCGCATGTATGAAGAAAGTGACATGCCCCATCTTTGACGGTCACGAGTATCCCAAGTGGAAGGCCATGATGAAGAAGCGCCTCATGGCGATGAACAGCGAGCTGTGGACCGTCACTGAGATTGGTCTGACCGATCTGTGCAAGATGGCGAAAGCTGATTACATTCGCAAGTACACTCTTCTCAACCTCGCGGCAAAGGATGTCATCTGCTCCTGTGTGTCTCAAAATCAGTTCAGGAATATCATGCATCTCGATCATGCGAAGCTCATCTCGGACCGTCTCTCTTAGGTCTATGAAGGTCATCGAACCTGTCATGCTCCTTGGTGAAAGGGCATTTCCCTACTTTATGTTTTGGATGATGATGACAACCCTTTGTTGGTCTAATCCTGTGCTAAATGTTTCAGGTTCTCGACGCTTAGGCTCACATCGAAAAGCTATTCTCTCTTGTAGGAAAAGATCGAAGACGGAGTCCCCTATGCTTTTTATCTCTTTGGTCGTAGGGAACCCGTACTATCAAGAGGAAATTCTCATTAGAAAGAACTAGGGGAATCTTTTCATGTACACCTTCATCACCCCTCATTTGTCTTCCTCAGGTGAGAGAGAGAGAGAGAGTTCTCCTTGTGTCTTCTCCTATCTATTCCCACTCACTGTTTCTGCCCAGCGATTGTACCGCTCTCTGGAGCAGTTGTACCGCTGGGTCTTGTCGCTCACCAGCTTTGCTCGAGCGGTTGTACCGCTGCCTCCGGGCGGTGGTACCGCCACCATGATCTGCAAAAGCTGGGGCGGTGGCTCCGTCCATGCACCGCTCAAGTACCGCTCGCGCTTCTGTTTTGATGCGGTTCTTGGGCGGTAGTGGCCCGGTTGGTCCGGTCGTTCCTCGGTGACCGGTACCACCGGTGGTCCGAGCGGTTCTTCCGCTCGGAACTTAGCCGCCCAAGAGCGCAAGGCCATGCGGTTGTTCCGGCCAGGCACCACCCAAGTACCGGTCAAACTCCTATTTTGATGCGGTGGCTCTGCAGTTAGTCCGGTTATTTTTCTTAGCCGGTACTACCACCCGCAGGTCCGGTTGTACCGCTTGGTAGGGTTTTTGCAGATACACCGTGAGTGCCGGTTGTACCGGGACGAGGACCGGTTGTACTGCTGCAGTGCAAAAAAACACAGTAATGGTTGGAATCTAGGGTTGCTATATAAGGGAGCTTCTCCCACCTACCACTCTCACCTTTGACCTCTCTTACTCCACCATTAATGCACTTCAAGCTCTCTTGCCCGATCTCTCTCTCTAGCCACTCAAACTTGTTGATTTGCTAGGGATTGAAGGAGGAGACCTAGATCTACACTTCCACCAAAGGATATTTGCTTCCCCCATACTTTCTTGTGTGGATTTTGTTACTCTTGGGTGTTTGAGCACCCTAGACGGTTGAGGTCACCTCGGAGCCATATTCCATTGTGGTGAAGCTTCGTGGTTTCGTTGGGAGCCTCCAATTAAGTTGTGGAGAGAGCCCAACCTTGTTTGTAAAGGTTCGTCCCGCCTTCAAGGGCACCAATAGTGGAATCACGCATCTCGCATTGTGTGAGGGCGTGAGGAGAATACGGTGGCCCTAGTGGCTTCTTGGGGAGCATTGTGCCTCCACACCGCTCCAACGGAGACGTACTTCCCTTCAAAAGGAAGGAACTTCGGTAACACATCCTCGTCTCACCGCTCCTTTGGTCTTCTCGTCCCTTTACTTTTGCAAGCTTACTTGTGTTACTTTCCTTGCTTGCTTGTGTGCTTGTATGTGTTGCATCATATAGGTTGCTCACCTAGTTGCATATCTAGACAACCTACTTTGATGCAAAGTTTAATTTGTAAAGAAAAGCTAAAAATTGTTAGTTGCCTATTCACCCCCCCTCTAGTCAACTATATCGATCCTTTCAATTGGTATCAGAGCCTCGTCTCTTTATTAAGGACTTTACCGTCCGAAGAGTATGGTTGATACCGTAGACGGTGTGGAGGAACACTCCGGTGTGAATCCGATCTCGTCTACGGGCGATGGGGGAACCTCGGTCTCTCGTGAGGAGTTCAATGTGGCCTTGGAGACATTGAAAACCTGAGGTTGAAAGCATGTTTACTAAATTCCTTGAAGGGCTTAAACTATCCACCGCACCGTTGAAAGTGGGTAATCCCACCGACAAGGTGACGGATGCTATCTCCGATAAGGGGGAAGCTAGTAGTGAAAAGGCTCCTTCTTCTAGTGGTAAGAATGGCACCGGCATCTTTGCTCATGTGGAACCACCACTTGTTTATGGTGGACCGGTTCCTTCCACTCATTTGAATCATGCCGGTCCTCCCCCTAAGATTGTGAAAAATGAGGACTTTGATTCTTGGGTTTACCGCTTTAAACGTCATTTAAATCATGTGAACACTAATCTTTGGAGAATCATTGAAGAAGGTTTCTATCCGCATGATCCAAGTAACTTCACTCCTCGAGAAGACGCGGATGATCAATTCAATGAGAATGCTCTCTTCATCATTCAAGATGCAATTCCACCCGAAGATCTACCTCATCTTCGGCCCTTCGCCTTGGCCAAAGACGCATGGCTTTGTGTTGTCTCTCTCTACCGGGGAAGCGCAAGCATTCAACGCTCCAACTATGAAGTGGTGCAAGATGAGGCCGATGAGTTTGCAATGAAAGAAGATGAAGAACCTCGTGAGCTTTATCGGAGAGTAACCAAACTCGCGGTCTCACTCCGAGATCACGGGAGCAAGGACACAGATGACAATTGGATCAAGCGCAAATTCCTCAAGGCAATGATGCCCTACCACAAGGCCATGTCCTCCGTCATTCGTCAAAGGCCGGACTTCCACACTTTGACCTCAAGCGAAGTGTTGGATGAGTTTGTGGCCATGAACATTTTGGACAAGACCGCCGACAATGCGGTGCTTCGTTCTCAAAGGGCAAAGAAGCCCAACCTTGCATTGAAGGCCAAGCTCTGCGTTGAAGAAGAAGAAGAGGAAGAAGAGGAGAGCAACCCCGAAGATACAAAGTATGCATATCATGAACACATGGCACTCGCTTCAAGGCAATTTTGGAGCAAGAAAAACTCAAGGCCAAACTTTAACAAAAACAACTCAAGTGGCACGAAGAGCAAGCAACGTGTAAGGACTTGCTACAATTGTGGCAATGTGAGTCATTTTGTTGCGGAGTGCCCGTATGAGAAGAGGGAAGACAATGGTGGCAAGCTCATCCGAAAGGACAAGGCCAAGTCGTTCCCCAACAAGAGCAACTTCACCAAGAAGACTCCTCCCAAGGCATTGGTGGTACAAGAAGAGTACAATGAGGATGATGACGATGATGAAGATGGTGAGTCGGTTGCCATGGCCTCAGTTGCCATTGCGACGACTCCACGGGTGTCTCTCTTCGACTCACCCAATGAGAGCATCACCGCCAAGTGCCTCATGGCTAAAGCCACCAACAAGGTAACCCCCAACATCAAAACTACCATCATTAATCATCCTTCTTCGACGGATAGCATTGATGAACATGAGGGAGCTAATGTGGAGGCGAATGAGTTTGAGGCCTTTATGGGCAAACTTAAGGGTAAATCCAAGAAGCACTTTGTTGCTCTCTTGGAACAACTTGGTGAAGCCAATGACATGATCGAGGCTCACGAAGATACCATCACTAAGATGGAAGGGCATAGTCGTGACTATGCCGATGAGATCTCGGATCTTTCCAATGCTCTTGAGGAAGAGCGTGGTCTTCGTTTGGCTCTTGAGGAGTCACACAACGTTGATCATGCTAAGTTAAAGAAAGATTATGATCATGCTCTCATTGTTTCTCATGTGCTAAACTCCGAGAAGGCCGAACTTGAGGTTGATCTTGCTAGACTCAAAGAGGAGTTTGATCTACTTGACAAGGCTCACAAGGTCTTGAAGGGTGCTCATGCTAGCCTCAAAGAGTCTCATGATCAACTTCAAGTAAAGCTAACCAAGGAAAAAGCCACTTTTCCTCGTATGATGTTAATTGATAATGCAAATGCTACTAACCCGTGTTGTGAGCATGTGCATCTTGTTGAGGAGAACGCTAAGCTAAAGGTGCAACTTGAGAGAGGTCTTGCGACTTGCATACAAGGCAAGAAGAACCTCAACGACCTCTTGATCAACCAAAAGGGAGTTGTGGCCAAGGAAGGGGTTGGGTACGTGCCCGAGTCCAAGAACAAGAAGAAGAATGACAAGACCAAACGACCTCCTCCTCTCATGCAAACCTTTGTGAAGGAGGGAGAGAGTGCTTCCAAGGAGAAGAAGAACAATGCGAAGGGTGGCGGTGTCAAAAAGGGCAATGCCACTCCTCCCATCAAAGCCGGCGACTTTAATCCTTCTTATATGTTATGTCGTGCTAGTGATGGGCATGTCTATGCCAAATTCGTTGGTTCTCCTCATGAGTACATTGAATGGTCTATTTGGGTTCCAAAGACCCTTGTTACTAACATCAAAGGACCCATTACAAAATGGGTACCTAAAACCAAGCATTGATCTCTTGTAGGTGTTTGCTTCCGGTGGGGGATCATGGTTGCTCGATAGCGGAGCTACAAATCATATGACCGGAAGCAAGGACTTGGTGGTGGACGTGCACAAGATTCCATCTATGCCCACCAATGTCGAGTGGGGTGACGCCTCATCTTCTAAGGTATTGGGACTTGGCAAGGTAGTCATCTCTCATGATCTCACGATCGAGAAGGTCATGCTTGTTGAGTCCCTTGCATACAATTTACTTTCCGTTCGTCAACTTGCAATCATGGGCTTTGCCACTTTCTTTGATATCGATACCGTGGCCCTCTTGTGGAGCAAGACTCTTAAAGTAGCCTTTGTTGGGCATGTCGAGAACGGTCTATATGTGATTAACTTTTCGGAGCGACCCACTAAGACCGCGACATGCCTAATGGCTAAAGTTGATGTGGGATGGCTTTGGCATCGCCGTCTAGCCCATGTCAATATGAGATCTTTGCAAAGTCTTCTCAAGGGGGACCATGTCCGTGGACTAACGAATGTTAGTTTTGCTAAAGATCGTGCTTGCAGTGCTTGTATCGAAGGAAAGCTACATGAGAAGGCTCACCCTCCCACGACTATCATTTACTCAAAGAGGCCTTTGGAGCTCCTTCACTTGGATCTCTTTGGGCCTCCATCCTTCGATAGTCTTGGGGGTAGGAAGTATTGCTTGGTGATTGTGGATGACTACTCAAGATACACTTGGGTGTATTTCTTCAAGAGGAAGAGCGAGACCCAACAAACCGTCATTGACTTTGCAAATGAAGCACAACGTCAACACAATGCAAAGATCTTGACAATAAGAAGTGACAACGGCACCGAGTTCAAGAACTACACCTTGGATGAGTTTCTTAGTGATGAGGGGATCAAGCATCAATATTCCGCACCTTACACCCCTCAACAAAACGGTGTTGCGGAGAGGAAGAACCGGACGTTGATGGATGCGGCAAGGACCATGATGGCGGAGTTCAAGTCTCCATACAACTTTTGGGCCGAAGCCATCAACACCGCGTGTCATGCATCCAATCGGCTCTACCTCCGCAAGGGCTTGAACAAGACTCCATATGAGATACTCACCGGTAACAAGCCCAACCTCAAGTACTTTCGGGTGTTCGGGTGTAAGTGTTTCATTCTCAAGAAAGGTGTTCGGTTGTCTAAATTTGAGGCTAGAGCTTATGAGGGCATATTTGTTGGTTATGCTACAAACTCTCATGCTTACCGTGTCCTCAATAAATCCACGGGACTTATTGAGGAGACGTGTAACGTGGAGTTTGATGAGAATAACGGCTCCCAAGTGGAGCAAAGTGGCACTTGTGATGTAGGTGATGAAATTCCTCCTCAAGCCATAAGAAGAATGGGTGTTGGTTTTATCCTACCCATTGAGGAACCCCTTGTGGCCGAAGGAGAAGGACAATGCTCCACTCAAGTGGAGCCATCACCAACCCAAGGCCCACACGCTTCCGAAGAACAACATGAAGGCCCTCATCCTCAAGAACAAGACCAAGGGCAAGATCATGCTCAAGACGGTGTTGACACACCAAGTGATGCCCAAGGTCAAGTTCTCTCCTCCGAGCAAGTTCAAGAACAAGAACAAGCTCAAGACGACGCTCAAGATGATCAAGTGACCACTCCTCGTCTCACCCCCGAGGAGGAATTGGAGCGTCGTGCCGCCAAGGTTGCTTCCAAGCTCTCCACCAAGGATCATCTCATGACGAATGTGCTTGGAAGCTTAAGAAAGGGGGTAAGCACTCGTAGACAATTAGCAAACTATTGTGAGCATCACGCGTTTGTCTCTTGTGTCGAACCCCACAAGGTCTATGAGGCGCTCGAAGATCCGGATTGGCTCAATGCCATGCATGAAGAACTCAACAACTTCGAGCGCAACAAAGTGTGGAGATTGGTGCCAAGACCGACGGGGAACCACAATGTCATTGGAACCAAGTGGATATTTAAGAACAAGCAAGATGCCCATGGGATTATCATTCGCAACAAGGCTCGTTTGGTAGCACAAGGCTACTCCCAAGTCGAGGGTATCGACTACGGTGAAACCTTTGCTCCCGTTGCTCGTCTTGAATCCATTCGCATGTTGATTGCATATGCTTCTCATCATAACTTTAAGTTACAACAAATGGATGTGAAGAGTGCTTTTCTTAATGGTCCTATTAATGAATTGGTTTATGTCAAGCAACCCCCCGGGTTCGAGGATCCCTACTTTCCCGATCATGTGTATCAACTCGATAAGGCACTCTATGGCCTTAAACAAGCCCCACGTGCGTGGTATGACCACCTTACCGAGTTGTTACAAGACCGTGGTTTTGAAGTTGGGCTAATCGACCCCACTCTTTTTACTAAGAAGGTCAAAGGGGAGTTGTTTGTGTGCCAATTATATGTTGATGATATTATCTTTGGTTCCCCTAACAAAGCTTTCAATGAGGAATTTGCCGCTCTCATGACCTCAAAGTTCGAGATGTCTTCCATGGGAGAGTTGAAGTTCTTTCTAGGGTTCGAAGTGAAGCAAAGAAGAGAAGGAACCTTCATCAACCAAGCCAAATACACTCAAGACATGCTCAAGAGATTCAAGCTAAGTGATGTCAAGCCGGCTTCCACTCCAATGCCCACCAAGTGCCAACTTGACATAGATCCCAATGGTAAAGCGGTGGATCAAAAGGTATATCGCTCCATGATTGGCTCCTTGCTTTACCTTTGTGCATCTAGACCGGATATCATGTTGAGTGTGGGAATTTGTGCACGGTTTCAAGCCGCACCTAAGGAAAGTCACTATGTGGCGGTCAAACGAATCTTTCGATATTTGGCTCATACCCCAAACTTTGGCTTATGGTACCCAAGAGGATCAAACTTCAAGCTTGTAGGGTATTCGGATTCCGATTGGGCGGGAGACAAAGTGGATAGGAAGTCCACTTCTGGAGGGTGCCAATTCCTTGGTTGCTCTCTGGTAAGTTGGTCTTCCAAAAAGCAAAGTTGTGTGTCTCTCTTGTCTACCGAAGCGGAGTATGTAGCGGCCGGTAGTTGTTCTGCACAACTCTTGTGGATGAGGCAAACTTTAAAGGATTACGGTGCCATTTGTGACAAAGTGCCTCTTTGGTGTCACAATGAAAGTGCCATCAAGATCTCTCTCAACCCGGTGCAACACTTCAAGACGAAGCATATTGAGATCCGGTATCACTTCATCCGGGATCATATTAGGCGAGGAGAGATCGAGCTCAACTATGTCAACACTCATGATAACCTTGCAGATATTTTCACGAAGCCCTTGGATGAAGCAAGATTTCGCAAGTTAAGGCATGAGCTCAATATCATTGATTCGAGCAATGTTGCTTGAACCCATGCACACCCCACCATACTCAACTTGTTATCTCGTTTAGATGCAGGCACAGACATAGGAGGAGTGTTGTTCTCTCGATGAACTCTCCCTCCCCCCCCCCATTATGCATAAATTGAACAACTCTTTCACATTAGCCATTTGTGATGGTACTTGTGCTTCAAAGACGAGTTTTGGTCATGGGCCCAAGGATAATTCTTCATGGCGCCATACCAATTGACTCATACATAGGGGGCTACGGCCTCCGCCCCCCTTGTTCGTGTTGTGCCTTGTGTCAGTTCTTCCTGTTCGTGCCTTAGTTTGTTTTCTTAGGCGCTAGGTGTTGGGGTCTCATTGCACAATCTTGTTCATGGCGTTGGTGATGGTGTTCGGGCGATACAACCGGGGTCACAGGCGGTTCAACCGCTGGTGCTCTCCAGGCGGTCTCCCAGCGGTGGCTGAGTGGTTCCACCGCTCAACCACTGGGGTGCCCGTCTGACCGGTTCTACCGGTTGGCTACGGCGGTACTACCGCTGCCTCTTGGCGACGGAAGTACCACCCGTATCCACTGGCTCGTACCAGGCAGCGGTACAACCGCTCCCTTGAGCGGTACAACCGCCGCGCGGCTTTGGGTCTATATATACCCCTCGGGGCTGGTGGGGGTTTCTTCCCTTCCCGAGCCCCTTCCCATCTTGTGCCCTAGCTGCCGGCCGCCATTGCCTCTGCCCTGGAGTGCTTCTTGCGCTTCGGATCCGTGGGGTCTCCGTGGATCCTCTCCAAGGAGGCCTTCTCCTTCCCGATCTCTTCCCATGGATGCCGGTAATGCCCCTTGTTCTTCGTTCTTCGTTCTAGGGTTTGTTCCCTTTGCTCTAGGGCATTACTTGACATTCCGCGTTTATCGATTAAACTATTGGGTGGAAGAGATCACTTTTTGCCTCCTGCTTAGATTGCACGTCTTTGAAAGTATAATATGGCTAGTATGATTCATATTTCGCAGTTCAATCTAGTCTCTACCCGTAGTACCACTGTCCAGCAGTTCTACCGCCTCTGCAGGCGGTACAACCGCTGGAGCGGTACTACTGGTAGGAGAACCAGTTCAACGGGGTTATCTGCACCATGTAGCCCTGTTTCATTTTCTAAAGTTTGTGCAATATATCTTATCTTCTTTGTGTGTGCAATCCTCTCATCTTTGCTGGGTCTCTTGTGTTCTCCTTGTGCGTGTGTTCAGGTGGCTCTAGTTCTCTCTCTGCTCCTCGCAAGACCAAGAAGAGGGCATGATGGACCTTGTGTCCGGTTGTGTCTGATGACGAAGAAGAGGTTGTGATTCCCACCAAGCCCACTCGCCGTGAAAAGTCTGCCGCTGCAAAGCAACGTGTGGTACTGCCGTTGCATCGCTGGAAAGCCAAGGATTGGGAAGCCTACCGCTCGAAGAATCCTTATGAGGTTCCCATTGCTCCTCGTTGGACCACCGTTCAGTTCCGGAATGAGATGCAAGTACGAATTGTACATGAACTCTTTGAGCACAACAAGAACAGGTATGCCAAGCAGTGGACCATCGATCTTGACCATTGGAGGAGCAACTTGGAGTATTTTGGTGAGGCATTGGCTCTCTGCGAGGAATTTGATCTTGTCAAGCTCATGTCAGTCAACTGTGACTTTGATGTTCAACTCATCCATCGGTTCTATGCCACGGTTCACTTTGGAGAAGATGACGCACGCACTCTCACTTTCATGTGTCGTGATGAGCTCTTTCAAGTTCCCTGGAGGGCTTTCTGCAATGCTATTGGGTATGATGATACCGGTTTGGAAGGCAGGGGTGGCATTCGTCCTCATGACCATCCTGAGTCCATGCCTAAGGAGAAGCTTGCCCCTCTATACATTCGGGGCCGTGGGATTATTGGAGAATCCAAGGATTTGGAGAAGGTCTATGACATCATGCACCGAGTGTTCCGTAATGTGCTCTTGCCCAAGGTGGGCAACCAAGATGAGATTCATGGCTATTTGGTTGACTTGATGGTTGCTATGAAGACCATGGTGGGGACTAGTGCAATGTTTGATGTGTCAAATTGGTTGTGGCATGAAATGTACAAGATGGTCATCTACCGTAAGGTCCCAATCTACGCTCCGTTTGTCATGTGCTTTCTGAACTCTGTGTGGGCTGTTCATCGTCCTGGAGAGCTCCTCACTTCTCCAGACAATCTCAATGTTCATGAGGTCAAGCTTCTTAAGAAGAAGAAGCATGCCGAGCCCCGCTTCTCTGCCAATGCTCCTGAGGATGTCTATGCCACTTCTGATGATGAGGACTTTGAGATGGAGCCCGGGACCAAGCCCTCTTGGGTGGCCAAGCTCACTGCCAAGGTGAAGAAGACCTTTTGTCTCCAGATTGACATCCAGAAGAAGATGTATGAGGCACATGTCAATGAGAAGCTTGCACGGTGTCGCCAAATTGCAATGATGAAGCACCTCAATATGTCGGTTCAGAGTGGCTCTGAGAAGAACATCACCTCAGAGGAGCGTTGGATTTCAACCCACAGCACCTGGTCTGATGATGAGGCCCCTCCCCAATCATCCACCTCTTTTGCTGCTACTGACAATGCCATAGAGGAATCCGATCCTGACAACGATACCGACTCTGCTGATGAGGATCCAGATGCGACCGAGGAGTTAGAGGAGGACCACTAAGCTTTGGGACGCTAGCTTCGCTCTTTTCCTTTTTGGTGTCTTGATGCCAAAGGGGGAGAGGGTTCTATAGGTCTCGGGATTTGCATAGGTTGGGTTTCTCATTTCCTCGTGTTTCTCTTCAGTGTTGAACTTTGTTCGTGGTGGTTTCTTGCTGTGTGTGAGACTTATGCTACTCCTTTTATTGCTATCAGTTCGTCGGTTATTATTATTGTTATTAGTGCTATCTTTCTGTTATGTTGTCTCTCATATTATGTGCTTAGAGTAGTGAGTCTATAAAATCTAGGGGGAGTCTAGCCCTGAGAGTGTGCCCATGCTTTCTTACAGCGTGTTCTTTTGGGGCACACATCTAGGGGAGCTCTGTCTAGATTTCATAGACTTCTCTCTTGCAAATCATGTTGTTGTCATCATCCACCAAAAAGGGGGAGATTGAAAGGGCATTTCCCTACTTTATGTTTTGGATGATGATGACAACCCTTTGTTGGTCTAATCCTGTGCTAAATGTTTTAGGTTCTCGATGCTTATACTCACATCGGAAAGCTATTCTCTCTTGTAGGAAAAGATCGAAGACGGAGTCCCCTATGCTTTTTATCTCTTTGGTCGTAGGGAACCCGTACTATCAAGAGGGAATCCTCATTAGAAAGAACTGGGGGAATCTTTTCACGTACACCTTCATCACCCCTCATTTGTCTTCCTCAGGTGAGAGAGAGAGAGAGTTCTCCTTGTCTCTTCTCCTATCTATTCCCACTCACTGTTTCTGCCCAGCGGTTGTACCGCTCTCTGGAGCAGTTGTACCGCTGGGTCTTGTCGCTCACCAGCTTTGCTCGAGCGGTTCTACCGCTGCCTCCGGGCGGTGGTACTGCCACCATGCTCTGCAAAAGCTGAGGCGGTGGCTTCGTCCATGCACCGCTCGCGCTTCTATTTTGATGCGGTTCTTGGGCAGTAGTGGCCCGGTTGGTCCGGTCGTTCCTCGGTGACTGGTACCACCGGTGGTCTGAACGGTTCTTCCGCTCGGAACTTAGCCGCCCAAGAGCTCAAGGCCATGCGGTTGTTCCGGCCAGGCACCGCCCAAGTACCGGTCAAGCTCCTGTTTTGATGCGGTGGTTGTGTGGTGGCTCTGCGGTTAGTCAGGTTATTTTTCTTAGCCGGTACTACCGCCCGCAGGTCCGGTTGTACCGCTTGGTAGGATTTTTGCAGATACACCGTGAGTCCCGGTTGTACGGGGACGAGGACCGGTTGTACCGCTGTAATGCAAAAAATGCAGTAACGGTTGGAATCTAGGGTTGCTATATAAGGGAGCTTCTCCCACCTACCACTCTCACCTTTGACCTCTCTCACTCCACCACTAATGCACTTCAAGATCTCTTGCCCGATCTCTCTCTCTCTCTAGCCACTCAAACTTGTTGATTTGCTAGGGATTAAAGGAGGAGACCTAGATCTACACTTCCACCAAAGGATAATTTCTTCCCCCATACTTTCTTGTGTGGATTTTGTTACTCTTGGGTGTTTGAGCACCCTAGACGGTTGAGGTCACCTCGGAGCCATATTCCATTGTGGTGAAGCTTCGTGGTTTCGTTAGGAGCCTCCAATTAAGTTGTAGAGAGAGCCCCAACCTTGTTTGTAAAGGTTCGGTCGCCGCCTTCAAGGGCACCAATAGTGGAATCACGGCATCTCGCATTGTGTGAGGGCATGAGGAGAATATGGTGGCCCTAGTGGCTTCTTGGGGAGCATTGTGCCTCCACACCTCTCCAACGGAGACGTACTTCCCTTCAAAAGGAAGGAACTTCGGTAACACATCCTCGTCTTCACCGGCTCCACTCTTGGTCTTCTCGTCCCTTTACTTTTGCAAGCTTACTTGTGTTACTTCCTTGCTTGCTTGTGTGCTTGTATGTGTTGCATCATATAGGTTGCTCACCTAGTTGCATATCTAGACAACCTACTTTGATGCAAAGTTTAATTTGGTAAAGAAAAGCTAAAAATTGTTAGTTGCCTATTCACCACCCCCCTCTAGTCAACCATATCGATCCTTTCACTTGGTTTGAGGACTTCAAGGAATCTCTCAAAGCGATGACATTCGAACCAGAATCATCATCTTCTGCATCATGCCTTATGGCAAAAGATGCTGAGGTAACTGAATGCTACCTATCCGAGTCTAGTGATGATGAATCTGGTGATGAATTTGGACCCATCTATGTCAAACATGCTTCCCTTGCCACTAAACAACAAAGAGCTTTGGAAAAAGTTCACTACATGCTAAATAAGAGCGATGATATGTTGGGTGAAGAAATGCATCAGTCAAAAGCTTTGGCTGAAAGTCTTCAGAGACTTCATACTAAGTATGAAACCCTTCAAGATCAACATAACACTCTTTTATCTGATCATGAGAAGCTTTCTTATGAATTTCTTCAAAGAAAGCAAGATCTTGAAAAGCTAAGAGTGAGTTATGAAGATCTTCAGAAGGAGCGCGATTCATTACTTTCTCAACAAATCGGCGCTTCTCAGGAAGAATTTGTTCCTCCTTGTTTGAAATGCATTGAACGTGAATCTGCTAATTCTTCACCTGAATGTTCAAATGCTGCTAATGTTTCAAATTCTTCACATGCCTCTGCTATCACTAATTCCTCATCTAAGGACATTGCTAGTATC
Source organism: Triticum aestivum (assembly GCF_018294505.1). NCBI lineage: Eukaryota > Viridiplantae > Streptophyta > Magnoliopsida > Poales > Poaceae > Triticum > Triticum aestivum. The sequence continues at coordinate 425,692,113 of NC_057806.1, read as the reverse complement.
ACTGATGATGCAGGGCTGAAGGAATTGTACATGACATGCATGTACAAAGCCTCAAAGGGCATCAGACTCTTTGTGATGTGCCTAAAAAGCAGATCCTCAATAGGAACCCTAGGAAAGAGGGTATTGCCTTTGAGAGGAAACTCAATGGTGATGGTACATATTGGAAGCCTGAGTAGTACCCCAAAACTACATGGGTTGCTGCAAAGGGACCTCCAGTTGATCCATCTAACTTATCTAGATTTGCATGTGAATCTCCTCGTTCTGATGATGAGTTATTTGACTCCAACTACAAATTGTTCAAAAATCAAAATGGTGAAGTATTTGCTAGATATGTTGGCACTAACTACAGGAACGGTCCCCCTATGAAGAAAATCTGGATTCCCAAAAGATGCCTTGAAAATCTTCAGGTGAATGTCATCATGACGCCACCTGTGAAGAATAGGAACCCAAGATCAAATTCTTCATATGGACCAAATTCTTCATATGGATCCAAGTCCTCATACGGACCAAACTCCTCACATGGATCATATTCCTCAAAAGGATCAAAGTCCTCATATGAACATCATCGTGCTAACCCGTCTATTTCGCAGGAAAGATCTAAGGATTATGGATATGTGCATTATTCTTCAAATCGTTATGTCCATAAGTCCTCGAAGAATTTCTTTGTTTACTCTTATGCTTACTCTAACCCCTCCTATGTGAAACGAAATGGACTGGCTTCTATGCCATCCTTCTCGTATGGAGCTCGCGGAATGATGAACTCTTTACTACCCCTTTAGATGTGGGTGGTGAAGAAAAGGAACTAATCTCTTCTGCAGGGTCAGGTCTCTAGACGTACGTAATCGTCTGAAGAATTTGCTGGAGACCTGAGTATTCCTGATAGGATGCAGGCTAATCATGAAGAAATGAACTTTCATTTCTCATGTCCTCATATTGCTTTATCTGTTCTTTTGCTTGATGAAATTGATCTGATAAATTGATGTCATATTCTTCACTGATGAAGTATATGAGTTTGTAAGCTGCACTAATTCATCTGCAGGATGATCAACCCAAAGCCACTGAGTGGGTCCTCGATAGTGAATGTACAAATCACATGACTGGTGACAAGAATCTATTGATGGATGCTCCATTATCTTCGTCGCATCTGAAGCATATCATCTTTGCTAACAAAGGCAAAAGTCAGGTATTGGGTCTAGGTAAGGTTGCGATCACAAAGGATCGACACAAGGACAAAGTCATGCTTGTTGAGTCCTTAGGATACAACCTTATGTCAGTCTCAATGCTTTGTGATCTCGATATGGTTGTTGTCTTTGGCAAGTACCGTTGTGTTGTGGTTATGGAAGCTGACAATTCCAAAGTCTTCAAAGGCTTTAGGAGAGGAGACCTGTATATTGTTGCTTTCTCTACAGGACCACAACCAGCCGTGTGTCTACTTTCAAAAGCTTCAGAAGGCTGGCTCTTGCATCGACGACTTGGTCATGCAGGCATGAGGAATTTGCACATGCTTGCGAAGAAGAAGCATGTCATTGGCATCGAGAATGTCAAATTCCTCAAGGATCACCTATGTGGAGCCTGTGAAGCTGGGAACATGACAAAGGCTAAGCATCCAGCAAAGACTATCATGACCACTACTCGTCCATTTGAACTGCTTCACATGGATCTCTTCGGTCCTAATCATTATTCTGCTGTTTCAAATGATGCATCTCAATATGGCTTTGTTATTGTTGATGATTACTCTCGATACACATGGGTACACATTGTTACTTACAAACATGAAGTGCAAGAAGTCTTCAAACGATTTTCCTCGAGGGCTTCAACCAACTTTGGTGTGAAGATCAAGCACATCAGAAGTGACAATGGCGCTGAGTTCAAGAATTCTGGTCTCGATGACTATCTTGATGAACTTGGTATTACTCATGAGTTATCTGCTCCTTACACTCCTCATCAGAACGACATCGTGGAACGCAAGAACATGACTCTTGCTGAGATGGCTCGCACTATGCTCGATGAATACAAAATGCCTCATTGGTTCTGGATTGAGGCAATTGATACTGCGTGCCACATCATCAACAGAGTATATCTTCACAAATTCTTCAAGAAGACTGCCTATGAACTCCTCACTGATAAGAAACCCAATGTAAGTTATTTCAAAGTCTTCGGTGCTAAATGTTGGATTAGATATCCTCATTACAACTCAAAATTTGCACCGAAAGCACATGAAGGTTTTATGCTTGGTTACGGAAAGGACTCGCACACCTACAGAGTCTTCAACAATGTTCTTCACAAGGTTGTTGAAACTATAGATGTGCGGTTTGATGAAACTAATGGCTCGCAAAGAGAGCACCTACCTACTGTGATAGATGAACCAGCACGTGAGGAAACTATCAAGTTCAAGGCTACTAAGGATGTCATTCCTACTGAAGAATCTGCTGAAGAATTCATTCCAGAACATGAAGAATGTCGAGCTAATGCACCTGAAGAAAATACTGAAGAAAATGGTGCTGAAGAGAATGCTGATCAATTTCATCAACGACAACCAGCTCATCCTCGCATTGCAAAAGAAGGGCAAGTTGAAAAGATCATCAATGACATCAAAGTGACAGGTCCTCTCACACGCTCAAAAGCTTCACATTTATCTAACTTTTGTGGGCACTATGCTTTTGTCTCTATCACAGAGCCCACTAAGGTAGATGAAGCATTTCTGGAGCCTGAGTGGATTCAGGCCATGCAAGAAGAATTACATCAGTTCGAGCTCAACAATGTTTGGGAACTGGTCAAACGTCCAGATCCTCGCAAGCACGATATCATTGGCACAAAGTGGATCTACAGCAACAAGCAAGATGAAAATGGCCTTGTGGTGAGAAATAAGGCACGGCTCGTAGCTCAAGGCTACACACAGGTTGAAGGAATTGATTTTGATGAAACTTTTGCACCTGTTGCTAGACTTGAGGCTATTCGCATATTACTTGCTTATGCTAACCATCATGATATCACTTTATATCAAATGGATGTGAAAAGTGCATTCCTCAATGGTAAGCTTGAGGAAGAAGTATATGTTGCTCAATTGTAAGTGCATCTAGTGCCCCTTAGTGATTTTGGTGTATTGAAGACTTATAGGTTAAGGGACTAATGCGTTTGTGAGTGTACACATGTCTATAAGTCTATGAGGAGTTTGATATTTACAGAGAAAGTCGACCCCTAAAAATGAAGTTCTTCGACTAAAGACTTTGAATCTCTGAAGACTTTGAAAGTGAAGAAATTGGTGGGACTATGAAGTCTTGGTATTCATTCGAGGAACATGAAGCGTGAAGACTCTTGTTTTCGTAGTTTCATTTTCTCTTTCTTGAGTCATAGGAAACACCGTACTGTTAAAGGGGGTCGAGGAAATACTAAGGAAAAATTTCCATGTGGTGCTCAACTCAAAATCCTTCACCTACCAATCCCTTCGAGTGAAGCCATTGGAAATCTCATACAGTTCCTTCAGTGACAGAGACGAAGTTCTTCTGGTCTCTAAGGAATTTGTTCTGACTGAGGAGTTAGGAATTCGTCAGTGCAGATTGCCTACACAGTGAGGAACATGATAGCCCTGAGGATTTTGCTACTCAAAATTCCGACCGTTGCTGTGCTATGCGCTAGCTGCCCCAAAATATCTATCCACCTAACGGTCATATCATTGAAGGGCAGTTATGTCTTATCATGTCGGGCTGCTCCCTAGGCTATAAATAGCCGCCCCCTACAACCACTAGCTGGTTGGCTGCTCCGAGAGAAACTGACACTTGTCATTTGAGAACAACCCATCCTCTGAGAACTTTGAGCGAAAATCATCAAGTGAGGAAAAACCCAAACCCAAACACCTACAAACCCCAAGTGATTGAGCATCACTGAAGAGATTGATCCTGCGTGGATCCGACGCTTGTTACCTTTGAAGACTGTTCTTCTTCCAGACGGTTAGGCGTCATGGTCTAGAGCATCCAAGAGGAATTGTGGATCGCCGAGTGACCAAGTTTGTGAAGGTTCGGAAGTCACCTGAAGACTTACCACGAGTGATTGGGCGAGGTATGTGTGACCTTAGCTCAAGGAGAATACGGTGAGGACTTGGTGTCCTGAGCTGCGTGCTCAGGACTGGGTGTCCGGGACTGTGTGTCCTCGAGTTTAAATACTCAGCCGCTCCAACCAGACATACAACTGAGACAGCAGTTGGAACGGGTCTACCAAATCATTGTCTTCACCAAGCTTACTGGTTCTATTTCCTCAACTCTTTCATTTCCTCATAACTGTGTTGTGTGCTTGTTCATACCTGTGTTTGAAGACATTGACTGAAGACTTTCTCAATTTCCTCAGTTCAATTTCTTCAGTTTGTTTGTCTTCATCATGTGTTATCATGTGCTTACGCTACCTGTACTTTGTGCCTGTCTTCATTTCATCATGATGACCATGCTTGTATTCTGTTATGTTGACTTTTGAGTATGTATTCCGCTGCTAGTAGTTCTTCGCTAAGGAATTTCCTCACCCGCAAATTCCTCAGTGAAGAATTTCATAAAAATCGCCTATTCACACCCCCTCTAGTCGATATAACACACTTTCAATTGGTATCAGAGCAAGGTACTCCCTTGTTCTGTGTGATTTTGGTTTAACCGCCTGGAGTTTTAGTTATGTCGACCGCAGGTATGATCAAGGTGTCTGCTGGGTGTCCTACCTTCGATGGGACGTACTACCCCTACTGGAAGAATAAGATGCGAATGCATCTTGAGGCAATTGATAACGATCTCTGGTATGTTGTGGAAAATGGTGTTCCCTCAGTCACACCTTCTCTGAATGCTGCTGATGTGAAGAGATTCAAGCAACTCGACTCTCAAGCGAAGAACATCATATGTGGCCATGTGAGCAAAGGACAGTATGGCAGAGTGAGTGCTTTGGAGACAGCGAAGCTTATCTGGGACAGGTTGTCCAAAGTGAGTGAAGGAGTCTCAACACAGCGTGACTCTCGAGTCGATGTTCTTCGCAATCTCTTCAACCGCTTCAAAAGACTCGACAATGAAAATGTTCAACAAACCTTCGATCGCCTCACTGACATCTCAAATGAGCTTCAAGCACTTGGTGCCACTGACATCACCGACCATGAGGTGGTGAAGAAATTGCTGAGATCGCTTGATTCCTCATTTGACACTCTGGCATTGATGATACAAGAACGTGCTGATTACAAGTCACTTGATCCCGCTGATATTCTCGAGAGGCTAAATACTCATGAGTTCCAACTTGCTGAAAAAAGAGATCTCTATGGTTTGAGCTATGGCAGATCACGTGCAATGAAGGCCAAGGCAGTATCTGAGTCCGAAGATGAAGACTCTGGTAGCAGCCTTGGTGATCCTGAAGAACTAAGCCATGATATAGCACTGCTCGTGAAGAAGTTCCAAAAGTTCTCAAGACGTGGTCGCTTTGGAAGACCCTCAAGGAGCAATGATTCCTCATCCAGTGACTACAAGAGGAGGCTCTGTCATAAGTGCAAGAAACCTGGACATTACATTCAAGATTGTCCGCAGTGGGAAAAGGAATCAAAGAAGAATAAATACAAGGATTATAGTTCTGATGATACGAAGAAAAACAAGAAATCCACAAAATCTTCATCATCAAAATCCTCAAAGTCTCCATCTCACAAGAAGAACAACTCCAAGAAGGCTAGGGCATTCATTGGCAAGGAAATGGACTCTGAGGCTGAATCAGAAGAAAATGAGGAAGAGGAGACATCTGAGGAGTCTGAATCCGGAGTGGCAAGCCTAGCTCTCGCTACTGCATTCGTCAGCAAGTCTATCTTCAACACTGAAAACAATGACCTCACCAACAAGGCTGATGAAGGCGATGATGACTACGCTCCCACCTATTGCTTCATGGCAAAGGGTGCCAAGGTACTCAAATATACCTCCTCTGAATCAAGTGAGAATGAATCTGATGAAAACCTTAAGCCCAGCTATTCTAAACTTGCTAAGATTGCTGTAAAACAACAAAGGGCTTTAGAAAAGGTTCAAATCATGATAGACAAAAGTGATGATATGTTGGGTGAAGAAATGGATCGCACTAAAGCCTTGACTGAAGATCTTCAGAGACTTCAGACTAGGTTTGACAATCTTCAAGGTCATCATAACACTCTCTTATCCGATCATGAGAAGCTTTCTTATGAATTTCTTCAAAGAAAGCAAGACCTTGAGAAGCTAAGAGTGAGTTATGAAGATCTTCAGAAGGAACGTGATTCATTAATTGCTCAACAAATCAACGCTTCCGAGGAAGAATTTGTTCCTCCATGCTTGAAGTGCATTGAACGTGAATATGCTAATTCTTCACCTGAATGTTCAAATGCTGCTAATGTATCAAATTCTTCACATGCCTCTGCTATCTCTAATTCCTCATCTGAGGACATTGCTAGTATCACTGATGATGCAGGGCTGAAGGAATTGTACATGACAGGTATGTACAAAAGCCTCAAAGGGCATCAGACTCTTTGTGATGTGCTTAAAAAGCAGATCCTCAACAGGAACCCTAGGAAAGAGGGTATTGCCTTTGAGAGGAAACTCAATGGTGATGGTACATATTGGAAGCCTGAGTAGTACCCCAAAACTACATGGGTTGCTGCAAAGGGACCTCCAGTTGATCCATCTAACTTATCTGGATTTTCATGTGAATATCCTCGTTCTGATGATGAGGCATTTGACTCCAACTATAAACTGTTCAAAAATCAGAATGGTGAAGTATTTGCTAGATATGTTGGCACTAACTGCAGGAACGGCTCCCCTATGAAGAAAATCTGGGTTCCCAAAAGATGCCTTGAAAATCTTCAGGTGAATGTCATCATGACGCCACCTGTGAAGAATAGGAACCCCAGATCAAATTCCTCATATGGACCAAATTCTTCATATGGATCCAAGTCCTCATACGGACCAAACTCCTCACATGGATCATATTCCTCAAAAGGATCAAAGTCCTCATATGAACATCATCATGCTAACCTATCTGTTTCGCAGGGAAGAACTAAGGATTATGGATATGTGCATTATTCTTCAAATCATTATGTCCATAAGTCCTCGAAGAATTTCTCTGCTTACTCTTATGCTTACTCTAACCCCTCTTATGTGAAACGAAATGGACTGGCTTCTATGCCATCCTTCTCGTATGGAGCTCGCAGAATGATGAACTCTTTGCCACCCCTTCAGATGTGGGTGGTGAAGAAAAGGAACTAATCTCTTCTGCAGGGTCAGGTCTCTAGACGTACGTAATCGTCTGAAGAATTTGCTGGAGACCTGAGTATGCATGATAGTACGCAGACTAATCATGAAGAAATGAACTTTCATTTCTCACGTCCTCATACTGTTTTATCTGTTCTTTTGCTTGATGGAATTGATCTGATGAATTGATGTCATATTCTTCACTGATGAAGTATATGAGTTCGTAAGATGCACTAATTCATCTGCAGGATGATCAACCCAAAGCCACTGAGTGGGTCCTCGATAGTGGATGTACAAATCACATGACTGGTGACAAGAATCTATTGATGGATGCTCCATTATCTCCGTCGCATCTGAAGCATATCATCTTTGCTAACAAAGGCAAAAGTCAGGTATTGGGTCTGGGTAAGGTTGCGATCACAAAGGATCGACACATGGACAAAGTCATGCTTGTTGAATCCTTAGGATACAACCTTATGTCTGTCTCAATGCTTTGTGATCTTGATATGGTTGTTGTCTTTGGCAAATACCATCGTGTTGTGGTTATGGAAGCTGACAATTCCAAAGTCTTCGAAGGCTTTAGGAGAGGAGACCTGTATATTGCTGATTTCTCTACGGGACCACAACCAGCCGTGTGTCTACTTGCAAAAGCTTCAGAAGGCTGGCTCTGGCATCGACGACTTGGTCATGCAGGCATGAGGAATTTGCACACGCTTGCGAAGAAGAAGCATGTCATTGGCATCGAGAATGTCAAATTCCTCAAGGATCACCTATGCGGAGCCTGTGAAGCTGGGAAGATGACAAAGGCTAAGCATCTAGGAAAGACTATCATGACCACTACTCATCCATTTGAACTGCTTCACATGGATCTCTTCGGTCCTAATCATTATTCTATTGTTTCAAATGATGCATCTCAATATGGCTTTGTTATTGTTGATGATTACTCTCGATACACATGGGTACACATTGTTACTTACAAACATGAAGTGCAGGAAGTCTTCAAACGATTTTCCTTGAGGGCTTCAACCAACTTTGGTGTGAAGATCAAGCACATCAGAAGTGACAATGACACCTAGTTCAAGAATTCGGGTCTCAATGACTATCTTGATGAACTTGGTATTACTCATGAGTTATCTCCTCCTTACACTCCTCAGCAGAACGGCGTCGTGGAGCGCAAGAACAGGACTCTTGATGAGATGGCTTGCACTATGCTTGATGAATACAAAACGCCTCATCGGTTCTGGATTGAGGCAATTGACACTGCGTGCCACATCATCAACAGAGTATATCTTCACAAATTCTTCAAGAAGGCTGCCTATGAACTCCTCACTGATAAGAAACCCAATGTAAGTTATTTCAAAGTCTTCGGTGCTAAATGTTGGATTAGAGATGCTCATCACAACTCAAAATTTGCACCGAAAGCACATGCAGGTTTTATGCTTGGTTACAGAAAGGACTCGCACACCTACAGAGTCTTCAACAACGTTCTTCACAAGGTTGTTGAAACTGTAGATGTGCGGTTCGATGAAACTGATGGCTCGCAAAGAGAGCACCTACCTACTATGATAGATGAACCAGCGCCTGAGGAAACTATCAAGTTCAAGGCTACCGAGGATGTCATTCCTACTGAAGAATCTGCTGAAGAATTGATTCCAGAACATGAAGAACATCGAGCTAATGCACCTGAAGAAAATACTGAAGAAAATGGTGCTGAAGAGAATGTTGATCAAATTCTTCAAGGACAACCAGCTCATCCTCGCATTGCAAAAGAAATGCAAGTTGAAAAGATCATCAATGATATCAAAGCGCCAGGTCCTCTCACACGCTCAAAAGCTTCACATTTATCTAACTTTTGTGGGCACTATGCTTTTGTCTCTATCATAGAGCCCACTAAGGTAGATGAAGCATTTCTGGAGCCTGAGTGGATTCAGGCCATGCAAGAAGAACTACATCAGTTTGAGCTCAACAATGTCTGGGAACTGGTCAAACGTCCAGATCCTCACAAGCACAATATCATTGGCACAAAGTGGATCTACCGCAACAAGCAAGATGAAAATGGCCTTGTGGTGAGGAATAAGGCACGGCTCGTAGCTCAAGGCTACACACAGGTTGAAGGAATTGATTTCGATGAAACTTTTGCACCTGTTGCTAGACTTGAGGCTATTTGCATATTACTTGCTTATGCTAACCATTATGATATCACTTTATATCAAATGGATGTGAAAAGTGCATTCCTCAATGGTAAGCTTGAGGAAGAAGTATATGTTGCTCAACCCCCAGGTTTTGAAGATCCAAAGAATCCTGACAAAGTCTTCAGACTCAACAAGGCCCTCTATGGCCTCAAGCAGGCCCCACGGGCGTGGTATGATACCTTGAAGGAATTCTTCAGGAAGAAAGGCTTCAAACCCGGTTCACTCGACCCTACTCTTTTCACTAAATCTTATGATGGTGAATTGTTTGTGTGCCAAATATATGTTGATAATATTATCTTTGGCTGTACTGACCAACATTAAAGTGATGAATTTGCCTATATGATGAGTGAAGAATATCAAATCTCTATGATGGGAGAGTTGAAATTCTTCTTAGGTCTTCAAATTCATCAACAACGCAATGGCATATTCATATCTCAAGAGAAATACCTCAAGGATGTACTGAGGAAATTCGTCATGCAAGATTGCAAAGTTGTCAAAATTCCTATGCCCACAAATGGCCATCTATGCCTTGATGAAAATGGTATCGACTTCGATCATAAGGTATACCGCTCCATGATTGGCTCTTTATTGTACTTATGTGCATATAGGACAGATATAATGCTTAGTGTTTGCATGTGTGCCCGATTTCAAGCTACACCGAAGGAATCACACCATAAGGCTGTGAAGCATATTCTTCGATATCTAGCTCACACACCAACACTAGGATAATGGTACCCCAAGGGCTCGGCTTTTGATCTCATTGGATATTCTGACTCTGACTATGATGGTGATCGTGTGGACCGCAAGTCAACATCTGGTACATGTCATTTCCTCGGACGATCTTTGGTCTGTTGGTCCTCGAAGAAACAGAATTGTGTATCACTATCTACTGCTGAAGCTGAGTATATTTCCGCTGGTTCTTGCTGTGCTCAATTGCTATGGATGAAGCAAACTCTCAAGGACTACGGTGTCAACATGAAGAATGTGTGAGGGAGTCCTGGATTAGGGGGTCTCCGAACAGCCGGACTATCTCCATTGGCCGGACTGTTAGACTATGAAGATACAAGATTGAAGACTTTGTCTCGTGTCCGGATGGGACTCTACTTGGCGTGGAAGGCAAGCTAGGCAATACGGATATGGATATCTCCTCCTTTGTAACCGACCTTGTGTAACCCTAACCCTCTCTAGTGCCTATATAAACCGGAGGGTTTAGTCCATAGGACAACAACCATAACATACAATCATACCATAGGCTAGCTTCTAGGGTTTAGCCTCTCTGATCTCGTGGTAGATCTACTCTTGTACTACCCATATCATCAATATCAATCAAGCAGGACGTAGGGTTTTACCTCCATCAAGAGGGCCCGAACCTAGGTAAAACATCGTGTCCCCTGCCTCCTGTTACCATCCAGCCTAGACGCACATTTCGGGACCCCCTACCCGAGATCTGCCGGTTTTGACACCGACATTGGTGCTTTCATTGAGAGTTCCTCTGTGTCGTCGCCGTTAGGCTTGATGGCTCCTGCTATCATCCATAGCGATGCGGTCCAGGGTGAGACTTTTCTCCCCAGGCAGATCTTCGTATTCGGCAGCTTTGCACTGCGGGCTAATTTGCTTGGCCATCTGGAGCAGATTGAAAGCTACGCCCCTGGCCATCAGGTCAGATTTGGAAGTTTGAACTACACGGCCGACATCCGCGGAGACTTGATCTTCGACGGATTCGAGCCACTGCCGGGCGCGCCGCACTGTCGTGATGGGTATGACCTAGCTCTGCCGCTGAACAGTATCCCAGAGGCTGCGCCCGCATCAGCTCCGACCCTTAGCTCGGAGCCAACTACGCCAGTCGAGGACGGGTGGTTAGACACCGCCTTAGGGGCTGCAGTCTCAATGGCGGTCGAGCCGAACACCAGCCTAACCCTCTGCGCTGCCCGTGACTCCAAGGTGCCGGACTCTTTTTCTGACTCCGAATTGCCCGCGCCCCGACCAATCGAATCCGATTGGGCGCCAATCATGGAATTCACCGCCGTGGATATCTTTCAGCACTCGCCCTTCGGCGACATTCTGAATTTACTAAGGTCTCTCTCTTTGTCAGGAGAGCCCTGGCCGTATTATGGCCAACAGGATTGGGATGCGGACGACGAAGAAATTCGATGCCCACCCACCACCCACTTAATAGCCACTGTCGATGACTCAACCAACATGCTCGACTTCGACTCCGAATACATCGACGGTATGGACGACGATGCGGGAGGCGAAGAGGAACCACCGCCCACAGGGCGCTGGACGTCCACCTCATCATATGACGTATACATGGTGGACACACCAAAAGAAGACGACGATGAGGAACAGAAGGACGCTTGTTCCCGCGAGAAGCAGTCAAAGCGGCGGCGCAAGAGCCACCCCAAATCCCGCCTTGGCAGAAATAACGATCATACTGACCCAGTGTTGGAGCAGGGCGAACCACTGCCGGACCACGGCAATACGGAGAATCAAACCGGACAAACCAATTTTGTCAAAGATGATAGTCCGGACGACATAACGCCGGACAAGCACCTAGAGCAGCAGAATGCCCGCCAAAGTCTTGCTGCCACCGTGAGGAGTCTGAAAAGGCAGAAGCAAAGGCTCAAGGCTGCGCAGGACACACTCCAAATCAGCTGGAGTAAAGTACTCAACACAGCAGTGAAGTACGGCGGCAATCGCCCCACCTAGAGCTACCCAAAGCGGAAGTTGCTACCTGAATTCGATGAGGAGGCCTCAGACCCCCCACAACCAAAAATTAAAACAACCATCTGGCCGGATAGACGACCTCACGGCCAACATAAAGCAGCAAGCAACGCCGCACATAAGCCAATACGTGGTCTACGCGAGGGCTCACATCAAAAGGAGGGCGAAACCAGATCCATCTATGGACCACGCAAGCGTGCTCCAGCATACGATGCAACACAACAAACATCCGAACAATGCGGTACACCCAGATATCGGGGTGCCGTGCACCCCCTATGTTTCACCGATGAGGTGCTGGACCATGAATTTCTAGAGGGATTCAAACCCGTAAACATAGAGGCATACGATGGAACAACATACCCTGGGGTCTGGATTGAGGACTATATCCTCCATATCCACATGGCTCGGGGAGATGATCTCCACGCCATTAAGTATTTACCCCTCAAACTCAAAGGGCCAGCTCGGTACTGGCTTAAGAGCCTCCCCGAAAGCTCCATTGGAAGTTGGGAAGAGCTCGAAGACGCCTTTTGGGCAAATTTTCAAGGGACTTATGTCCGACCTCCGGACGCGGATGATTTGAGTCATATAACTCAACAGCCCGGAGAGTCAGCCCGAAAGCTTTGGAACAGGTTCCTTATTAAAAAGAACCAAATTGTCGACTGTCCGGACACCGAAGCCTTGGCACCATTTAAGCATAGCGTCCGGGACGAATGGCTTGCCAGACACCTCGCCCAAGAAAAGCAGAGAACAATGGCAGCATTAACAAGCCTCATGACCCGCTTTTGCGCGGGCGAGGATAGCTGGCTAGCCAGATGCAGCACCAGCGACCCCAGTACATCCGAAGTTAGAGATGGAAATAGGAAATCACGGCGCAACAACAATAACAAACGCCAGAATAAAGAAGACAACACGAAGAGCACGCCGGATTCAAAAGCTCTTGGCCAGGTCAGCAAAAGCCACCCTCTAAAGGCGCCAGAGACGAACTGTCCTGCCTAAACAAAATTCTGGACCAAATATGTCAGATCCATAGCACCCCTGGTAAACCCGCTAATCATACCCACAGAGAATGTTGGGTCTTCAAGCAGTCCGGCAAGCTCAACGCCGTACACAAGGGGGAGGATACACCAAGCGAAGACGAGGATGAGCCTCTCAAGCAAGACACTGGGGAACAAAAGAAATTTCCACCAGAAGTCAAAACAGTAAACGTGTTACACGTGATCAAGGGAAGAAACAAAAAGGCACTCCCAGAAAAATATGCCCAAGGGCCTATCACCGCGGAGTCCTACCATTGGTCGTCTCAACCGATCACTTTTGACCATTGTGATTACTCAGCAAGTATCCGGCGTGCAGGATGGGCTGCCCTGATATTAGACCCAATAATTGATGGATACCACTTCACACGAGTCCTGATGGACGGTGGCAGCAGTCTAAACCTGATATACCAGGATACAATCTGTGAAATGGGGATAGACCCAACAAAAATTTGCCATAGCAATACTACCTTTAAAGGAGTAACGCCAGGCCCAGGGGCTCATTGCACGGGCTCCCTGCTACTAAAGGTTATATTCAGCTTCCCCAATAACTTCTGCAGCGAACATTTAACCTTCCACATCGCTCCGTTCCAAAGTGGCTATCAAGCACTACTTGGACGCGAAGCTTTCGCTCGCTTTAATGCAATACCGCACTACGCTTCCCTCGCACTCAAGATGCCCGGCCCACGTGGCATCATTACAGTGAACGGAAGTATTAAGCGATCTTTGCGTGCCGAAGAGAGTGCGACTGCCTTGGCAGCCGCACACTAAAAACGGCCTCACCAACTAAAGCATTTAATAGGTCGCCAAGACCTAGGACACGGTTAGACGAGTCCGGCGCAGCTATATGTAATTCATACCGGATCAATGGTCACACCCCTATTACAAATACAAGGAGCTCAACGCGCACAGACAAGTGGCAATTCTTACTCATCTTGAATTATGCATGGTTTCTTTAAAAACTATCTTTCTGCACGACAACTTTTTCACCTAAGTTCCTCTCTTTTACAGATGATCATCGTGCTACACCCGTCCAGGATACGGCACAACAGACACAGGCGCAGACGTGCAGCAGGGACCCGCTCCAAGGATTCTTTTTAGATTAAGACCCTGCGTAAACCTTTTTACTGTCTCTTGTTGATACACATCCACCGAATTCTCAGCACAGTTGAGAAGGATGCTGACGTCTTGGCATGTGGCCACGTCAGAATAATGCACGTACCTGGACACAAGGGGCTTCTTACAAAGGGCACTATTTAGGCCCGGTTTATACCATAAAGACCCAATACCTTAGGGAGTATTCGGCGTCGCGAGTTTGGCCTTATATGCATCAGCTCCGAATCATTTTCTTTGGTCAAATGTTGGGTTTGCCCGGCTACTGTGTTTTTGTGCCTTATGTTCCGCTTTATCGGCTAAGGTAGCACCAGGAGAACTACTGCGATTGTGTCCTGGTTCACCCGGACGAGCACCTCAGTAGAGAAAGCCGAAAACTGACTGTCATGATATAGCGTGAGACTGGTCAACCACTCGATGACCTATCGGAATGTTAGAATTCCTCCGCCTTAACAAAGGGCCGTTTTCCGGCCAGGCATGTACGCACCCCGCGATCGGGAGAGTGCGCGGCCACTAGGGGCTATCTAGTAGCCCCACTGTCAAACTCCTATGGCTAAGTGAAAGTGTTAAAGCATTATAGTCCAGTTGCCTTGTTCGCTACGCTATCACCTCCTTAATAGGACCAAGAAGTTGGGTTAAGTATGAACACGCGTTTTTCACGAGCACCTCCGCATTATATGCGTGGGGGTTGAAGCCGACGGCTGCAATCTTTCAGGTTATACACATGTATACATAAACGGCCGCACAAGAGGCATCATACTACTTTCAGGCAAAAGTATAAACATAGCCTTATAAAACTTCATAAAAGCATTGTGTTTACAATGAGAATACATATCACTCAAACATAATATTATTCGAGCACTGAGCCTCTATCAAACAAGCACCCTCGAGAACCTCCTCGAAATAATGCTCGGCAGCCACTCGGCCTATGGTCGAACACTGCGCCGCAACAGTGGTAGCGTCCATCTTCGCCCAGTATGCCTTAACACGGGCAAGGGCCATCCGCGAGCCTTCTATGCACGCCGACCTCTTCATTGCATTAATGCGCGGCATCACACCAAGGAACTGCTACACTAAGCTGAAATAGTTGTTCGGCTTTGGCTTTTCCGGCCATAGCTGATCCACAATAGACCTCATGGCGAGTCCGGACAACCAATTCAGTTCGGCCCATTCGGCTAGCTGGTCAGTCAATGAAAGCGGACGCTCTGGAACGTTGAATTGCGACTAGAACAGGTTGTCCACTTCACGATCTGTCTGACCTTGGAAGTACTTGGCCGCATCGGCAGCGCTCGCCGCCAAATCCATATACGCATCTGCTGAGCTCCACAGCCGATCCAGAGGGGCATACCATGGATCTCCGAACTTCCTCCGTAACATGAAGGGTTTCCTAGCCGTAATATCCCCGTCTTCCCGTAGCTCCTCCTTCTTCGCTCTCATAGCAGAACGGGTGTCTTTGTCCGCCGTCGTGGCCTTCTCAAGGTCCGTTGCCTTCGCTCGGTTTTCTTTTTCAAGGACCCGGCAACGGTCGGCAGTGTCTTTTAATTCTACGGCCATCTTGGCCATCTTCTCTTGGCTCTCGCAATGTGCGGCCTTCTCGGCTTTCAACTCTTCGGCCGCCTTCAAAGCAGCCGCATTACTAATCCTCGCTTGTTCCTTGGCTCGGGCAAGTTCTGCCCGCAAGGTTTCCACGGTGGCAGCTCCATCTGCAGTCACAACATATTAAAGATACTGGCATCATGCTGCTCTTACTATGTGGCGTTCACTAGATAATAACACTTACCCCGTGCCTCGTCAAGCCTCTTGTTAACAAGCTCGATGTCGGCGTCTGCCGCATCCAGTTGCCGTTTTAATTTGGCAAACTCACTAGTCCGGCTAGCCACCGGAGCTTCCACCACCTACACATAGGGGCAGTCTGGTTATTGCCTAGGAATATGATCCTCTGTTCACCGCCGTTCTCGACGACAACCAAAGTCTCAGGGGCTACTATCTACACAGGGCACACCTAACATGTGCAGTACTATCACATATTATCTCACGTACCTCAAAGCCTGTCAGTAGACTCATAAAGGCTTCATGTAATCTGCTTTCGGCGGACGGAATTCTCTCCATCACCGTACCCATCAGCGTACGGTGTTCTTCTGAGATGGCCGCTCGCCCCACCAACTCCCTCAGAACGTCCGACCGCACACCAGATGGTGCCAGACTCTTTTGTCTGCTCTCTTCGGGAGCCGGATGTTGGGGACTTGGGGGGTCTATGGGATTATCTTCTGGCCTCACCAGATCCGGAGAGGCCCTCCGTGACGACACTTCGGGGTCGCCCGTTTCTTGAGCGGAGGAGTCCGGGGGAGGCGTTTCGCTCTCCGTCATCTCTGGAAGAAGATGCCCCGAAGACGAGCTCAGCTGAGAGGGGCTAAGGTCCGAACTGCAAGATATATGCGGTGGTTACTTTCTCAGAAAAAAGATAGCATACCTTTACTATTAAAGTATTTTGGATCACTTGCGACTCGTTGGAGGGCTGATCCCCCCGCGGACTTTGTGCGGCAAAAGCACCCCCCGAGGCAGGACCCTCTGTGGGAGACTTCTTCTCCCGTTTGGAGGCTTCGGCTTCCGGATCCTCGGAAGCAGTCCTTTTCCTCCCCCGGTTATCCTCCTTCATGGAGACGCTCATTCCCTCGGTTGGAACGGGCAGCGATGGGGGCCCGCGTCCGCCCGTATTATCCCCCCCCCCCCGTATCTTCCTTCAAGGGCTCCGGGCAAGGTGCAACCTCGAGCATCTTTCCAATACCGGATTTTCCAAACCCTCAGGGAGGGGGGCCAAACACCGAATCATCTTCGCCTTTGTTAGCCAGTCCTGGTCAAAAGGCGAACTCTCAGAAATAACTTCATGACGAATAAAAGACAGTGCGTTCGGCCAGAGGATTTCTTACTTGTTCGGTGGCGCGGTTACTGCTCAGGCCCACGTCCTCGGTAATATCCGGACACTCTACTTGAGGTCCGAAGAATGACTTGTACATCTCCTCGTGCGTCAGGCCGAGGAAACTTTGAATGGCACGCGGTCCCTCTGGGTTGAACTCCCACAAGCGAAGGGGCCGGCGTTTGCAAGGCTGGACTTGACGAACCAGCATAACTTGTATTACCACAACCAAATTAAAATCTCCCTCGAAGAGATCTCGGATGCGGCTTTGCAGTATAGGCACGTCCTTGGCTGGACCCCAGCTCAGACCTCTGCTAATCCATGACATCAGTTGTGGTGGGGGCCCGAGCGGAAAGCGGGGGCAGCCGCCCACTTGGCACTTCTGGGAGCCGTGACGTAAAACCACTCCCGTTGCCATAATTCGGACACCTCTGGAAAGGAACCTTTCGGCCATGGAGCTCCTGCCATCTTGCCTATTGATGCACCTCCACACACTGCATGTTGCCCCTCGATCATCTTCGGCTTTACTTCAAAGGTCTTGAGCCACAGGCCGAAGTGAGGGGTAACGCGGAGGAACGCCTCACACACGACAATAAATGTTGAGATGTGGAGAAAGGAGTCCGGAGCTAGATCATGGAAATCTAGCCCATAATAGAACATCAAACCCCTAATGAAGGGATCCAGGGTGAGGCCTAGACCTCGGAGGAAGTGGGAGACGAACACGACGTTCTCGTTGGGTTCGGGAGTAGGGACGATCTGCCCTCGAGCAGGCAGCCGATGCGAAACCTCGGCGATCAGGTATCTGGCCTCCCTCAACTTCTTAATGTCCTCTTCCGTGACGGAGGAGGGCATCCATCAGCCTTGAAGGCTGGATCCGGACATGATTGAAGATCCGGAGCACCTAACCTGGGCTTTGGGTGTTAGAACTCGAGGCGGGGGAAGGGTTCGATTGAGCACGAGAGGGAAAAAGCGAAAACCTTGTCCCTTTATAAAGAGGGTGAATGAGGGAGTCCTGTATTAGGGGGTCTTCGGACAGCCGGACTATCTCCTCTAGCAAGTCCCGCCAAAGCAAAAGTGGTGATACCGGCACAGGAGATAATAACACTCCAGATAGCGCCGAAGACAACAACAATCCCCTCTAGCAAGATTTAGAGCAGGAGGATGAAGGAGTCAGCTCTCCTGAGAGAGCGGCTGGTGGAGAGGAGGAGGATGACAATTACATGCCCCCCTCCGAAGACGAGGCAAGCCTCAGCGACGATGAATTCGCCGTCCCAGAGGATCCCGTCGAACAAGAGCGCTTCAAGCGCCGGCTTATGGCCACGGCAAATAGCCTGAAGAAAAAGCAGCAGCAACTTCAAGCTGATCAAGATCTGCTAGCTGACAAATGGACTGAAGTCCTCGCAGCCGAGAACTATAAACTCGAGCGCCCCTCCAAGAGTTACCCAAGGCGCAGGTTACTACCCCGACTGGAGGAAGAAGCGTATGATATGGCTGATCGGCCACCTCATGGCCGCGATAGAGAGACATTAAGCCAAAAGCTCAGCCTCCACCCCAACGCCATTCAAATAAAAAGGCATGGGGAGACACGCCAGACCTGCGAGACATATTGGAGGACAAAGCAAAGCATTCAAGATTGATCTACGGATCACGAGGGCGCACTACTTTGCGAGACGGTAAACGTCATGCCGGATACAGTAAAAGCAAATCCGGCCCGGCCGAACACAGCGGGCAAGACCCATTCGAGCTGCGTCGTGATATAGCCCAATACAGAGGCGTTGCACACCCCTTATGCTTCACAGACGAAGTAATGGAACATCAATTCCCAGAAGGTTTCAAACTTGTAAACATCGAATCATACGATGGCACAACAGATCCCGCAGTATGGATTGAGGACTTCCTCCTCCACATCCACATGGCCCGCGGTGATGACTTACATGCCATCAAATACCTCCCACTAAAGCTAAAAGGACCAGCGCAGCATTGGCTTAATAGCTTGCCAGCGGACTCCATTAGCTATTGGGAAGATCTGGAAGCCGCATTCCTCGACAACTTTCAGGGCACTTATGTGCGACCACCATACGCCGATGATCTAAGCCACATAATTCAGCAGTGAGAAGAGTCAACCAGGCAATTCTGGACTCGGTTCCTTACGAAGAAAAATCAAATTGTCGACTATCCGGATGCGGAGGCCTTAGCGGCTTTCAAGCACAACATCCGAGACGAGTGGCTAGCCCGGCACCTTGGTCAGGAAAAGCCGAAATCTATGGCAGCTCTCACGACGCTCATGACCTGCTTTTGTGCGGGAGAAGACAGCTGGCTGGCTCGCAGTAATAACATATCAAAGAACCATGGTACCTCAGATACCAAGGACGACAATAGCTAGTCATGTCGCAACAAGCATAAGCGCCGCATTAACAGCGAAAATACTGAGGATACGGCAGTCAATGCCGGATTCAAAGGCTCCAAACCCGGTCAGCGGAAAAAGCCATTCAAACAAAGTACGCCGGGTCCGTCCAGCCTGGACCGTATACTCGATCGCTCCTGTCAAATACACGGCACCCTATACAAGCCAGGCAATCACACCAACAGGGATTGTTGGGTGTTCAAGCAGGCCGACAAGTTAATTGCCGAAAACAAGGACAAGGGGCCGCATAGCAATGATGAGGAAGAACCACGGCAACCGCACACTGGAGGACAGAAGAGGTTTCCCCCGCAAGTGCGGATGGTGAACATGATATACGCAACCCACATCCCCAAGAGGGAGCGGAAGCATGCGCTCAGGGACGTATATGCGTTGGAGCCAGTCGCCCCAAAGTTCAACCTTGGTCCTCCTGTCCGATCACCTTCGATCGCAAGGACCACCCCACTAGTATCCGTCATGGCGGATTCACCGCACTGGTCCTAGACCCAATCATCGACGGATTTCACCTCACTCGAGTCCTTATGGACGGCGGCAGCAGCCTGAACCTGCTTTATCAGGACACAGTGCCCAAAATGTGTATAGACCCCTCAAGGATCAAACCCACAAAAACGACCTTTAAGGGCGTCATTCCAGGCATAGAGGCCCATTGCACAGGCTCAATTACACTGGAAGTGGTCTTCGGATCCCCGGATAACTTCCGAAGCGAAGAGTTAATCTTCGATATAGTACCGTTCCGCAGTGGTTATCACGCGCTGCTTGGACGAACCGCATTTGCTAGATTCAATGCGGTACCGCATTATGCATACCTCAAGCTCAAGATGCCAGGACCTCACGGAGTTATTATAGTCAATGGAAACACAGAGCGCTCTCTCCGAACAGAGGAGCACACGGCAGCCCTCGCAGCAGAATCGCAAAGCAGCCTCTCAAGGCAATCTACCAGTTCGGCGTTTCAAAGCTCAGACACCTTCAAGCGCGCTCGGGGCAATCGGCAAATAGACCGCCTGGCGCGATATGAGCTCGCGTAGCAATACGGCAGCCACCCCAATCCCAGCCCAACAGCGATATTCGTGCCGCGCGTACATAATTACGCATTAAAAATACCATGGGCATAGGTGGGGACGGGGGCACAACTGCGGCACGCCCCAAAACGCGGCCTAAACCGCACTAGGGGCTTCCCGTTTGGTTATTTTTCTTTTTTCTTTCAGGACTTTAATCTCTAGAAACACTGTCCGGCAGCTCTATCGCCGAACACATGATACAGCAACCAAGGAGGCAGACAGCTACGTTATACAACCGAATTCCCAGGTTGATTACAGATTTCATATCATTCCTCAGCTCGCCCTTGGAGGAGACATAGTCCTACTCTTTTGCTTATCGCACTATCTGTATCACTCTGCTTCAATGCAAATTTTTAATAAACAATGCATGACATTATGACCATTATTGCATACTTGTTATATATATGTGTGTGTGTTCATTAATGACGCTTTGCGACCATACACTCTGGTACGGCCAACACACCAGGGGCTCACATACCCCACAATGCGGTGTGAAAAGTCCGAACACTTTCACAAGTGCGGCACCCCGAACTTATAGCATTATATGCATCAGCTCCGAATCATGTCTTTGGTCAAATGTTGGGTTTGCCCGGCTCCTATGTTTTGGTACCTTACGTTCCGCTCTATCGGCTAAGGTAGCGCTAGGAGAACTACTGCGATTGTGCCCCGGTTCTGCTGGGCTGAGCACCTCAGTAGAGAAAGCTAAAACTGACTGTCATGATAAGGCGAGAGATTGGTCGCTGTTCGGCGAGGTTTTTCGAGTCCCTAAAGACTTATGCCGCTTAGGGCGAGGGTCCGGCTCTGTCCGGCTTACAGGCATGTATCGCGCCCCGAATTCGACCTTCCGAATACCAGGGGCTTCGCCGAAATTTAAAATTATAGAATTCTATGGCTAAGTGTGAGTAATAAAGCATTATTAGTCCGGTTGCCTTGTTCGTTGTGCTGAGCACCTCCCTCGAAGGACCCAAACATGGGAACAAGAGTGCTCAGGTTTATCCCGAACACCGCAGCACTCGTGGCATGGGGGCAGAAGCCGAGGACTAGCCATCTCTCAGATTGGATAAACAACCAAATAGAAGGTAATATTTTAAATTCTAACAAGTGTTGCATAGCAAATATGATACAAGTTTTCATACATACAGGACAAAACGAGCAAGTCTCATTCAAATATTACATTTTGTGAACACTCATCCGCGATAAGACGGGCACCCAGCAGAACACCCTCGTAGTACATCTCGGGTTGGTGGTGCTCCTTGCCCTCCGGCGGCCCCTCCTTGATCAGCTTCACGGTGTCTAGCTTGACCCACTGCATTTTTACACGGGCGAAAGCCCGGTGTGCACCTTCAATGCAGACGGATCGCTTGACGACCTCCAGTCGTGGGCAGGCATCCACAAGCTGTTCGGAAGGGCGTCGCCATGCCACAACCGGACTATGAAGCCCTTCATGGCCTGATCGGCCGCCTTATGTAGCTCGACCATCTGCTTCAGCTGGTCGCTCATTGGCACCGAATGTTCAGCCTCAGCATACTGAGACCAGAACAGCTTCTCCGTCGAGCTTCCGTCCTCGACCTGGTAAAATTGTGCGGCATCGGACACACTGCGGGGCAAATCTGCGAATGCTCCTGAAGAGCTCCGGATTCGAGTAAGTAATCGGTAATTCACTTTTACATGCTTGCTTTGCATATAGAAAGCCTTACCCGCTACTATCTTCTTCATCGCGTCGATCTCCTAAAGGGCCTTCTGGGCCTCGGCCTTGGCACTCTTCGCGCTCTCACGGGCCGCGGCAAGCTCAGACTCTCGCGTCTTCAAGTCAAGCTCCAACGCCTCATGCTTCGTCACGAGAGCCTGGAGCTCTTGCTGCACCTCGCCCACCCGAGCCTCGTGCCTCTCTCGCTTGGTGCGCTCCTTGGCCGCTATATCTTCGGCCTTGGTCAGCGCTTGCTTCAGGGTCGCCACCTCGGTCGTGGCCCCGGGCAAAACATACAATGATCCTGTCATTTTTGCAATCGCGTCCTTTTTATATATACATATATCTATAGACGGGGTATTACTTACCCTCGTTCTCCTCGAGCTGCCTCTTGACAAGGCTGAGCTCTTTCTTGGACCCATCGAGGTCCTGCTTCAGTACGGCGACCTCCGCAGTTAGTGCGGCGGACGCCAGTAGAGAAGCCTGCATATGCATATTGACATACTTATATTAGACTCCTGCGATATTATTTGATCCTCTGTTCGGCTTTTCTTTGTGAACACCGAACAAAGCATCAGGGGCTACTGTCTATGCAGTAATACTTCTACTACATTTTAAAACACTTAACTCGAAGCCTGTTAGAAGGCTGGCACAGGCTTCAGTCACTCCGCTCTTGGCGGACTGAACCTTCTGGATCACCGCACTCATGATGGTGCGGTGCTCCTCATCGATGGAAGCGCTGCGAAGCGCTTCCAACAGGCTGTCCGGTGCCTCTGGATGGGCAGAGGTCACCGGCACTGGCGTTTTGCCCCTCTTAGAAGGGGACCGCCTACCAAAGTCCGAAACTGTTGGAAGATCCAGCGCGGTCTTCGGCTGAGGGCCGAACTCGGAGCTCTCGGGGACCCCGTCCCCTCGGCTCCCGGAGTCCGGAAGGTCGCCTTGAGGCGCCTTCGGGACGGTCCCCCTCGATCCGGTGCTTCTTGAGACAACACTTCGGTGTCGTCGGCAGGATGAGGAGAGGTGGCGGTCGGGACTGGATCGCTATCCATGTCCGACGAGCCCAGGGAGCCGTCCGATGATACCTCGATATCGGCTCGGGGCGGCCTGCACAATTGAGTTTGGCGTTAGGAAAAGTAGTGCGACAAAGGAATCCTATGGATAACTTTGGTATCCGAATACTTATGATCTCCCCGGGGGCTTGGCCCTGGGAAACCACTCGTCTTCACTTTCGTCGGCGGCGGTGGAGCTGTCCGGAAGGAGAGTCCTTCCCTTCTTGGACCCTCCGGCCTCCCCAGTTGTGGCGGCCTTCCTTTTCTTGTCTCCCCCAGTCGGTGGGGGAGCCTCTTCTTCCTCTTCCTCGTCTTCGGGGGAAGAATGCACCGCAGAGTCATCGGACGGTGAGTCCGACGACGCCTGGCGTCGGGAACTCTTTCGAGCTCCCTTGGCCTTCTTGGTCTTCTCCAGCACCTTATAAGGGGCCGGAGTCAACATCTTCGCCAGAAGGGCGTCTGCGGGGCCTTTGGGCAAAGGAGCCAGATAGTCGATATATCCGGCCATCTTCTGCCAGTCCTGTCAAAGGCACGAGAGTTTAGATCCCGCATAGAGTCAATCTATATAGAAAACAAGTATCCTGTGAAAGGTAAAACAGCTTACCGCACTGGCTTGGCGCTTCGCGCTGAATCCGCGATCCTTAGTAATGGGGGGAGGGACCTCGGCGCTTTTGAACACCACCCTCCAGGCATCTTCATGAGTCGTGTCGAAGAGCCTGTTCAGAGTTCGGTGCTGTGCCGGGTTGAACTCCCACAAGGTGAACTCCCGTTGTTGGCATGAGAGTATCCGGCGGACGAGCATAACCTGGACTATGTTGACGAGCTTGAGCTTCTTGTCCACCATGTTTTGAATACATGTCTGGAGTCTGGTCAGCTCTTTTGAATTACCCCAGGACAGGCCCTTCTCTTTCCAGGAGGTGAGCCGCATGGGGATGCCAGATCGGAACTCAGGGGCCGCTACCCATGCGGGGTCGCACGGCTTGGTGATATAGAACCACCCAGATTGCCACCCCTTTATGGTATCCACAAAGGAGCCCTCGAGCCATGTTATGTTGGGCATCTTGCCCACCATGGCGCCTCCGCACTCTGCCTGGCAGCCGCCCACCACCTTCGGCTTGACATTGAAGGTCTTCAGCCATAAGCCGAAGTAGGGCTTGATGCGGAGGAAGGCCTCACACACGACGATAAACACAGAGATGTTGAGGATGAAGTTCGGGGCCAGATCGTGGAAATCCAGGCCGTAATAGAACATGAGCCCCGGACGAAGGGATGGAGAGGGAATCCCAGTCCACGGAGGAAATGGGTGAGGAATACCACTCTCTCATGGGGCCTGGGGGTGGGGATGAGCTGCCCCTCATCTGGGAGCCGGTGCGCGATGTCGTCGGGCAGGTATCCGGCTCTCCTCGGTTTCTTGACGTCTCCCTCCGTGGCAGAGGAGACCATCCACTTGCCGCCTGCTCCGGACATGGTTGGAGAAGGTTGAGATGGAAGTGAGGGCTTGGGCGCTAGAGCTCGAGTGTGCGGGAGCGGATGAGCAGAGGAGGAAGAAGGCGTGGATAGAAAGGTGAATCCTTATCCCTTTATATGGGCGGACAAAACTAAGCATCCCCACTTACCTGGTAAAACTCGCTTATCCCCCAAGCGCCGCAATTGATGACGCGGTTGGGTTACCCACACCCGTATTGATAAGAATCCCGTAATAAGGGGACACGATCTCTGCTTTGACAAGACGTGTCGAAAAACTGCCTCGCATTATGTGTGGGCAGGTTAAAAGGAATGGTTCGAATAATCACCGGGCCATGACGTAACGTCATGTTGCCGAAACAAGCCAGCAAATTAGATCTGCGAAAATATTATTCTCTCCATGGTGGAATGTGGAATTTATTTTGCAGGGTCGGACACTATCCTCGTATTCAAATTCTTTTGTGATGTATTCGGAGAAGGAACCCGCCTTGCAATGGCGAAGACAACTGCGCGCCGGACTCATCGTCATTGAAGCCTGGTTCAGGGGCTACTGAGGGAGTCCTATATTAGGGGGTCTCCGGACAGCCGGACTATCTCCATTGACCGGACTGTTAGACTATGAAGATACAAGATTGAAGACTTTGTCTCGTGTCCGCATGGGACTCTACTTGGCGTGGAAGGCAAGCTAGGCAATACGTATATGGATATCTCCTCCTTTGTAACCGACCTTGTGTAACCCTAACCCTCTCCGGTGTCTATATAAACCGAAGGGTTTTAGTCCGTAGGATAACAATCACAACATACAATCATACCATAGGCTAGCTTCTATGGTTTAGCCTCTCCTATCTCGTGGTAGATCTACTCTTGTACTACCCATATCATCAATATTAATCAAGCAAGATGTAGGGTTTTACCTCTATCAAGAGGGCCCGAACCTGGGTAAAAGTTCGTGTCCCCTGCCTCCTGTTACCATCCGGCCTAGACGCACAGTTCGGGACCCCCTACCCGAGATCCGCCAGTTTTGACACCGATAGTGAATATCAAGCGTCCTCTCCGTAGCCGTTTAGGACTTGCCTATAATCTAGGAGTCCTAGACACGGTTGGGTTACCCACGACCGCATTAATGAGAATCCCGTAATTGAGGGAACACGATCACCGCTTCGACAAGACATGTCAAGAAACCGCTTCACGTTATGTGTGGAGCTGGTTAAAAGAAACGGTTCGAATAATCACCGGGCCATGACATAACGTTGTGCAGCCAAAACAAGCCAGCAAATTAGATCTGCTAAAATGTTATTCTCTTTACGGTGGAATGTGGAACTTATTTTGTAGGGTCGGATACTATCCTCGTATTCAAATTCTTCTGTGATGTATTCGAAGAAGGAACCCGCCTTGCAATGCCGAAGACAATACTGCGCGCCGGACTCATCATCATTGAAGCCTGGTTCAGGGGCTACTGAGGGAGTCCTGGATTAGGGGGTCTCTGGACAGCCGGACTATCTCCCTTGGCCGGACTGTTAGACTATGAAGATACAAGATTGAAGACTTCGTCTCGTGTCCGGATGGGACTCTATTTGCCATGGAAGGCAAGCTAGGCAATACGGATATGGATATCTCCTCCTTTGTAACTGACCTTGTGTAACCCTAACCCTCTCCGGTGTCTATATAAACCGGAGGGTTTAGTCCGTAGGACAACAACCATAACATACAATCATACCATAGGCTAGCTTCTAGGGTTTAGCCTCTCTGATCTCGTGGTAGATCTACTCTTGTACTACCCATATCATCAATATCAATCAAGCAAGACATAGGGTTTTACCTCCATCAAGAGGGCCCGAACCTGGGTAAAACATCGTGTCCCCTACCTCCTGTTACCATCCGGCCTAGACGCACAGTTCGGGACCCCCTACCCGAGATCCGCCGGTTTTGACACCGACAATGTGCCTCTCTTCTGTGACAATGAGAGTGCCATCAAGATTGCTCACAACCCAGTTCAGCACTCGAAGACAAAGCACATTCAGATTCGTCGTCATTTTCTTCGTGATCATCTGTTGAAGGGCGACATTTCTATTGAGCATGTGAAGACTGAAGAACAGCTAGTCGATATCTTCACAAAGCCCTTGGATGAGAAGAGATTTAGCAAATTGCGGTGTGAGCTAAATATCCTAGAATCTTCGAATATTCTTTGAAAAGGACACTCATTGTAACACTTATGCAAAATTGATGACTTAGATGTGCAACACATGAAGAAACATTTTTCTTGAATCAATGAAGAATAACACTCTTAGTGTGAAGAAATTAACGAAGAATTTGATTCTCAGAACCCTACGATAATTGTACGCAGTGTCTGAAATCATCATTCTTATACGGTGGGTCACGCCACCACCAAAAGTTGAAATTCCTCGATTGTTCATATTCTTAAACTTTGCATTGTCTTCACAGTTTCCGTTGTTTTCTTCATTAACTATGGCCTCAACAAGGCCCTCTATGGCCTCAAGCAGGCCCCACGGACGTGGTATGATACCTTGAAGGAATTCTTAATGAAGAAATGCTTCAAACCCGGTTCACTCGACCCTACTCTTTTCACTAAATCTTATGATGGTGAATTGTTTGTGTGGCAAATATATGTTGATGATATTATCTTTGGTTGTACTGACCAACGTTATAGTGATGAATTTGCCTATATGATGAGTGAAGAATATCAAATGTTTATGATGGGAGAGTTGAAATTCTTCTTAGGTCTTCAAATTCATCAACAACGCAATAGCATATTCATATCTCAGGAGAAATACCTCAAGGACGTACTGAGGAAATTCGGCATGCAAGATTGCAAAGGCGTCAAAATTCCTATGCCCACAAATGGCCATCTATGCACTGATGAAAATGGTATCGACTTCGATCATAAGGTATACCGCTCCATGATTGGCTCTTTATTGTACTTATGTGCATCTAGGCCAGATATAATGCTTAGTGTTTGCATGTGTGCCCAATTTCAAGCTACACCGAAGGAATCACACCATAAGGCTGTGAAGCATATTCTTCGATATCTAGCTCACACACCAACACTTGGATTATGGTACCCCAAGGGCTCGGCTTTTGATCTCATTGGATATTATGACTCTGACTACGCTGGTGACCGTGTGGACCGCAAGTAAACATCTGGTACATGTCATTTCCTCGGACGATCTTTGGTCTGTTGGTCCTCGAAGAAACAGAACTGCGTATCACTATCTACTGCTGAAGCTGAGTACATTGCCGCTGGTTCTTGTTGTGCTCAATTACTATGGATGAAGCAAACTCTCAAGGACTACGGCGTCAACATGAAGAATGTGCCTCTCTTCTGTGACAATGAGAGTGCCATCAAGATTGCTCACAACCCAGTTCAGCACTCGAAGACAAAGCACATTCAGATTCGTCATCATTTCTTCGTGATCATGTGTTGAAGGGCAACATTTCTATTGAGCATGTGAAGACTGAAGAACAGCTAGCTGATACCTTCACAAAGCCCTTGGATGAGAAGAGATTTAGCAAGTTGCGGTGTGAGCTAAATATCCTAGAATCTTCGAATGTTCTTTGAAAAGGACACTCATCCTAACACTTATGTAAAATTGATGACTTAGATATGCAACACATGAAGAAACGTTTTTCTTCAATCAATGAAGAATAACACTCTTAGTGTGAATAAATTAACGAAGAATTTGATTCTCAGAACCCTACGATAATTGTACGCGGTGTCTGAAATCATCATTCTTATACGGTGGGTCACGCCACCACCAAAAGTTGAAATTCCTCAATTGTTCATATTCTTCAACTTTGCATTGTCTTCACGGTTTCCGTTGTTTTCTTCATTAACTATATATATATATGAGTTTATGTCCTCTACAGCATTCACTTATTGCTAATTCTTCAAGTTGGTTTTTCTGCTAAGTGAATGTGATCGGACCCTTCCCCTCTATGCTATAAGCAACCCAATCTATTCACAAATTCTTCATGTGCGTTCTATTTGAAACTCATTCAAAATCTTCACTGTGTCCTTGTTAGCTGAAGAAATTGCGAACCGAACTTTAAAACCTATCTTATCTAAATTTTCGGCTTTGCCGCTCAAACCGTTCTGCATCCCATCATACACTTATCCTTTCACCCACGATCAGACACGATCTCCACCTCTCAGTATGTGGGTGACACATGTCATGCGAATGAGAAGGGTCAGGGGCACGTTCGTCCAATTTATTCAGGCAAACAGTTTTTCACCGTGGCTATAAATACCCCTCTTCCCCTTCCTCACTTCCTTCACTCCACTCGACCTCTCTCCAGCTCGAGCTTCTCAAACCCTAGCGCCGCCGCTACTTCATCATCGCCGGTGAGGAAGAGCTTCACTGCCTCGACCTCGTCGCCGCCGTACTCGCGCCGACCGCGGAAATCTTCACTCCGCCGCCGTCGTAGCCGTCTTCCTCCGCCGAGTTAGGGCATGGAAGATCTACACAGACGAACTTCACCTCTCCACTTCATTGTTCGTCGTGTTCTTCATCCAGGGTAATTGAACGTTACTTTTACTTCCCTCGTTGATTCGAATGATTATCTACAAAATCTTCAAAGGTGTTTTTCTTCATATCTTGACACACTAAACACCTCACAAGTCATCTGTTCTTGATTCGTTTCCCTAAGCATCATTTTTATTCAAGATTCCTCAATTGTGTGGATCTTCGATCTATACAACTCTGGAACCTAAGACAAAGAATGCTTAGTGAAATTCTTCAAGACTCATCTGGTCAAATTCCTCAAACTTGTTCTTTTTGAAAAACCTTCTAAGAACGCATATGACCTCTCCAAATTCCTCGCAACTATACTCTGTTCACATGTACTCATGTCAGCCGCTGAATCACTAGGTTCTCATCAACTTAACTCATGTGCAACATTCCTCGAAGAAAAGTTGCATACTTCTTCAGAGAATTCGATTGTTCAAATTCCTCAACTGAAGAAAATGGCTGATGGTAAAAGGCCACAGAAAGGAGGAAAGAAGCCTGAGGTTATGACTGCCTTTGAGATCCCTGATGACATCTATGTTGGGTACTACACACCTCCCGAGGAAGATAAAAATCAGCGCAAGGTGCGCATTCAAAAAATTTAAAGGAGATGGGCAAGAGAATGGAGGGAGTACAGGTATGTAACTCCAAAGTACATGAAGAAATTCACACTCAATCCTCCATGCCCAAGAGATCCATTGGCACCTGGCCAAATAGCATATCCCACCAGCCTCAAGCGCAGTGAGGACTATCCTGATGAATGGGCCAAGCGCCAAGCCAAGTTGGCTAAGCAAGCCAGAGAAGCAGTGAGGAAATTCAATGAAGACTCTGCTGCTGTTGCTGCCTCTGCTAAGGCCTCTGTTGTCAAGCCGAAGAAGGCTATGTCAAAGAAGCCTGCGCGCAAGCCAAGTGCTTCACCAACAGTGCCCTCAAGGCCAAGTTCCTCAACAATGCCCTCACGGCCAGAATCCTCAAAGCCCTCACGGCAAATTCCTCATACTGCTCCTGCTCCTCCAAAGTCCTCAGCTGTTCCGACAAAGTCCTCGGCACCTGTGCATCTTGCCTTGTGCCAAAGGACTGCAGGCATATCCATTGCCTCAGGTGTCTCAGCTAGTTCCTCGGCTGCACCAAATTCCTCAACGGGACCCTCTCTACTGAAGACAAAGGCCACTGCTGGACGAGGTCCTCGCCCAAGTCCTCAAAAGAAGCAAGTCGCTTTCCAAGTGTTGTCTGAATAAGACGAAGCTGATGATGATGAACTTGCAGAAATCATCAGAGATAGGCAAGTCAGGGCCGCTAGAGCCAAGGGAACAAATGTGCCACTTCTTTTGGATCCCAAGTTGATCCTCGAATACATTGATGTTTGGCACAAGGACCCCAACACTCCCATGCCTGATTTCAAGCTGACTCCTGGCCAAAGTCACATGTTGACTCACTTCATACAAGAAGAAAAATGGAAATTTGAGAAGGCCAGGCAGATCAAGAAAGCGCAGTACAAGAAGGAGCGCTATCTGAAGAAAAACATTGTCTCTATGACAACTGAAGAACTTATCACTACTCAATCTAAGATCAAGAAACTCAGTGATGAATTTGACGCATACCATGCTGATTAGCTTGGAGCCAAAGTTCATTTTGTGAGACTTGCTGATAACTTCACTTCCAATGTTGCTGCCCCAACGCAACAAGAAATTCCTCAGGCTGAAGCATCTGCTCAGCCGACTGAAGAACATGCCAGCACCGCTGATAAAAATCAGGCTGCTGAAGAAAATGTGAATTCCAGGGCCGATGACTGCATTCCAGCCGCTGAAGAAATTGCCATGGCATCCACTAGTGGTGCGCCTGAAGAAACTGAAGAAATCAGGGCAACTGCATCAATTGTGCCTGAAGAAACTCAACCAAATTCCTCTGCTCCTCTTGCGCCAACACCAACTCCGATCCTTCCATCTGCATCAGATGTGAAGAAGACCAAGGCTGCAGAGCGTGCAGCAGTGAAGAAAAGGAAAGCATCAGCTACTTCAGATTCTTCAGCTCCGAAGAAGATGAAGCCTTTGACAAGCTCGTTTGAAAATCCCATTGATGTTCTTCCTCTCTCCACCATGCCATCAAAGGACCTTGTTCCTTTCGATGAAGAATATGAGATCCCTAGCGGATCTGATGAAGAAAATCATTCTGCTACTTCGTCAGAGCAGATTGATGAAGAAATTGAAGTGGATACGATCCCTTCAACACCTGTTATCTCCTTGCCTATGCCTCAGTTCACAGCTGAAGAGGCTGGCATTGAAGAAATGGAAGATGAAGATGTGGACGTTGGCTGCTCCACAACAGTGATGAGTGATGAATTCTGGAAAGTCAGCATCCAAACTCTCCAATGTTCAGACCGTTGTAGCAAATCCCTCAGTCCCCCGCACAAACTGTTCAAATGGGCTCTAAACAAACTCACCCCACTTCATCTGTACATGATAAATACCAGCCACTAGCGCTGAAG
Organism: Triticum aestivum; assembly: GCF_018294505.1. NCBI lineage: Eukaryota > Viridiplantae > Streptophyta > Magnoliopsida > Poales > Poaceae > Triticum > Triticum aestivum. Next base: position 425,660,237 of record NC_057806.1, on the reverse strand, counting down.
AAACTGCTGCTGCTGAACATCTCAAGACGCAGACTGCCACTAAAGAGGAACCAGAAATTCCTCAGCCTGAAGAACCTGAGATTGCGATTCCTGAGGTCGTGATGCAACTCACTGACACTCCTCTACCCAAGCCCAAGGATCCATTCTCATGCAAGCAAAAGTTCAAGGCTGATGATTTCTTCGGCGAGCATGTATTCTTCGAAGACTACAACCCTTATAACTCTGCTCGCATTAGGAAGAGGCGTTTCTGGACTGCTAGTCAAGCCAATTTCTATTCCTCGGTGTTGTTCAACAAAGAGAAAATCTTCTACCATGAGCACATTCCTCACGTGGATATGGAATCTTTGTCGTGCTTCGCACCAGTCCTCAGTGTTCTTCACGACACTGGACTGTTAAACTTTTGCTCTGACATCTGCAATTGGAATGAAAAACTGATTCTTCAATTTTATGCAACACTGCACATCACAGGAAATTCTAAAGATGTGAATTTATGGGTGCTGGACTGGATGTCTGAAAACACTCACTACACTGCACCAGCTTCTGAATTGCTTGGTGCCTTACCACTCAGTCCTCCCCTTGAAGAAGCTCGTTGCATCTACAGTGAACCTGAGCTTACAAATCACTACATGCAGGTGCTAATGAAACCTTTGAAGCCAGGTCAGGCACCAAGAACCAAATTCCTCGTGAAGGAATTGCTTTTATGTGCCCAGAACTGTCTACCGTATTCTTACGAGGACAATGAGTCCTATCAAAGGCCACGACTCATCTGATGAGGAAATTGTTGGCATCATGAAGAATCTGGTATTCAACATCGTTCGTGGCATTCCTGTCAATTATCACGATTTCTTCATGAGGACTCTGGCAAATGTTGCACTGTCTTCGTTTGAGCTGAAACCTTATGCACTGTAGCGACCCGACCCGAATGGATCAAGTCTCTGTGCTTAAGTGTAATCCCTGGATCGGTATGCCGACACACACAGTACTCGAAGGATTTATAACAGAGGTAAATCACATGTATAAAGTAACATAAATACTATTACCTCAATCCATATAGCGGAAGCAATAAGGTTGTGGATTCCCATCAACACCAACGGCAAAGTTGAGTGTAGAAATCGTAACCCTAACGTATCACTTACTCGTCGTAAGAAACCTGCAACATGAGACGTTGCAGCCCGAAAACGGGTCTGTACATTGAATGTACTGGCAAATTCACACCATAGAGAATGATGAACAATGGCTATCACTACATGCATATTTGGCTGGTGGAAAAAAAGCTCTATGGTTTTAAGGTTTTTGCGTAAAGCCAATTTTTCCCTACTGCAAAGGAATAAATTTATTTAACTATCATGGTGGTTGTTGAACATTGAGAATGGTTGACAGCATTCTCAATCCCAATTAGGTGAATAATTAAAACCCAACAACATTAATTAGAAGTAACATGTTGAGATTCACATGATATTCAAGTACTAGATACTCAAGTTGTCCATAACCGGCGACACGGCTAATCATGATTAGTTTGTACACTCTGCAGAGGTTTGTGCACTTTTCCCGACATGACTCGATCGCCTCCGTTTGTTTTCTCGCACTACATGGTGTTTGAGAAACGGATGACCGAGACATAGTCTTTCAGAAGCGCTAGCACCTTACATGTGGGGTAGACCGTACCACCTACAACCCCTACATCTGCTAGTCCACCCCGTAAGAGTTCGCACAACTTAGTCAACTATGCCAGAGCCCATAGTAGCATGTGGCTGCACACGGAAGTTCCTAGCATGAATTATCTTATGATCCCTTTGAGCCTAGGTGGCGGTCCAAAAAAAAACAGGCAAGTCCTGATAGACATCAGGTGCCTCAATCCACCCAGATGTGTGTTTAAGTTGCCACCTTAGATAAACCATTAAAATTAACAAACTCACATCTGTCATGGATATCACTCACCCAATCCACATCTACTAGCATAGCATGGCATAATAAGCAAACGTAGAAGTAACTCCCAAAGGTTTCATAATAATACGGGTAATAGGTACTACCTCATCTACTTCCCATCCCACAATTTAATTAGATCCTAATCATGCAATGTGAGAGGATTGATCTAATGCAATAAAACATGGGTTGTAGAAAAGGTATGATCAAAGTGTGAACTTGCCTGCAATGTTGATGAAGATGGTTCGCACTCAAAACTCTTGATAGATCTACTCGTCACACTCCGGTCAATCTATCGTAAGCAAGCAATAGTAACCACACAATAAGCACTCATCTAATGCACAAGTAAAACTCGAACGGAAGAACGAACCAGAAAGTTCAACTTAAGAACTCCGGTTGCAAAGAAAGAACGAACCGAACAAACGACGGGAAAACAAACAGCGGAAGAAAACCACTCAGTTCTAGCAAGTTGAAACTAGGTCAAATTTTACCATAGCAAAAACTTGTTCAAGTTGATTAGACGGAACGGCGGTTTCGAGACAAAACTCCAGGCGCTTGAATCACCTGATTCCGATAAACGGGCGAGAAGATAAACTAGAACGAAGATCGGATCTGAGATCGCGATCGCGGAATAAATCCGACGAAAAGAAAGAGACGAACGGTTAAACGAACGGGCGTCGTTAACCGGGAATAATCGGTGATCACGTTCATTGAGACGAATGGTCCGAAAGAAGAACGAAAACCGATCTAGGGTTTTCGGAAAAGAAATCGAAAAAGAAAATGGAAAACCGATCTAGGGTTTCAGAAAGGAAACCGAAACGAAGAATCGGAGAGAAAAACCGGAAAAGAAAACCGGAACGGTTTCTTTTAAAGGAACCGAACCGCGGGGAAGAAAAAGAGAGGCGCGGGGCTACCTCCGGCGAGGCGGGGCGAACGGTGGCGACGGCGGCATGCTAGGGCGGCGGCGGCGGCGCTGGGAGGCGGCGGCGTGGGCGAGGTGCGGCAGCGGCGCTAGGGCACAAGGGCGGCGGCGCGGGTGTGGGCAAGGTGCGGCGGCGCGGGTGTGGGGTGGCGTGGCGGCGGTGTAGGGCGCGGGGTGCGGTGCGGTGGAGGGCTGGGTGTTGGGGTATTTATATTGGGGAGGGGAGGGGGTTTCTTGGGGTAGGGGACAAGAAATAGAGTACGAAATAGGAAAACGAAACAAAGGAAAGAGGGGGGGCTAGCCTAGAGTCCAAGCCAGACTCGGCTTAGAGTGAGGCGGCGGCCTGGCTGGCGCCTGGCGCTAGCGCGCGTGGGGGGCTGGGGTGGCCGGCCTGCTGGGCCTTTGGCCCAGGCGGGGCGTTGCTCCCTTTTTTTTAAACGGTTTCGCGCGCAGAAAAACACAGAAAAGAAAATCTAAACAAACTCCAAAATTTCTAAAGTAAATTTTCCCCGACTCCTAAAAATGAGTCGAACAAAATGAACTTTACTCCGGACCTAAAATGCAATTTTCGAAAACGCGCATTTTTCCCTATCCAAAGAAAAAAAAACACCGGAAAACGAAATTTGATCTATTTATTAAATCTTCATTTTTCCTATATTTTGGGAAAGTCATATTATTCCCTCTCTCATATTTTGATATCGGAAAAATAATTGAAGATGAAATAAATAAATCAAATGATCCTCTTTTCAAATTCGAGAAAACTCTCAAATATGAAAATAACGAAATCTCTAACTCTCTCCGAAGGTCCTTGAGTTGCGTGAAATTTCTAGGATCGACCAAAATGCAAGAAAATAAGATATGCATGATGATCTAATGTATAACATTCCAAATTGAAAATTTGGGATGTTACATGCACCTTGGATTATGAGATTCCTCAGGACAAGGTCTTCACTCAACTACAAAGCTGATTTTCAAAATCATCTCAGCTACTTGCCCCCAATTGAAGTCCTCAAGCAGACCTATTCGTCAGTTGATGGAAAGGGCAAGGCTCCAACTATTATAGGTGAAGGCATTCGTCCATTGGATGGTTAGTTTCGCAAAGCTGCCTCTTATTCCACCAATGATGACTCTGCCACACATGACTCTGCCAATGCACCCAAGTCTACTCCTCAAGCCACTGCTCCTCGTGTGATGACTGATCATGAGCTTCTGCTTAGTCTTCACTAGAAGGTGGATCGAAATCATAAATGGGTTAAGCGTCAGTTTGGTTCATTTCTTCACAACATGACTGCTATACACAATGCAGTGAAGAAAAATCATTACTACCTCCATGAAGTCTTCGGTCGCACCTGGGCAATACTGTCACATCTGTATGGTAAAGACAATCTGAAGAAAATGGGTCTCAAGGAAGATTTTGACTGGTCTGCACCTCCACCGAAGAAATTCAAGAAGGTCAAGGTTCCTTCTCTGGTGACCAACTCATTTTCTTCATCGCGCGACACTGATGAGAATGAAGACTTGGACGACACTGTGGCAGGCCCTACTACAACAAACGACCCCAACAACGCTGGCGCTCCTTCATTAACTTGATATTCTTCAGGGGCGTTTAGTCCTCATATTCGATCCTTTTGGTCATTTGATGACAAAGGGGGAGAATTTTGAGTTAGTCTTCAAGCGGGTCTTTCTATATGGGCATTTTTTGTTAAGTTACAACTCTCGTTCTTCTGAGACTTTATTGGATCGATTTGTAAACTTAAACCCGATGGTGCTCTGATACTTTTGATATGTTTTTCTGCATGCTTATTCCTCATATATGCTAATGCACGCATACTGAATTACATCAGTCAGCATATTTCATCATGCATTTCAAATTCTTCATTGTGATATGTCGAATGCGTGTATGAATTACAAGATATAGGGGGAGATCTCCATGATTCAACTCTTCAAGTGTGCATTGCTTCAAAAGAAATTCCTCACTATGCACATATTCAGAGGGAGTTCTTCTATATCTTGCAATCAAATTCCTCAATATCAGTATTTACAGTTCATATGTTTATCCCCGTTTAAAACTTAACCTATATTGTAATCAATCACCAAAAAGGGGGAGATTGTAAGTGCATCTAGTGCCCCTTAGTGATTTTGGTGTATTGAAGACTTATAGGTTAAGGGACTAATGCGTTTTTGAGTGTACACAAGTCTATAAGTCTATGAGGAGTTTGATATTTACAGAGAAAGTCGACCCCTAAAAATGAAGTTCTTCGACTGAAGACGACTTTGAAAGTTCAGAAATTGGTGTGACCGTGAAGACTTGGTATTCATTCGAGGAACATGAAGCGTGAAGACTTTTGTTGTCGTAGTTTCATTTTATCTTTCTTGAGTCACAGGAAACACTATACTGTTAAAGGGGGTCGAGGAAATACTAAGGAAAAATTTCCATGTGATGCTCAACTCAAAATCCTACACTTATCAATCCCTTCGAGTGAAACCATTGGAAATCTCATACAGTTCAGTCAATTTCTTCAGTGACAGAGACGAAGTTCTTCTGGTCTCTGAGGAATTTGTTCTGACCAAGGAGTTAGGAATTCGCCAGTGCGGAATGCCTACACAGTGAGGAACATGATAGCCCTAAGGATTTTGCTACTCAAAATTCCGACCATTGCTGTGCTATACGCCAGCTGTCCCAAATAATCTATCCCCCTAACGGTCATATCATTGAAGGGCATTTATGTCTTATCATGTCGGGCAGCTCCCTAGCCTATAAATAGCCGCCCCCTACAACCACTAGCTGGTTGGCTGCTCCGAGAGAAACTGACACTTGTCATTTCAGAGCAACCCATCCTCCAAGGATTTTGAGCAAAAATCATCAAGTGAGGAAAACCCAAACCCAAACACCTACAAACCCCAAGTGATTGAGCATCACTGAAGAGATTGATCCTGCGTGGATCCGACACTTGTTACCTTTGAAGACTGTGCTTCTTCCAGATGGTTAGGCATCATGGTCTAGAGCATCCAAGAGGAATTGTGGATCGCCGAGTGACTAAGTTTGTGAAGGTTCGGAAGTCACCTGAAGACTTACCATGAGTGATTGGACGAGGTATATGTGACCTTAGCTCAAGGAGAATACGGTGTGGACTTGGTGTACTGAGCTGCGTGTCCGGGACTGTGTGTCCTCGAGTTTAAATACTCAGCCGCTCCAACCAGACGTACAACTGAGACAGCAATTGGAACTGGTCTATCGAATCATTGTCTTCACCAAGCCTACTAGTTCTATTTCCTCAACTCTTTCATTTCCTCATAATTGTGTTGTGTGTTTGTTCATATCTGTGTTTGAAGACTTTGACTGAAGACTTTCTCAATTTCCTCAATTCAATTTCTTCAGTCTGTTTGTCTTCATCCTGTGTTATCCTGTGTTTTTGCTTCCTGTACTTTGTGCCTGTCTTCATTTCATCATGATGACCATGCTTGTGTTCTGTTATGTTTACTTTTGAGTACTTATTCCGCTGCTAGTAGTTCTTCGCTAAGGAATTTCCTCACCGGCAAATTCCTCAGTGAAGAATTTCATAAAAAATCGCCTATTCACCCCCCTCTAGTCGATATAACGCACTTTCAATGCGCGCCCATTTAGTTCGGCGCGTTGGACCGGCTTTTTTGTCCGTGCCGACCCAAACGGACGGCCGCGGACGAAATGGTTCGCACCATTGGAGTTGCTCTAAATACGTGATTCGTTTGTGATGCTTCGAGTTGTATGGCACTACTCTAATGTCCCTAGTCGTGACTCGGAAGGATGGGATGTGTAAATGTGGTGGGGGTTGTCCGAAGACTAATACTTCTATCAACGGATGGCCACACTAACAGGTCAGTAGAGGGGGAGATGCCAACAACCTAAGGGCATCTCCAACCGACCCCCTAAAGCCAGTTAGAGGAGTAAAAAAATTAGATTTACTTCTCTAAATCAAACCTAGCCAATCCTCTAAAACCTTTTTTTACTTCGAGCAGCCGTCGAGGGGTAAAAATACTCGCCCTCTTAGTCAACAAGTAAACCATCTCATCTCTTCACTCGCCTCACCGCAAACCGCAACCCACTCTACCCAATCCCCTCCCATGTCACACTCTACCGCCCGCGTGCCGGCAACGATGGTTGGATCCAGCTTCCGCTGCTCCCCGCCGCCCATCCGAAGCACTTGGCCGGCGGATCCATGCGACGACGTCTCCTCTTTCCGCGATGGCAACATGGACACCCCTGGCCCAATGATTGGAGGTTTGAGCAAAAGGGAGTGGAAGGAGCTGGCGGAAGAATCCGACTAGGTTTAAATTTCTAGCTAGAATTTTGAATTTCATTTAAATTTATGTAAAATATTTAGAATTTGCACCAAATGTGGTTTAAGTATGTTTTATGTACTAGTTTGAATCCAATTCACAACAAATTTGTGTTAATATGCCTTTCCAATTTACGGTGCTCGCAGTAGTGGAGTCAAGGGCCGGTGCAGTGCCTGCCATGAAGACGGCGGTCCAGCGGGGCGGCTCATGGTTGACCAGGGCTGGCTCATTGTTTGAGTAGCCCCCAAGCCGTCAGTCATGCAGTGGGAGGATTGGCTCTGTATCTCCAAGCAATGACTCGCCATCAGAATAGACCAGGTGTCGCCGCCAGACACGGAGTTATCCGCGAGATCGACGCCCTGGGTGAAGCCAATGAAGGCATGGTTCCGATCGGGTTGAACCCGGGCGGGTTGCGCCCACCGAGCTGGCTCAACGATGTCGGTGCATATGTCCGGCTAGGGTGCTGATTCACCGATCTTGCCAATGAAGACATGGATCTTGCCAAAGGGGACCCGGTACCCGTACTCGATTGAGTCGGCCTCGGGGCCCCAGCCTGAATCGTCGATGTAGAGCCTGTCACGGTGACTCTTGTTCATGCGTACTTGATTGAGTCGGCCTCGGGGCCCGAGCCTGAATCTTCTAAATAGAGCATGCCGCGGCGACTCTTGGTCATGCAGCTGATCACATAGCTCTCGATCCCTGGGAGAGCTTCCTTCAAGAACTCAACACCACCGAGCGATAGCCCCATGGTGGGCGCCAACTGTTGTGGTTTTGTCATGGCAGATGTCCTCATGAAAGTACTTAGTCATGAGGCCATCGCCGCTAAGTAGTAGCTTGAACGGGGTTGATCAGAATTGAGAGACAAGGGTTTACCCAGATTCGGCCCCTCACGGTGGAGGTAAAGGCCTACTACTGCTTGATTGCTATTGATGATGATGATTTCGATTACAAGGGTACGACTTGGCTAACCTAGTACTCGAGAGCTTGTAACTTAGTCTTTTTTTTGCCCTTGGGGCTCCCCTTTATATACAAGTGGAGGCCCCGGGTGAAAGGATCTATATGGTTGACTAGAGGGGGGGGGGTGAATAGGCAACTAACAATTTTTAGCTTTTCTTTAACAATTTAAACTTTGCATCAAAGTAGGTTGTCTAGATATGCAACTAGGTGAGCAACCTATATGATGCAACAAGGATAGGAACACAAGCAAGCAAGAGATATGAAACAAATAAGGTTGCTCAAGTAAAGGCACGAGAGAACCAAGAGTGGAGACGGTGGAGACGAGGATGTGTTGCCGAAGTTCCTTCCCTTTGAGAGGAAGTACGTCTCCGTTGGAGCGGTGTGGAGGCACAATGCTCCCCAAGAAGCCACTAGGGCCACCATATTCTCCTCACGCCCTCACACAATGCGAGATGCCGTGATTCCACTATGGGTGCCCTTAAAGGCGGCGACCGAACCTTTACAAACAAGGTTGGGGCTCTCTCCACAACTTAATTGGAGGCTCCCAACAAAACCACGAAGCTTCACCACAATGGAATATGGCTTCGAGGTGACCTCAACCGTCTAGGGTGCTCAAACACCCAAGAGTAAAAAAATCCACACAAGAAAGTATGGGGAAGAAAATATCCTTTGGTGGAAGTGTAGATCTAGGTCTCCTCCTTCAATCCCTAGCAAATCAACAAGTTTGAGTGGCTAGAGAGAGAGATCGGGCAAGAGATCTTGGTGTGCATTAATGGTGGAGTGAGAGAGGTCAAAGGTGGGAGTGGTAGGTGGGAGAAGCTCCCTTATATAGCAACCCTAAATTCCAGCCGTTACTGCGTTTTTTGTACTGCACCGGTACAACCGGTCCTCGTCCCGGTACAATTGGGACTCACGGTGTATCTGCAGAACCCTACCAAGCGGTACAACCGGACCTATAGGCGATAGTACCGGCTAAGAAAATTAACCGGACTAACCACCTAGCCACCGCACAACCACCGCATCAAAACAGGAGCTTGACCGGCACTTGGGCGGTGCCTGGCCGGAACAACCGCATGGCCTTGAGCTCTTGAGCGGCTAAGTTCAGAGCGGAAGAACCGCTCGGAACACCGGTGGTACCGGTCATTGAGGAACGACCGGACCAACCGGGCCACTATCGCCCAAGAACCGCATCAAACCAGAAGCGCGAGCGGTACTTGAGCGGTGTATGGCCGGAACCACCGTCCTAGCTTTTGCAGAGCCTGGTGGCGGTACCACCGCCTGGAGGCAGCGGTACAACCGCTCGAGCAAAGCTGATGAGCGACAAGACCCAGCGGTACAACCGCTCCAGAGAGCGGTACAACCGCTGGGCAGAAACAATGAGCAGGAATAGATAAGGGAAGATACAAGGAAAACTCTCTCTCTCTCACACCTGATAAAGACAAAGGAGGGGTGATGAAGGTGTACGTGAAAAGATTCCCCCAGTCCTTTCTAACGAGGATTCCCTCTTGATAGTACGGGTTCCCTACGACCAAAGAGATAATAAACATAGGGGACACCGTCTTCGATCTTTTCCTACAAGAGAGAATAGCAATCCGATGTAGGCTTAAGCATCGAGAACCTGAAACATATAGCACACGATTAGACCACAAAGGGTTGTCATCATCATCCAAAACATAAAGTAGGGAAATGCCCTTTCAATCTCCCCCTTTTTGGTGGATGATGACAACAACACGATTTGCAAGAGATAAGTCAATGAAATCTAGACAGAACTCCCCCTGAATGTGTACCCCAACAGGAACTAGCTGTTAGAAAGCATGGGCACACTTTCAGGACTAGACTCCCCCTAGATTTTATAGACTCACCACTCTGAGCACGAAAAGGAGAGACAATATAATACTTAGAGGTAATAATAACGATAATGACCGAAGAACGGTAAGGTAAAAGGAGTAACATAAGTCTCTCACACAGCAAGGAACGAAACAAGTCCACGAACAAAGACCAACACTAAACACGAGAAAAAACAAAAACCAAAGCAAGACCTCGAGACCTATAGAACCCTCTCCCCCTTTGGCATCAAGACACCAAAAAGGAAAAGAGCGAAGCTAGCGTCCCAAAGCTCAGGCGTCCTCCTCTGACTCCTCGGTCGCATCTAGATCCTCATCATCAGAGTCGTCATCGTCGTCGTGATCAGATTCCTCCATGGCATTGTCAGCTGCTGCAAGCAAGGAGGATGGCTGGTGAGGGGCTTCATCATCAGTCCAGGTGCTATGGTTAGAGATCCAACGCTCCTCTGGGGTGATGCTCTTCTCAGAGCCAATCTGAACCGGTATGTTGAGGTGCTTCATCATTGCAATTTGGCGACGCCGTGCAAGATTCTCATTGACGTGTGCCTCATACATCCTCTTCTGGATGTCAGCCTGGAGACAAAAGGTCTTCTTGACCTTGGCAGTAAGTTTGGCCACCCACGAAGGCTTGGCCCCTGGCTCCAGCTCAAAGTCCTCATCGTCAAAAGTAGCATAGACATCCTCAGGAGCATTTTCAGGGAAGCGAGGCTCGGCATGCTTCTTCTTCTTAAGGAGCTTGACCTCATGAACAGTGAGGTTGTCTGGAGAAGTGAGGAGCTCTCCAGGACGACGAACAGCCCTCACAGAGTTCAGAAAGCACATGACAAACGGGGCGTAGATTGGGACTTTACGGTAGATGACCACGTTGTACATCTCATGCCACATCCAATTTGACACATCAAACGTTGCCCCTGTCCCCACCATGGTCTTCATAGCAACCATCAAATCAACCAGATAGCCATAAATCTCATCTTGATTGCCCACCTTGGGCAAGAGCACATTGCGGAACACTCGGTGCATGATGTCATAGACCTTCTCCAAATCCTTGGATTCTCCAATAATGCCACGGCCCCGAATGTACAGAGGGGCAAGCTTCTCCTTAAGCATGGACTCAGGAAAATCATGAGGATGAATGCCACCCCTTCCTTCCAGACCGGTATCCTCGTACCCAATAGCATTGCAGAAGGCCCTCCAGGGAACGTGAAACAATTCATCGCGACACATGAAGGTGAGAGTGCGCGCATCATCTTCCCCAAAATGAACCGTGGCATAGAACTGATGGATGAGTTGAACATCAAAGTCACAGTTGACTGACATGAGCTTGACAAGATCAAACTCCTCACAGAGAGCTAGCGCCTCACCAAAATACTCCAAGTTGTTTCTCCAATGGTCAAGATCAATTGTCCACTGCTTGGCATATCTGTTCTTGTTGTGCTCAAAGAGTTCATGAACAATCCGCACTTGCATCTCATTCCGGAACTGAACAGTGGTCCATCGGGGAGCAATAGGAACCTCATACGGATTCTTTGATCGGAAGGCTTCCCAATCCTTGGCTTTCCAACGATGCAACGGCATAACCACACGTTGCTTAGCAGCTGCAGACTTTTCACGGCGAGTGGGCTTCGTGGGAATCACAACTTCTTCTTCATCATCAGACACAACCGGGCGCAAGGTCCTTCGTGCCCTCTTCTTGGTCTTGCGAGGAGTAGAGCGAGAACTAGAGCCACCTGAACACACACACGAAAAGAACACACAAAAACCCAACAAGGATGAGAGGATTGCACCCACTAGCAGAAAAGGAACAAGTTGCAACAACAGAGAAGATAGAACAGTGCTTTGTGGTTGATATACTCCAGTTATACCGGATCTTCCGCCGGTAGTATCGCTCTAGCGGTTGTACCGCCCGCAGGGGCGGTAGAACCACTGACAGTGGCACTACCAGGGAAGATAAATCTAACCGAGGCATACGAATCACATAAGTAATATTCCAAATTCTAAGTGCTGCAAACAAGTCAGGAGGCTAACAAGGATCTCTTCTAAACCAAAGATCGAACACTAAATGCGGAACTTTGAGTAATGCCCTAGACAAGGAAGAACCCTAGAAAGAACTAGAAGTAAAGAACACGAGGCATTACCACCATCCATGAGAAGAGATCGGGAGGCCTCCACGGAGAGAATCCACGGAGAGCCAAGGATCCGAAGCGTGAGACGCACTCCGGGGCAGGGGTAGAGATGGCCGGCGGCTAGGGCAAGAGAAGAGGAACGAGGACGAAGGGAAAAAGACAACCCTTCAGCCCCGTTGGGTATATATAGGCCCGTAGACACACCCCGGTAGAACCTCTTAGGGGAGTGGTTGTACCGCTCGTCAGGTACAGACCTGTGGTTAGAGACAGTACTTCCGGTGCTAGGGAGGCAGCGGTAGTACTGCTTGACGTCAACCAGTAGTACCGGACGTAGGTTACCGTGGGTTTGAGCAGTGGAACCGCCCAAGCACAGAACGGAGACCCAACGGGACGGCACAACTCGGTACCAGCGGTAGAACCGCCCATGATACCGGTTGTACTGCCCGACCACCTATGCCCAAGCCAAGATCAAATAAGTGCAATCCGAAGGGAGGAGGAAGGGGCACAAACAGGAGAGAAGCAACACCCTAGGAGAACCCAACACAAAAAGCAAAGACAACACAAAGAGAAAACACCACGAGAACAACAAGGCTAACTCCAACCTCCTGAAGGGAGGACGGTGGCCGAGGCCACCTATGTTTGAGTCAATTGGTATGGCACCGCGAAGAATTATCCTTGGGTCCATGACCAAAACTCGTCTTTGAAGCACAAGTACCATCAAACATGGCTAATGTGAAAGACTTGATTGATTTATGCATAATGAGGGGGGAGGGAGAGTTCATTGAGAGAACATCACTCCCCCTATGTCCATGCCTGCATCTAAATAGGACAACACGTTGAGTATGGTGGGGTGTGCAAGGGTTCAAGCAACATTGCTCGAATCAATGATATTTAGCTCATGCCTTAACTCGCGAAATCTTGCTTCATCCAAGGGCTTCGTGAAGATGTCTGCAAGGTTATCATGAGTGTTGACGTAGTTGAGCTCGATCTCTCCTCGCCTAATGTGATCCCGGATGAAGTGATACCGGATCTCAATATGCTTCGTCTTGAAGTGTTGCACCGGGTTGAGAGAGATCTTGATGGCACTTTCATTGTCACACCAAAGAGGCACTTTGTCACAAGTGACACCGTAATCCTTTAAAGTTTGCCTCATCCATAAGAGTTGTGCACAACAACTACCGGCCGCTACATAATCCGCTTCGGTGGACGAGAGAGACACACAACTTTGCTTTTTGGAAGACCAACTTACCAAAGAGCAACCAAGGAATTGGCACCCTCCGAAAGTGGACTTCCTATCCACTTTGTCTCCCGCCCAATCGGAATCCGAGTACCCTACAAGCTTGAAGTTTGATCCTCTTGGGTACCATAAGCCAAAGTTTGGGGTATGAGCCAAAAATCGAAAGATTCGTTTGACCGCCACATAGTGACTTTCCTTAGGTGCGGCTTGAAACCGTGCACAAATTCTCACACTCAACATGATGTCCGGTCTAGATGCACAAAGGTAAAGGAAGGATCCAATCATGGAACGATATACCTTTTGATCCACCACTTTACCATTGGGATCTAAGTCAAGTTGGCACTTGGTGGGCATTGGAGTGGAAGCCGGCTTGACGTCACTTAGCTTGAATCTCTTGAGTATGTCTTGAGTGTATTTGGATTGATTGATGAAGGTTCCTTCTCTTCTTTGCTTCACTTCGAACCCTAGAAAGAACTTCAACTCTCCCATGGAGGACATCTCGAACTTTGAGGTCATGAGAGCGGCAAATTCCTCATTGAAAGCTTTGTTAGGAGAACCAAAGATAATATCATCAATATATAATTGGCACACAAACAACTCCCCTTTGACCTTCTTAGTAAAAAGAGTGGGGTCGATTAGCCCAACTTCAAAACCACGGTCTTGTAACAACTCGGTAAGGTGGTTGTCGGATTTTGGGTTCCGGCAGACCCTTGAGGTTCGAACACTGTGCGCGCGGATATTTCACCTTCTACCTACCTGCACCCCTCCGCCATGCTAGGATCAGAACTACGGGAAGAACGGCACAAGAGACACAGGGTTTATACTGGTTCGGGCCACCGTTGTGGTGTAATACCCTACTCCAGTTTGTGGTGGGTGGATTGCCTCTTGGGCTGATGATGATGAATAGTACAAGGAAGAACAGCCTCGTGAGGGTCTGCTCTTGGCTGGGGCAATGAACTGCTGGGAGGAGTTCAGCCACCTTTCTCTCTCTCTCTCTCTTTCTAACCAGTCGACCCCTAGAGACACTTCGACGCGACCGAACCCACCCCCTTGCTACGTGGGTGGCTGGTCCTATTTATAGAGGCCCTGGTCCTCTTCCCAAATATTGAGCGGGAAGGGAGCCAACAATGGTGGGCTAATTTGAAGGGGGACAACAAGTATCAGCTATCCTGACAAAAGTAGTCTTCGCCTGTGCAAAGCTCTGGTGATGACGCCGTCTTGGGCTCCATGGTGACCTCCGTCTCGTAGTCCTCCTGGTCTTGGTCTCGTTGCACCGAAACGGCAACCTTTGCCCAATGCCTCGGTACTCCGCGGCTGCGCTTTCCCCCTTTGCACCAAAGAGGAAAGGAGGACGCTGCGCGGGCTGGCACCCGCCTGGCACCCTGAGTCATCATGGCTTGTGTCACGGGCACCTCGCGAGGTACCCCGCCTTGATCTCTTCGCCTCCTCGTGAGCCAACCTGACGAGGCCGTGCCTGAGGAGGCTCCGCGTCGTCCGCCCCGCGAGGCTTGGCCCCTCGCGAGGGTCTTGAGTTTGTGTTGGTGAAGATGGGCCGTGCTGGGCCCCCTTTTGAGCCACGCCGCAGGCCGCAGGCAGGCAAGTCTGGGGACCCCTATTCCCAAAACGCCGGCAGTAGCCCCTGGGCCCAAGACGTGCCCGGACTTGGCCGTGTAGGGAGGCAGAAGGGCAAGAGTGAAGCGCCGCGGGCCCTAACAGCCTGCGGCCTTAGGCGCCGCATGGCGGTTGATTGGACGTGGGCGGCACTGTTCCCCCACGCCCTCCTTATCTTGCGCTATGCTAGGCGGACCCGTAGTCGTACATAGCCGTTCCCCTTTTATCGCTCGAGCGCCCCCTGTCCTTCCTCCGCTCGAACCCTGGTTTCTGTTTTCAATTCAATCTCGAATCCTTCCCTCCCCCCTTCCTATCGCCATGGCCCCGACAAAGAAGGGAAGAGGGAAGGAACCCGCGTCTTCGCCTTGCCCGCCGGCGTTGGCGGCCCCCGCCGAGGGCTTGGGCAAGGTCAGCTTGGCTCTGGCCACCATCTTCAATGAATGCGGGAGGACGACGGCTTGGCCCGCGTCCCACTTCTCCATCGACAGGATAGCTACTGAGGTCCCATATTTTGCCGACACCTTGTGGGCTGGTCTGGTTCCCCCCTTTTCTGATTTCTTCAATGTCGTGCTCTCCCACTATCAGATCCACATGATGCATCTGAGTCCTGAATCCATCACCCTCCTTTCGGTCTTTGCCTTTGTTTGCGAAGCCATGGTGGGCATCCCTCCTTCGGTTGCCTTGCTGCGCCACTTCTTCTCGCTGCATCTTGTCGACCCTACCCAATGCTGGGCGTGCGTGAGCTTCATTGCCGCTTCTAAGACTGCGGCCTCTGGGATTGACTTCAAGCTCCCCCTGCCCGCGGTTGGGTTCCATGAGCGGTGGCTGTATGTGGACGCAGGGGTGCCCAGCGCCCTGCTATCGGAGCTGACCTCGCCTGCTGTCCCCAATTCAGGCTGGGGCCGGGAGACGCTCGAGAGCCCCCGGCTCGTATTCTTCTGGCGCCGCTTCGCGCTCTTGAGGTCGCTTGGCGTGACAGCACCCAAGGTGGTGAAGGAGTTTCTGCTATGCCGTGTTGCTCCTCTTCAGCGCCACTCTCGCCGAATGTGGGCCTTCCGCGGGCGCGAGCATAGTATGAGGCTCCAGGAGGAGGACCTGGCTCCTGAGGTGCTGAAGACGGCGCTCTTGACCCTGGCTGGGGACCCCAACCCCGGCAGCGTCCGGCAGGGAGGGGCCTTGCTGTACCTCTGCCAGAGCAGGGTCGACTTTGTGAAGCAGATGCCTACCTTTGATGAGTGGGGGCTGTGCCCTGCCGGCCTCCAGGGACCTCGCGAGAATCCAGTGATGGTGACTGCCCTTCCAATCGGCCTAGGCGACTCGTCCTCGAGTGGCGGAGCAGGGAGGCACGAGGTGCCAGAGGCCGAGGGGGCTTCCGGCGTGGTGACAGTGCCGGGCGAGGCTCATGAGGAAGCAGTTATCAGGGCCCGCACCGCCGAGGCTGAGGGTGACAAACAGTTGCCCTCTGCGCCTGCGACTGGGGCCCCTGAGGCTCCAGCTGCTTCTCTTAGGGAGGCGATTGGCGGCGCACATCAGGCAGGCGCCCCTAACGCTGATCGTCTTGACGCTCCATCTTCGTCGCAGGTCGATCCCTGCGCCCGACTCCTAGGCCGCTTCCGCGTGGACTTTGGGGCTCTCCGGAAGAAAAGGGAGGCCCTGGGCGACGATCACCCTTGTCGCTTGCTGAAGCGCAGAAAGTACTTCGCCACTGATGAGTAAGCCTTCTCCTTTCCCTGCTCCTGATCCTTCTGTTGCTCTTACTGACCCTTGCTCTGTAGGCCCTTCCAGTCGAGCTTGCTAAGATGGCTGAGGAGCCGTCCCCCTTGGCTTCGTCCCCTCCACCGTCCTCGAGCGCTCCGAGCAGCGGAACCCTTGTAGTGAGGGCGATCGAAGAGGTGAACCATCCCGAGGCATATCGTGGCCCTGCGCACCTCGCGATCCTCCTTCGTGAGCCTTCTCGTGGCGTAGCCAGCCTGCCGTGGGCTTCCCGCCTGGTTGTAGACTGCGATTGGCTGAGGCGCCTCCTGCGCTCTTCTCCCGGGTTCGAGCTGGCCCCAGGCCGGGCTTCTGATGCGGCATGCCCGGCCGTCGCGAGGGTGCCAGCCCCCAGCCCCCAGCCCGTAGGGGGAGGGCTGACTTGCAGCCCCCGGCGCTTGCTTGGGGCAGATGATGGTGTGGAAGACGTGCTTGAGCACGCTCGGGAGCGTCGAGCTCTACGCCAAGGATTCCTTCGAAGGGCGACTGACGCAGTGAGCCTGCTTGGCGAGGAGCTTGCTGATGAAAACGCGCGCCTTGAGGCCGAGGGCCTGCGCCTGGTAGCAGAGAGGCGCGAGCTGGAGGGCGCCATCGCCCTTGCGCACCGTCAGCGCGACCTTGATGAAGCGGAGGCCACGGCGTCGTTGGTGGCCTCTCGGGAGGCCCGGTCTCGGGATGTTGAGGAAGCTCGGGAGTCTGACCGGCGACGAATGGCTGCGGAGGAGCGGGCTCAGGAGCTCCTGGCCTGGTGCCACTCGCTGGAGGAGCAGGTGGAGTTGCGCGAGGCAGCCCTCGCGTCGATAAGGGTGGCCTCTGGCGACTCGGCGGAGCTCCAGAAGCGTGAGGAGGCGCTGACGCTGGAAGCCGCCGAACGTACCCGCGAGTACGAGCATCTGGAGACGAGGGAGCGCTTGGTGACGCAGGTGGAGGACGATGTCGCTGCACAGGAAGCCCGTGTCCTGGAGGAGGTCGGACGTCGGGTGGTGATGGCGCATTTGAACCTCGAGCACGAGTTCGAGGAGAAGCTGGGGTTGATCCGGACCGAAGCCGAAGGCAGGACTGCTGCCCTGAGGGCCAAGCTGGAGGAGGTGGCGCGGCGGGCCGATGCTTCCCGGGGCACCCTTGAGGTGGCGCAAGGTGAGCTAACCACCTCCCAGGCCGAGGTGCTCCTTCTTCGCCAGCGGGTGGAGGAGGCTGAGGCCGTCGCGCGCCAGAATGCGTATGAGATACGTCAGCGGTGGCTCCTGGAGCATGAGCACGACCCCATGCTTACCATGCTCCGGGAGAGGGCCAACGCGGCCTTGGGCAACATCTGCGAGGAGACCGTCGGCGAGCCGCACGTGGTCAACTACGCGGGCAATCTTCAATTATTCACTGACTGGTGACGCAGCTGGAGGCGCGGTCGATCAGGGTTGACAGGTTGGTGGAGGAGAGGAGCCGCGCCCTGCTCAGGCGCGCCTTTTCTCGCGTCTTCAGCCATCTCCGGAGCATGGATCCCCACTTCGATTTCGACGCCGCCATCGCCCCAGTCCCTCAGGCCGTCCGAGGCGAGCTGGCACACTGGGTGGAAGACAATGTGGAGGCTCTTATCAGGGCCTTCGCCTCGGACAATGATGACGCGATCGTGGCGGCCGACGAGGGCGGCGTGATGGGCGGTCCTGCCGCCGCCGGTGGCAACGCGGACAGCGATGGCGAGTTCAGTGACGCCAGCAACGGCCCCGGTGGTGCTCCTGAGGACGCATTGGAAGATCCATCCGACTGATTGTGCTTCGTTCCTGCTTACCCTGCATGAATAGAACTCAGGTTTTGGCCTGATAGCTGTGAGAGCATTTTGGAGGGGGAGCCCCTCATGTAAAACTTGTGTTTGTCGTATTAGTAGGAGCTACATTACCCATGCGCTCGCGCCAGGTGGTTGGCTTAAGTGACACGTTGATCGGCTAATTTACCTTTGTCCCGTGTTGGCCCTGGGGCAGCCCGTAGGAGGCTATGATGCCCTGAGTGTTTCCTGATTGAATCCGTTGGACCTGTAGTAAGACGCCCTCCTGAGAGGACGCGGCGACGGCAGTCTGGGCTGCGCGCAAGCTAGGCCTGACCCGGCTCACGAAGGGCTCACGAGGGGAGGCAGCTGAGGCGAAGTAGTAACCGAAACGTGAGAAATTGCACGAACGAGACTAAGCACCCCTTCCCCGAACACACGCAAATCTTAAATTCGAATCCAACTTGAAACCAGCGGGGAAAGCGACAACCAAAGGGAAAAGGCAACGAAAGCAAACAAAAGGCCGCGTCCGGCACCTAGTCTAGTCTTGGACATCTTCTCACCAGCACGGAGCTCAGTGCTGCCACTAAGCGTGGGAGGGAGCCCCAGGGCCTGAGGCCGGCACCCCTGAGACTCTGGGGCGTGTACAGTCCCACTCATTATTACGTGAGAGTGTCACGGGGCGGCGAGCTTCACAGGCACTGGGCCTTCTTCACAGGTACTGGCCTTGCTTCATATCGCCAGATGAGGGCCCCGCCTTGCGCAACACTCTAGTGCCATCAGCAACGACCGGAAACCAGGACGCCGCCCGATGGGGTAGAGCGGTCGCCAGCGGTTCCCCCGACGACCACGGGTCCTCCGCCGGGGGCAGGCCCTGGGGCACCTCCCCAGCGGAGGGCCTACCTCTTGAGAACGCCTTGCTTCGAACACCGCGGTGGTGATGTCGGATCCCTGCCCCTCTCCTGCAGCCCCTTGCGCCCTCCTCCCGAGGGGTAGGAGACTGTGGAAGCGGGGCAGCTGCTCGCTGCGACGACCTACACCTCCTGCGACCCATGGTTAGCGTATACCTGCTCCTGAAGAATCAGCGGTACCCGATAATCGTTGCCTCCCGCGTGGCTAGTGGGACCGTCCCGGGGCTCCTGGAAAGGCTTAGCTTCTGGTGCCTCGTCCCCCCAGCTTGGGCTGAGGAGCGAGCCTTGTCCGTTCTCGTGAGGGTGTCCTTGGTCCATCATGAGGGGCACGTATTCCTCTGGCGCCGTCATCCCGAATGCCACGCCGTAATGCCCCGCATGCCACGCGGTCCTGCCTGACGCGCCCACCGTGGGGTGGCAGCGCGGCTGCCCACTGGGGCCGCGGGTCGCGTTGAGTTCTTCTTCTTCGCGGACCGGGGGTGGGGGCAGCGCCGCCGCCGGTCCGGCGCTGACAGCTTCGCTAGCGACGGAGTAGCCTTGGAGCCCGCAGGCGCGCGCGGAGCCCCCGCGCGGGTCGCCCTGGGCTTGAGATGTGAGCTGGGTGGAGAAGGGGTGAGCCCCCAAGGCGGCGAAGCCCAGGAGCTCTGCCACTCGCTCCAGCAGCACGTCGTGGCCGCCCTCCAGCAGTCTGCACTGTAGCAGCTCTCGGGCCACCGTGAGCGCGGCCCTCGAGTTCACCTGCTCCCGGCGGGTGTACGGTGTCATGGCCGCGGCGTGATTGGAGGCCCTTGCTGCCGACCGCGCCTGCCGCGGTGTAAGAGCTGTCGAAGCCTGTCCGCGTCGCCCGCGGCCCGCAGCGCCCTGCGGACCGCGAGCTGCCTGGGGCACGGGGTCGCCCAAGGCGAGCGGCTCTACGCGGGCGGTCCACGCAGCCCATGGGTCTGGGTTGCCCTCCTGGTCGCCGGGCATGGTGATGACAACGCGACGGGGCACGAAGTGGTGGAAGACGAATTCCGGCGCACCCCTGCCTGGCGCGCCAAATGTCGGATTTCGGGTTCCGGCGGACCCTTGAGGTTCGAACACTGGGGTGCGCGCGGAGATTTCACCTTCTACCTACCTGCACCCCTCCGCCATGCTAGGATCAGAACTACGGGAAGAACAGCACAAGAGACACAGGGTTTATACTGGTTCGGGCCACCGTTGTGGTGTAATACCCTACTCCAGTTTGTGGTGGGTGGATTGCCTCTTGGGCTAATGATGATGAACAATACAAGGAAGAACAGCCTCACGAGGGTCTGCTCTTGGCTGGGGCAATGAACTGCTGGGAGGAGTTCAGCCACCTTTCTCTCTCTCTCTCTCTCTCTCTCTCTCTCTCTCTCTCTCTCTCTTTCTAACCAGTCGACCCCTAGAGACACTTCGACGCGACCAAACCCACCCCCTTGCTACGTGGGTGGCTGGTCCTATTTATAGAGGCCCTGGTCCTCTTCCCAAATATTGAGCGGGAAGGGAGCCAACAATGGCGGGCTAATTTGAAGGGGGGCAGCAAGTATTAGCTATCCTGACAAAAGTAGTCTTCGCCTGCGCAAAGCTCTGGTGATGACGCCGTCTTGGGCTCCACGGTGACCTCCGTCTCGTAGTCCTCCTGGTCTTGGTCTCGTTGCACCGAAATGGCAACCTTTTCCTGATGCCTCGGTACTCCGCGGCTGCGCTTGCCCCCTTTGCGCCAAAGAGGAAAGGAGGACGCTGCACGGGCTGGCACCCGCCTGGCGCCCTGAGTCGTCATGGCTTGCGTCACGGGCACCTCGCGAGGTACCCCGCCTTGATCTCTTCGCCTCCTCGTGAGCCAGCCTGACGAGGCCGTGCCTGAGGAGGCTCCGTGTCGTCCGCCCCATGAGGCTTGGCCCCTCGCGAGGGTCTTGAGTTTGTGTTGGTGAAGATGGGTCGTGCTGGGCCCCCTTTTGAGCCACGCCGCAGGCCGCAGGCAGGCAAGTCTGGGGACCCTCATTCCCAGAACGCCGACAGTGGGCATACCACGCACGTGGGGCTTGTTTAAGACCATAGAGTGCCTTATCGAGTTGATACACATGATCGGGAAAGTAGGGATCCTCGAACCCGGGGGGTTGCTTGACGTAAACCAATTCATTAATGGGACCATTAAGGAAATCACTCTTCACATCCATTTGTTGTAACTTAAAGTTATGATGAGAAGCATATGCAATCAACATGCGCATGGATTCAAGACGAGCGACGGGAGCAAAGGTTTCATCGTAGTCGATACCCTCGACTTGGGAGTAGCCTTGTGCTACCAAACGAGCCTTGTTGCGAATGATAATCCCATGGGCATCTTGCTTGTTCTTGAATATCCACTTGGTTCCAATGACATTGTGGTTCCCCGTTGGCCTTGGCACCAATCTCCACACTTTGTTGCGCTCGAAGTTGTTGAGTTTTTCGTGCATGGCATTGAGCCAATCCAGATCTTCTAGCACCTCATAGACCTTGTGGGGTTCCACACAAGAGACAAACGCGTGATGCTCACAATAATTTGCTAATTGTCTATGAGTGCTTACCCCCTTTCTTAAGCTTCCAAGCACATTCGTCATGAGATGATCCTTGGTGGAGAGCTTGGAAGCAACCTTGGCGGCACGACGCTCTAATTCCTCCTCGGTGGTCAGTTGAGGAGCGGTTACTTGATCATCTTGAGCGCCGTCATGAACTTGTTCTTGATCTTCAACTTGCTCGGGGGAGAGAACTTGACCTTGGGCATCACTTGGTGTGTCAACACCGTCTTGAGTATGATCTTGCCCTTGGTCTTGTCCATGAGGTTGAGGGCCTTCACTTTGTTCTTCGGAAGCGTGTGGGCCTTGGGTTGGTGATGGCTCCACTTGAGTGGAGCATTGTCCTTCTCCTTCGGCCACAAGGGGTTCCTCAATGGGTAGAATGAAACCAACACCCATTCTTCTTATGTCTTGAGGAGGAATTTCATCACCTACATCACAAGTGCCACTTTGCTCCACTTGCGAGCCGTTATTCTCATCAAACTCCACGTTACACGTTTCCTCAATAAGTCCCGTGGATTTATTGAGGACACGGTAAGCATGAGAGTTTGTAGCATAACCAACAAATATGCCCTCATAAGCTCTAGCCTCAAATTTAGACAACCGAACACCTTTCTTGAGAATGAAACACTTACACCCGAATACCCGGAAGTACTTGAGGTTGGGCTTGTTACCGGTGAGTATCTCATATGGAGTCTTGTTCAAGCCCTTGCGGAGGTAGAGCCGATTGGATGCATGACACGCGGTGTTGATGGCTTCGGCCCAAAAGTTGTACGGAGACTTGAACTCCGCCATCATGGTCCTTGCCGCATCCATCAACGTCCGGTTCTTCCTCTCCGCAACACCGTTTTGTTGAGGGGTGTATGGTGCGGAATATTGATGCTTGATTCCCTCATCACTAAGAAACTCATCCAAGGTGTAGTTCTTGAACTCGGTGCCGTTGTCACTTCTTATTGTCAAGATCTTTGCATTGTGTTGACGTTGTGCTTCATTTGCAAAGTCAATGACGGTTTGTTGGGTCTCGCTCTTCCTCTTGAAGAAATACACCCACGTGTACCTTGAGTAGTCGTCCAAATCACCAAGCAATACTTCCTACCTCCAAGACTATCGAAGGATGGGGGCCCAAAAAGATCCATGTGAAGAAGCTCCAAGGGCCTCTTTGAATAAATGATAGTCGCGGGAGGGTGAGACTTCTCATGTAGCTTTCCTTCGATACAGGCACTGCAAGCACGATCTTTAACAAAACTAACATTCGTTAGTCCACGTACATGGTCCCCCTTGAGAAGACTTTGCAAAGATCTCATATTGACATGGGCTAAACGGCGATGCCAAAGCCATCCCACATCAACTTTAGCCATTAGGCATGTCGCGGTCTTAGTGGGTCGCTCCGAAAAGTTAATCACATATAGACCGTTCTCGACATGCCCAACAAAAGCTACTTTAAGAGTCTTGCTCCACAAGAGGGCCACGGTATCGATATCAAAGAAAGTGGCAAAGCCCATGATTGCAAGTTGACAAACGGAAAGTAAATTGTATGCAAGGGACTCAACAAGTATGACCTTCTCGATCGTGAGATCATGAGAGATGACCACCTTTCCAAGTCCCAATACCTTAGAGGATGAGGCATCACCCCACTCGACATTGGTGGGCATAGATGGAACTTTGTGCACGTCCACCACCAAGTCCTTGCTTCCGGTCATATGATTTGTGGCTCCGCTATCGAGCAACCATGATCCACCACCGGAAGCAAACACCTACAAGAGATCAATGCTTGGTTTTAGGTACCCATTTTGTAATGGGTCCTTTGATGTTAGTAACAAGGGTCTTAGGAACCCAAATAGACCATTCAATGTACTCATGAAGAGAACCAACAAATTTGGCATAAACATGCCCATCACTAGCACGGCATAACACATAAGAAGGATTAAAATCGCCGGCTTTGTTGGGAGGAGTGACATTGCCCTTCTTGACATTGTTCTTCTTCTTCTCCTCGGGGACACTCTCTCCCTCCCTCACAAAGGTTTGCATGAGGGGAGGAGGTCGTTTGGTCTTGTCATTCTTCTTCATGTTCTTGAAGTCGGGCACGTGCCCAACCCCTTCCTTGGCCACACCTCCCTTTTGGTTGATCAAGAGATCGTTGAGGTTCTTCTTGCCTTGTATGCAAGTCGCAAGACCTCTCTCAAGTTGCTCCTTCAACTTAGCATTTTCCTCAACAAGATGTATATGCTCACAACACGGGTTAGTAGCATTTGCATTATCAATTAAAACCGTATGAGGAAAAGTTGATTTCTCCTTAGTTAGCTTCACTTGGAGTTGATCATGAGACTCCTTGAGACTAGCGTGAATACCCTTCAAGGCCTTGTGGGCCTTGTCAAGTATATCAAACTCCTCTTTGAGTCTAGCGGTGTGGAGGAAGTACGTCTCAAGAAGCCACTAGGGCCACCGTATTCTCCTCACGCCCTCACACAATGCGAGATGCCGTGATTCCACTATGGGTGCCCTTGAAGGCGGCGACCGAACCTTTACAAACAAGGTTGGGGCTCTCTCCACAACTTAATTGGAGGCTCCCAACAAAACCACGAAGCTTCACCATAATGGAATATGGCTCCGAGGTGACCTCAACCGTCTAGGGTGCTCAAACACCCAAGAGTAACAAAATCCACACAAGAAAGTATGCGGGAAGCAAATATCCTTTGGTGGAAGTGTAGATCTAGGTCTTCTCCTTCAATCCCTAGAAAATCAACAAGTTTGAGTGGCTAGAGAGAGAGATCTGGCAAGAGAGCTTGGTGTGCATTAATGGTGGAGTGAGAGAGGTGAAAGGTGGGAGTGGTAGGTGGGAGAAGCTCCCTTATATAGCAACCCTAAATTCCAGCCGTTACTGCGTTTTTTGTACTGCAGCGGTACAACCGGTCCTCGTCCCGGTACAACCGGGACTCACGGTGTATCTGCAGAACCCTACCAAGCGGTACAACCGGATGTGCAGGCTGTAGTACCGGCTAAGAAAAATAACTGGACTAACCGCCTAGCTACCGCACAACCACCGCATCAAAACAGGAGCTTGACCGGCACTTGGGCGGTGCCTGGCCGGAACAACCGCATGGCCTTGAGCTCTTGAGCGGCTAAGTTCAGAGCGGAAGAACCGCTCGAAACACCGGTGGTACTGGTCATTGAGGAACGACCGGACCAACCGGGCCACTACCGCCCAAGAACCGCATCAAACCAGAAGCGCGAGCGATACTTGAGCGGTGTATGGCCGGAACCACCGTCCTAGCTTTTGCAGAGCCTGGTGGCGGTACCACCGCCCGGAGGCAGCGGTACAACCGCTCGAGCAAAGCTGATGAGCGACAAGACCCAGCGGTATAACCGCTCCAGAGAGCGGTACAACCGCTGGGCAGAAACAGTGAGCAGGAATAGATAAGGGAAGATACAAGGAAAACTCTCTCTCTCTCTCTCTCACCTGATAAAGACAAAGGAGGGGTGATGAAGGTGTACGTGAAAAGATTCCCCCAGTCCTTTCTAAAGAGGATTCCCTCTTGATAGTACGGGTTCCCTACGACCAAAGAGATAAAAAACATAGGGGACACCGTCTTCGATCTTTTCCTACAAGAGAGAATAGCAATCCGATGTAGGCTTAAGCATCGAGAACCTGAAACATGTAGCACACGATTAGACCACAAAGGGTTGTCATCATCATCCAAAACATAAAGTAGGGAAATGCCCTTTCACCGGGCTTGGTCGTAGTACAACACGTGCCCTAGTTAGTTTCCTTGTCTTGTTACTAAGTAAAGAACTATGGCGTCCTTCTGATGACGAGCCGCCATCTCTGGTGCTGGGCCGTGAGCCGGCCCGCTTGGTGAGTCACCCCGCAAGCCTTGAGGTCTTGATCGTCGCGACCCATTCCAAGTCTTGCTCTTCAGGTCGCCATTGGATAACCCAGCCCTGAATGGGCGGGTTATATCGTGGGGTTATATCCCCAACAAGACTTCTCCCATGTCCTCAAGAACAAACGTAACTACTCACATGACATATTCATGTTCAAGATTAGAGGGGTATTGAATAGCATAATGGATCTAAACATATGATCTTCCACCAAATAAACCAACAAGCATCAACTATAAGATGTAATCAACACTACTAGCATCCCACAGGTACCAATCTGAGGTTTTGAGACAAAGATTAAATACAAGAGATGAACTAGGGTTTGAGATGAGATGGTGCTGGTGAAGATGTTGATGAAGATTAGTCCTCCCATGATGAGAGGATCGTTGGTAACGACAGTGGCTTCGATTTCCCCCTCCTGGAGGGAAGTTTCCCCGGCGGAATCTCTCCGTCAGAGAGCAAAAGTGCTCCTGCCCAGGTTCCGCCTCGAGACGGCGGCGCTTCGTCCTGAAACCTTTCTTCTGATTTTTTCTAAGACAAATGGCATCATATAGGTGAAGATAGGCCCCGGAGGCCTGCCAGGCTCACCACAAGCTCAGGGGGGCGCGCCCCCCGGGCTTGTGGCTGTCTCGTGGGTCCCCTTCTGGTACTTCTTTCGCCAATAATTTTAATATATTCTAAAATAATTTTTTGTTAATTTCAGCTCATTTGGAGATGTTAATGCCTCCGATATAGCCCTTTTCGGTCCAGAATTCTGGCTGCCGGCAATCTCCCTCTTTATGTGAAACTTGCAAAATAAGAGAGAAAAGGCATAAAAATTGTATCATAAAGTGAAATAGCAGTTCATAATGCAATAAATATCAACATAAAAACATGATGCAAAATGGACGTATCAACGGTTCACGAACCCGAATGTCTGGGGAATCTGCCGTGGCAAAGTTCAGCGTGTTTAAGATTCGTGGTCCAAATGAAGGGCCGAAAGGGCGCTCGGGCCAAAACGCTAGGTTCCTTAGAGCATCTCTAGCAGACCCCTTAAAACGGGGTGGCCTGTAAAAATCCGGTGACTATACGGGTTTGGCCTGTTTTTTGGGCCAGACCAGAGCCCGTATTGTCGCCCGGACCGTAAATGTTTTTATGGTGGCCCGCAAACCGCCCTCCCACAGTATATCTAAGGGTTTGCAGCCGAAATATGGGTCGAAACCCTATCCGCGCGCTGCCGCAATTCCCAAATCCTCCTATCGATTTCTCGCCGCCGACATCTTCAATCCCCCTCGATGTGGTGCGGAATGTGGTCGGCGGGCTGTGGAAAAGGGCTGCCCATAGGTACAGAAACCAAGGGCTCTCGCCGCCGCCGTCGCTCCTCCGCCGCGAGACAGAGGAGTACGACTGCAAGCAGGCGCTAGAGGGCTGTCCTCCGGCTCCTCCGCCGCGGGCAGCTCCTCGGTCGGTGCCTCGAGCTCCCATTCGCCGCTCACCCCGATGAAAAAGGAACCGGAGGAGCTCCCGCCGCTCCATGCGGTGAAGATGGAGCTCAAGGGGGAGCCGGAGCGGCGGGACGGTGGCGTCGTCGGGCTGGAGGATTTCCTCGCCGCCAGCGGAGGCGGATGCCATGGAGGCTGCCAACTTCGCGCGTAGTGCGCGGGAGGAGGAGGAGGTGGCGCAGCACCGCCACCGGGAGGAGGAGGTCAGCGATGTCCAGCTCGAGCAGGGCCTCGCCAGGGCGTGCGAGTTCGAGGAGAAGGAGGAGGAGTGGCACCGCGAAGCCAAAGTGCAGGACGCCGAGTACGTCGACCTCACCTCCGACACCAATGACGGGTGATCGCCGTTGCCGCCGCAACGTCGCCGCCGCACCTGCAGGGCTCACCGGTGAGCTCTATTTTGGTCAGTTTAGGGTTAGGGTAGGCCGACGCGCTTTCTAGTGCCGATGAACTATATGTATATATGAATGATCATCTACATTATATTTATGTATGAATGATCATCTCTAGTGTTTTTCGTTCATTTCTGAGGCGAAACACCTTTTCAAAACTTTACAATTTCATATACGATTTCTGGTCGGCCGCAGACAAATTCGCCCCTTATATCACCTCCTACATGAACCGGGTCTACCCTGTATAAATAAACACCGGTGCTTAAAAAAAGTCTGGTTTATTTCTTTAAGCACTTTCCCTAAGCACCTCCTATTCCACAAGGCCTAAGGGCGGCTAGAGATGCTCTTACGTTTGGCCCTTATCGTTTCGGAAGTCTTATCACATTCGGACTAAAAACATGCTATAGAAACAGTTGACGGCATCTTATACAAATCTCAATGCGTAGATGCTCTCCAAGCATCTTTACTCAAGCAGCAACTTCTCCAAATAAAAAGTACGTATTCACAATTAAGAAATCGGTATGAATGTAGTAATGGATAAATATAGGTGTGTACTGGATGCTACGGAGCATTTTATTCTTCAATTCATTCAGAGAATGATCGGAAGGAAAGAGGACAACAGTTCAATTTTCTGGCGGAGCAGTGGCGAGGAAGGCACGGACGGCATCCATGAGCCCGGAGACGCCGGGAGAGCGGCCACTGGGCGGGACGTACCTGCCCGCGTGCTCCATGGTGTACTCCGCGATCTCGGCCGCCTCGCCGCCGCAGCGCAGCCACAGGGCCTCCGCGTAGCTCGCGTTCGCAAAGTAAGCCTCTGCCTCCACCTCTTTGCTCGTCCCGTCAACCACGACGGTGATCCGCCGGCGCTCGTAGACGCCGAGGTGAGTGCCCTGCCTCAGTCGGGTCGAGATTACTGAAACCGGAAAGGAGTCGTGTATTGAATATTGAGACGAGGGGGGATAGGGTACCTCTAGCAAGTCGAGGTCGGCGAGGGCGCTGGGAGACGCGGAGTAGAGCTCGCCGGAGACCAGACGGCCGGAGGACGGAGTCGGGGCAGGTAGGAGGAAGGGAACGGAGTAGGGCCCGATGACGAGGGAGGCTGGGGCGGCGGTGGTGGCCGCGCCGGCGAAGGGGCAGTCGAAGGCGGCCAGGCGGGGGTGATTGGGAAACCCGCGCTTCAGGGTGCCGTACACGAACACCATCGTCGCCGTCTCCGCCGACGCCGCCTCCATTATTGCCTCGGAGCCCTTCTGTTCCCCGGCCAGTCGGCTCTCGCGCAGCACTTCCGTAACAACTCGGAAAAACCGAAAGCAACTAGTTAACAAACGTTTTTTCGAGAGCCTTGTAAGTTGTAACTATGAGCGTCAGTTAGGGACTCCAGCCGTTGCCACCACCCCCCCCCCCCCCCCCCCCCCCCGCGCTTTCTGGGCGAGCCGACAATACAATCGGCGCTGGGGGCGGTTTTACGCCCAGTCGTCGTTCTCGGGCGTCGAAATTGGCCCACTTTGCAGTCCAATTTCGGCGAATGAAGGGCTCATATGGGCGAGAATAGGCACATATTCGGCGTGGTTTCGCCGTGTCTCGGCGTTCAATTATCAACACAATTATTTCTTATCACATATTTCATCACAGAAAAATCAAATACTTTAACAAAATAGTACAACAACAAATAGTTCAATACAAATTATATAGTTCAACAAATAAAAACTCGTATTTCATCACACGGCGTCCCCCTTGAGTCTCCATAGGTGCTCAATCAGATCTTTCTGCAGTTGATGATGCACCTGTGGGTCTCGGATCTCCTGACGCATACTGAGATAGGCAATCCAAGTTGCCGATAGCTGGTGATCAATTTCGGCTAGAGGACCCTGCCTGTAGTATGGTTCAGTGTCAAACACTGGGTCTTCTTGCTCGCTCTCGATGATCATGTTGTGCAAGATGACATAGCAAGTCATAATCTCCCACATTTGATCTTTGGACCAGGTCTGAGCGGGGTACCGAACAACAGCAAATCGAGATTGAAGCACACCAAATGTCCGCTCGACATCCTTCCTGCAAGCCTCCTGAAGCTTCGCAAACCAGGCGTTCTTGCCTCCTGCCACAGGGTTTGAGATCGTCTTCACAAATGTCGACCATCCCGGATAGATGCCGTCAGCTAGATAGTACCCCTTGTTGTATTGGTGCCCATTGATCTCGAAGTTCACCGGAGGAGAATGGCCCTCAACGAGCTTGGCAAAAACAGAAGAGCACTGCAGCACGTTGATGTCATTGTGAGTTCCTGGTATATCAAAGAAGGAGTGCCAAATCCAGAGGTCCTATGTGGCTACCGCCTCAAGCACCACACTGCAACCGCCTTTGGCGCCTTTGTACATCCCCTGCCAACCAAATGGGCAATTCTTCCATTTTCAATGCATGCAGTCGATGCTTCCAAGCATCCCAGGAAATCCTCTTGCTGCATTCTGGGCTAGGATCCGAACAGTGTCTTCCGCATTGGGTGTTCTCAAGTATTGTGGCCCAAACACTGCCACCACTGCCCGACAGAACTTGTAGAAACACTCTATGCTGGTGGACTCGGCCATGCGCCCATAATCGTCGAGTGAATCACTGGGAGCTTCATATGCAAGCATCCTCATCGCTGTCGTGCACTTCTGGATGGAGGTGAATCCAAGAGCGCCAGTGCAATCCATCTTGCACTTGAAGTAGTTGTCGAACTCCCGGATGGAATTCACAATCCTCAGGAAGAGCTTTCAGCTCATCCGATAACGGCGCCGAAATGTTCTCTCGCCATGAAGTGGAGCATCGGCGAAGTAGTCGGAGTAGATCATGCAGTAGCTTTGGAGACGATGCCGGTTCTTTGCTTTCATCCGCTCCGACGCCGAGCCACCTCGCCGCGGCTTTTCATTGCTCGCTAGCAGCTGGCCGATGGCGGCGGGCACCATGAGATGCTCTTCTTCCTGGACGTCGGCCGCGGCTTCCTCCTCCAGCAGCGCGGCGAGCTCTTCCTCCTCATCTGAGTCCATCGCCGAGGCAGGCAAAACGCTGAACACCTTGCGCTCGATGGGCGTGTACCCGCCGTTAAACCGCGCCTCTGCGGCCGGAAACGCCCAGTTGCTGTGGGAGGGGCTGCCGCGGCGAAGCGCTGCTATTTTCCGGCGGGGAATGGCTATCTAGCGGAGTAGGGCGGCGGCCGTCGCCGGGATATAGCTAGTGGTGGCCGAGGGCGCGGGGGGTGCGAGGCGAGTCGGGGGAAGAAAACCTTGACTTTTCCCCTGTCGGTGTGGGCAAGGCGTGCTTTTCCCTAGCGCTGGAGCCCCCAACTGCTCCCCAGCGCGCCGGCTTCGGCCTGTGACCGCCGGGCGAAAAAAATGTCCGAACCGGCGATTTTCGGCGTCCTGGGGGCGCGAGTCGGCCGTTTTTTCGGCGCCGGCGAAGAAAAAGTGGCCTGGGGGCCCTGTTGGGGGCGCGGCTGGAGATGCCCTTAGCATACTCTTAGCCGCCCGTCACGTGTCGCACTTTGAACGTTTTCTTTAAATTTTTATTTTATTTTTTCGCACACGCTTTCAGCTTTTTAAATGATTTATTTTTTTATGTTTCGGTTTTTCATAGGCCTTCTTTAGCTTTTGGGTCAAAAAAATTGCGTCAAAAAAACGCGTTTTCTTAAAAAAAATCATAAGAGTCACGGTTTTGTTTCTGCGAAAGGTATGGTTATGCTTTCGCGTGAGTCACGGCCATACTTTTCAAAAAAGAAAAAAACATGTTTTTTTGTTTTTTTTTCTTCCGCGAAAGGCACACTTGTGCTTTCGCGAGAGTCACGACCATGCCTTTCGGAAACGAAAAAAATGCATTTTCTTTTCCTTCAGCGTGAGGCATGGTTTTGCTTCCGCGAAAGACACGGTTGTGCGTTCGCGAGAGTCACAGCCGTGCCTTTTGAAAACGAAAAAAGACGCATTTTTTGTTTTTTTCTTCCGCGAGAGGCACGGTTGTACTTTCGCGACAATCACAGTCATGCCTCTCAGAAACAAAAAAACGTGTTTTCTATTTCTTTTTTCCTTCCGTGAGAGACACAATTGTGCTTTCGCGGAAGTCACGGTCATGCCTTTCAGAAAGGGAAAAACACGTTTTTTGTTTTTTTCGTGAGAGGCACGGTTTTGTTTTCGCGAGAGTCACGCCCGTGCCTTTTGGAAAAAGGGAAAAACACATATTCTGTTTTTTTCATGAGAGACCCGGTTTTGCTTTCGCGAAAGTCACGGCCGTGTCTTTCAAAAACGAAAAAAGACGTGTTTTCTATTTTTTTTTCTTTCACGAGAGGCATGGTTTTGCTTTCGCAAAAGGCACAGTTGTGCTTTCACAAGATTCGCGGACGTGTCTCTCAAAAACGGAAAGAAAACGCGTTTTTTTGCTTCCACGGGAGGTACAGGCGTGCCTTTTTCGGAAAGGGAAAAACCGGTGCTCTTGGTTTGGTTTTACGTTCATTTTTTTTAAAGGTTCGTCAAAATCTATTAATATGGGGTCTAGCTTTGAAAATCTCGACGCGAGAAATCCAATGATAAAAACTGTTCAAGATTTGGACTCACAATTATCGAAAAAGGCTTTCGCCCTGCTTTATATATAAAGCACGAAACCACAAGCATCCAGTACAACGACACGCCACGACACCGCAACACACGCACACACCCAAGACAGGATACATAGGCGCTGAGCGCAGCAACACCACTCCTAGCACTACCGCCCCAAAGATATGAAGCTACATATGACGAACCATGTGCTTCAAGGCGGCGCCTTCAGGAAGGATACGACGCCGGAGCGCCGCCACCACCCGATCCAAGGATCAGAGTTTCCCCTGAAGCTGCATGACGGGCAATGAGAGCCGCTACGACGCCTTCAAGAAGGGAGCGATCTTCGCCGCCGCCGGTCCGTCCGAAGATAGAGCAGGTTTTCACCTCGGCCAACAATCACCGCCGCCGAACGCCACACCCCGTGACGATGTGTGTTTGAAGTAGTTCCAAGATTGATATGAT
Organism: Triticum aestivum; assembly: GCF_018294505.1. NCBI lineage: Eukaryota > Viridiplantae > Streptophyta > Magnoliopsida > Poales > Poaceae > Triticum > Triticum aestivum. The sequence goes on along the minus strand of NC_057806.1, from coordinate 425,627,562 downwards.
CATCACCGCACACTCCCTATACTTTTGGGATTAGTCTTGAACCTAAATAAGTGTTATTTGGTGCTTGCGTTGAGCATAAATATGATTTGATCATGTTTATTGCAATACGGTTATTCATTTAAGTAAGAGAATAAATTGTTGTTCTGTTTACATGAATAAAACCTTATATGGTTACACACCCAATGAAAATGGTTCATTGGATCTCGATCGTAGTGATACACATATTCATAATATTGAAGACAAAAGATGCAAAGTTAATAATGATAGTGCAACTTATTTGTGGCACTGCCGTTTAGGTCATATTGGTGTAAAGCGCATGAAGAAACTCCATGCTGATGGGATTTTGGAATCACTTGATTATGAATCACTTGATGCTTGCGAACCATGTCTTATGGGCAAGATGACTAAGACTCCATTCTCCGGAACAATGGAGCGAGCAACTGACTTATTGGACCCTCTCGGTAATGCACATCACACAAGCCTTGCAAGCATTGCAACTAATGAGTTAGTTGCGAGATGATGTATTACGTAACGAGTAAAAAGACTTGCCGGTAACGAGATTGAACTAGGTATTGAGATACCGACGATCGAATCTCGGGCAAGTAACATACCGATGACAAAGGGAACAACGTATGTTGTTATGCGGTCTGACCGATAAAGATCTTCGTAGAATATGTGGGAGCCAATATGAGCATCCAGGTTCCGCTATTGGTTATTGACCGGAGACATGTCTCGGTCATGTCTACATTGTTCTCGAACCCGTAGGGTCCGCACGCTTAAGGTTTCGATGATAGTTATATGAGTTTATGAGTTTCTGATGTACCGAAGTTAGTTCGGAGTCCCGGATGTGATCAGGGACATAACGAGGAGTCTTAAAATGGTCGAGACATAAAGATTGATATATTGGACGGCTATATTCGGACACCTGAAGTGTTCCGGGTGATTTCAGAGAAAACCGGAGTGCTGGAGGGTTACCGGAACCCCCCGGGAGAAGTAATGGGCCGTATGGGCCTTAGTGGAGAGAGAGAAGGGCAGCCAGGGTGGGCCGCGCCTCCTCCCCCCTAGTCCGAATTGGACTAGGAGATGGGGGGCGGCGCCCCCCTTTCCTTCTCCCTCCCCACTTCCTTTCCCCCTCCTAGTAGGAGTCCTACTCCTACTAGGAGGAGGACTCCTCCTTGGCGTGCCAATAGGGCCGGCCGGCCTCCTCCCCTTGCTCCTTTATATACGGGGGCAGGGAGCACCCCTAGACACAGAAGTTGATCCTCGTGATCGTTTTCTTAGCCGTGTGCGGTGCCCCCTTCCACCATATACCTCGATAATATTGTAGTGGTGCTTAGGCGAAGCCCTGCGATAGTTGAACATCAAGATCATCACCACGCCATCGTACTGACGGAACTCTTCCCCGACAGTTTGCTGGACCGGAGTCCGGGGATAGTCATCGAGCTGAACATGTGCTAGAACTCGGAGGTGCCGTAGTTTCGGTGCTTGATCGATCGGGCCGTGAAGACGTATGACTACATCAACCGCGTTGTCATAACGCTTCCACTGTCGGTCTACAAGGGTACGTAGATCACACTCTCCCCTCTCGTTGCTATACATCACCATGATCTTGTGTGTGCGTAGGATTTTTTTTGAAATTACTACGTTCCCCAACAGTGGTATCAGAGCCATGTTTTATGTGTTGATGTTGTGCACGAGTAGAACACAAGTGAGTTGTGGGCGATATAAGTCATACTGCTTACCAGCAAGTCATACTTTGTTCGGCAGTATTGTTGGATGAAGCGGCCCGGACCGACATTACACGTACGCTTACGCGAGACTGGTTCTACCGACGTGCTTTGCACACAGGTGGCTAGCGGGTGTCAGTTTCTCCAACTTTAGTTGAACTGAGTGTGGCTACGCCCGGTCCTTGCGAAGGTTAAAACAACACCAACTTGACAAACTATCGTTGTGGTTTTTGATGCGTAGGTAAGAACAGTTCTTGCTAAGCCCGTAGCAGCCACGTAAAACTTGCAACAACAAAGTAGAGGACGTCTAACTTGTTTTTGCATGGCATGTTGTGATGTGATATGGTCAAGAAGTGATGAGATATAAGTTGTTGTATGAGATGATCATGTTTTGTTGAAGTTATCAGCAACTGGCAAAATCCTCGTGGTTGTCTCTCTATTGCATAAGATGCAAGCGCCCAATAATTGCTTTACTCTATCGCTATGCGATAGCAATAGTTACAAGAGCAATTGTTGGCGAGACAACCACGTGACGACACATTGATATAGATCAAGATGATGGAGATCATGGTGTCATGCCGGTGACGATAGAGATCATGACAGTACTTTGGAGGTGGAAATCAAAGGCGCAAGATGATGATGGCCATATCATGTCACATATTTTGATTGCATATGATGTTTATCTTTTATACATCTTATTTTTCTTAGTTTGACGGTAGCATTTTAAGATGATCTCTCACTAATTATCAAGAAGTGTTCTCCCTGAGTATGCACCGTTGCGAAAGTTCTTCGTGCTGAGACACCACGTGATGATCGGGTGTGATAGGCTCTACGTTCAAATACAACGGGTGCAAAACAGTTGCACACGCGGAATACTCAGGTTATACTTGACGAGCCAAGCATATACAGATATGGCCTCGGAACATGGAGACCGAAAGGTCGAGCGTGAATCATATAGTAGATATGATCAACATAGTGATGTTCACCAATGAAACTGATCCATCTCACGTGATGATCGGACATGGTTTAGTTGATTTGGATCATGTGATCACTTAGAGAATTAGAGGGATGTCTATCTAAGTGGGAGTTCTTAAGTAATATGATTAATTGAACTTAAATTTATCATGAACTTAGTCCTGGTAGTATTTTGCAAATTATGTTGTAGATCAATAGCTCGCGTTGTTGCTTCATGTGTTTATTTTGATATGTTCCTAGAGAAAGTTGTGTCGAAAGATATTAGTAGCAATGATGCGGATTGGATCCGTGATCTGAGGTTTATCCTCATTGCTGCACAGAAGAATTATGTCCTTGATGCACCGCTAGGTGACAGACCTATTGCAGGAGCAGATGCAGACGTTATGAACGTTTGGCTAGCTCAATATGATGACTACTTGATAGTTTAGTGCACCATGCTTAACGGCTTAGAATCGGGACTTCAAAGACGTTTTGAACGTCATGGACCATATGAGATGTTCCAGGAGTTGAAGTTAATATTTCAAGCAAATACTCGAGTTGAGAGATATGAAGTCTCCAACAAGTTCTATAGCTAAAAGATGGAGGAGAATCGCTCAACTAGTAAGCATGTGCTCAGATTGTCTGGGTACTACAATCGCTTGAATCAAGTGGGAGTTAATCTTCCAGATAAAATAGTGATTGACAGAATTCTCTAGTCACCATCACCAAGTTAGTAGAACTTTGTGATGAACTATGACATGCAAGGGATAACGGAAGCGATTCCCAAGCTCTTCGTAATGCTGAAATTGACGAAGGTAGAAATCAAGAATAACATCAAGTGTTGACGGTTGACGAGACCACTAGTTTCAAGAAAAGGGCAAAGGAAAAAAGGGGAACTTCAAGAAGAACAGCAAGCAAGTTGCTGCTCAAGTGAAGAAGCCCAAGTCTGGTCCTAAGCCTGAGACTAAGTGCTTCTACTGCAAAGGGACTGGTCACTAGAAGCGGAACTACCCAAGTATTTGGCGAATAAGAAAGGATGGCAAAGTAAACAAAGGTATATTTGATATACATGTTATTGATGTGTACTTTACTAGTGTTCATAGCAACCCCTCAGTATTTGGTACTAGTTCAGTTGCTAAGATTAGTAACTTGAATCGGGGGTTACAGAATGAACAGAGACTAGTTAAGGGTAAGGTGACGATGTGTGTTTGAAGTAGTTCCAAGATTGATATGATCATCATCGCACACTCCCTATACTTTCAGGATTAGTGTTGAACCTAAGTAAGTGTTATTTGGTGTTTGCGTTGAGCATAAATATGATTTGATTATGTTTATTGCAATACGGTTATTCATTTAAGTAAGAGAATAAATTGTTGTTCTGTTTACATGAATAAAACCTTATATGGTTACACACCCAATGAAAATGGTTCATTGGATCTCGATCGTAGTGATACACATATTCATAATATTGAAGACAAAATATGCAAAGTTAATAATGATAGTGCAACTTATTTGTGGCACTGCCGTTTAGGTCATATTGGTGTAAAGCGCATGAAGAAACTCCATGCTGATGGGATTTTGGAATCACTTGATTATGAATCACTTGATGCTTGCGAACCATGTCTTATGGGCAAGATGACTAAGACTCCATTCTCCGGAACAATGGAGCGAGCAACTGACTTATTGGAAATAATACATACTGATGTATGCGATTCGATGAGTGTTAAGGCTCGCGGCGGGTATCGTTATTTTCTGACCTTCACAGATGATTTGAGCAGATATGGGTATATCTACTTAATGAAACACAAGTCTGAAACAGTTGAAAAGTTCAAAGAATTTCAGAATGAAGTGGAGAATCATTGTAATAAAAATAAAAGTTTCTACGATATGATCGCAGAAGTAAAATATTTGAGTTACGAGTTTGGCCTTCAGTTAAAAACAATGTGAAATAGTTTCACTACTCACGCCACCTGAAACACCACAGCATAATGGTATGTCCGAACATCATAACCGTACTTTATTAGATATGGTGCGATCTATGATGCTCTTACAGATCTACCACTCTCATTTTGGGGTTATGCATTAGATACAGCTGCATTCACGTTAAATAGGGCACCATCTAAATCCTTTGAGACGACACCGTATGAACTATGGTTTGGCAAGAAACCTAAGCTGTCGTTTCTTAAAGTTTGAGGTTGCAATGCTTATGTGAAAAAGTTTCAACCTGATAAGCTCTAACCCAAATCGGAGAAGTGCATCTTCATAGGATACCCAAAAGAAAATTTTGGGTACACCTTCTATCACAGATCCGAAGGCAAGATATTCGTTGCTGAGAATGGATCCTTTCCAGAGAAGGAGTTTCTCTCGAAAGAAGTGAGTGGGAGGAAAGTAGAAAACTTGATAAGGTAATTGTACCTTCTCCCTTATTGGAAAGTAGTTCATCACAGAAATCTATTCTTGTGACTACTACACCAATTAGTGAGGAAGCTAATGATGATGATCATGTAACTTCAGATCAAGTTACTATCGAATCTCGTAGGTGAACCAGAGTGAGATCCGCACCAGAGTGGTACGGTAATCCTGTTCTAGAAGTCATGTTACTAGACCATGACGAACTTGCGAACTATGAGGAAGCGATGATGAGCCCAGATTCCGCGAAATGGTTTGAGGCCATGAAATCTGAGATATGATCCATGTATGAGAACAAAGTATGGACTTTGATGGATTTGCCCGATGATCGGCAAGCCATAGAGAATAAATGGATCTTCAAGAGGAAGACGGACGCTGATAGTAGTGTTACTATCTACAAAGCTAGAATTTTCGCAAAAAGGTATTCGACAAGTTCAAGGTGTTGACTACGATGAGAGTTTCTTACTCGTATCTATGCTTAAGTCTGTCCGAATCATGTTAGCAATTGCCGCATTTTATGAAATCTGGCAAATGGATAAACAAAACTGCATTCCTTAATGGATTTATTGTATATGATGCAACCAGAAGGTTTTGTCAATCCTAAAGGTGTTAACAAAATGTGCAAGCTCCAGCGATCCATCTATGGACTCGTGCAAGCATCTCAGAGTTGGAATATACGCTTTGATGAGTTGATCAAAGCATATAGTTTTATACAGACTTATGGTGAAGCCTGTATTTACAAGAAAGTGAGTGGGAGCACTACAACATTTCTGATAAATATATCTGAATGACATATTGTTGATCGGAAATAATGTAGAATTATTCTGCAAAGCATAAAGGAGTTTTTGAAAGGAGTTTTTTTTTTTCAAAGAAAGACCTCGGTGAAACTGCTTACATATTGAGCATCAAGATCTATAGAGATAGATCAAGACGCTTGATAAGTTTTTCAAAGAGTACATACCTTGACAAGTTTTTGAAGAAGTTCAAAATGGATCAAGCAAAGAAAATATTCTTGCCTGTGTTACAAGGTGTGAAGTTGAGTAAGACTCAAAACCCGACCACGGCAGAAGATAGAGAGAGAATGAAAGTCATCCCCTATGCCTTAGCCATAGGTTCTATAAAGTATGCCATGCCGTGTACCAGACCTATTGTATACCCTGCCCTGAGTTTGGCAAGGGAGTACAATAGTGATCTAGGAGTAGATCACGGGACATTGGTTAAAATTATCCTTAGTGGAATAAGGATATGTTTCTCGATTATGGAGGTGAGAAAAGGTTCGTCGTAAAGGGTTATGTCGATGCAAGTTTTGACACCGATCTGGATGACTCTAAGTCTCGATCTAGATACATATTGAAAGTGGGAGCAATTAGCTAGAGTAGCTCCGTGCAGAGCATTGTTGACATAGATATTTGCAAAAATACTTACGGATCTGAATATAACAGACCCGTTGACTAAAATTGTCTCACAAGCAAAACATGATCACACCTTAGTACTCATTGGGTGTTAATCACATAGCAATATGAACTAGATTACTGACTCAAGTAAACCCTTTGGGTGTTGGTCACATATCGATGTGAACTATGGGTGTTAACCACATAAAGATGTGAACTATTGATGTTAGATCACATGGCGATGTGAACTAGATTATTGACTCTAGTGCAAGTGGAGACTGAAGGAAATATGCCCTAGAGGCAATAATAAAGTTATTATTTATTTCCTTATTTCATGATAAATGTTTATTATTCATTCTAGAATTGTATTAACCGGAAATATAATACTTGTGTGAATACATAGACAAAACTAAACGTCACTAGTATGCCTCTACTTGACTAGCTCGTTGATCTAAGATGGTTATGTTTCCTAACCATAGACATGTGTTGTCATTTGATTAACGGGATCACATCATTAGGAGAATGATGTGATTGACATGACCCATTTCATTAGCTTAGCACCCGATCGTTTAGTATGTTGCTATTGCTTTCTTCATGACTTATACATGTTCCTATGACTATGAGATTATGCAACTCCCGTTTGCCGGAGGAACACTTTGTGTGCTACCAAACATCACAACGTAACTGGGTGATTATAAAGGAGCTCTACAGGTGTCTCCAAAGGTAAATGTTGGGTTGGCGTATTTTGAGATTAGGATTTGTCACTCCGATTGTCGGAGAGGTATCTCTGGGCCCTCTCGGTAATGCACATCACACAAGCCTTGCAAGCATTGCAACTAATGAGTTAGTTGCGAGATGATGTATTACGTAACGAGTAAAGAGACTTGCCGGTAACGAGATTGAACTAGGTATTGAAATACCGACGATCGAATCTCGGGCAAGTAACATACCGATGACAAAGGGAACAACGTATGTTGTTATGCGGTCTGACCGATAAAGATCTTCATAGAATATGTGGGAGCCAATATGAGCATCCAGGTTCCGCTATTGGTTATTGACCGGAGACATGTCTCGGTCATGTCTACATTGTTCTCGAACCCGTAGGGTCCGCACGCTTAAGGTTTCGATGACAGTTATATGAGTTTATGAGTTTTTGATGTGCCGAAGTTAGTTCGGAGTCCCGGATGTGATCATGGACACAACGAGGAGTCTTGAAATGGTCGAGACATAAAGATTGATATATTGGACGGCTATATTCGGACACCGGAAGTGTTCCGGGTGATTTCGGAGAAAACCGGAGTGCCGGAGGGTTACCGGAACCCCCCGTGAGAAGTAATGGACCGTATGGGCCTTAGTGGAGAGAGAGAGAAGGGCAGCCAGGGTGGGCCGCGCGCCTCCTCCCCCCTGTCCGAATTGGACTAGGAGAGGGGGGGCGGCGCCCCCCTTTCCTTCTCCCTCCCCACTTCCTTTCCCCCTCCTAGTAGGAGTCCTACTCCTACTAGGAGGAGTACTCCTCCTTGGCGCGCCAATAGGGCCGGCCGGCCTCCTCCCCTTGCTCCTTTATATACGGGGGCAGGGGGCACCCCTAGACACACAAGTTGATCCTCGTGATCGTTTTCTTAGCCGTGTGCGGTGCCTCCTTCCACCATATACCTCGATAATATTGTAGTGGTGCTTAGGCGAAGCCCTGCGACAGTTGAACATCAAGATCGTCACCACGCCGTTGTGCTGACGGAACTCTTCCCCGACACTTTGCTGGATCGGAGTCCGGGGATAGTCATCGAGCTGAACGTGTGCTAGAACTCGGAGGTGCCATAGTTTTGGTGCTTGATCGATCGGGCCGTGAAGATGTACGACTACATCAACCGCGTTGTCATAACGCTTCCGTTATTGGTCTACAAGGGTACGTAGATCACACTCTCCCCTCTCGTTGCTATACATCACCATGATCTTGTGTGTGCGTAGAATTTTTTTTGAAATTACTACGTTCCCCAACACGGAGCAGCAGCCACACCCGGCCGCTGCCCATCCGCGTCGCCCGGCGAGCTCCAAGCGCCGGAGCCGCCGGGCACGCACCACCGAAACCACCGCCACTGCGTCGCCACCCCGACCAGCCGAGGGGGCCTCGGTCAGGGCCGCCGGCGCAGCCCTAGCCGTCGCGGCCCGCGTCGCCGAGAGGCCAGATCCGGAAAAGCCACCGCGGCCGCCGACTCCGACCTCCCGCCCGCACCACCACCACCATCTGCCGCGGAGCCACCACCACTAGCCGCGGCGACGGCAGAGGAGGCCACCGGCAGCCCGCGCCGCCCGCAGCCCGCGCCGCCATGAGCCAGATCTGGCCGCGCAGGAGCCGCCGCCGACCCGGGCACAGGCGCGCCACCCGCCTAGCCGCCCGCCGCGGGGGGAGGGAAGGACGACAGGGAGCTGCCCCAGCCCGCCGCGCCGCCATGGAGCCTGGCCGCAGCTCCACGACCCGGCCCGGGGCTCCGGCCCGCGCCAGAAACGCCCGAGCGGGGAGACAAAGGGGGCCCCGCCGCCGCCGGTAGCAGTCGGGCTTTGCCCGGCCGTGCCCCTGGGCGGCGGCGAGGGAGGAGGGAGCGGCGGCGAGGGATGGGGTTGGCCTCCGACCGCCTCGCGGGAGACGACGTGGAGGGGAGGAGGAGCGTAGCTCTCGGACTCACGATTTAAGAGATAAAACATTTTAAATAAACAGATATATAAAAAGGAAAACTCTCATGTTTATAAATGGCGCATGTCGCGTCACTTGTCGCAACCTAGGAGATGGGAGTGATCTTTGTAACGAATACTTCTTCCGTTTAAAAATACTTATCCGAAAAATGGATGTATCTAAATGTATTTTAGTTCTAGATACATCTATTTATATCCATTTTTACGACCGGACGGAGGGAGTACTCCTCAACCTAGTGATTTCGGGAAAAACCAGAAGGGGCTCGAAAAATAACGTGGCCCGTAGATAGCCTGTTTGGGCCTCTGCCGTTGGGCCACCCAAGACGAGGAAGAGACAGAGAGAGGGGGAAAAACCGCAAAGAGGAACCGAATAGAGCACGAGAAGACCATGGCCGCTGCGGCGGGCGACGAGCCGGAGACGACGGTAGAGGTGAAGCTGCGCGCCGTCGGTCCGTCCAGGCCCACCACCATCCGCCTCCCCCCGCTCATCTCGGTCCGTAACACCTCCAGAACAACCCCCTCTTCTTGCCTCGCTCCGCCGTGATTAATTGGGGATCGGTCTCGTTGTAGGTTGCCGATCTGCGCCGCAGCGTCGCTCTCGACCGGCGTCTCCCAGAAGACCGCCTCCGCCTGGTCCTCCGGGGGACGACTCTCCCGTGGGGAGACGACACCCATGTCAAGCTCCGCGACGGGGGTAAACTAACCAGCCACACATACCCTCCTCTCTCCCGTCTTATTAGTTGTCATGCTAGATGCAAAGCTCGCATCGTTCTTCATAGCCTGTGTTGTTGTTCCTAGGACATTCTATTTCATACTTTCCGTGATTGTTCGTGATGTTCATCCACTTTTGGAATCACATACATCTTATGTGCAAGAAAATTTCCCATTAGGACAGCTAAATGGCTGTTTCACCAAGTTCTTATTTGCGCACTTGATATATCTTGTGGACGTTTATTTATGTTTCTTTACATCGTGATTTCTGTAGATAGTCTTATAGTTGCCGTGGCACCTAAACCACCTGCTAAGCATCTCCGCGGTGATGATGATGATGATGACGATGACGATGAAGAAGAACTGGTAAGGTCTCCTCAAAGTATTTCTGAATATTGTATGTTTAATCCATGCTCCTTATAACAGTTATTGGTCCATCCTGTAGAAGTTCAAGATACCTCAAACAACAACCTGGTGGAAGAAAAGGATTTTCATATTTCTTCGAGAAAAACTGAGATTGCCCGGTAACGTATATGACACGCCCCTTATTTTCTGTAAAATGGTAGTGCAAATGATCAATGTGGTGTGAATTCCACTTCTGCAGATATCTTGTTGATGGCACTATTTTCTGTCACTATGAAAGCATGGATTATCATCACACTATGGTTCCTATTGGCACCTATTGCTCGAAAGTATGAGGTCGGACCTTTATATGTAAGTAACTCCTTAATTTTCTTCTCCAATAAAATAACTATTATTAGCAGTATCCGAGCACTTCATGGTGCTGAGGTACATGTAGCATAACATATCTGGAGCCAGTTTGAACATACATATCAATTTCTGTCTAGTTTAAGGCAGGTGAATAATATGTTAATACCTGTATGTTGCTTCGAAAACTAGAAACAGGGCGTTACTACCGTACTTCAAGTGGTTTTCTCTTCCATGTATAAACCTTTAATTCATGACTCAACCATAGAAGTCGAGTACATGTAATCCTTTGTCAATTTCTTATGCCCAATGTATAGATTCTGTGTGTAGCAATGGTGCTACAGTTTCCATAGTAATTAGCAATGTTCAATTTGGTGCTAGTTTTCAGCTTATTGACAGATATTACTGTTTGCTGTCTGCCCAGATACTTGCGACAGGTTTCTTGATCATACTTCTTAACCTTGGAAGACGACAACAAGGTGATATTAGGTATGTTATCTATGCCCTTATGTCTGTGATGTTGTTGTGTAGTTTGGAGTGAAAAGTTGGCTTTTTCATTCAGAACAAATAAACATTAGCGACATAATGGTGGTCTATGCCATTGAATAGTTTTATTCTTGCAATATTGCATATAAAGGTTTCACTTGTTGGATAAAAGTTCTGCAGGAGTTTCATTACATAGGCTGTGAAGAATAGATAAATGCTTCGTCAACATCAGTAGTAATTTAAAAGCTGCCTGGACTAGTATTAAAATCTGCTCCTTTTCTTTTTGGCAGAAGCTGCGGATAAAGCAGCCATACTGTCATTTCTCAAACTGTAGTCGTGTTTTGGGTAGGAATAGAATAACTGAATTCCGCAAGTACTGCTATTCACATTTTAAACTTAAAATGGAAACTACTCCCTCCGTAAAGAAATATAAGAGCGTTTAGATCACTAAAGTAGTGATCTAAACACTCTTATATTTGTTTACAGAGGAAGTACTATTTAAATCTTGCGGAGCTCATGCTGATAAACAAAATTGTGGATATGGAAAGTGTATTGGGAAGTTACAGTTCATTCTCTTGCCCTTTCCACTTTCTGAAATTATTCCATCTTCCATGCAGTGCATACTCCATATTCAATGAAGACTTCAGGGAGATTCCAGGAACATTTAACGCGGAGCGCATAGATAGAGACCTCCGGGCAGGTCAATTGTAAGTCCTTATCTGTGTTACCAGGACTGCATTTTCCAGACATTTAAGTGCGCAAATCCAGAAAAGCAGAGTTATGCACAGATATGCTGGTTTTGTAGCTGACGAGACCTCAACACTCAACAGTAAAGTTGCCTGGAAAGTGGCAAGTGCAACTGCTTTGGCCGTTTTTGCATACATTTTTAGCGCAGCCACCCCTGATTGTCATCTCCTGTGCGATGAGCAACATCACAACATAAACAGAAATTACATACATGTGCTGATGTGCGTCAGATCTACAGTACCAGGGACGAATTATCTCATGTATAACTGAAGTTAAAGTCTTGAGCCTATATGACGATGTACAAGAACGCACATCCACATCAGAAACATGCGCAGGTACATTTGTAGGAGTAATGAGAGCTACATTCGTACTACTAAGGCCATGCACAATGCAAGATGCTTAGACAGGTGCTTGTAAAAATAAATTTGTTTTTTCTGGATTAGCACACAGAAAAAAGAAAGAACATCCAACCTAACATTCCATTCCTTCCTGGGTTAGCACTTACTCTAAGAGGGTGTTTGTTTCCAGGGACTTACTGATCTAGAGACTTAAATAAGTCCCTATAAGTCCCATCTAAACCAAACAGGAGGGACTTATAGGGACTTAAAGTGGTCATTTGGGGGACTTTTAGGGACTTATAGTTGTAATATGGTCTTATAGAGACTTATAAGTCTCAGGAACCAAACATGTAGGGACTTTTTAGGGACTTGGGACTTATAAGTTGGGACTAAAAAAAGTCCTAGGACTTGTAAACCAAACAGGGCCTAAGATGGAGTAGCAGTTAGCAGCTGGTTAAAAACTTCTTGATGATGGATACGAATTTAGCATGCCACTATTGCATATCTATCAAAGAATGCCAAAGTGTCAACCGTCCTCTAATACAGTCCCCGGTTCTCACTTGTAATCAAGCAGCAGCAATTAGTGCTTCAGCCATCAGGCCGGCAATTATCACAGGCACTTAACATTAAGTTAAGTATGAAACTATGGACGGATACCATTTCGGGCGGGGTGAGGCTAACACTGTCTGATATCATGATCATGTCTGGCGTGGCATGTTATTTTCTTCTTTGCTATGAGGTGTGGCATCTGAAAGAAGCTATCTCTTGCATCTTGATAAGCAATAATGCAACTGAATCATTCGATGGGGTGACCAGCTCACAGCTCCACCCATGCCAATGCGCAGCTGCGGTGCGACTGTTGAGTAACGTGATTGTATTAGGAAACATAGGTTAGACTAGGAAATATTCTGGCTTGCCTTGTACTCCAAGTAGATCATGTACTCCTATATATATGCCCACGAGGCTCAAGCAATACAACGAATTATTTCACCAATCTTCCTCTCTATCTCCCTTCTAACAGCGACTACGGCGTAATGGTGTTCAATCACTACAGAGTGTCTGTGTCCGAACTGCATTGGTGTTTTGCTATCTCGAGCTAGTTCACGGGTAACACTTGCAGGACGCATACGTTTTTCTTTTCTTTCCGAAGCGGCGGTAATTTTTTTGCCTCATCGATTAATTAAGAATAAGCTTAGATAGATTTTTTACACACATAGACTAAAGATGAGATGAGACACATACTCATATAGACCTTGTTGTAGACCGGGTATAGTAGATGCATTCGTGCTAAGGAAAGTGCGGTCCTATTTTGCGAACGATTTACCTTTGCTGTATGTGTTAAATAAGTTAACTTCAGGTTCGTTTAATTGACTTCGTCTTTCTCCCCCCTCATCTTCTTATTACCATTATAAATAAATACATGGATTTTTTTTTCTTCTTCCGAAATCATACATGGAAGTGTTGTAGGAAACATTCCCTGTCTTGTCTATATCACATGGTGTCGGCTAAATTATTGTTATGTAACCTCCAAGCATAGTCAGGGAGCTGCACGCGCATTTGGATTATCATTTGTTGATTGTCATGGGCCATGACTGGAACGGCTAGAGGGTCAAACCACTTGTACGTGCAAACAAGCATTTTCCAACTAGAAGAGTGCGCATTCTGCCAGTTATCTCATCTCTTCTGGTCAGCATGGTGCGAATCTAAGCTAGTGCTGTGACAGATCTGGTGCCCCCTCTTATACAGTAAATCAGATCCGCAGAAGCTGCGTTTAAAGTGCAAGCTTCGTATTTTTCGTCCACTACTCGAAACTGGAAAGGCCACTGCGCTAGCTTCACATTATAGTGCCAGGCATTGTGGGGTTTCATGCCACGTGAGTAGTTCCTCGGTGGCCTATTTGTGTTTGTTTTCAGCCGGTTTTTCATAATTAACCAAGTAATTCTCTTCTTAATAATCGATGAGGCAAAACTTTTGCGCCTGTTTCAAAAAAAGATAGTGGTAGGCCTTCCTCTGGACTGTGGAGTCCTCTTACCTTGCAAAGTCAAGTGGCATGGCACGTACAAAGTAACAACAAAGTTACTAAGCCACGATCTCAACAGGACCCCTTGCTAGTTCAGATCAAGAGGAAACACTGACAAGTGATTTCGCTTCCACAAGCTGTCGACTATTGATTCAGAGGACCGGACGGCAGAGGAAGTGCGTCGACGACTTTCACCGGCTTTCTCGACGGAATCCAGCTAGCCGCCACGGCGAAGTCGTGAAAGCGTGGAGCCACACGGCGCACGGCGTTGCTCCGCCCGAGAAAGTGGAGGCATGGGCGACGCAGTATTAGAAAGGGGCGCGGTCGAAAGGCACGCGATCGCCGGATCGGATCACAGTGGCACGCACCGGCCACGCGCGATCATCGAGCCCGCTCTCGCCCACCGCGCGTGCTCGCTCGCGCGGCCGGTGCGCCCCATGAACGCACACAGACACAGCCTCCGCCCCACCAGCGGCACGGCACGCACTGCGGCCCGGGGCGGGCGCGTACGTGCACGGCCATGGAGTGCGCCGCTTGGAAAGACGGGGCCGGTCGACCGGCGGCATAATGGGCGCGGAGGCCGGACGCAGACACGCATCATGCACTGCCGGCCGGGCTGTGCTTGATGCCAGCCCGATCGATCGGTGCGCTTTTGTGCCCCCCCACCGCAGTACTGCCACACTATTCGTCGTGCAATCCTCGCGACGTGCAGTCGGCGCGCACTGCGGGAAAGCTTGACGCTGACACCAACGGAATTCCATGTGTGCAGGCCAGGAACGCCACACGTACTGCAGACATTTTCGGTGCTGACACTGATTGCTGATTCCGTGACATGTGGATTTTTCTTTGCTTTCACTACTAGTAATGGCGTACAGAAGAATTAGGTTTACGGCGATCGTTGTTCATGTGTGCTGCACGGAGAAATCAACATCTTCCATTAGCGGGAAGTTCGTACGCGGCCTGCTGGCTCTATATTTGAATCGAGCGCCTCGACGGATTGTTGCCACACGCACCACTCCCTCCACTCCCACTCCCACTCCCCCACGTACGCTGCGAGGGAGGGCCGAACGCGCCATGCAGCAACCACCCCGTCTCCTCCTCGTCCTCCTCTTCTGCCTCGCCGCCTCGTCCGCGCTTGCGTCCGGCGGGGATGAAGGCGCGGCGACCTACATTGTGTACCTGAACCCCGCGCTCAAGCCGTCGCCGTACGCCACGCACCTCCACTGGCACCACGCGCACCTCGACGCGCTCTCCGTGGACCCTGAAAGCCACCTCCTCTACTCCTACACCACGGCCGCGCCGTCTGCCTTCGCCGCGCGCCTCCTCCCGTCACACGTGACCGAGCTCCGCGGCCATCCCGCCGTCGCGTCGGTCCACGAGGATGTCCTGCACCCGCTCCACACCACGCGCTCACCTTCGTTCCTCCACCTCCCGCCGTACAGCGCTCCGGCTCCTAGCGCGGACGGCGGGAGCTCCGACGTCATCGTCGGGGTGCTCGACACTGGTGTTTGGCCCGAGAGCCCCAGCTTCGCCGATGCCGGCCTGGGCCCCGTGCCATCGCGGTGGCGCGGGAGCTGCGAGACCAATGCCACCGACTTCCCCTCCTCGATGTGCAACCGGAAGCTCATCGGCGCGCGCGGCTTCTTCCGGGGCTTCGGGGCGGGCGGCAGGAACGGCTCCTCCCATGGGACCACCGAGCTCTCGTCGCCGAGGGACCACGACGGGCACGGCACCCACACGGCGTCCACGGCGGCGGGGGCCGTGGTGGCCGACGCGAGCCTCCTCGGTTACGCCCACGGCACGGCTCGGGGCATGGCGCCCGGGGCGCGCGTCGCGGCGTACAAGGTGTGCTGGAGGCAGGGATGCTTCAGCTCGGACATACTCGCGGGCATGGAGCAGGCCATCGAGGACGGGGTCGACGTGCTCTCGCTGTCGCTGGGAGGCGGCTCGTATCCGCTCTCCCGCGACCCCATCGCCGTCGGCGCGCTGGCGGCCACCCGCCGCGGCATCGTCGTCGCGTGCTCCGCGGGGAACAGCGGGCCGGCGCCGTCGTCGCTGGTGAACACTGCCCCGTGGATCATCACCGTCGGAGCCGGCACGCTCGACCGGAACTTCCCGGCGTACGCGAAGCTCGGCAATGGCGAGACCCATGCCGGCATGTCGCTCTACTCGGGCGATGGGCTGGGTGACGACAAGTTCCCCCTGGTGTACAACAAAGGCATCCGCCCGGGCAGCAACGCGAGCAAGCTCTGCATGTCGGGCACGCTGGACGCGTCGGCGGTGAAGGGCAAGGTGGTCCTGTGCGACCGGGGCGGGAACTCGCGGGTGGAGAAGGGGCAGGTGGTGAAGCTGGCGGGCGGCGTCGGGATGGTGCTCGCGAACACCGCACAGAGCGGCGAGGAGGTCGTGGCGGACAGCCACCTGCTCCCCGCCGTGGCCGTCGGCGCCAAGAGCGGCGACGCCATAAGGGCGTACGTGGAGTCGGACGCCGGCGCGGAGGTGGCGTTGAGCTTCGCCGGCACCGCTGTGGACGTGCACCCGGCGCCGGTGGTGGCCGCGTTTAGCTCCCGTGGGCCGAACAGGCAGGTGGCGCAGCTGCTGAAGCCGGACGTGATCGGACCGGGGGTGAACATCCTGGCCGGGTGGACGGGGTCCGTCGGGCCGACTGGGCTGACCATCGACGAGCGGCGGCCGGCGTTCAACATCTTGTCAGGTGAGCGCACGCTTTGCTTCTTCTGTACAAAAACTCTCGAGGATTGTACTGACCGACACGTCTTTCTTGAAAATATGGTCCTAAAACCCTAGACTTTACGGGTAGCCGTAGCAGCCATGCGAGCGTGCAATCGCTATGGTCGTCTTTAGGTGCTAGCCATGATGCTGTTAGCTTTAGCTGCAGTTCGCACGCATCGAAATGCCATCATAGTAATGACAGGCTTTAGGGCATGCGCTTGGTCTCTTTCTCCTACACTGAACCTTGATGCAGAAATAATTCGGTCTATGGTGATGCAGGGACATCCATGTCGTGCCCGCACATCAGCGGGCTCGCGGCGTTCGTGAAGGCGGCGCACCCGGACTGGAGCCCCAGCGCCATCAAGTCGGCGCTCATGACCACCGCCTACACCGTCGACAACACCGGATCGCCCCTCCTCGACGCGGCCGGCGCCAACGCCACGGCCACGGCCACGCCATGGGCCTTCGGCTCCGGCCACGTCGACCCCGTCAAGGCCCTCTCCCCGGGCCTCGTCTACGACACGTCCATCGACGACTACGTCGCCTTCCTCTGCACCGTCGGCGGCGCCTCGCCCCGGCAGGTCCAGGCCATCACGGGGGCGCCAAACGCGACGTGCCAGCGGAAGCTGTCCAGCCCCGGCGACCTCAACTACCCGTCCTTCTCCGTCGTCTTCGGCCTCCGCAAGTCGCGCACCACCGTCAAGTACCACCGCGAGCTGACCAACGTCGGCGCCGCCGGGTCGGTGTACGCGGCCAAGGTCACCGGCCCGCCCAGCATCGTGGTGTCCGTGAAGCCGGCCAGGCTCGTGTTCAAGAAGGCCGGGGACAAGCTCAGGTACACCGTCGCGTTCAAGTCGACGGCGGAGGGCGGCCCCATGGACGCCGCGTTCGGGTGGCTGACGTGGAGCAGCGGGGAGCAGGACGTGCGGAGCCCGATATCGTATACGTGGGGGATGTAGCACCGATGCATGGGCGAGTAGAATTCGTACGTGGCCGTGCCGGCGGCGTGATCGGCGTCGGCGGGGGAGATCGATGGAAGTGTTGCATAGGCTGGAAGAATTCTGGCTCCTGATTTCTGTGCTGTCCAAAAATGGATAAGGGGATTGTTGGAGTACATTTCATGGGATGGGAACAGCACATTAATAAAAGGGATTGATTTGCTACTAATAATTTCCTCACTGCCTATAGAGCAGTTGTCTCAAAACAGTTTTAGTTCATCTTCCATAAGTATATCAAGAAGCAGACACTTCAAATAAACACAAAACTAACCTCTGGTTTCATACAAAACATACCATTTCCTCTCAGAGATGGCCTGCCGGCAGACGAGATGTGCGATTGAACAATGGTTATGTTCAGAAGTACCCTAGTTATATACTCCCTCCATTCCTAAATATAAGTCTTTGGAGAGATTGCACTATGGACCACATACGGAGCAAAATGAGTGAATCTATACCCTAAATGCATCTAGATACATTCGTATGTTGTTCATAGTGAAATTTTTACAAAGACTTACATTTAGAAATGGAGGGAGTAGTATTTTAATTATAACTGTGCTTGAGTATGCTTATTATAGGTTGAACTATGGTTGAATTATGCTTGTGTACTTTATTATCTATGCCTGAGTACGCTTATATCTAGGTGTGGGATGAGTATGTAATTAGTTTGGTTGATGGAATTTTATGCTTCTCTTAGACCAACATATGATTGCCCACATCACACATAGCTCATTAGCGCGAATCGTCTATGTTATTTTTAGTCTTCCCACGTAATTTTATACTAGCAACCGTTTACCACAACACACACAGCTACGTGTGGAGGGTTTGGCAAAAAAACTGAACACGTATGGTGCATATTAGGGTGGATATTTAGCATGGGTAAAAATTTCACGATCAACCAATGAAGAAAATGTGGACCCACCCTGAAACTTGGTGATTTTCCCAGAGTGGAAACCGTGTGCAATGATTTTCATTGTGCCGTGACACGTGTGTTCTAATTGGCCAGAACGCATCCCCATGAATCGCACGTCTGCACCGTAGTATGTATACAGATCGAACGCTAGTCTGTATCACCCTCACACCGAAGTGAAGTTAATCACACACGGCTAGGTCTACCAAACCATTGCCTCCAAAACGCATTATGGGACAGAAAACCCTCACCACCCAATTCAAAAAGAAAAAGAAAACTCTCACCACCCCCACGTCACAAAACCCTCACACCCCCGCCCGCCACCCCCGGTCCCCAGTCGCACCTGCACTCCTCCGCAACTCTGCATGTCTTCGCCTATCGCGCAGCAATGATACGTCTCCAACGTATCTATAATTTTTGATTTGTTTCATGCTATTATATTATCTGTTTTGGATGTTTTATATGCATTAATATGCTATTTTATATGGTTTTTAGGACCAACCTATTAACCTAGAGCCCAGTGTCAATTTCTGTTTTTTTCCTTGTTTTAGAGTTTCGCAGAAAAGGAATACCAAATGGAGTTCAAACGGAATAAAACTTTCGCGATGACCTTTCTTGGACCAGAAGACACCCAGGAGACTTGGAGTGCAAGTCAGAAGAGCCACGAGGCGGCCACGAGGCGGCCAAAATGGTGGAGGGCGTGCCCCCCAACCTTGTGGGCCCCTCGGTGGCCTCCTGACCTAGACCTTCCCCCTATATATACTCTTATTATCTCAAAAACTTCCAGGGGAGCCACGAAACCACTTTTTCACCGCCGCAACCTTCTGTACCCGTGAGATCCCATCTTGGGGCCTTTTCCGGCATCCTGCCAGAGGGGGATTCGATCACGGAGGGCTTCTACATTAACAACATTGCCTCTCTGATGAAGCGTGAGTAGTTTACCACGGACCTACGGGTCCATAGCTAGTAGCTAGATGGCTTTTTCTCGCTCTTTGATTCTCAATATCATGTTCTCCTCGATGTTCTTGGAGATCTATTCGATGTAATATCTTTTGCGGTGTGTTTGCCGAGATCCGGTGAATTGTGGATTTATGATCAGCTTATCTATGAATATTATTTGAACCTCCTCTGAATTCTTATATGCATGATTTGATATCTTTGCAAGTCTCTTCGAACTATCGATTTGGTTTGTCCAACTAGATTGGTTTTTCTTGCAATGGAATAAGTGCTTAGCTTTGGGTTCCTAGTGACAGAAGGGGAACCGACACATATTGTATTGTTGCCATCGAGGATAACAAGATGGGGTTTTCATCATATTTCTTGAGTTAATTCCACTACATCGTGTCATCTTACTTAATGTGTTACTCTGTTCTTATGAACTTAATACTCTAGATGCAGGCAGGAGTCGGTCGATGTGTGGAGTAATAGTAGTAGATGCAGAATCATTTCGGTCCACTTGACACGGACGTGATACCTATATTCATGATCATTGCCTTAGATATCGTCATAACTTTACGCTTTTCTATCAATTGCTCGGCAATAATTTGTTCACCCACCATAATAATTCCTTTCTTGAGATAAGCCTCTAGTGAAACATATGGCCCCCGGGTCTATTTTCCATCATATAAGTTTCCGATCTACAATTCTAGTTTCCTATTTACTTTCTTTTGCAATCTCTTACTTTCCGTTCCATAAACCAAAAATACCAAAAATATTACTTTACCGTTTATCCATCTCTATCAGATCTCACGTTGCAAATAACCATTAAGGGATTGACAACCCCTTTATTGTGTTGGGTGCAGGGTTGGTGTTTGTGTTGGGGAATGCAATATTTCAAAAAATTTACCTACGATCACGCAAGATCTATCTAGGAGATGCATAGCAACGAGAGGGGTGAGTGTGTCTACGTACGCTCGTAGACCGAAACCGGAAGCGTTTAGTAACGCGGTTGATGTAGTCGGACGTCTTCGCGATCCAATAGATCCAAGTACCGAACGTACGACACCTCTGCGTTCAACACACGTTCAGCTCGATGACGTCCCTCGGGCTCTTGATCCAGTTGAGGCCAAAGGAGAGTTCTGTCATCACGACGGCGTGGCGACAGTGATGATGAAGTTACTGGCGCAGGGCTTTGCCTAAGCACTACGATGATATGACCGAGGTGTGTAACTGTGAAGGGGGGCACCGCACACGGCTAAGACAAATCTTGTGTGCCTTTGGGGTGTCCGGGACTCCGAACAACCTTCGGTACATCAAATCACATAACTCATAATACAAATCGTCATCGAACGTTAAGCGTGTGGACCCCACGGGTTTGAGAACTATGTAGACATGACCGAGACACATCTCCGGTCAATAACCAATAGCGGACCTAGATGCTCATATTGGCTCGTACATATTCTACAAAGATCTTTATCAGTCAAACCGCATAACAACATACGTTGTTCCCTTTGTCATCGGTATGTTACTTGCCCGAGATTCGATCGTCGGTATCATCATACCTAGTTCAATCTCGTTACCGGCAAGTCTCTTTACTCGTTCCGTAATGCAACATCCCGCAACTAACTCATTAGTCACATTGCTTGCAAGGCTTATAGTGATGTGCATTACCGAGAGGGCCCAGAGATACCTCTCCGACAATCGGAGTGACAAATCCTAATCTTGATCTATGCCAACTCAACAAACACCATCAGAGACACCTGTAGAGCATCTTTATAATCAGCCAGTTACGTTGTGACGTTTGATAGCACACAAGGTGTTCCTGTGCTATTCGGGAGTTGCATAATCTCATAGTCAGAGGAACACGTATAAGTCATGATGAAAGCAATAGCAATAAAACTAAACGATCATTTATGCTAAGCTAACGGATGGGTCTTTTCCATCACATAATTCTCTAAGGATGTGATCCCGTTCATCAAATGATGACACATGTCTATGGTCAGGAAACTTAACCATCTTTGATTAACGAGCTAGTCAAGTAGAGGCATACTAGGAACACTATGTTTTGTCTATGTATTCACACATGTACTAAGTTTCCGGTTAATAGAATTCTAGCATGAATAATAAACATTTATCATGATATAAGGAAATATAAATAACAACTTTATTATTGCCTCTAGGGCATATTTCCTTCAGTCTCCCACTTGCACTAGAGTCAATAATCTAGTTCACATCGCCATGTGATTTAACACCAGTAGTTCACATATTTATGTGATTAGTTCACATCTCCATGTGACTACTACCCAAAGGGTTTACTAGAGTCAATAATCTAGTTCACATCGCTATGTGATTAACACCCAAAGAGTGATCATGTTTTGCTTGTGAGAGAAGTTTAGTCAACGGGTCTGCCACATTCAAAGTCGTATGTATTTTGCAAAATTTTTATGTCTACAATGCTCTGGACAGAGCTACTCTAGCTAATCGCTCCCACTTTCAATATGTATCTAGATCGAGATTAGAGTCATCCAGATCGGTGTGAAAGATTGCATCGGCGTAACTCTTTACGACGAACTCTTTATCACCTCCATAACCGAGAAACACCTCCTTAGTCTTCTAAGGATAATTTTGACCGTTGTCAAGTGATACGTCTCCGTCGTATCTACTTTTCCAAACACTTTTGCCCTTGTTTTGGACTCTAACTTGCATGATTTGAATGGAACTAACCCGGATTGACGCTGTTTTCAGCAGAATTGCCATAGTGTTATTTTTGTGCAGAAATAAAAGTTCTTGGAATGATCTGAAAATCAACGGAGCATTATTTGGGAATATATAATAATTATTGGAAGGAAGATCCACGTCAGGGGGTGCCCCACCTGTCCACGAGGGTGGGGGCGCGCCCCCTGCCTCATGGGACCCCTGACGCTCTGCCGACCTCAACTTGGACTCCATATATTCACTTTCGAGGAGAAAAATGGAGAGAGAAGGATTCATTGCGTTTTACGATACAGAGCCGCCGCCAAGCCCTAAACTCTCTCCAGAGGGCTGATCTAGAGTCCGTTCGGGGCTCCGGAGAGGGGAATCCGTCGCCATCGTCCATCACCAATTTCATAATGCTCACCCCCACGCGTGAGTAATTCCATCGTAGGCTTGCTGGACGGTGATGGGTTGGATTAGATTTATCATGTAATCGAGTTAGTTTTGTTAGGGTTTGATCCCTAGTATCCACTCTGTCCTGAGATTGATGTTGCTATGACTTTGCTATGCTTAATGCTTGTCACTAGGGCCCGAGTGCCATGATTTCAGATCTGAACCTATTATGTTTTCATCAATATATGAGAGTTCTTGATCCTATCTTGCAAGTCTATAGTCACCTATTATTTGTTATGATCCGTTAACCCTGAAGTGACAATAATTGGGATACTTACTGGTGATGACCGTAGTTTGAGGAGTTCATGTATTCACTATGTGTTAATGCTTTGTTCCAGTACTCTATTAAAAGGAGGCCTTAATATCCCTTAGTTTCCAATAGGACCCCGCTGCCACGGGAGGGTAGGACAAAAGATGTCATGCAAGTTCTTTTCCATAAGCACGTATGACTATATTCAGAATACATGCCTACATTACATTGATGAACTGGAGCTAGTTCTGTGTCACCCTAGGTTATGACTGTTACATGATGAACCACATACAGCATAATTCTCCGTCACCGATCCATTTCCTACGAGCTTTCCATATATTGTTCTTCGCTTATTTACTTTTCCGTTGCTATTGTTATCATCACTACAAAATACCAAAACTATTACTTTTGCTACTAAACACTTTGCTGCAGATATTAAGTTTCCAGGTGTGGTTGAATTGACAACTCAGCTGCTAATACTTGAGAATATTCTTTGGATTCCCTTGTGTCGAATCAATAAATTTGGGTTGAATAATCTACCCTCGAAAACTATTGCGACCCCCTATACTTGTGGGTTATCAAGACTATTTTCTGGCGCCGTTGCCGGGGAGCATAACTCTATTCTTTGAGTCATTTGGGATTTATATCTGCTTATCATTATGAAGAACTTGAAAGACGCTAAAAAAATTTTATCCCTCAACTACGAGGGGAGGTAAGGAACTGCCATCTAGCTCTGCACTTGATTCACCTTTTGTTTTGAGTAAGCTTGCAACACCTAGACCTGCTTCTGCTATTCATTCTGGTATGTCACTGATGATGCCACTTCTGCTATGCATGATACTTATGATGAAACTACTTCTATGCTTGATACTACTGTGCCACTTGGTGAATTTCTTGATGAAAAACTTTCTAGGGCTAGAGAGAATGAAATTATTGAAACCGATAATATTGATGAAAGTGATGATGAAGACTCTCCCCCTAGATATGAATTACCTGTTGTGCCTGAGGGCTATGTTATGGATGAAGAAACTGCTAGAGATTTTCTTGCTTGCAATGATAGGAGTGATCTTAAGAAATTATTAGCTAAGCTGAAACAAAAAACTCTGAATGCTAGAATGAAATATGATCCTGCTTATGCTACTTCACCTATCTTTGTTACTGATAAGGATTATGATTTCTTTGTTGATCCTGAGATAATTACTTTAGTTGAATCTGATCCTTTCTGTGGTTATGAATCTGAAACTGTTGTGGCACATCTTACTAAATTAAATGATATAGCCACCCTATTCACTAATGATGAGAAAACTCGCTACTATTATATCCTTAAGATATTTCTGTTCTCATTAAAGGGTGATGCTAAGATATGGTTTAATTCTCTTGATCCTGGTTTTGTGCGTAGTCCCCAGGATATGATTTATTACTTCTCTGCTAAATATTTCCCCGCTCATAAGAAACAAGCTGCGTTAAGGGAAATATATAATTTTGTGCAAATTGAAGAAGAGAGTCTCCCACAAGCTTGGGGGAGGCTTATCCAATTACTTAATGCTTTGCCTGATCATCCTCTTAAGAAAAATGAAATACTTGATATCTTTTATAATGTACTAACCGATGCTTCCAGAGACCACCTGGATAGTTGTGCTGGTTGTGTTTTCAGGGAAAGAACACCGGATGAAGCTAAAATTCTATTGAATAATATGTTGACTAATGAAAGTAATTGGACACTTCCTGAACCAACTCCTAAGCCAACTCCGAAGAAAAGGGGTATTATATTTCTCAGTCCTGAAGATATGCAAGAGGCAAAGAAATCTATGAAAGAAAAAGGTATTAAAGCTGTTGATGTTAAGAATTTACCTCCTATTGAAGAAATACATGGTCTTAATTTACCGCCTATTGAAGAAATACATGGTTTTAACCCATCACCTATTGAAGGAATACATGGTCTTGATAACCCGATACAGGTAGTAAAGGTAAACTCTCTCTATAGATATGATAAAACTGAAATCCCATTTACTAAGTTTGCTAGCCCATGCTTGGATGAGTTTGATGACTTTATGGTCAAGCAATAAAACTTCAATGCTTATTTTGGTAGAGAATTAAAACACAATGCTGATATGCTTGAAGACTTGGGTGATTATATGGCTAATGTTAAAGGTGAACTTAAACTTATTAGTAAACACGCTTCTATGGTTACCACTCAAGTAGAACAAGTACTTAAAGCTCGGAATGATTTTCTCAATGAATTAAATAATAAGAATAATGATAATGATGTTAGAGTTATGCCTAGAGGTGGTAAAATGACTCAGGAACCTTTGTATCCTGAGAGCCATCCTAAGAGGATTGAGCAAGATTCTCAGAGAAATATTATTGGTGCACCTAGTCCTTCTAAGAGGAAGAAAAAGAAAAATGATAGGACTTTGCATGCTTCTAGTGAACCTGTTATTGACACACCTGAGAATCCCAATGATATTTCTATTTCCGATGCTGAAACACAATCTGATAATGAACATGAGCCTAGTAATAATGTTAATGATGATGTTCATGTTGATGCTCAACCCAGTAATGATAATGATGTAGAGATTGAACCTGTTGTTGATCTTGATAACCCACAACCAAAGAATGAACGTTATGATAAGAGAGACTTTGTTGCTAGGAAGCCACGGTAAAGAAAGAGAACCATGGGTTCAGAAACCCATGCCTTTTCCTCCTAAACCATCCAAGAAAAAGGATGATGAGGATTTTGAGCGCTTTGCTGAAATGATTAGACCTATCTTCTTGCGTATGCGTTTGACTGATATGCTCAAAATAAATCCTTATGCTAAGTATATGAAAGAAATTGTTACAAATAAAATAAAGATACTGGAAGCTGAAATTTCCATCATGCTTGCTAATTATACTTTTAAAGGTGGAATATCTAAGAAACTAGGAGATCCCGGAGTACCAACTATATCATGCTCCATTAAAAAAACTATGCTAAAATTGCTTTATGTGATCTTGGAGCCGGTGTTAGTGTTATGCCTCTCTCTTTATATCATAGACTTGATTTGAATAAGTTGACACCTACTAAAATATCTTTGCAAATGGCTAATAAATCAACTGCTATACCTGTCGGTATTTGTGAGGATGTGCCTGTTGTGGTTGCAAGCGTTACTATTTTAACGAACTTTGTTATTCTTGATATTCCCAAAGACGATAACATGTCTATTATTCTTGGAAGACCCTTTTTGAATACTGCAGGGGCTGTTATTGATTGCATCAAAGGCAATGTCACTTTCATGTTAATGGCAATGAGCATACGGTACACTTTTCGAGGAAACAACCTGAAGTTCATAGTATAAACTCTATTGGAAAAATTCCATCGATTATTTTTGCAGGTTTTGAATTTCCTCTTCCTACTGTCAAGAAGAAATATGATATTCTTATTGTTGGGGATGTGCATATCCCTGTTGAGGTAACCTAGTATTATTCGAAAATTCTCTGGTTCCATGTTATGCGGAATGAGTTTGTTAACAAGACCTGGTCAACCTTGTTAGTGGATTCCTTTTGATGAGCATGAGATGGATGAATTTAGAAAACACAACTCTCTGTACCCTCTTTTTACTTTCTATTATTTATATTAAATAAAGCAAAAATAGTAATTTCTGTCTGTTTTCTGAATTATCAATGCAATGAAAAATACCCCCAAAATAAAAGTTCTCCAAATGCCCTGAAATTTAAATATGATTTTTTCTGGAATATTTGAGAATATCTGGCACTGAGAACACAGCAGGGGGAGCAAGCACCTGGCCATGAGGGTGGAGGGCGCGCCCCCTGCCTCATGGGCCCACGGTGGCTCCCCTCCACTTATTCCAGCTACCACACACTCCTTCTTCCTCCCACAAACACCACTAACTAGCTCAAACCCGAGTCCAAGCTCATTTTGCTGCCATTTTCGATCTCCTTGCTCAAAGCACCTCTCACAAAACTGCTTTGGGGGATTGTTCCTTGGTATGTGACTCCTCCAACGGTCCAATTAGTTTTTGTTCTAGTACTTTATTCATTGCATATTTTTGCTGCTTAGGTGACCCTGTTCTTGAGCTTGCATGTCATATTTATGTGGTCAGAAGTAGTTTTGATGCATGATATTGCCTCTAGGCACTTGTAGGAGTAGTTGCTATCAATATTGTTGAGTTTGGTTCACTTTTATTTTGAAGTTACTAAAATTTAAGAAATTTTTCAGAGGAAGAAATATGATTAGGAAAATATACCAAGGTGGTCCTTTAAGGAAGCAAGGACCCGGGCTCGCAATGCGTGATACCGACGCAGAACCACCGAGGGAAGCTCAAGTGCGGGCTTGTGAATGGCCTTCAGAGGACTTTATGGATCGAGCAGGGATCAAGGAAGAATTTAACATATATGTGCGTAATGCTGATCTTGAGAGCTTCGAGGCAGAAAAATACCACCAGTATCACTATCTCATTGATTCCTTTGTGAGGAGGTTTGAATTTTCATCATCACGCAATTCTCAAACTGTCATGTTTGATCTCTATGAAAATTCTTATACTATGGACTTAGAGGATTTTAACACTGCTTGCAAACTTCCACAATGGGGTAGTCCTAATGAACCTTGCAAATCTGAATTTAGAGATTTTCTTGCTAGTATAACTGTGGGGGAATCTAGAGATATTACACAAGCTACCATAGGGAGCATTCATTTTCCTGCTATACATTATTTTGCTCTCTTCATAGGTAGGTGCATAAATGGTAAGGATGAAGCATGTCACATGTGTGTCCCTGACCTCAGTGTTCTCAGGTGCTGTATTAGAAGATAGACATTATAATTTGGGAGCCATTGTTGCACGTATGCTGCATAATAATAGATTTAGTGGAGATTTCTTCGGTGGAATTTATGCAACCCGTCTAGCTAATTTTCTTGGTGTACCCATACGTGGGTATGATATTGAGTTGCCTCCTGTTTATCTGGATTATGAGGCCATGGTTCATCATCAGTTTGTTGAGAGGAACGATCAGTTCCTCCAGTATCGACTAATCTTTGACGGACGATGCACCTATCATGTCGCTCTCCCTGCCCCTGCTTTCTTTGACTTTCAGGCAAAAGGGAGATATGTTATAACCAGGGAGGAGGCAGACGAGTATAAGAGGAGGACGGAGACGGCCCATCTCCAAGCGGCAGCTCATGAGGCAATAGCTGTTGCATCTCAGTATGACCCCAACTATTACTTTGGATATCCGTCAGGCCAGCCGTGGTCATAGACCAACTTAAGCCAAAAGCCTAAGCTTGCGGGAGTACGTATTTCTCACCGACATTACATTCATGTTCACACACTCATTGCTAGGTGTCGGTGCTCATACTTTTTCATTGTATCATCCATGCTAGTTTATTTTCCTTTTTTACGCTTTCTTCTTGTGTGTTTGATAAACCTTAAGAAAAACAAAAAATTAGTTGCAGATTTTAATTAGCTTACTTCCATGCTTGTTGTAGTAACTAAAAAAGAAAACCCAGAAAGATTTCTCGTTCTTCTTTTGCTTGTTGGGAGTTTTCCCGTGTAAATAGTTTTGTTTCTTTTCTTTCCTTTGGGGGTCGATAGGAGAAGACCATAATGAAAATGTTAAAGTGGCTCTTATATGCATTATCGTTGATCTGACAAAGATCCCATATTACCTTGTCTTCTCTCTTGAATTGAATGCTTGCAGATTCCAGCTTAGTCCAATGCACGTGCACTATTATTATTATGCACACTATTCGGTCGTGCAAGTGAAAGGCAATAATGATGTTTATATGATGAACTTATTGAGATGAGAAAAGCTGGTATGAACTCGACCTCTCTTGTTTTTGTAAATATGATTAGTTCATTGTTCCTGATTCAGCCTATTATGAATAAACATGTTTGCAATGACAATTAGAGATTGTAGTTGCTTATGCCATGCTTAATTAGTTAGGAGCTCATAATGGTTTACCTTGCGTGCCAACATGCTATTAAAATGGTTGTGATGTGGCATGATAGGGTGGTATCCTCTTTTGAACGATTTGAGTGGCTTGACTTGGCACATGTTCATGCATGTAGTTGAAACAAAATCAACATAGCCTCTACGATATTTATGTTCGTGGTGCATTATATCCTACTCATGCTTGCATTCGGTGTTGATTAATTTTAATGCATGTTCATGACTGTTATCGCTCTCTAGCTGGTCGCTTCCCAGTCTTTTGCTAGCCTTCACCTGTACTAAGAGGGAATACTACTTGTGCATCTAATTCCATAAACCCCAAAGTTATTCCATATGAGTCCACCATACCTACCTATATACGGTATCTACCTGCCATTCCAAGTAAATTTGTATGTGCCAAACTCTAAACCTTCAAATGAACATTCTGTTTTGTATGCTCGAATAGCTCATGTATCAACTAGGGCTGTCCGTATCTTCCATGTTAGGCGGGTTATTCTCAAGAGGAGTGGACTCCGCTCCTCACTCACGAGAAAATGGTTGGTCACTGGGATGCCTAGTCGCATGCTTTATGCAAATCAAATCAAAATAACTGCAAACAAAACTCCCCCGGGACTCTAGTTAGTTGGAGGCACTCGTTGTTTCGAGCAAGCCATGGATTGATGCTTGTTGGTGGAGGGGGAGTATAAAATTTACCATTCTGTTTGGGAACCGCCTATAATGTGTGTAGCATGGAAGATATCGCCATCTCTTGGTTGTTATGTTGACAATGAAAGTATACCGCTCAAAATATTATTCATATCTATTTCAAAACCGAGCTCTGGCACCTCTACAAATCCCTGCTTCCCTCTGCGAAGGGCCTATCTATTTACTTTTATGTTGAGTCATCATCCTCTTATTAAAAAGCACCAGTTGGAGAGCACCACTGTCATTTGCATTCATTATTGTTAGTTTACACTGAGTATAACTTGACTGGATCTCTTTTACCATGAATTACAATGTCTAGTCAGTCCTTGATCTTTAAAGGTGCTCTGCATTTATGTTGTGCGGTCTCAGAAAGGGCTAGCGAGATACCATCCTGTTATATCATATCATGATTGTTTTGAGAAAGCATTGTCATCTGAGATTTATTATTATTGCTCGCTAGTTGATTATGTCATTGATATGAGTAAACATGAGACCTAAATGTTATTGTGAATATGGTTAGTTCATAATCTTTGCTGAAAACTTGAATGTTGGCTTTACATATTTACAATAACAAGAGCAAACAGAGTTTGTAAAAGTTTTTCTTTATCACTTTCAGTTTATCAACTGAATTTCTTGACGACAAGCAAAGGTTTAAGCTTGGGGGAGTTGATACGTCTCCGTTGTATCTACTTTTCCAAACACTTTTGCCCTTGTTTTGGACTCTAACTTGCATGATTTGAATGGAACTAACCCGGACTCACGCTGTTTTCA
This sequence comes from Triticum aestivum, assembly GCF_018294505.1. NCBI lineage: Eukaryota > Viridiplantae > Streptophyta > Magnoliopsida > Poales > Poaceae > Triticum > Triticum aestivum. The sequence continues at coordinate 425,597,014 of NC_057806.1, read as the reverse complement.
CCAGAATTGCCATGGTGTTATTTTTGTGCAGAAATAAAAGTTCTCGGAATGACCTGAAAATCAATGAAGCATTATTTGGGAATATATAATAAATATTGGAAGGAAGATCCATGTCAGGGGGTGCCCCACCTATCCACGAGGGTGGGGGCGTGCTTGCCACCCTGGGCGCGCCCCCCTGCCTCATGGGCCCCCTAATGTTGGAAATATGCCCTAGAGGCAATAATAAAATGGTTATTATTATATTTCTTTGTTCATGATAATTGTCTATTGTTCATGCTATAATTGTGTTATCCGGAAATCGTAATACATGTGTGAATACATAGACCACAACACGTCCCTAGTGAGCCTCTAGTTGACTAGCTCGTTGATCAAAGGATAGTCATGGTTTCCTGACTATGGACATTGGATGTCATTGATAACGGGATCACATCATTAGGAGAATGATGTGATGGACAAGACCCAATTCTAAGCTTAGCTCAAAGATCGTGTAGTTCGTTTGCTGTAGCTTTTCTGAATGTCAAGTATCATTTCCTTAGACCATGAGATTGTGCAACTCCCGGATACCGTAGGAGTGCCTTGGGTGTGCCAAACGTCACAACGTAACTGGGTGACTATAAAGGTACATTACATGTATCTCCGAAAGTGTCTGTTGGGTTGGCACGAATCGAGACTGGGATTTGTCACTCCGTATGATGGAGAGGTATCTCTGGGCCCACTCGGTAATGCATCATCATAATGAGCTCAATGTGACCAAGTGGTTGATCACGGGATCATGCATTACGGCACGAGTAAAGTGACTTGCCGGTAACGAGATTGAACTAGGTATTGGGATACCGACGATCGAGTCTCGGGCAAGTAACGTACCGATTAACAAAGGGAATTGTATACGGATTGATTGAATCCTCGACATCGTGGTTCATCCGATGAGATCATCCTGGAGCATGTGGGAGCCAACATGGGTATCCAGATCCCACTGTTGGTTATTGACCGGAGAGGCATCTCGGTCATGTCTGCATGTCTCCCGAACCCGTAGGGTCTACACACTTAAGGTTCGGTGACACTAGGGTTGTTGAGATATTAGCATACGGTAACCTGAAAGTTGTTGGGAGTCCCGGATGATATCCTGGACGTCACGGGGAATTCGGGAATGGTCCGGAAGTGAAGATTTATATATAGGAAGTCAAGTTTCGGCCATCGGGAATGTTTCGGGGGTAATCGGTATTGTACCGGGACCACCGGAAGGGTCCCGGGGGTCCACCGGGTGGGGCCACCTATCCCGGAGGGCCCCATGGGCTGAAGTGGGAGGGGAACCAGCCCCTAGTGGGCTGGTGCGCCCCCCTTGGGCCTCCCCTGTGCCTAGGGTTGGAAACCCTAGGGGTGGGGGGCGCCACCCTTGCCTTGGGGGGCAAGGCACCCACTTGGCCGCCGCCCCCCTAGGAGATTGGATCTCCTAGGGCCGGCGCCCCCCTAGGCACCCTATATATAATGGGGGGAGGGAGGGCAGCCGCACCCAAGACCCTGGCCTCTCCCTCTCCCTCCCGTGACACTCCTCCGTCTCCCTGCGCTTGGCGAAGCCCTGCCGAGATCACCGTTGCTTCCACCACCACGCCGTCGTGCTGCTGCATCTTCATCAACCTCTCCTTCCCCCTTGCTGGATCAAGTTGGAGGAGACGTCTGAAGGAAATATGCCCTAGAGGCAATAATAAAGTTATTATTTATTTCCTTATATCATGATAAATGTTTATTATTCATGCTAGAATTGTATTAACCAGGAAACATAATACATGTGTGAATACATAGACAAACAGAGTGTCACTAGTATGCCTCTACTTGACTAGCTCGTTAATCAAAGATGGTTATGTTTCCTAACCATGAACAAAGAGTTGTTATCTGATTAACGGGATCACATCATTAGGTGAATGATCTGATTGACATGACCCATTCCATTAGCTTAGCACCCGATCGTTTAGTATGTTGCTATTGCTTTCTTCATGACTTATACATGTTCCTATGACTATGAGATTATGCAACTCCCGTTTTCCGGAGGAACACTTTGTGTGCTACCAAACGTCACAACGTAAATGGGTGATTATAAAGGTGCTCTACAGGTGTCTCCAAAGGTACATGTTGGGTTGGCGTATTTCGAGATTAGGATTTGTCACTCCGATTGTCGGAGAGGTATCTCTGGGCCCTCTCGGTAATGCACATCACATAAGCCTTGCAAGCATTGCAACTAATGAGTTAGTTGTGAGATGATGTATTACGGAATGAGTAAAGAGACTTGCCGGTAACGAGATTGAACTAGGTATTGGATACCAACGATCGAATCTCGGGCAAGTAACATACCGATGACAAAGGGAACAATGTATGTTGTTATGCGGTCTGACCGATAAAAGATCTTCGTAGAATATGTAGGAGCCAATATGAGCATCCAGGTTCCGCTATTGGTTATTGACCGGAGACGTGTCTCGGTCATGTCTACATTGTTCTCGAACCCGTAGGGTCCGCACGCTTAAGGTTACGATGACAGTTATATTACGAGTTTATGCATTTTGATGTACCGAAGGTTGTTTGGAGTCCCAGATGTGATCACGGACATGACGAGGAGTCTCGAAATGGTCGAGACATAAAGATTGATATATTGGAAGCCTATGTTTGGATATCGGAAGTGTTCCGGGTGAAATCGGGATTTTACCGGAGTGCCGGGAGGTTACCGGAACCCCCCGGGAAGTATATGGGCCTTAGTGGGCCTTAGTGGAAGAGAGGAGAGGTGGCCAGAGATGGGCCGCGTGCCCCCTCCGCCCCTTGGTCCGAATAGGACAAGGAGAGGGGGCCGGCCCCCTTCCTCCTCTCTCTCCTCTTTTCCCCCCTCCGCGAATCCTATTCCAACTAGGAAAGGGGGGAGTCCTACTCTCGGAAGGAGTAGGACTCCTCCTGGCGCGCCACCTCTTGGCCGGCCAGCCCCCCCTTTGAGCCTTTATATACGGAGGCATGAGGCACCCCTAGAGACACAAGTTGATCCACATGATCATATTCTTAGCCGTGTGCGGTGCCCCCTTCCACCACAGTCCTCGATAATATTGTAGCGGTGCTTAGGCGAAGCCCTGCGACAATAGTACATCAAGATCGTCACCACGCCGTCGTGCTGACGGAACTCTTCCCCGACACTTTGCTGGATGGAGTCCAGGGATCGTCATCGAGCTGAACGTGTGCTAGAACTCGGAGGTGCCGTAGTTTCGGTGCTTGATCGGTCGGGCCGTGGAGACGTACGACTACATCAACCAAGTTAACGCTTCCGTTATCGATCTACAAGGGTACGTAGATCACACTCTCCCCCTCTCATTGCTATGCATCACCATGATCTTGCGTGTGCGTAGGAATTTTTTTGAAATTACTACGAAACCCAACAGTGGTATCAGAGCCAGGTTTTATGTGTTGATGTTATTTGCATGAGTAGAACACAAGTGAGTTGTGGGCGATATAAGTCATACTGCTTACCAGCATGTCATACTTTGGTTCGGCGGTATTGTTGGACGAAGCGGCCCGGACCGACATTACGCGTACGCTTACGCGAGACCGGTTCTCCTGACGTGCTTTGCACATAGGTGGCTTGCGGGTGACAGTTTCTCCAACTTTAGTTGAACCGAGTGTGGCTACACCCGGTCCTTGCGAAGGTTAAAACAGCACCAACTTGACAAACTATCGTTGTGGTTTTGATGCGTAGGTAAGATTGATTCTTGCTTAAGCCCGTAGCAGCCACGTAAAACTTGCAACAACAAAGTAGAGGACGTCTAACTTGTTTTTGCAGGGCATGTTGTGATGTGATATGGTCAAGACATGATGCTAAATTTTATTGTATGAGATGATCATGTTTTGTAACCAAGTTATCGGCAACTAGCAGGAGCCATATGGTTGTCGCTTTATTGTATGCAATGCAATCGCCCTGTAATGCTTTACTTTATCACTAAGCGGTAGCGATAGTCGTAGAAGCATAAGATTGGCGAGACGACAACGATGCTACGATGGAGATCAAGGTGTCGTGCCGGTGACGATGGTGATCATGACGGTGCTTCGGAGATGGAGATCACAAGCACAAGATGATGATGGCCATATCATATCACTTATATTGATTGCATGTGATGTTTATCTTTTATGCATCTTATCTTGCTTTGATTGACGGTAGCATTATAAGATGATCTCTCACTAAATTTCAAGATAAAAGTGTTCTCCCTTAGTATGCACCGTTGCCAAAGTTCGTCGTGCCCAGACACCACATGATGATCGGGTGTGATAAGCTCTACGTCCATCTACAACGGGTGCAAGCCAGTTTTGCACATGCAGAATACTCAGGTTAAACTTGACGAGCCTAGCATATGCAGATATGGCCTCGGAACACTGAGATCGAAAGGTCGAGCGTGAATCATATAGTAGATATGATCAACATAGCGATGTTCACCATTGAAAACTACTCCATTTCACGTGATGATCGGTTATGGTTTAGTTGATTTGGATCACGTGATCACTTAGATGATTAGAGGGATGTCTATCTAAGTGGGAGTTCTTAAGTAATATGACTAATTGAACTTAAATTTATCATGAACTTAGTCCTGGTAGTATTTTGCAAATTATGTTGTAGATCAATAGCTCGCGTTGTTGCTTCCCTGTGTTTATTTTGATATGTTCCTAGAGAAAATTGTGTTGAAAGATGTTAGTAGCAATGATACGGATTGGATCCGTGATCTGAGGTTTATCCTCATTGCTGCACAGAAGAATTATGTCCTTGATGCACCGCTAGGTGACAGACCTATTGCAGGAGCAGATGCAGATGTTATGAACGTTTGGCTAGCTCAATATGATGACTACTTGATAGTTTAGTGCACCATGCTTAATGGCTTAGAATCGGGACTTCAAAGATGTTTTGAACATCATGGACCATATGAGATGTTCCAGGAGTTGAAGTTAATATTTCAAGCAAATACCCGAGTTGAGAGATATGAAGTCTCCAACAAGTTCTATAGCTAAAAGATCGAGGAGAATCGCTCAACTAGTGAGCATGTGCTCAGATTGTCTGGGTACTACAATCGCTTGAATCAAGTGGGAGTTAATCTTCCAGATAAGATAGTGATTGACAGAATTCTCTAGTCACCATCACCAAGTTAGTAGAACTTCGTGATGAACTATAGTATGCAAGGGAAGACGAAAAACGACTCCCGAGCTTTTCATGATGATGAAATCAATGAAGGTAGAAATCAAGAAAGAGCATCAAGTGTTGATGGTAGACAAGACCACTAGTTTCAATAAAAGGGCAAAGGGAAGAAGGGGAACTTCAAGAAGAACGGCAAGCAAGTTGCTGCTCAAGTGAAGAAGCCCAAGTCTGGTCCTAAGCCTGAGACTAAGTGCTTCTACTGCAAAGGGACTGGTCACTGGAAGCGGAACTACCCCAAGTATTTGGCGGATAAGAAGGATGGCAAAGTGAACAAAGGTATATTGGATATACATGTTATTGATGTGTGCTTTACTAGTGTTTATAGCAACCCCTCGGTATTTGATACTGGTTCAGTTGCTAAGAGTAGTAACTCGAAACAGGAGTTGCAGAATAAACAGAGACTAGTTAAGGGTGAAGTGACGATGTGTGTTGGAAGTAGTTCCAAGATTGATATGATCATCATCACACACTCCCCTATACTTTCGGGATTAGTGTTGAACCTAAATAAGTGTTATTTGGTTGTTGCGTTGAGCATGAATATGATTTGATCATGTTTATTGCAATACGGTTATTCATTAAAATCAGAGAATAATTGTTGTTCTGTTTACATGAATAAAACCTTCGATGGTCATACACCTAATGAATCAAAAAGGAACATCAAGTGTTGATGGTGAATAAAACCACTAAGTTCAAGAAAGGCAAGGGTAAAAAGAACTTCAAGAAGGACGGCAAGGGAGTTGCCGCGCCCGGTAAGCAAGCTGCCGGGAAGAAGCCAAAGAATGGACCCAAGCCTGAGACTGAGTGTTTTTATTGCAAGGGAAGTGGTCACTGGAAGCGGAACTGCCCCAAATACTTAGCGGACAAGAAGGCCGGCAACACTAAAGGTATATGTGATATACATGTAATTGATGTGTACCTTACCAGTACTCGTAGTAGCTCCTGGGTATTTGATACCGGTGCGGTTGCTCACATTTGTAACTCAAAGCAGGAGCTGCGGAATAAGCGGAGACTGGCGAAGGACGAGGTGACGATGCGCGTCGGGAATGGTTCCAAGGTCGATGTGATCGCCGTCGGCACGCTGCCTCTACATTTACCTACGGGATTAGTTTTAAACCTCAATAATTGTTATTTAGTGCCAGCTTTGAGCATGAACATTGTATCAGGATCTCGTTTAATTCGAGATGGCTACTCATTTAAATCCGAGAATAATGGTTGTTCTATTTATATGAGAGATATGTTTTATGGTCATGCTCCGATGGTGAATGGTTTATTCTTAATGAATCTCGAGCGTAATGCTACACATATTCATAGTGTGAATACCAAAAGATGTAAGGTTGATAATGATAGTCCCACATACTTGTGGCACTGCCGCCTTGGTCACATAGGTGTCAGACGCATGAAGAAGCTCCATGCAGATGGACTTTTAGAGTCTCTTGATTACGAATCATTTGACACATGCGAACCATGCCTCATGGGTAAAATGACCAAGACTCCGTTCTCAGGAACAATGAAGTGAGCAACCAACTTATTGGAAATCATACATACTGATGTGTGCGATCCAATGAGTGTTGAGGCTCGCGGTGGCTATCGTTATGTTCTCACCCTCACTGATGACTTGAGTAGATATGGGTATGTCTACTCAATAAAACACAAGTCTGAGACCTTTGAAAAGTTCAAGGAATTTCAGAGTGAGGTTGAGAATCAACGTGACAAGAAAATCAAGTTCTTGAGATCAGATCGTGGGGGAGAATACTTGAGTCACGAATTTGGCACACAGTTAAGAAAATGTGGAATAGTTTCACAACTCACGCCACCTGGAACACCTCAGTGTAATGGTGTGTCTGAACGTCGTAATCGCACTCTATTGGATATGGTGCGATCTATGATGTCTCTTACCGATTTACCGCTGTCATTTTGGGGCTATGCTTTAGAGACTGCCGCATTCACTTTAAATAGGGCTCCGTCGAAATCCGTTGAGATGACACCGTATGAATTATGGTTTGGGAAGAAACCTAAGCTGTCGTTTCTAAAAGTTTGGGGATGCGATGCTTATGTCAAGAAACTTCAACCTGAAAAGCTCGAACCCAAGTCGGAAAAATGCGTCTTCATAGGATACCCTAAAGAAAATGTTGGGTATACCTTCTACCTCAGATCCGAAGGCAAGATCTTTGTTGCCAAGAATGGGTCCTTTCTAGAGAAAGAGTTTCTCTCGAAAGAAATAATTGGGAGGAAAGTAGAACTTGATGGAGTATTACCTCTTGAACCGGTAAGTGGCGCAGCTCAAGAAAATGTTCCTGAGGTGCCCGCACTGACTAGAGAGGAAGTTAATGATGATGATCATGAAACTTCAGATCAAGTTACTACTGAACTTCGTAGGTCCACGAGGACACGTTCCGCACCAGAGTGGTACGGCAACCCTGTCTTGGAAATCATGTTGTTAGACAACGGTGAACCTTCGAACTATGAAGAAGCGATGGCGGGCCCGGATTCCGACAAATGGCTGGAAGCCATGAAATCCGAGATAGGATCCATGTATGAAAACGAAGTATGGACTTTGACTGACTTGCCCGATGATCGGCGAGCCATAGAAAATAAATGGATCTTTAAGAAGAAGACAGACGCGAATGGTATAATGACCATCTATAAAGCTCGGCTTGTCGCTAAGGGTTATCGACAAGTTCAAGGGGCTGACTACGATGAGACTTTCTCACCCGTAGCGAAGCTGAAGTCCGTCCGAATCATATTAGCAATTGCCGCATTCTATGATTATGAGATATGGCAAATGGACGTCAAAACGGCATTCCTTAATGGTTTCCTTAAGGAAGAATTGTATATGATGCAGCCGGAAGGTTTTGTCGATCCTAAGAATGCTGACAAGGTGTGCAAGCTCCAACGCTCGATTTATTGGCTGGTGCAAGCATCTCGGAGTTGGAACATTCGTTTTGATGAGATGATCAAAGCGTTTGGGTTCACGCAGACTTATGGAGAAGCCTACATTTACAAGAAAGTGAGTGGGAGCTCTGTAGCATTTCTCACATTGTATGTGGATGACATACTGTTGATGGGAAATGATATAGAATTCTTGGAAAACATAAAGGCCTACTTGAACAAGTGTTTTTCAATGAAGGACCTTGGAGAAGCTACTTATATATTAGGCATCAAGATCTATAGAGATAGATCGAGACGCCTCATTGGTCTTTCACGGAGTACGTACCTTGACAAGATATTGAAGAAGTTCAAAATGGATCAGTCAAAGAAGGGGTTCTTGCCTGTATTGCAAGGTACGAGATTGAGCACGGCTCAATGCCCGACCACGGCAGAAGATAGATAAAAGATGAGTGTCGTCCCCTATGCCTCGGCCATAGGGTCTATCATGTATGCTATGCTGTGTACCAGACCTGATGTAAACCTTGCCGTAAGTTTGGTAGGAAGGTACCAAAGTAATCCCGGCATGGAACACTGGACAGCGGTCAAGAATATCCTGAAGTACCTGAAAAGGACTAAGGACATGTTTCTCGTGTATGGAGGTGACGAAGAGCTCGTCGTAAAGGGTTACGTCGATGCTAGCTTCGACACAGATCTGGATGACTCTAAGTCACAAACCGGATACGTGTATATTTTGAATGGTGGGGCAGTAAGCTGGTGCAGTTGCAAGCAAAGCGTTGTGGCGGGATCTACATGTGAAGCGGAGTACATGGCAGCCTCGGAGGCAGCACAAGAAGCAGTCTGGGTGAAGGAGTTCATTACCGACCTAGGAGTCATACCCAATGCGTCGGGCCCGATGACTCTCTTCTATGACAACACTGGAGCTATTACCCTTGCCAAGGAGCCCGGGTTTCACAGGAAGACCAGGCATATCAAGCGTCGCTTCAACTCCATTCGTGAAAGTGTTCAAAATGGAGACATAGAGATTTGTAAAGTACATACGGACCTGAAGTGGCAGATCCGTTGACTAAACCTCTCCCTAGAGCAAAACATGATCAACACCAGAACTGCATGGGTGTTCGATTCATCACAATGTAACTAGACTATTGACTCTAGTGCAAGTGGGAGACTGTTGGAAATATGCCCTAGAGGCAATAATAAAATGGTTATTATTATATTTCTTTGTTCATGATAATTGTCTATTGTTCATGCTATAATTGTGTTATCCAGAAATCGTAATAAATGTGTGAATACATAGACCACAACACGTCCCTAGTGAGCCTCTAGTTGACTAGCTCGTTGATCAAAGGATAGTCATGGTTTCCTGACTATGGACATTGGATGTCATTGATAACGGGATCACATCATTAGGAGAATGATGTGATGGACAAGACCCAATCCTAAGCTTAGCTCAAAGATCGTGTAGTTCGTTTGCTGTAGCTTTTCTGAATGTCAAGTATCATATCCTTAGACCATGAGATTGTGCAACTCCCGGATACAGTAGGAGTGCCTTGGGTGTGCCAAACGTCACAACGTAACTGGGTGACTATAAAGGTACATTACAGGTATCTCCGAAAGTGTCTGTTTGGTTGGCATGAATCGAGACTGGGGTTTGTCACTCCGTATGACGGAGAGGTATATCTGGGCCCACTCGGTAATGCATCATCATAATGAGCTCAATGTGACCAAGTGGTTGATCACGGGATCATGCATTACGGCATGAGTAAAGTGACTTTCCGGTAACGAGATTGAACTAGGTATTGGGATACCGACGATCGAGTCTCGGGCAAGTAATGTACCGATTGACAAAGGGAATTGTATACGGATTGATTGAATCCTCGACATCGTGGTTCATCCGATGAGATCATCGCAGAGCATGTACGAGCCAACATGGGTATCCAGATCCCGCTGTTGGTTATTGACCGGAGAGGCATCTCGGTCATGTCTGCATGTCTCCCGAACCCGTAGGGTCTACACACTTAAGGTTCGGTGACGCTAGGGTTGTTGAGATATTAGCATACGGTAACCCGAAAGTTGTTCGGAGTCCCGGATGAGATCCCGAACGTCACGAGGAGTTCCGGAATGGTCCAGAAGTGAAGATTTATATATAGGAAGTCAAGTTTCGGCCATCGAGAAAGTTTCGGGGGTAATCGGTATTGTACCGGGACCACCGGAAGGGTCCCGGGGGTCCATCGGGTGGGGCCACCTATCTCGAAGGGCCCCATGGGCTGAAGTGGGAGGGGAACCAGCCCCTAGTGGGCTGGTGCGCCCCCCTTGGGCCTTCCCCTGCGCCTAGGGTTGGAAACCATAGGGGTGGGGGCGCCACCCTTGCCTTGGGGGGGCAAGGCAACCACTTGGCCGCCGCCCCCCTAGGAGATTGGATCTCCTAGGGCCTGCGCCCCCCTAGGAACCCTATATATAGTGGGGGGGGAGGGAGGGCAGCCGCACCCAAGCCCCTGGCCTCTCCCTCTCCCTCCCGTGACACTCCTCCGTCTCCCTGCGCTTGGCGAAGCCCTGCCGAGATCACCGTTGCTTCCACCACCACGCCGTCGTGCTGCTGGATCTTCATCAACCTCTCCTTCCCCCTTGCTGGATCAAGTTGGAGGAGACGTCTTCCCAACCGAACGTGTGTTGAACGCGGAGGTGCCGTCCGTTCGGCACTTGGTCATCGGTGATTTGGATCACGTCGAGTAAGACTCCATCAACCCCGTTCTCTTGAACGCTTCCGCGCGTGATCTAGAAGGGTATGTAGATGCACTCCTCTCTCCCTCATTGCTAGATGACTCCATAGATTGATCTTGATGATGCGTAGAAAATTTTAAAAAATCTGCTACGTTCCCTAACACCTAACGCTCCACCGACCTCAACCTGGACTCCATATATTCACTTTTGGGGGAAAAACTGAGAGAGAAGGATTCATCGCGTTTTACGATACGAAGCCGCCGCCAAGCCCTAAACTTTCTCGGGAAGGCTGATCTAGAGTCCGCTCAGGGCTCCGGAGAGGGGAATCTGTCTCCATCGTCATCATCAACCATCCTCCATCACCAATTTCATGATGCTCACCACCGTGCATGAGTAATTCCATCGTAGGCTTGCTGGACGGTGATGGGTTGGATGAGATTTATCATGTAATTGATTTAGTTTTGTTAGGGTTTGATCCCTAGTATCCACTATGTTCTGAGATTGATGTTGCTATGACTTTGCTATGCTTAGTGCTTGTCACTAGGGCCCGAGTGCCATGATTTCAGATCTGAACCTATTGTGTTTTCATCAACATATGAGAGTTCTTGATCCTATCTTGCAAGTCTATAGTCACCTATTATGTGTTATGATCCGTTAACCCCGAAGTGACAATAATCGGGATACTTACCGGTCATGACCGTAGTTTGAGGAGTTCATGTATTCACTATGTGTTAATGCCTTGTTTTGGTACTCTATTAAAAGGAGGCCTTAATATCCCTTAGTTTCCAATAGGACCCCGCTGCCACGGGAGGGTAGGACAAAAGATTTCATGCAAGTTATTTTCCATAAGCACGTATGACTATATTCGGAATACATGCCTACATTACATTGATGAACTGGAGCTAGTTCTGTGTCACCCTAGGTTATGACTGTTACATCATGAATGCTACCTCTTGAGCACTGCGTTGGTTTTCCCTTAAAGAGGAAAGGGTGATGCAGCAAAGTAGCGTAAGTATTTCCCTCCATTTTTGAGAACCAAGGTATCAATCCAGTAGGAGGCCACGCACGAGTCCCTCGCACCTACACAAACAAATAAACTCCTCGCAACCAATGCAATAAAGGGGTTGTCAATCCCTTCACGGTCACCTACGAGAGTGATATCTGATAGATATGATAAGATAATATTTTTGGTATTTTTATGATAAAGAGAAATAAAGATGCAAAGTAAAATAAAAGGCAAAATAAATAACTAAGTATTGGAAGATTAATATGATGGAGAATAGACCTGGGGGTGATAGGTTTCACTAGTGGCTTCTCTCGAGAGCATAAGTATTACGGTGGGTGAACAAATTACTGTTGAGCAATTGACAGAATTGAGCATAGTTATGAGAATATCTAGGTATGATCATATATATAGGCATAACGTCCGAGACAAGTAGACCGACTCCTGCCTGCATCTACTACTATTACTCCACACATCGACCGCTATCCAGCATGCATCTAGAGTATTAAGTTCAAAGAACATAGTAACGTTTTAAGCAAGATGACATGATGTAGAGGGATAAACTCATGCAATATGATGTAAACCCCATCTTTTTATCCTCGATGGCAACAATACAATACGTGCCTTGCTGCCCCTACTGTCACTGGGAAAGGACACCGCAAGATTGAACCCAAAGCTAAGCACTTCTCCCATTGCAAGAAAGATCACTCTAGTAGGCCAAACCAAACTGATAATTCGAAGACACTTGCAAAGATAACCAATCATACATAAAAGAATTCAGAGAAGATTCAAATATTGTTCATAGATAAACTTGATCATAAACCCACAATTCATCGGTCTCAACAAACACACCACAAAAGAAGATTACATCGAATAGATCTCCACAAGAGAGGGGGAGAACTTTTATTGAGATCCAAAAAGAGAGAAGAAGCCATCTAGCTAATAACTATGGACCGAAGGTCTGAAGTAAACTACTCACACTTCATCGGAGAGGCTATGGTGTTGATGTAGAAGCCCTTCGTGATCGATGCCCCCTCCGGCGGACCTCCGGAAAAGGCCCCAAGATGGGATCTCGTGGATATAGAAAGTTACGGCGGTGGAATTAGGGTTTTGGCTCCGTATCTGGTAGTTTGGGGGTACGTAGGTATATATAGGAGGAAGGAGTACTCAGTTGAGCAACGTGGGCCCCACGAGGGTGGAGGGCGCGCCTGGGGGGGGGGGTAGGCGTGCCCCCCTACCTCGTGTCTTCATGGTAGCTTTCTTGACGTAGGTTCCAAGTCCTCTGGATCATGTTCGTTCCGAAAATCACGTTCCCGAAGGTTTCATTCCGTTTGGACTCCGTTTGATATTCTTTTTCTGCGAAACTCTGAAATAGGCAAAAAAACAGCAATTCTGGGCTGGGCCTTCGGTTAATAGGTTAGTCCCAAAAAATTATATAAAAGTGTATAATAAAGCCCAATAATGTCCAAAATAGGATATAATATAGCATGGAACAATAAAAAATTATAGATACATTGGAGACGTATCAAGCATCCCCAAGCTTAATTTCTGCTTGTCCTCGAGTAGGTAAATTATAAAAACAGAATTTTTGATGTGGAATGCTATTTGGCATAATTTCAATGTAATTCTCTTAATTGTGGTATGAATATTCAGATCCGAAAGATTCAAGACAAAAGTTCAATATTGACATAGAAATAATAATACTTCAAGCATACTAACCAAGCAATTATGTCTCTTCAAAATAACATGGCCAAAGAAAGTTATCCCTACAAAATCATATAGTCTGGCTGTGCTCCATCTTCACCACACAAAGTATTTAAATCATGCACAACCCCGATAACAAGCCAAGAAATTGTTTCATACTTTTGGTGTTCTCAAACTTTTTCAATCTTCACGCAATACATGAGCGTGAGCCATGGACATAACACTATATGTGGAATAGAATGGTGGTTGTGGAGAATACAAAAAGGGAGAAGATAGTCTCACATCAACTAGGCGTATCAATGGGCTATGGAGATGCCCATTAATAGATATCAATGTGAGTGAGTAGGGATTGCCATGCAACGGATGCACTAGAGCTATAAGTATATGAAAGCTCAACAAAAAGAACTAAGTGGGTGTGCATCCAACTTGCTTGCTCACAAATACCTAGGGCATTTTGAGGAAGCCCATCGTTGGAATATACAAGCCAAATTATATAATGAAAAATTCCCACTTAGTATATGAAAGTGATAACATAAGAGACTCTCTGTCATGAAGATCATGGTGCTACTTTGAAGCACAAGTGTGGAAAAAGGATAGTAGTATTGTCCCTTTTTGTATTTTTTTGGGCCTTTTCTCTTTTTTTGGGACAATACTATATGAATGATGATCATCACACTTCTATTTATTTACAACTCAATGATTACAACTCGATACTAAAACAAAGTATGACTCTATATGAATGCCTTCGGTGGTATACCGGATAGCAATGATGCATGACTGACTTGTACGAAAGAATTATGAACGGTGGCTTTGCCACGACTAAAAATGTCAACTACATGATCATGCAAAGCAATATGACAATGATGGAGCGTGTCATAGTAAACGGAACGGTGGAAAGTTGCATGGCAATATATCTCGGAATGGCTATGGAAATGCCATGATAGGTAGGTATGGTGGCTGTTTTGAGGAAGGTATATGGTGGGTGTATGATACCAGCGAAAGGTGCGCGGTATTAAAGAGGCTAGCAATGGTGGAAGGGTGAGAGTGCGTATAATCCATGGAGTCAACATTAGTCATAAAGAACTCACATACTTATTGCAAAAATCTATTAGTTATCGAAACAAATTACTACGCGCTTTCTCCTAGGGGGATAGATTGGTGGGAAAAGACCATCGCTCGTCCCCGACCGCCACTCATAAGGAAGACAATCAATAAATAATTCATGCTCCAACTTCTTTACATAACGGTTCACCATACAAGCATGCTACAGGAATCACAAACTTCAACACAAGCATTTCTCAAATTCACAACTACTCAACTAGCACGACTCTAATATCACCATCTCCATATCTCAAAACAATTATCAAGTATCAAACTTCTCTTAGTATTCAACACACTCATAAGAAAAAATTTATTAATCTTGAATGCCTACCATAATTAAAGCAAATTAACACGCTGTTTTGTAGGACTCCCAAATTAATCTAAGTGAATCATGAGAGAACAATAGTTTCTATAAAACAAATCCACCACCGTGCCCTAAAAGATATAAGTGAAGCACTAGAGCAAAAAACTATATAACTCAAAACATATAAGTGAAGCACATAGAGTATTCTAACAATTTCCGAATCATGGGTTTCTCTCTCAAAAGGTGTGTACATCAAGGAAGATTGTGGAAAACTAACAAATAAAGACTCAAATAATACAAGACGCTCCAAGCAAAACACATATCATGTGGTAAATAAAAATATAGCTCCAAGTAAAGTTACCGATGGAAGTAGACAAAAGAGGGGATGCCTTCTGGGGCATCCCCAAGCTTGGGCTTTTAGGTGTCCTTATATTATATTGGGGAGCCATGGGCATCCCCAAGCTTAGGCTCTTGCCACTCCTTGTTCCATAAACCATCAAATCTTTCACCCAAAACTTGAAAACTTCACAACACAAAACTTAAAGTAGAAAATCTCGTGAGCTCCGTTAGCGAAAGAAAACAAAACACCACTTCAAGGTACTGTAATGAACTCATTATTTATTTATATTGGTGTTAAACCTACTGTATTCCAACTTCTCTATGGTTTATAAACTATTTTACTAGCCATAGATTCATCAAAATGAGCAAACGACACACGAAAAACAGAATCTGTCAAAAACAGAACAGTCTGTAGTAATCTGTAGCTAACGCAATTCTGGAACCCCAAAAATTCTAAAAATAAATTTATGGACGTGATAAATTTATCTATTAATCATCTTCAAAAATAATTAACTAAATATCACTTTCCAAATAAAAATGGCAGCAATTCTCGTGAGCGCTAAAGTTTTTGTTTTTTACAGCAAGATTAAAAAGACTTTCCCAAGTCTTCCCAACGGTTCTACTTGGCACAAACACTAATTAAACACAAAAAAACACAACCAAAACAGAGGGTAGATAAATTATCTATTACTAAACAGGAGCAAAAAACAAGGAATAAAAATAAAATTGGGTTGCCTCCCAACAAGCGCTATTGTTTAACGCCCCTAGTTAGGCATAAAAGCAAGGATATATCTAGGTATTGCCATCTTTGGTAGGCACTCCATAAGTGGCTCTCATAATAGATTCATATGGTAATTTAATTTTGTTTCTAGGGAAGTGTTCCACGCCTTTCCTTAACAGAATTTGGATTCTAATATTCCCTTCCTTCATATCAATAGTTGCACCAATCGTTCTAAGGAAAGGTCTACCAAGAATAATAGGACATGAAGGATTGCAATCTATGTCAAGAAAAATAAAATCTAGGGGCACATAATTCCTATTTGCAACAATAATAACATCATTAATTCTTCCCATAGGTTTCTTAATATTGGAATCCGCAAGGTGCAAGTTTAAAGAGCAATCATCAAAATCACGAAAACCTAGCAAATCACACAAAGTCTTCAGAATCGTGGAAACACTAGCACCCAAATCACACAAAGCATAGCATTCATGATCTTTAATTTTAATTTTAATAGTAGGTTCCCACTCATCATAAAGTTTTCTAGGGATAGAAACTTCCAACTCAAGTTTT
Source organism: Triticum aestivum (assembly GCF_018294505.1). NCBI lineage: Eukaryota > Viridiplantae > Streptophyta > Magnoliopsida > Poales > Poaceae > Triticum > Triticum aestivum. The sequence goes on along the minus strand of NC_057806.1, from coordinate 425,580,459 downwards.
TCTTCATAAGATTGCATCAAAGCATCAACGATATGTTTGGTAAAGGCTTTATTTTGACTATAAGCATGAGGAGAATTTAGCATGGATTGCAACAAGGAAATACAATCTTTCAAAGAGCAATTATCATAATTAAATTCCTTGAGATCCAAAAGAGTGGGTTCATTGATATTCAAAGTTTTAACTTCTTCAATCCCACTTTTAATAATTTTAGCATCAAGATCTAAAGACTCTGAATTTTTGGAATGCCTTCTAGGTAAAGGTGGATAATATTCAGTCCCATCATTATCAAGATTCATATCGCAAAACAAAGATTTAATAGGGGACACATCAATAACTTTTATATCTTCATCTTTATTTTCATGGAAACTAGAAGAACACGCTTTCATAAAACAATCTTTCTTAGCACGCATCCTAGCGGTTCTTTCTTTGCACTCATCAATGGAAATTCTCATGGCTTTGAGAGACTCATTGATATCATGCTGAGTTGGAATAGATCTAAGTTTCAAAGAATCAACATCAAGAGAAATTCTATCAACATTCCTAGTCAATTCATCAATCTTAAGCAATTTTTCTTCAATCAAAGCATTGAAATTCTTTTGCAAAGTAAAAAATTCTTTAATATTAGATTCAAAATCAGAGGGTATATTATTAAAATTTCCATAAGAATTGTTGTAGGAATTACCATAATTATTAGAGGAATTACTAGGATACGACCTAGGATTAAAGTTTCCTCTATACGCGTTGTTACCAAAATTATTCCTACCAACAAAATTCACATCCATAGATTCATTATTATTCTCAATTAAAGTAGACAAAGGCATATCATTAGGATCATAATAAACACTTTTATTAGCAAATAATTTCATAAGTTCATCCATCTTTCCACTCAAAACATTAATTTCTTCTATCGCATGCACTTTCTTATTTGTAGATCTTTCAGTGTGCCATTGAGAATAATTAACCATAATATTATCTAGGAGTTTAGTAGATTATCCTAAAGTGATTTCCATAAAAGTGCCTCCCGCGGCTGAATCTAAAAGATTTCTAGAAGCAAAATTGAATCCGGCATAAAAAATTTGTATAATCATCCATAAATTCAAACCATGTGTAGGGCAATTACGTATCATTAATTTCATCCTCTCCCAAGCTTGTGAAACATGTTCATGATAAAGTTGTTTAAAATTCATAATATCATTTCTAAGAGAGATGATCTTAGCGGGAGGAAAATACTTAGAGATAAAAGCATCTTTGCACTTATTCCACGAATCAATACTATTTTTATGCAAAGACGAAAACCAAGCTTTAGCATGATCTCTAAGCGAAAAGGAAATAACTTCAATTTAACAATATCATTGTCCACATCTTTCTTCTTTTGCATATCACAAAAATTAACAAAGTTGTTTAGATGGGTAGCGGCATCTTCACTAGGAAGGCCGGAAAACGGATCTTTCATGACAAGATTCAGCAAAATAGCATTAATTTCACAAGATTCAGCATAGGTAAGAGGAGCAATCGGAGTGCTAATAAAATCTTTGTTGTTGGTATTAGTAAAGCCACACAATTTGGTATTATCTTGAGCCATCGTGACAAGCAAGCAATCCAACACACAAGCAAACAAGAGACGGGCAAAAGGAGGCAAATAGAGAAAGAAAAGGAGGATGAAGAGAGAGGGCGAATAAAACGGCAAGGGTGAAGTGGGGGAGAGGAAAACGAGAGGCAAATGACAAATAATGTAATGTGGGAGATAAGGTTTGTGATGGGTACTTGGTATGTTGACTTTTGCATAGACTCCCCGTCAACGGCGCCAGAAATGGCTCGTTGTCAGGAGTCCAAATCTTGACTTGACCTTGCGTAAGCCTCCCCGGCAACGACGCCAGAAATCCTTCTTGCTACCTCTTGAGCACTGCGTTGGTTTTCCCTTGAAGAGGAAAGGGTGATGCAACAAAGTAGTGTAAGTATTTCCCTCAGTTTTTGAGAACCAAGGTATCAATCCAATAGGAGGCCACGCACGAGTCCCTCACACCTACACAAACAAATAAACTCCTCGCAACCAATGTGATAACCCACAAGTATAGGGGATCGCAACAGTTTTCGATAAGTAAGAGTGCCGAACCCAACGAGGAGCTAAAAGTAGAACAAATATTCCTTCAAGTTCTATTGACCACCGATACAACTCTACGCACACTTGACATTCGCCTTACCTAGAACAAATATGAAACTAGAATTACTTTGTAGGTGTTGTTGGATAGGTTTGCAAGATAATAAATATTACATAAATAAAAAGTAGGGGTTGTTTAGATAAATACGCAACTAAGTTAGTTTTAGTAAAGAGCTTTTTGTTACAAGAAAGTTATTTGTCCCTAGGCAATCGATAACTAGACCGGTAATCATTATTGCAATTTTATTTGAGGGAGAGACATAAGCTAACTGATACGTCTCCAACGTATCTACTTTTCCAAACACTTTTGCCCTTGTATTGGACTCTAACTTGCATGATTTGAATGGAACTAACCCGGACTGGCGCTGTTTTCAGCAGAATTACCATGGTGTTATTTATGTGCAGGAGCAAACATTCTCGGAATGACCTGAAACTTCACGGAGACACTTTTCAGAAAATAAGAAAAATACCTGCCAAAGATGAAGGCTAGGGGGCCCATCATCTCTCCACGAGGGTGGGGGGGGCGCCTGCCCCCCTACCTCGTGGGCCCCCTGTTGCCTCTCCGACTCCAACTCCACCTCCATATATTCAGTTTCGATGAGAAAAAAATCAGAGAGAAGAAATCATTGCGTTTTACGATACGGAGCCGCCGCCAAGCCCTAAAACCTCCCGGGAGGGCTGATCTGGAGTCCGTTCGGGGCTCCGAAGAGGGGAATCCGTCGCCATCGTCATCATCAACCATCCTCCATCACCAATTTCATGATGCTCACCGCCGTGCGTGAGTAATTCCATCGTAGGCTTGCTAGACGGTGATGGGTTGGATGTGATCTATCATCTAATCCAGTTAGTTTTGTTAGGGTTTGATCCCTAGTGTCCACTATGTTCTGAGATTGATGTTGCTATGACTTTGCTATGCTTAATGCTTCTCACTAGGGCCCGAGTGCGATGATTTCAGATCTGAACCTATTATGTTTTCATCAATATATGAGTGTTCTTGATCCTATCTTGCAAGTCTATAGTCACCTATTATGTGTTATGATCCATTAACCCCGAAGTGACAATAATCGGGATACTTACCGGTGATGACCGTAGTTTGAGGAGTTCATGTATTCACTATGTGTTAATGCTTTGTTCCGGTTCTCTATTAAAAGGAGGCCTTAATATCCCTTAGTTTCCGTAAGGACCCCGCTGCCACGGGAGGGTAGGACAAAAGATGGCATGCAAGTTCTTTTCCATAAGCACGTATGACTATATTCGGAATACATGCCTACATTATATCAATGAACTGGAGCTAGTTCTGTGTCACCCTAGGTTATGACTGTTACACGATGAACCGCATCCGGCATAATTCTCCATCACCGATCCATTGCCTACGAGCTTTCCATATATTGTTCTTCACTTATTTACTTTTCCGTTGCTATTGCTATCATCACTACAAAATACCAAAAACATTACTTTTACTACTGTTACCTTTTGCTACCATTACAACTACTATCATATTACCTTGCTACTAAACACTTTGCTGCATATATTAAGTTTCCAGGTGTGGTTGAATTGACAACTCAGCTGCTAATACTTGAGAATATTCTTTGGCTCCCCTTGTGTCAAATCAATAAATTTGGGTTGAATACTCTACCCTCAAAAACTGTTGTGATCCCCTTTACTTGTGGGTTATCAAGACCATTTTCTGGCGCCGTTGCCGGGGAGCATATCTCTATTCTTTGAGTCACTTGGGATATATATATCTGCTTATCATTATGAAGAATTTGAGAGATCCAAAAACCAAGATCTATCCCTCAACTACGAGGGGAGGTAAGGAACTGCCATCTAGCTCTACACTTGATTCACCTTCTGTTATGAGTAAGTTTGCGACACCTACACCTACTTCTGCTATATGTTCTGATATGTCGCATGTTATTGATGATGCCACTTCTGCTATGCATGATACTTATGATGAAACTACCTCTATGCCTGATACTACTGTGCCACTTAGTGTTTTTCTTGATGAACAACTTGCTAGGGCTAGAGAAATTGAAAATATTGAATCTGATGATACTGATGAAAGTGATGATGAAGAACCACTTTCTATTCCTAAGGGTTATGTATTTGATCAAGATGCTTCTTTAGCTATTTTAGCTTGCAGAAATAGAACTGAGCTTAAAAAATTATTAGCTAAATGGAGTAAGCAATCCCTAAATGATAGAATGAAACCTGACCCTGCTTTTCCTACTTCACCTATCTTTCTTACTGATAAGGATTATGAATTCTCTGTTGATCCTGATATAATTACTTTGGTTGAATCTGATCCTTTTCATGGCTATGAATCTGAAACTGTTGTGGCACATCTTACTAAATTAAATGATATAGCTATCCTATTTACTAAAGATGAGAGAACTCACTACTTTTATATCCTTAAAATATTTCCGTTCTCATTAAAGGGTGATGCTAAGATATGGTTTAATTCTCTTGATCCTGGTTGTGTGCGTAGTCCCCAAGATATGATTTATTACTTCTGTGCTAAATATTTCCCTGCTCATAAGAAACAAGTTGCTTTGAGGGATATATACAATTTTGTGCAAATTGAAGAAGAGAGTCTCCCACAAGCTTGGGGGAGGCTTCTCCAATTACTTAATGATTTGCCTGATCATCCTCTTAAGAAAAATGAAATACTTGATATCTTTTATAATGGACTAACCGATGCCTCCAGAGATTACCTGTATAGTTGTGCTGGTTCTGTTTTCAGGGAAAGAACACTGGATGAAGCTGAAATTATATTGAATAATATGTTGGCAAATGAAAACAATTGGACACCTCCGGAGACAATTCCTGAGCCTATTCCTAAACCAACTCCGAAGAAGAGGGGTATTCTATTCCTCAGTCCTGAAGATATGCAAGAGGCAAAGAAATCTATGAAAGAAAAAGGTATTAAAGCTGAAGATGTTAAGAATTTACCTCCTATTGAAGAAATACATGGTCTTAATTTACCGCCTGTTGAAGAAACATATAATCTTAATCCTTTACCTATTGAAGAAACTCATGGTCTTGATAACCCGACATAGGTACTAAAGGTAAATTCTCTCTACACATATGATAAAGCTGTAATCCCGTTTACTAAATTTGCTAGCCCATGTTTAGACGAGTTTGATAAATTTATGTCTAAGCAAGAAAATTTTAATGCTCATTTTGGTAGACAATTGAAATACAATCCAAATATGCTTGGACACTTGGGTGATTATATGGCTAAAGTTAAAGGTGAACTTAAACTTATTAGTAAACATGCTTCTATGGTGACCACTCAAGTAGAACAAGTAGTTAAAGCTCAAAATGATTTGCTCAATGAATTGAATAATAAGGATAATGATTATGCTGTTAGAGTGGCTACTAGAACTGGTAGAATGACTCAGGAACCTTTGTATCCTGAAGGCCACCCTAAGATAATTGAGCAAGATTCTCAGAGAAATAATTTAGATGCACCTAGTTCTTCTAAAAAGAAGAAAAAGAAAAATGATAGGACTTTGCATGCTTCTAGTGATCATATTGTTGAAACACCTGAGAATCCAAATGATATTTCTATTTCTGATGCTAAAACACAATCTGGTAATGAACCTGAAACTAGTAATAATGTTAATGATAATGTTCATGATGATGCTCAACGTAGTAATGATAATGACATAGAAATTGAACCTGCTGTTGATCTTGATAACCCACAATCAAAGAATCAACATTATGATAAGGAAGACTTTGTTGCTAGGAAACATGGTAAAGAAAGAGAGCCTTGGGTTCAGAAACCCATGCCTTTTCCTCCCAAACCATCCAAGAAAAAGGATGATGAGGATTTTGAGCGCTTTGCTGAAATGATTAGACCTATCTTTTTGCGTATGCTATTAACTGATATGCTTAAAACCAATCCTTATGCTAAGTACATGAAAGATATTATTACAAATAAAAGAAACATACCGGAAGCTGAAATTTCCACCATGCTTGCTAATTATACTTTTAAGGGTGGAATACCAAAGAAACTTGGAGATCCAGGAGTACCCACTATACCATGCTCTATTAAAAGAAACTATGTTAAAACCGCTTTATGTGATCTTGGAGCCGGTGTTAGTGTTATGCCTCTCTCTTTATATCGTAGACTTAATTTGAATAAGTTGACACCTACTGAAATATCTTTGCAAATGGCTGATAATTCAACTGCTATACCTATCGGTATTTGTGAGGATGTGCCTGTTGTAGTTGCAAATGTTACTATTTTAACGGACTTTGTTATTCTTGATATTCCCGAGGACGATAGTATGTCTATTATTCTTGGAAGACCCTTTTTGAATACTGCAGGGGCTGTTATTGATTGCACTAAAGGCAATGTCACTTTTCATATTTATGGTAATGAGCATACGGTACACTTTCTGAGGAAACAACCTCAAGTTCATAGTATCAACTCTATTGGAAAAATTCCATCGATTATATTTGGAGGTTTTGAATTTCCTCTTCCTACTGTCAAGAAGAAATATGATATTCTTATTATTGGGGATGTGCATATCCCCGTTGAGGTAACATAGTGTTATTCGAAATTTCTCGAGTTCCATGTTATTCGGAATGAGTTCGTTAACAAGACTTGATCAACCTTGTTAGTGGATTCCTTTTGATGATCATGAGATGGATGAAACTAGAAGGCACAACCTTCTGTACCCCACTTTTACTTTCTGTTATTTATATTAAATAAAATAAAAATAAATATTAGTCTGTCTGTTATCTGATTATTTGTGCAATATAAAAATACCTCGAAAATAAAAATTCACCAAATGCCATGAAAATTAAATATGATTTTTCTAGAATATTTGAGGATTTATGGAACAAAGAACACACCAGGGGGGCCAGCCAGCTTCCCACGAGGGTGGAGGGCACACCTACCCCTCTAGGGTGCGCCCCCCTGCCTCGTGGGCCCACGGTGGCCCTCCTCCACTTATTCCTGCACCCACACACTTCATCTTCCTCCCCCAAACACGAATAACCGGCTCAAGCATGAGTTCTAGCTCATCTTGCTGCCATTTTCGATCTCCTTGCTCAAAGCACCTCTCACAAAACTTCTTGGGAGATTGTTCCTTGGTATGTGACTCCTCCATTGGTCCAATTAGTTTTTGTTCTAGTGCTTTATTCATTGCAAATTTTTGCTGCTTAGGTGACCCTGTTCTTGAGCTTGCATGTCAAATTTATATGGTCAAAAGTAGTTTTGATGCATGATATAGGCCCTAGGCACTTGTAGGAGTAGTTGCTATCAATATTATTGAGTTTGGTTTACTTTCATTTTGAAGTTACTAAAAATTTTCAGAATTTTTTAGAGGAAGAAAAATGCTTAGGAAAATGTTCCAAGGTGGTTCTTCAAAGAAGCAAGGACCCAGGCTTGCAATGCGTGATGCTGACGAAGAGCCACCGAGAGACGCTCCAGTGCGTCCTTGTGAGTGGCCTTCTGAAAATTTTATGGATCAAGCGGGAATAAAAGAAGAATTCAACGCATATTTGCGTAACGCTGATCTCATGAGCTTTGAGGAAGAGAAGTGCAGTTAGTATCATGAGCTCACTAGCTCCTTTGTGAGGAGGTTTGAATTTTCCACTTCACGTAATTCTCCAACTGTCCTATTTGATCTTTATGATAAATCTTATACCATGGACTTAGAGGATTTTACCACTGCATGCAAACTTCCACAATGGGGTAGTATAAGGGATCCTCGCAAATCTGAATTTAGAGATTTTCTTGCTAATATAACTGTGGGAGAATCTAGAGATATTACACAAGCTACCATAGGGAGCATTCACTTTCCTGCTATACATTATTTTGCTCTCTTCATAGGTAGATGCATAAATGGTAAAAATGAGGCATGTCACGTGTGTGTCCCTGACCTCAGTATTCTTAGGAGTGCTGTGTTAGGAGACAAATCATATAATTTGGGAGCCATTGTTGCACGTAGGTTGCATCTTAATAGACGTAATGGAGATTTCTTTGGTGGAATTTATGCAACCCGCGTAGCTAATTTTCTTGGTATAGATGTGCGTGAAGAAGATATTCAATTACCTCCTGCCTATCTAGATTTTAATGCTATGGTTCACCACCAGTTTGTCGAGAGGAATGAATCACCTCTCCAGTATCGACTAATCTTTGACAGACGTCGTGTTGTACGTATTACTCTCCCTGCTCCTGCTTTCTTTGATTATCAGGCAAGAGGAGGATATACTATTACCAGAGAGGAGGCAGATGAGTACGAGAGGAGAGAGGAGGCCGCTCGTCGCCACGCTGCAGCTCAGTAGGCGATAGCTACTGCATCACAATACAACCCCAACAACTATTATTATGGATATCCGCCAGGCCAGCCGTGGCCATAGACCAACTTGGGCCAAAAGCCTAAGATTGGGGGAGTACGTATTTCTCACCGACATTACATTTATGCTCACACACTCATTGCTAGATGTCGGTGCTCATACTTTTTCGTTGTATCATCCATGCTAGTTTATTTTCCTTTTTATGCTTTCTTCTTGTGTGTTTAATAAACCTTAAGAAAAACCAAAAAAATTAGTTGTAGCTTTTAATTAGTTTACTTTCCATGCTTGTAGTAGTAATTGAAAAGAAAACCCAAAAAGATTTCCCGTTCTTCTTTTGCTTGTTGCGAGCTTTCTCGTGTAAATGGTTTTATTTCTTTTCTTTTCTTTGGGGGTTGATAGGAGAAGACCATGATTAAATTGTTGAGGTGGCTCTTATATGCATTATTGTTGATCTGACAAAAGAGCCCATATTGCATTACCTTCTCTTGTTTATTGATTGCTTGCAGATTCCAGCTTAGTCCAATGCACGTGCACTATTATTATTATTATTCACATCGTTCGGTCGTGCAAGTGAAGGGCAATTATGATGATATATGATGGACTAACTGAGATGAGAAAAGCTGGTATGAACTCGACCTCTTTTGTTTTTGTAAATATGATTAGTTCATCATTCCTGATTCAGCCTATTATGAATAAACATGTTTGCAATGACAACTAGAGATCATAGTTTCTTGTGCCATGCTTGATTAGCTATGAGTTATAATGGTTTACCTTGCGTGCCAACATGCTAATAAAATGGTTATGATGTGGTATGATAGGGTGGTATCTTCCTCTGAATGATTTAAGTGACTTGACTTGGCACATGTTCACGCATGTAGTTGAAACAAAATCAACATAGCCTTCACGATATTTATGTTCATGGTGGATTATATCCTACTCATGCTTGCATTCTATGTTGATTAATTTTAATGCATGTTCATGACTGTTGTCGCTCTCTAGCTAGTCGCTTCCCAGTCTTTTGCTAGCCCTCACCTGTACTAAGCGGGAATACTGCTTGTGCATCCAAACTCCTTAAACCTCAAAGTTATTCCACATGAGTCCACTATACCTACCTATATACTGTATCTACCTGCCGTTCCAAATAAATTTGTATGTGCCAAACTCTAAACTTTCAAATAAATATCATGTTTTGTATGCTCGAATAGCTCATGTATCAACTAGGGCTGTCTGTATCTTCCATGTTAGGCGGGTTATTCTCAAGAGGAGTGGACTCTGCTCCTCACTCACGAGATAAATGGCTGGTCACCGGGATGCCCAGTCCCATGCTTTATGCAAACTAAATCAAAATAATTGCAAACAAAACTCCCCCTGGGACTCTTGTTTGTTGGATGCACTTGTTGTTTCGAGCAAGCCATGGATTGATGCTTGTTGGTGGAAGGGGGAGTATAAACTTTACCATTCTGTTTGGGAACCGCCTATAATGTGTGTAGCATGGAAGATATCGCCATCTCTTGGTTGTTATGTTGACAATGAAAGTATACCGCTCAAAATATTATTCACCTCTATTTCAAAACCGAGCTCTGGCACCTCTACAAATCCCTGGTTCCCTCTGCGAAGGGCCTATCTATTTACTTTTATGTTGAGTCATCATCCTATTATTAAAAAGCACCAGTTGGAGAGCACTGATGTCATTTGCATTCATTATTGTTAGTTTACATTGAGTATGACTTGACTGGATCTCTTTTACCATGAATTACAATGTCTAGTCAGTCCTTGGTCTTTAAAGGTGCTCTGCATTTATGTTTTGCGGTCTCACAAAGGGCTAGCGAGATACCATCCTGTTATATCATATTATGATTGTTTTGAGAAAGTGTTGTCATATGAGTTTTATTATTATGGCTCGCTAGTTGATTATGCTATTGATATGAGTGAACTTGAGACCTATGTGTTATTGTAAATGTGGTTAGTTATAATCTTTGCTGAAAACTTGAATGCTGGCTTTACATATTTACAACAACAAGAGCAAACAGAGTTTGTAAAAGTTTTTCTTTATCACTTTCAGTTTGTCAACTGAATTGCTTGAGGACAAGCAAAGGTTTAAGCTTGGGGGAGTTCATACGTCTCCAACGTATCTACTTTTCCAAACACTTTTGCCCTTGTTTTGGACTCTAACTTGCATGATTTGAATGGAACTCACCCGGACTGACGCTGTTTTCAACAGAAATACCATGGTGTTATTTATGTGCAGGAGCAAACGTTCTCGGAATGACCTGAAACTTCACGAAGGCACTTCTCAGAAAATAAGAAAAATACCTGCCAAAGATGAAGGCCAGGGGGCCCACCGTCTCTCCACGAGGGTGGGGGCGCGCCCCCTACCTCGTGGGCCCCATGTTGCCTCTCCGACTCCAACTCCACCTCCATATATTGAGTTTCAATGAGAAAAAAAATCAGAGAGAAGAAATCATCGCGTTTTACGATACGGAGCCGCCACCAAGCCCTAAAACCTCTCGGGAGGGCTGATCTGGAGTCCGTTCGGGGCTCCGGAGAGGGGAATCCGTCGCCATCGTCATCATCAACCATCCTCCATCACCAATTTCGTGATGTTCACTGCCGTGCGTGAGTAATTCCATCGTAGGCTTGCTAGACGGTGATGGGTTGGATGGGATCTATCATGTAATCAAGTTAGTTTTGTTAGGGTTTGATCCCTAGTGTCCACTATGTTCTGAGATTGATGTTGCTATGACTTTGCTATGCTTAATGCTTGTCACTAGGGCCCGAGTGCCATGATTTCAGATCTGAACCTATTATGTTTTCATCAATATATGAGTGTTCTTGATCCTATCTTGCAAGTCTATAGTCACCTATTATGTGTTATGATCCGTTAACCCCGAAGTGACAATAATCAGGATACTTACTGGTGATGACAGTTGTTTGAGGAGTTCATGTATTCAATATGTGTTAATGCTTTGTTCTGGTTCTCTATTAAAAGGATGCCTTAATATCCCTTAGTTTTCGTAAGGACCCCGCTGCCACGGGAGGGTAGGACAAAAGATGGCATGCAAGTTCTTTTCCATAAGCACGTATGACTATATTCGGAATACATGCCTACATTATATTAATGAATTGGAGCTAGTTCTGTGTCACCCTAGGTTATGACTATTACATGATGAACCGCATCCGGCATAATTCTCCATCACCGATCCATTGCCTACGAGCTTTCCATATATTGCTCTTCGCTTATTTAATTTTCCGTTGCTATTGCTATCATCACTACAAAATACCAAAAACATTACTTTTACTACTGTTACCTTTTGCTACCATTACCACTACTATCATATTACCTTGCTACTAAACACTTTGCTGCAGATATTAAGTTTCCAGGTGTGGTTGAATTGACAACTCAGCTGCTAATACTTGAGAATATTCTCTGGCTCCCCTTGTGTCAAATCAATAAATTTGGGTTGAATACTCTACCCTCGAAAACTGTTGTGATCCCCTATACTTGTGGGTTATCACTAACATACTTTCTCTACTTGGATCATATGCACTTATGATTGGAACTCTAGCAAGCATCCGCAACTACTAAAGATCATTAAGGTAAAACCCAACCATAGCATTAAAGCGTCAAGTCCTCTTTATCCCATACGCAACAACCCCCTTACTCGGGTTTGTGTTTCAGTCATTCACGCAACCCACTATAAGCGAATCATGAACGTATTGCAACACCCTACAGCTGGGATCCCTCACGCTTGCACAATACAGAGAGCACCATAGGACAACACCAGTAATAAAACATGCAACTCAAACCAATCTTGATCATCAAATAGCCCATAGGACAAAACGGATCTACTCAAACATCATAGGATAGCCAGACATCATTGGGAAATAATATATAACGTTGAGCACCATGTTTAAGTAGAGATTACAACAGGTAAGAGAGAGGTTACACCGCTGCATAGAGGGGGAAGAGTTGGTGATGATGGCGGTGAAGTTGTTGGTGAAGATGGCGGTGATGATGATGGCCCCGACGGTGTTCCGGTGCCATCGGAAGAGAGGGGGAGAGAGCCCCCTCCTTCTTCTTCTTCCTTGACCTCCTCCCTAGATGGGAGAAGGGTTTCCCCTCTGGTCCATGGCCTCCATGGCGTGGGAGGGGCGAGAGCCCCTCCGAGATTGGATCTGTCTCTCTGTCTCTCTCTGTTTCTGCATTCTCAGATTCTACCCTTTCACCGTTTCTTATATTCCCGGAGACCCGTAACTCCGATTGGGCTGAAATTTTAACACGATCTCTATCCGAATATTAGCTTTCTTGCGGCAAAAGAAGGGTATCAACCGCCTTACGAGGTGGCCACGAGGGTCAGGGGCGCGCCCAGGGGGGTGGGGCGCGCCCCCTGCCTCGTGCCTCCCTCGGGCACCGTCTCGTGTGGATTTTTCTTCCCAAAAATCATATATATTCCAAAAAAAATCTCCGTCAGTTTTTGCCCCGTTTGGACTCCGTTTGATATGGATATTCTGTGAAACAAAAAACATGCAACAAACAGGAACTGGCACTGGGCACTGGATCAATATGTTAGTCCCAAAAATAGTAAAAAAAGTTGCCAAAAGTATATGAAAGTTGTAGAATATTGGCATGGAACAATCAAAAATTATAGATACGACGGAGACGTATCAGCATCCCCAAGCTTAATTCCTGCTCGTCCTCGAGTAGGTAAATGATAAAAAAAAGATAATTTTTGATGTGGAATGCTACCTAGCATAATCTTGATCACATATCTAATCATGGCATGAATACTAAGATACGATTTATTCAAAGCAATAGTCTATCATTTGACATAAAAACAATAATACTTCAAGCCTACTAATAAAGCAATCATGTCTTTTCAAAATAACATGGCCAAAAAAGTTATCCCTAAGAAATCATATAGTCTGGCTATGCTCCATCTTTACCACACAAAATATTCACATCATGCACAACCCCGATGACAAGCCAAGCAATTGTTTCATACTTTTGGCGTTTCTCAAACCTTTTCAACTTTCACACAATACATGAGCGTGAGCCATGGACATAGCACTATAGGTGGGATAGAATGGTGGTTGTGGAGAAGACAAAAAGGAGAAGATTGATGTCTACTACACAACCTTCTTCTTGTAGACATTGTTGGGCCTCCAAGTGCAGAGGTTTGTAGGACAGTAGCAAATTTCCCTCAAGTGGATGACCTAAGGTTTATCAATCCGTAGGAGGCGTAGGATGAAGATGGTCTCTGTCAAGCAACTCTGCAACCAAATAACAAAGAGTCTCTTGTGTCCCCAACACACCCAATACAATGGTAAATTGTATAGGTGCACTAGTTCGGCGAAGAGATGGTGAAACAAGTGGTATATGGATAGTAGATAAAGGTATTTATAATCTGAAATAATAAAAACAGCAAGGTAACAAGTGATAAAAGTGAGCGTAAACGGTATTGCAATGATAGGAAATAAGGCCTAGGGTTCATACTTTCGCTAGTGTAAGTTCCCTCAACAATACTAACATAATTGGATCACATAACTATCCCTCAACATGCAACAAAGAGTCACTCCAAAGTCACTAATAGTGGAGAACAAATGTAGCGACCCGACCTCAGATGGTCAAGTCTCTGTGCTTCAGTGTCATTCCTGGATCGGTAATGCTGACACACACAGTACTCGAAGGATTTATAACAGAGTAGCAATCACAGACTTATTACATCGAATGTCTCAAGAGAGAACTTATTACAATAATATGGCTTAAGGCCATCTAATACGATAACAGCGGAAGGCTTGGAAGATAAAGTGAGTCCATCAACTCCAACGACATAGCTGAGTTGCACGGCAATGACCAAACGAACCTTAATCCTCGTCTGAAAAATCCGCAACATAATACGTTGCAGCCCAAAAATGGGTCAGCACATGGAATATGCTGGCAATATAACACAGTAGAGAAAGAACAGAATAATGCTATCACTACATGCATATATGGCTGGTGGAAAGCTCTATGGTTATAGTTTTTGCGAAAAGCCAATTTTTCCCTACAACAAAGGAATAAATTTTATTTAACTATCATGGTAGTTGAAACATCATTGAGAAGGTTCCTCCAACTCAATCCCAATTAAAGTGATTAACTACCCAACAATATTAATTAAGAGTGATGAGATACATGTGATAACCCAAGTACTAGATACTCAAGAATTGTCCATAACCGGGGACACGGCTAACCATGATTAGATTGTACACTCTGCAGAGGTTTGCGCACTTTTCCCCACAAGACTCGATCACCTCCGTTGGTTTTCTCGCACTACAGGGTGTTTGAGAAACGGATGACCGAGACACATTCTTTCAGAAACATTAACTCTCTACTCCGGACAGACCATACCAAACCTACATCCCACTACCTGCTGATCTGCCTCTTCAAGAGCTTCACGTAACTTACTCAACTATGCTAGAGCTCATAATAGCTTGTGGCTGCACACGGAAGTTTCTAGCATGAATCATCTCAGTTCCCTTTGAGCCTGGGTGGCGGTCCATAGGAAGATCACACGGGTACTCTGGGATTTCCAAAAAAATACAGGCAACACTGGGTACTCCAGGTGCCTCAATCCACCCAGATGTTAATTTAAGTTGCCACCTTAAGTTGAACCTTTAATTAACAAGCTCACATCTGTCATGGATTTCACTCAAACCCAAACCATGTCTACGAGCATAGCATAGCATAGTATTATAAGCAAGCGTAGAAGTAACTCCCAAGGGTTTGAATATAACAGGGCAATAGGTTCTACCTCATCAACTACTTCCCAACCCACAAGTTAATGACATCCTAATCATGCAATGTTTGAGGATTGGAACTAATGCATAAAAACTGAGTGATAAAGGGGTATGATCAAAGTGTTACTTGCCTTGCTGACGATCCACGAATCCTAGAGATTTGTAGTAACACGCTTCGCACTCTGGGAATTCTATCGCAAGCAAACAATAGCATACATAAGTAACAAGCAACGATGCACAAGCAAAACTCAAATAAAAGAGGTTGAACAGAAAGTTCAAATTAAGAACTCCGGTACGCAAAAAATATCAAATCAAACAGAGCAACAAAACTCAAACGGCGAAAGAAAGAAGCTTCGTTTACTAATCTGAAACTAGGTCAAATTTTAGAGTAGAAAAATCTTGTTTGATTTGCTTAAACAGAAAGAGGGTTTCGAGACGAAACTCCAGGCGCTTGAATCGCCTGATTCCGACTAACGAGCGAAAAGAAAAACAGAAACTAAGATCGGATCAGAAATCGCGATCAGAGAAAATCGTGGAATAAATCCGATAAAAGAAAACTGACGAACAGACTAACGTATGAGCGTTCGTTAGCAGTATCTAACGGGCGAAGAACCGTTCGTTAAGATGAACATTCGGACGAACGTCCGCTAACTAGAAGAACCGAGAAAAACAAAACCGGCGAAACCAAAAAAAACGGATCTAGGGTTTCTAAAAAACCCGGACGGTTTTTATAAAAAACCCGTCGGTGGAGTCCGGCGGCTACCTCCGGCGAAAGGTCTAGCGAGGCGAGGCGGGGGCGACGGGGCAGCGGCTCGCGGGGGCGGCGGCGGCGACAAGCGGCGGCGGC